>NC_134356.1:220603788-221203788 GCF_048569485.1 Anomaloglossus baeobatrachus
TATACCTACCTTTTTTGTTCTTCCCTAATCCGCCCCTACTGTGTGGTACCCTTTTTAAGGGGGTGTTGTTTTTTGTTGTTTTTTTTTTTTGTCCAATAACCGCTTTTAATGCATATTTAATTGATATTTTAGGAATTTTTGCTTTTTGTTAACTCAAAGCTACAATATTCTCGAATCAGCCTTGGAACGACCAACTTCTCTTGCTATGGCTGATAGGGTCACCCTTTTGGCCTTCATGTGACAACCTGCTGCCAGAGAGTTTTGGTCACTTTGTAACGACACATCATTTTTGTAAAGTCTGTGCAAACTGGCTGCCAGTTAGGGCGGTGTCACACTTGCGAGTGCCTCGTGTTGTATCACCGGGTCAGTTGCATGCATCTTTATGCAGCTGAGACGCTCCTTTGAGGAGAGTGAGAGTCCATGATGGGTGATGCAACACGAGATTCGCATGGCAATTACAAGTGTGACACCAGCCTTACATAGGTTTTGTCATATAAGGAAATTTGCACCAGGAGCCAGATTAACACTAATAACTTGCAGGTATCTGTAAGTGTTCTCTAATTTTGATCAGTGTTTTTTTATTTATCTAATTTATATTTTTATTATGTCCTATACAATAAATTCAATTATGAAATAAGCTTAAATTACTGCTAAGTTACTCATGTTAGGATATAATCACATAGGACTACACAATGACCACAACATTTAGGAAATTGTGTGTTTTTCTAACTTTGATCTCCAGTGTACATGTGAGTTCACCTTCATCTTTGACAGAATAAAGAAAATCATTGTATGATTTTTAACTAACTTGCATTTTATTGCTTGAAATAAGTATTTGATACTATAGAAAAGCAGAACTTAATATTTTGTACAGAAACCTTTGTTTGCAATTAGAGGTCAGATGTCTTCTCTAGTTCTTGAATAAATTTCCACACACTGCATCAATGATTTGAACAAGTCCTGCTGTGTATTTCTGGGCTGATTTCCAAGCTTTCTCAGAATCATCCTTTCCCCACAAGGCGAGATCTTGCATGGAGCCCCAAACTGCGTAGAATTGACAGTCATCTTGTGTTTCTTCCATTCTCTCATAATTGTGCCAACAGTTGTTGCCTTCTCACCAAGCTGCTTGCCTTGGTTAACCATGCAATAAAATGTAAATTAATTATTTTTAAAAATCATGCAATGTGGGGTTTTTTTGTTTGTTTTTTTTTGGGGGGGGGGTATTCTGTTTGTCACAGCTGTTATACCTACAATAAAAATTATAGACTTCTCTCTGCTCTTTAAAAGTGGGGAAACTTCCAAAATCGTCAGTATAGCAAATACTTGTTTTCCTTACTGTATATATGATCCTCTGCCTCCATTGCTTAAGTTGTGTTTTGTATGTGTGTATGTATATATTTTTAAATATTTATGTAACTATATCAAAATTAAACTTTTTATCTGAGTAAGGGTATATACATACATTAAAGGGACTCTGTCAGCAGGTTTTTGCTACCTCATTGGAGAGCAGCATTATGTAGACAAAGAGACCCAGAGTTCAACGATGTATCACTTTAATTACTGTGTGCAGCCGTTCTGACACTGAAAGATTTTAGATTTTGTATGTAGCAGTGCTGGGAGAGCAGCCACCAAATACACTAGGCTTTCAGTGTACATTTCCATAGACAGCAGCTGCTAAACACACAAGGGGGCGGGGTCTGGCTAGAGCACTGCTGAGACCCTCTAATGATAACTACAAGAGGCTTAAACTAACACACTGCAGATAAACAAAAAAAAGACTGAGATAAGAGAGGCAAGGCTGAATTCTCTATTTTAACTCTTACAGCAAGCTATCTTCAGATTACATTGCAGAAAACTGCTGACAGTCCCTTTTTTAGTGTTTGCTGCAGACATGTCTGCGTCAAAAAAAGTGTCTCTTGGCAGGAAAAATGCTCTAGAAAATCTGCATTTTTCATACATCTCCCCCCCTTCATTCACTAGGATGAGTGAAAGAATTGACAAAGATTTCAAACGCCTTTTAAGGCCCTGTGTGCACTTGCCGGGTTTTGCCGTGGATTTCCTGTGGTTTTGCTGCAAGTTTTGCTGCATGTTATGTTCATAACATCTCTGCAGTGATTCACCAGCAAAACTTGTGGGGAACAAAAAATGCTGTGCGCACTATGCGGATTTTGACAGCTGCATGTTTTGCTGCGGGATTCCCGCAGCAAAAACAATTGCATGTTACTTCTTTTCCGCACGTCGCTGCGGGATTTAACTCCATTGACTGCCATGTAATCGTGAAATCCCGCAGGGAATTACCCAGGCAGCAAATTCTGTGCGGTTCATTGCGTTTTCCTGCGCTATTCCCTCCGGTATTTTGCGATTTACCTGCGGTAATGTACAATGCTGCCCTGCGGTTTGCAGGGAAGTGATGTCATTATGACAGGAAGAGGAAGCGGAGCAGAGAGTAAACACACACACACACAGATCGCACTCACACACAGACATATAGAATACACATAGAAAGCAAACGGACATATAGAATAAAAAACACGTGGGCTCCGCCGTATTTTTACCGTCCAGCCGAGGTAAGCACACAGCGGCGGCCCGGTATTCTCGGGCTGGGGAGGGCGAGGGCCAGGGTTAATGCCTTCCTCCTCCCGCAGCCGAGAATATCAGCCCGCAGCTGCCGCGGGACTGTCGCATCCATTATGCGGCAGTCCTGGAGTGTCCCCAGCTCTTCCTGTTGCCATGATGCGGTGGCAAATCAGGGTACTATAAGGAGTTAATGGCGGCGGATCGCCGCCACTAAGTCCAGGCTTGATCATGGCAGCGTCTATGTGCCAGCTGACATGATCAACCCGGAAGTAAAGTGAGTAAGTAACCCGTAAGTAAAGTGAAATAAACACACACATCGAAAAATCCTTTATTTTAAATAAAACACAAAAAAGACCCTGGTGCGAGACAGACTGCAGAGAGGTAACTAAAGAGCATTTCCCACGGCCGGTAATGTAAACACACATTACTGCTCGGGAGAAATGTAGCGTGTGCTCACAGGGACTCTATCTATCCCTCTGTCTATTCTTCTATCTGTCTATTTATCCATTTATCTGTCTGCTATCTATCTCAGAAGGAAATTACTTTTTTTTTTTTTTTTTTTTCCTTCAATGTGCTTTATTGCATTGAATGCATTAAAGCACATGTACCAACCCGCACGCGGGCAAACCGCATGCGGTTTTCGGGTGTGGTTTGGTTTGCCGCGTTTTTTTACCGCGGGTGCGGTAATCTTTCAGACCCTGCGGAATTTTCTTAAGAAAATTCTGTTTTCCAGTGCGCACAGGGCCTAAATCTGCAAAGGAAAAAAAGAAAATGAGCAACATGTGCTTAAAATTTCATTCATTTTGCTGGGGCTGTAAAAAAAAACAAACAAAAACAGCATTTTAAGTGACTTATGACTATATGCTAAAAGTTAATTTTGCACATCCAACTAGTTACGAATATACAGAGCTCAAACAGCACAGCTTCCTACATTGTGTGGGGGCTGTTCATACTTCGCTGCCTAATCAACAGTCAGTGGCCAATTGGCCTTATCTTAATTTTATTAGGGCCTATTTTCAGTGGATGTCTTTGTTGTTCATGGAGGGGGGGAATCTACATTTATTATTGAATTAATAAAGTAAGTATTTCCATGTATATTTTATTTTTTTTTTTTTGTGTGTGTGTGTATATGTAATATATTATATATATATATATATATATATAATATATATATATATATATATATATATATATATATATATATATATATATATATATTTTTACATATACATATAATATATTTATTATATATATATATATATATATATATATATATATATATATATATATAATTACATATACATATAATATATTTATTATATATTTTATTTATTTATTTTATTTATTTTTTTTTCTTCCTAAAATACCTCTCTGCTGGTTGAAGTTGTTGTGGTCAATGTAAAAAAGTAAATAGAATACAGCAGGACAGATGCAGTCACTCCCTAAAAGTTAAATAAAAGAATCGCTCGCCAGAACCCCTTACACCCAAGACAATTAGCGTTGGCAAGCTCCGATGGTGGATGGGCTCCCACACACATCTGCGTCACTGCTAGATCCCTTGCTGCTCCACTGACGTGTAGCTGTTGACTCCCCTGATGACTGGGAGCAGCTACAACGCTCGTGAGTAGAGCAATGCTAGTGGTACTACCGTGTGTGAGGTAGCCTGGCACTAGCCAACCCTTATTATGGAGTCTTTTGAGTGTGATTCTTTCGGGAAGGTGATAGTGTATTTATCCTGATGTATTCTATTTACATGTAGACCAGTAGGCTACCTGGACACTTTGAATTGTAACTAGGGCATTTTTTTGGACTAGGGCTTATATTTCACGCATACTCCCAAAATCCTGTTGTGCTTATTTTCAGGGAAACACTCTTGGCTTAGTTTTCGCTCCACCACACCTTAATTTCTAAGGTCCTATTTAGCAGTGTGAGCAGTTTAGTATGGTCTAAACTGCAGATTTTTCTTAAAAATTAAGTATTAGAATTCTATATGGGAAAAAAGTTTTCAATTGTTTAAGCGGCCTTTCAAACTAGTAGCTTGTAGCATCTTGTGCACTGTATATTGGTTAGAAGTAGAATGTGCTTTGTTTTTTTGTTTCCAGTATTGTTGCTTTGCTCTTAGGCTATGTGCGCACGTTGCGTAAATACATGCAGTTACGCTGCGCTTTGTAGCGCAGCGTAACTGCATGCGTCCTGCGTCCCCTGCACAGTCTATGGAGCTTGTGCAGGGGCCGTGCGCACGTGGCGTTTTAGAGCGCAGCGCTTCGGCTACTGCCGAAGCGCTGCGTAAAAAGAAGAGACATGTCACTTCTTCCGTGCGCTTTGCCGGCAGCTCCTGCTCTGTCTATGGGAGAAGCTGCAGGCAGAGCGCATGGAATCGGCTTCACTATGGACATTTCTGCAGCGATTTTAAAGCGCACATGTGCTCTTCAGATCGCTGCAGAAATTTCTGCAGTGAACTGTATGCAACGTGCGCACATAGCCTTAAGTCACTTTTGGTTGTAATTAAAATATGAAAATGAAGAATTATAGCTCACCTATAAAGACTGATTTAAAGCCAGTAATAAGTGCCAACAATCTAGATTCCAATTCTTTACTGTCCTTGTTTACACTGCCCACTTCTGCACTCTCTTACAGTGCACCTTAGCAGCACAGGTCCTGTTTACAAGGGGCAATGTGTAGCCGATAACTAAGATTTTTATGCACGCCTAAAATCCTACTGCCTAAAGAATGTTGTGATTGGCGATGTGCTTACAACTGATAATCTGGAACTAGAGTTCCTGCAAATGCTTGATGCCATTTATCGTCTCATGGAAAAGGTCCATCTGCAAATAGTTGTTGATTATGTTCGTCAAGCTTGATATCTTCTTCTTCTAGTCAAAATCTACAGTCTTTATTGAAATGGATACCGTTTGATTACAGTTTCCAAAGGCAAAATCGTAAATTTAGATGCGGATATTACATTAGCACTCCAAATTATTATATTTATCATATAGCACTGTATACTTAAAATTGCTCGTTTTTCTTTTTTACCCAGTAAACTCTTCTGCTTTCCATTAGGTCTATGACATCACATGATTAGAAACAGACTAGCTGAATCCTTCCAAGCTCTATGTAGAAACAGGAAAATTTAAAAAAAATATTTTTCTATCATCTGACATGGTCTAACATGTCAGATGACAGAGAAAAGCCCACAGTACCTTAGTACCGGAAAATTATTCCCCCCCCCCCCCTGCCCTCCTCTTCTCATTCCAAAATGGTGGACGCATACATTGTAAGCCTGCCAAAATCTGCTTCTGGCACCCAGAAACAATCGGGCAATTTGATCACTGTGATATGAAAGTGCTGAACATCCAAATATTTAGTAAACATTGAGAGTATTTCGATGTGCCCCTACAAGTGCTGTCCATGAAGAAAAAGAAATCAATTTCCTTCACCAATTTCCTAATCCTCTCTTTAATCAGATACATTTTTTTGTTGTGAACTGTCATTAACTCCTATTACCCCGATTGCCACTGCACCAGGGCAATTGGGAAGAGTTGGGCAAAGGGATGGGATTTTTGCATCTAATGGATGCGACAATTCCGGGTAGGCTGTTGGCTGCTATTCTTAGCCTGTGGAGTTCCAATAAACATGGGACTCCCCAGGCTGACAATACCAGCCCCCAGCTGTTGGGCTTCATCATGGCTGGGTATCAAAATCTATTGGGAGGGGAAAACTGCATGCTGTTTTTTAAAATATTTTTAATTAGAGTGGGTGGGCGGGGAGAAGCTGCATACAGCTCCTCTTATTTTGATACACAGCCAAGATAGGTGCACTGCTTAGGCTTGATCTGTGCTGGATATGATAATATGCGGGGCCTACGTCAAATGTTTTATTTATTTTTACTGTAAGATACTGACCCTCAGACAAGCTGTCACTCATCGTGGGGGCGCGTCTGACTGTAACTAATCAGACTCCAGTGTGCATGGAAAGCAGTGCATATGCAATGAAGGTAAATTATTGGCCCCAGAAGTGACTGCGCCGCCGCGGGAGCAGTGAACAGCGGACCTGGGGCCTCTGTAAGTACAGCACGCCTGCTCCTATGCCTTCTACCAACATTTTAAATCGCCACTTTCTGGTCCCCATAGATTTATCTTGGGACCGGAATCCAGCCTGGAACCGAATTTTAAAAGCTAGGAATAACCTGGACTGACGGGTCTCGGTTATCTGTGAGTCCGCTCATCACTAGTATTGAACATCCCAGAATATTTCCAAATCCTAGAACTTTAAAAGATATTGCTGTTCCCCTGAGTATTCTGCCTTGTTTTTTTAAAAGCTGGCATGTGGTTTAGTGTTAATTTATATAATCTTCAAGGGTAATTTATGCAGAGTGAACTAAAGACTCCTCCAGAGAATTCTGCAAGCCACACCCAATTTGTAAAGATTGTCCAAAACAGCACTAAAGAGGCCCATATTTTTGGAATATGGCAGATTTTGTAGAACAAATAAAAGAATATCCAGGTCAGTAGCAGGAATAAAATAAGGACACAATTTGACTACTTATGACCTTAGGGCCCCTTTTTAAGGCTTATAATTGGTAATGTGCATTCCTTACAACATATCTGCTGATTTGACACACTTTCTCATTCAAAGGGTTTTCTTTATTTTCATGACTGAAAATTGTAGATTCACATTAAAGGCATCAAAACTATGAATTGGCACATGTGGAATGAAATACTTAACAAAAAAGTGTGAAACAACTGAAAATATGTCTTGTATTCTAGGTTCTTCAAAGTAGCCACCTTTTGCTTTGCACACTCTTGGCATTCTCTTGATGAGCTTAAAGAGGTAGTCATCGGAAATGGTTTTCACTTCAGATGTGCCCTGTCAGGTTTAATAAGTGGGATTTCTTGCCTTATAAATGGGGTTGGGACCAGCAGTTGTGCAGACGTCTGGTGGATATACAGCTGATAGTCCTACTGAATAGACTGTTAGCTGCTTTTTTCTTGCCATAATACAAATTCTAAGTAAAGAAAAACGAGTGGCCATCATTACTTTAAGAAATGAAGGTCAGCCAGTCCGAAAAATTGGGAAAACTTTGAAAGTGTCCCCAAGTGCAGTGCCAAAAACCATCAAACGCTACAAAGAAACTGGCTCACATGAGCACCGCCCCAAGAAAGGAAGACAGAGTCACCTCTGCTGCGGAGGATAAGTTTATCCGAGTCACCAGCCTCAGAAATCGCAGGTTAGCAGCAGCTCATATTAGAGACCAGGTCAATGCCACACAGAATTTTAGCAGCAGACACATCTCTAGAACAACTGTTAAGAGGAGACTTTGTGCAGCAGACATTCATGGTAAAATAGCTGCTAGGAAACCACTGCTAAGGACAGGCAACAAGCAGAAGAGACTTGTTTGGGCGAAAGAACACAAGGAGTGGACATTAGACCAGTGAAAATCTGTGCTTTGGTCTGATGAGTCCAAATTTGAGATCTTTGGATCCAATCACCTTGTCTTTGTGCGATGCAGAAAAGGTGAACGGATGGACTCTACATGCCTGTTTCCCACCGTGAAGCATGGCGGAGGAGGTGTGATGGTGTGTGGGGTGCTTTGCTGGTGACACTGTTGGGCATTTTTTTTCAAAATTGAAGGCATACTGAACCAGTATGGCTACCACAGCATCTTGCAGCGGCGTGCTATTCCATCCGGTTTGCGTTTAGTTGGACCATCATTTATTTTTCAACAGGACAATGACCCCAAACACACCTCCAGGCTGTGTAAGGGCTATTTGACTAAGAAGGAGAGTGATGTACACCAGATGACCTGGCCTCCACAGTCACTAGACCTGAACCCAATCGAGATGGTTTGGGGTAAGCTGGACCATAGAGTGAAGATAAAAGGGCCAACAACTGCTAAGCATCTTTGGAAACTCCCTCAAGACTGTTGGAAGACCATTTCCGGTGACTACCACAAGAGAATGCCAAGAGTGTGCAAAGCAGTAATCAAAACAAAAGATGGCTTCTTTGAAGAACCTAGAATAGAAGACATATTTTCAGTTGTTTCACACTTTTTTGTTAAGTATTTCATTCCACATGCGTTAATTCATAGTTGTGATGCCTTTATTGTGAATCTATAATTTTCAATGTCATGAAAATAAAGAAAACTCCTTGAATGAGAAGGTGTGTCCAAACGCTTGGTCTGTAGTGTGTGTATATGGTATGTATGTGTAATTACATACATACACACATATATATATATATATAGATATAGATATATGGCATGTATGTATGTGTAATATATTATATATATAACATGTTTTTTGTATTGCTGTAGTCCTACTGATCAGGAGACTCGTATTGCCAGATAATTTTGAACACTGTGTGCTGTTAAAAAAAACAAAAAACAGAATTGCGAGGTATTTTCAGTTTCGCCGTACTTTTGGGATTTTTTTTTTCCCCTTGTTTTCTAGTATACTATGTGGTAAAATGAATGGTGCCATTCTAAAGTACAACTTGTCCCGTAAAAAACAAACAAGCCTTCATAGGTCTGTGGATAGAAAAATATAGTTCTGCCTCTGGAGAAAACAACAAACGCAAAAATGGAGACTGGCAGGTTCGTGAAAGAGTTAACAGGAAACAATCAGCAGCATGGGAGATTTATTTTTTTTCTTTGCTGGATAACTCTTTTCTTAGAGGGTTCCACACATAATGGAGAAAAATATATATTGTGAAGTCCTGGAGCTGCAACAAAATACACATGTATTACATTTGAATTGCAGAAGGAAATGACATTTCTATGGACTTTAAATGTCGGTTTCTTAATGGAAAGTTTTCATAGCACCTTTTAAATTTGATAACCTTTCATCTACTATTCTTCTTCTGCAATACTCCCACCAATCCACAGAGCATATCTGTAGCTCATTGCATGTGTGACACGCCTGTAGATCTAACATACCGAAAGACTATTTGTGTTTTTGATCTTTGCCTTGTATCCGTGAAATGATTGTCATCTTTAACCCCATATAATGTACTGCACTGTGTTTGACATACATTGTGGTATCTAACCTAACACTGTATTAATTTTCTACAGAAGAACGCTCCTGGGGGCTTGTCAGTCATTGCCCACGGATTGAACTTGAAGAGGGAATCCGACCTGGTTGCCATCATCTTTCCAGTCTGAGTCTTCATTTTCCTGTTTTGAGCAGAGAGAACTCCCCGAACAGCAGGAGCCCTTCACAAACACCTGAGGAAGGGAGCTCTGCAGCACCTCCAGCCCCACCAACAAAAAGACACTGCCGCTCTTTATCAGTGCCAGAGGACCTATCTCGCTGGAGGCCTATTTGGAGGCCTAGTGGTTCTAAAGTGTGGACTCCTGTCAAGAGGAGATGTAATAGTGGTGGGGTTGGAGCAGTACTGGGAGTGCAGACTCAAAGTCCATCCCAAGGGGTCTCCAGTCTCAGGTTCCAAAATGACCCCAGTGCCTCTTTTCGTTGCATCCAAGCCAACAGCCCTCCCTTCTTTAGCCTGGCTCTATGCCGAGAGTCACCATGTCCCTACACCCTTTCCCCAACCACTATATTCTGGGAGAACACGGAAGGGCCCAGCTGCTTTCCATTGCAGCGCCGGTTTTCCCTCTCTCCTGTACACATCAAGGATTCAGGACTGTTCCTTCCTTCAGCCAGCAGCTCCCCACCTTCCACACCAGAGCTGGTCCGGAGACAGCAATGTATGCCACGCAGCCAATCGCAGCCTTGTGACCTTGACACAAGGAAATGTGGAATCAAGCGAAGGCACGAGGAAGATACACGGTGGCATCGTCCTTCTTTGGACTTCTACAAGATGAACCAGGTAATGGGGGTGGTGGGCTTGTTTTTTGTTTAATTTTTCTGATCCCAGTTATTACTTTTTTTTTTTTTTTTTTTTTTTTTTTTTAAACCGTTTGTGTTTAGTGGCTTTTCATATACTAATAGCTTTTCTATTTGCAGAATGCTGGTGCTATGTGTTTCTTGGACAACTGTGATGAAGGCAGCTCTTCTCCTTTTATGGCTTGTCATGGGGAATCTCCTTGCACTTCTGGAAGTCCTGTTACAACTTGCACATTGGCACTTAGTGAAGAAGATATGACTAGGAGAGATCACTCGTCCTGCTCCCAGGCAATGCTCTTCCAGCACGATTTTGCGGACCTGGATTTAAATCTAATTGAAGAGAATTAGCACTCTCAGGAAACATCATACTACAAACGGAGTTCTGTTCGTAAGGTGGACGTATGAATGAGAGTGTCTGGGTGCCTGTTTCAGGTCACCACCAAGAGACTTGCACCAAGAGCATTCCACAAACCTTCTAACCTTCATGACAGATAGGAATTGTTTGGGGAAGTAGGGTATAAGGGGGAGAGGCAAAAGTTCCAATCTATTGCTGAAGGATTAGCCTGAGGCAGGATCATCTGTACTCCCAATATCTCATTTCCCAGTGATTCTGCTGGAGTTGGGATCTCTCATTACCGTGTTACAAAACTTTACATAAAGGGTGCTGTGGGATTGCTTTATTTTTATATTGATGGCTTTTGGAAGGATGTGTTCTGCACTGCCCCATGGGGGATCACATGCAAATAGCGGCACGTGATTAATTCTTGTCTAAGGTGACTGTTGGGGGGGAGGGATGGGGAGGATATTAATTAAACTAACAAGGTGGCAAATCATGTTGTGCACAAAGGCTGAGGCCTTGTTTTCAAACAAATGCCCCAAGACCTGAGCCCAGAGCGTCACAACAGGGGAACCCAATCCTGCGTGTTCCATAATGAACACCTTTTTAGTTCTCCAATGTATCCTGAGGAAGGCTGACAACAGAACAAAAAATGTTGTTTCAATTGTTGTAGGTGTGTTTGTACATTTTTATTTTTCTTTCGTATGAATATTCGCCTGTGGCAAATATTCTAGAAGCGGTATTGAATTTGTTCTTTTAAATTGCTGGCCAGTTAAAAGGGAGCTTCCAGGTCATCCTGAGCCTATTTGTTGTCCGCACTGCCATCCAAGTCTTGCATAAAGTGATCACCCCGATACCTCAGACAGGTGTAAACCTTTGTCCTGCACATCCCAAACCCTCCTGTACCTCTCATCTACATGCTTTTCACTCTTCAGGAATGCGTCTTTTGGAGCGTGTAACGATATGTGGGTGGTTGTAGCATTCTTCATTGCTCCTTTTATTCACCAAGGCACTGAGCAGTGTGTTGCAGATCTATTCTGAGAAAATAGTCAGGTTATTATATATTATTTTGAATGTTGTATGAGAGCCATACAAGCATTTTAGCGTACAGCATGCTTTGTTGTACCTTATGGACAGGAAATGGCCTATTTTGAGTCCACGGAAACTTGTCCATTCCATGTACAGCTCCAAAATTTGTGGTTAAATCCTGTTGCATCTAGGATATCTGTAACAGAAGGCTTTGCCGCACAGCGCCACAGTCATGTCACCTGTCTATATTGCGCCATTTCTACTTGTATGGAAAACTAGCATATACACCCCTTAAATCTGGCACCTCTGGCAAAACCTGGTGGAAATGTTTATAGAGCAACTTGTGATTGCAGAATGGTAAAGTAAACTCCATAATTTTTTTTTTTTATTTGCCGATTTATTTTTCGTATATAGGGAAGAAACACTAAGAATGCAATGGATATTGCAAGCTCTAGAAACCTTTTGCAAAATGAAATAGTTAAAGGGAACCTGTCACATTGCATTCTATCCGATCTGTGGACAGCATAGTATAGAGAATAAGAGTCTGAGCATAATGATATATAGGTTTGCTAGTATTTTATTCATTAAAATGTCTTTGTATGTATGAGTCCTGTGGGCAGTCCTACCTGGGATTGACACTTTCATGTATAAATGGGCATGCAGCGATAGCTGTAATTCACTGAATAGGACTAACCAATGGTCTTAGTTTGCATACAATCGCCAGGATAACAATGAATGCAGGTTTTATCGAAACGTTGCCCATAGAATTGGACATCCATCTGAACAGCTCCTCCTGATCTATACCATTCTGCCTGCAGATATAATCCCTTTTTAACAATTCTGCTGACTTCCACTGAGAGGTGTAAACATGGCTGATCCCTTTTCCTCAGTTTCATCATCGCGATTGTGTGAAATTGGTTAAAGTACAGTAGTAGGAGAATAATTTTTTCTTCTCAACTTCACCTTGTTCCAGCGGAGCCAGATGACGCAGCGTAGAGTCAGTGTATACATGAATGGTTTTTGATTCCAGGCTGTATGTATATTAAATGTACGGAAGACTTTTTGAGGATTTCTCATAAATTTATTCCTTCCTGGATAAAAAAAAAAATCCCTGAAATCAAATTTGATTTGTTTGATGCATTGCACATTATTGAAGTGTATTTTGCTATTTGTTTTCCACCCTCTACAAGCGGGGAGCAGTCTTAAAATGCACATTTTTTGTTTAAAAATGTGCCCACATATATCCGATATATGCATAATTTTACTATAATTTGCCCATGACAGGAAAGACACATTATGCTAATCTACAAATTGTGAGCCCACTTTGTTCTCTGTACTGTGCAGCTGTTGTTAGTGGGTACTGCAACTCCATTCCCCTTCACCTAAATTGGAGAAAACTTTTAAGAGAACACAGAACTGTAATTTTTGTTATCTGGATTGGTGGGGGTCAGATCTCACCCAACCCCAGAAATCATTATGTCATCAATTACCGATACGAGGACGCCTCTTTTAAAGGGAACCAGTCATGTCCCCAAATGCTGTTAATCTGCAAGGCAAAAGCATTACTATACAGTTCAGCCACCTTATTGAAAGTGTGGCTACCAGGAGAAAATTATCATAATTCTTCACGAAAACTGACGATAGTCTGTGATCAGTACACAGTGAGTGACTACGCATCTGTGCAGTGCGAGCTGTGAAAGTGGCGGGACGTGCTTACTGCCATGGCTCGCAATGCTGTGAGCGGAGACTGTAGCTGTTCTTGGCATGCCTCAATCACTGAAATGTTTAAAAGAACTAGGAATGTTTAGTTTGCAAAAGAGACAGCTGAGAGGAGATTTAATAGCGGTCTACAAATATCTGAAAGGCAGTCAAAATGCAGAAGGAACCACCGTATTCTTATTAGCACAAGGAAATACAAAAAGCAATGGGATGAAACTAAAAGGAAGGAGATTCAGATTAGGCTGCTTTCACACTTGCGTTGTTTTGCATCCGTCACAATCAGTTGTGTGACTGATGCAACGGATGCGTTGCATATAGTGTTACAACTGATGTGATTGATGCTGCAAAAACGTGATCTGTTGTTGTTTTTTACTGTTTTACCGGCGGCCAGCTTTTGTGAACGATCAGCTGATTGCCCGGCGGCCGGCTTACAAAAGGCGGCTGCCGGCCGATTAGCTGATCGTTCACAAAAGGCGGCCGCCGGGCGATCAGCTGATTCTTCACAAAAGGCGACCGCCAGGCGATCAGCTGATCGTCACAAAAGGCGGCCGTCGGGCGATCAGCTGATCGTCAAAAAAGGTGTCCGCCGTCCGGAACTGAATTTATAGTAGATGATGGTTTTTCACTCTGTGCATGCTCACAGTAAAAAAAACGATCCGCCACACACAAAAAAAAGTTACATTCAGTGTTGCTCCCGCCTGAGTCAGTCAGTAAACGACTGATCCATCACGCGGCAGATGCAACTCAGGGCCATCAGTCACAATCCGTCGCTAATAGAAGTCTATGGGGAAAAAACTAATTCCTGCAAAATATTTTGTAAGATACAGTAATTCCTCAAGGCGACGGATTGTGACTGATGCAAAACAACGCAAGTGTGAAAACAGTCTTAGACATTAGGAAAAACTTTAACAGTGAGGGTAGTCAGAGTGTGGAACAGGCTACCATGGGATATAGTGAGCTCTTCATCAATGGAAATCTTTAAGTGGAAGCTGGATAAATATATAGCTGGGATGATTTAAGAAAACCTGCACTCACAGGAGGTTGGACCCGATTGCCCTTAAGGTCCCTTCCAACTCTACCGTTCTATGAAAGCCAGTAGCTCCCAGGAGAAATAAAGTTCATTTTCTTCTGGTAGCTGCAGTTTCGGTAAGGTAGCTGGATAACCGTGTAACACTATTTTATTTACTTGCAGATTGACCCTATACAGGTTAATAATGTTCTGGAGACCAGGCTGGTTCCCTTTAGGGACTTTTCTGCAAACCTAAAGAAAGGAAATGGCAATAGATGTCAGGTTTCATGGCTTATGTTAAATCCTTAGTGTCAACATTTTAAAGTTCATGGGGTATTTGCAAAACCCCTCTATTTATTTATTTAGAGTTTTTAGCAAAATTCTTTTGCTTAAAATTATCCTGTTTTATTTCTATAGCTTCTATGCAGACCTATTTGCTTTCATGATGTATGATCAAAAATTAAGGGTGTAGTCTGAGTCTGCAGTCTTTTGTTGCTAAAATTTCTTGCTAACTTGACCTATACACCGTGGGTTTTGTTTCATTATTTTTTTACAGCCTGTATCTATGAATATTGGAATATTGGAGTTTTGAACACAAAAAGGAAGCAAAGTTAAAGGGGTTGTCTGGCAAAAGCCATAAGTCTACAGCACTCTCGCTGCAGATTTGTGAATCCTCATGTCGCGCACACACTGTGTTGCAAAGATTTGCCGCATTTAGAGCCGGGAATGGTGGTCACGGAGCCACGAGTATGTGATGTGTACTCCGGCCACATTTCAACTAGATGGGCGCAGCTTTGCTCAGTGCAAGTGTACTGAACGAGGCTGTGCCAATCTAGTTGTAATGTGGCCGAGAGTCTGCATATCACATACTCACGGCCACGTAACCGCTGTTCCTGGCTTTGACTCCTGCGAATCTTTGCAACACACATTGCGTGTGGCATGAGGATTCACAAATCTACAGACTTATAAATTTAGACTGGATAATTCCTTTTAAGAATTAAGCAAAGATGCATTACGTCCAATTTTAGATTTTGGTTCTTGTTTTATGGAACAGGCCGTGTAGGCACTATTAAAGGGAATTTATAATCGGAAAATTACATATATGAGCATTTCTGCTATTTTTATTTTAGGTAACCAACCATTCAAGGCCCCCCCTTATGCACGTGCATAAAAAATACGTACATGAAAAACAAAAAACAATCGGTGTCCTCAGTGTGCACAATAGTGTGCCATTTAATGTGTTTTTCTAGTATGCCTAAAGAAAGCATGAAATTACAAAGCTGTGCCTTTACTTTGCAAAGTAAACTCCTACAGCGCATTGATGCCGTCAATGTGCTGTACATGTTTTTCATGGACCTGTACAATTGCATTGGCCCTTGTCATCCGTGCTGCCAGAAAAAAACCTGACATGTCTCCTTGTGGTTCACACAGTCCATGTGAAAAGGAGATCAGAAGATCACAATAGAGTACGTGTGGCATCTGTGGGGGCAATAAAACAAACTGATGCCACAAGAATATACGAAGGAGGCCTGAAATAGAGTTCTGACTATTCATTTTCAAACTCTGGAGTATGCAAAATATGACCTTTCTGGTTTCCGCCTTGTAGCTTTCGAGCCTGGGAGAGTTCACAGTTGTTCCAATTAAGAAGTGGAAGAATATAACACCTTTTAAAGGGTTTTATTTCCTTCCTATTGCGATGTTACAATAATAAACTCGGGGGTTACTCCAGTGCTGTATCTTTT
The DNA here is from genome assembly GCF_048569485.1 of Anomaloglossus baeobatrachus. Lineage (NCBI taxonomy): Eukaryota > Metazoa > Chordata > Amphibia > Anura > Aromobatidae > Anomaloglossus > Anomaloglossus baeobatrachus. The sequence goes on from NC_134356.1 coordinate 220,620,046, forward strand.
ATGCTGCATAAGTCTTTACTGACAGACTGCAGTTGTGTCGTAAACACGGTAGCCAATTTGTGGGCTCTGCGGCTCTATTGATATAGACTGCTTAAAGGTGTTGTCCACTACTAGGACAACCTATTCTCATTCACCATGTTTGGCCCCGCTGTGCCAGCGCCTTTCCGTCCTTGTGACATCACACAAGTCCTCCGCCCAGTCACCGCCAGCTTCTCTTTCTGCCTTTGGACACATCAGTAATTAACAGGAAGTGGGTGGCTATCCATAGCTCTCACTTCCTGTTGATTTTCTCATTCGTCTGAAGGCGGAGAGAGAAGCTGGCGGTGACTTGGCACATGACTCGTGTGACTTCACAACCTCCCGTAATCCCTGAGAATGGAACTCCGGCATAGGAGATGAGTAAACTCCTTTTTATTTTAAAGAGGCCAAATATGGTAAAACTCTCTCATTCCCCATAAGTAGACAACCCCTTTAATCCATTCAGTCTAGTGACTGTGGCAATGCTGAACCTGAGGATGACTAATGCTTGGGGCTTTTTCTTTCTTTAAATTAACCTAGCAATAGCTAGTGGTTATGGTGAAAGATATAAATAATATATATTTTGCTCCCCCAAATGTAGATTTAACAGTACAAAAACGAAATGAAAATGTACATCATGGATGACTGTTGACTTCCACCTGCAAGATAAGCAGTGCCAGGGGGGGCTGGATTACACATCTGTTCTATAACTTTTGAGTGATTTTAATTGTGGGCTGTCTATGGGCTAACATGGCAGCCAGTGGCCCCCATGGTTAGACAGGGGTGAAATATTCATGCAATAATGCTTTGCAATGCCCAAGCATTATAGCCGTAATTAAACCGCTTCTAGCCCCTGAATAAAGCAAAGGAATTTAAATCCAACAAATGGAATAAAAATATATTCTCATGATTTTTTTTTTTTTTATTTTGTTTTAATAGTATAAATGAAAATGAATATTTTCATTTTTTTTTAACGAAAAGTAAAACACACATATTTATTCCGCAAACAAAAGTATAAAAAAGTCAACCTGAATTTTTGGTATGGCCATAATCCTGTAAATTAATAGAATAAAGATAACCTACTTTGCACGGCTCAAACAAAAACGATGGTGGAATTACTGGTTTGGTTTTTTTTGTTGTCTCATTGAATATCTATATTCCCCAAGAATTATTTTACATGAAATCTACACATTTTTGGCCCACCCTAGATCATTCGGGGCTGAGCTAAAAAAAAATAAAAAATGTAAGTCTTTCTGCAGCTCCTCTACTGTTATGTTCCTCTTCTATATATGATACTTGATGAATGAAGCTAAAATTGAATGCATGAAATATTCCACCTAATTAAAAATTAGCTGGTGGTTTAATTTTTACTTCATAAATCAATAGTACACATGAAAAGAAGCAACTTTGTAATATATGTTTTTGGAGAAATCTGTTTCTTTCTCCTCTAGGGCTGATCTTTCAATTCACCGGTAAGATCTGTAGTCATTGATGACAATTTTTCATTTAACTTCTATACAGAGTGGAGGGAGGAACTGGAGGCATATACATTCTGCCGCAGGTTCCATAGAACCTTCTGAGCAACAACCATTTGCTATCTGTTAGATGAAATTAGTCTTCAGTTTAATACAGATTTTTCCCATGTAAAATTAGAATTTTGAGAATGACTTCTCAGTCCAGGAGGAGAAAGGAACGGATTTCTTATATATTGCAAAGGCCTTATTTTTAAATGTACAAATTGATTTTTGAAAAGAAAGTTAAAACAATAATTATTCTTTGATTGGGAAAAAAATGGGAGATAAATTTCTACAGTATAGTCCAGTAATTTGTAGTTGATACCTGCCTCGGAAATGACTACAATATCTGCACTGCGGGCAGGGACTGGTCAGTTGTTGTGTGGCGGTGACAATCTTATTCTCCCTGGGTGCTTTTGCAAAACCCCTCTGTATTTGTAAGCCATGTTCCTTCCATTTATTTTGATAGATTTTTCTTTCTCTGTTGGTATTTGCACATTATTCAAAGTAATAACTGGAGGAAAGGGAATTTCGGCCCACAGATATAACTGTGCAGGGACACCTCTTGGTAGAGTTTGGCTCTAGTGTTGAATTTCCCCATAAGATCATATTGTATCCCACCAATTCCTTTAGCGCACAATACTGTAGTGATGACAATAAGGATTAAATCGGGAAAACTACTTCTGATGTGTAATGCATATTAAATCAAAGCAAAAAGGTAGTGGCTGTGTATTTTCTGCTGCATGCATTTGGGAACTTAAAGGCAAAAGTGACTGGCAATAAGAAATTCTGTGCCAGTCATCCGTGAAGTAAAAAGCAGATATCTACTTACAAATATGAATGACAAAGCTTTATGGTCTGTCATCAGGATTTCATGATGTCCATTTTTCTTTCGTGACAATAGTTCATACATTTTTTATTTATTCATTTATTTAATAAACTTGGGAAAAAACTGTCCAGGTTCTCGTTGTACCCAGATATAAAAGGGAACAGGTTACTCTTTAGGCTTATTTATAGTTTTGAGTGATGGTTGGGTAACCTCATTTCTGGATCATTTATGAATTCTTGTCTGATGTAAATAAATGCTAGTACCATTTAAGCAGCTTTTTGTGACTCCCACAGCCCCAGAAGTTGTTTCACCACCTAATTTTGTGTTAACAATCCAGGTTGGTACTGTTAACATCTATGTCAAGGGAAAAAGTCCAATCAAAGAAACTTTTCAACTACACCGCATGTACAATTTGTTTTCTATAGTTGCAGGATGGTTTCTATATTGTAGCGACCTGTGGCACAGCTATTAAGCGCCTTCCCAATGTAAAATACAGTGATGCACCCTTTAGACTGCTTTCACACATCCATTTTTTTGCCGTCTGGCACAATCCGGCAAAAAGACTCATGCAACGGATCCGTCGAAAAAAAGGATCCGTTGCATCAGGTTTTTCCATGCATTCCTCCCATTTTTTTGATGGATCCGTTGTGCTACTGAGCATGCACAGTTCAAAAAGCCGGATCCGTCGTTTGATTCCGTCATGTCAGATGATGACGGATCTGGCGCCCATAGGCTTTCATTGTAACTCACGGAACCGGATCCGCCGCCATACGGTTATTCGCCGGAGACAAAAAAACGCTGCAAGCAGCGTTTTATCCGGCCGCCGGATCAGCTATTTACGCCGGATCTGGCAAAAGCCGGGTGCAACGCAAGTCCATGCTGCACAATCCGGCGCTAATACAAGTCTATGGAGGAAAGAACGGATCCGGCGGCAACACACGCCGGATTTGTTCTTTCCGATTTTTACTGGATTGTGCCGCACGGCAAAAAACAGATGTGTGAAAGCAGCCTTAAGATCACAAACACATTTCTAGATTGCCATCCTTCAGTATTTATGCTCAATTGTTAATGAAATTGGGGTTTTCCCTTGGCTTTGTTGAAATCTTTCCAAGTAAATTATATTGTATTCACTAATTCTATTTTTTTTCTTTTTTTTTTTTTTATTCTGTGTTGTGCCACTCCTTATTTTCCTCCTGCAAATTAATGAAATTGACAACTGGGTGTGTTCCCTGACACTGTCCATCCAGTGGTGGCCATATCAAACTATGTAGAGTCCACTTGATACTAACAAGATAACGGCAGAGAAGACCATGGTGAACCTATCAATGCTCGCATAAGGTTGATCTTCCTACAGAGCGTTCATCAATCAAGTCGCCATGTGTCAAGATTGAGCATTCAAAGAAAGACCCTCTGCTGTGATAAGTTAAATGGCAACACCCAGATGTCCATTTATTAATACAATTGTGGGAAGAATAATGGTAATGGCACAATGCAGAGTTATAAGAAAATAAACTGAAGAAATGATATTTTGTTAGGAATAGCGGTAGTTACTTAAACAGCCATAGGGGTAGAAAGGACTGTTCCTCTTTAAAGATCAGTATAATATAATATGATAGCCATCACTGCAGAATGTATTGGAGGACCTGTAAGTAGGACCAAAGTAAACTGTTTTTGCTCTTATTTTATTCCCACTGCACTTGAGTACATTGTGTGGGTTTTGTGTTTTTGGTTTTTTTTTGGTTTTTTTTTTTCATGATCTGCATTATTGTTCTGGAGATATGGGTCTTCTTTTAATGTGCACAATATGATTTTATGGTCTTTATCAACGGGTGTTGCTCACAGGTTAATTATACAGAGCTGACCAAAGACAAGGCTTTAGAAAATAATGTCAATGCCTCCTTGCTAAAGAAAATCCCTAAATTGCAGCCATATACAGTGGAACCTTGCTTAACGAGAACAATCCGTTCTGGGACTGTGCTTGTTAACCAAGTTATTCGTTAGGCAAAGCAAGATTTCCCATAGGAAATCATTGCAATGCAGACAATTCGTTCCACAACGTGTTAAATTTCCCATCCTGGTCCCCTATTCTGTCATTCCACACACGTGCAAACACACACAAACTCACACAAACACACACATGCACGCATGCACACTCACATATTATATGCTCACCTTACCTTCCGTTCCATCGCCGGTCTCCTGGGACTTGCTGTTCTCTGGTACGGGGCCGGGCTGTGTATCGCGTTACCATAATGACGAGGGAGGAACTTCCTGGCTAGAGCGTTGACATCAAAGGCAGAGCCGCTTGCCTCTGATTGGCCAGCGCGCTGCCTTTCAGTAGCGGCGATAGGATGTTCCTCCCTCGTTGCTATGGATGCCGATACACAGTGTGGACTGGAGCGCAGCGGCAAACTACAGGACCCAGGAGGCCGGCGATGAAACGAAAGGTACACATAATGTTATATTATATGCTCACCTTACCTTCCGTTCCATCGCAGGCCTCCTGGGTCTTGTAGTTCGCCACGAGGACGTCGCGATGTACCCGGGAACTACAAGAACCATGAGGCCGGCGGTGGAACGGAAGGTAAGGTGAGCATAATACTGTATGTATGTGCGTGCGTGTGTGTGTGTTTGTGAGTGTTTGTACGTACATGTGTGTGTTCATGTGGACTGCAAGTGCGGGTCAGAGTGCGGTGGATGTACGGAACTGGAAGTGTGTGCAGTGAGGATTTCGCTCGTACAGTAAAGCTTTCTCGTAAAGTGGGTTACAAATTTACAGAAAGCTTTGCTTGTTAAGTGAAATTCTCGTTAAGTGGGATACTCGTTAAGCGAGGAACCACTGTATGCCTAGATCAAATATCAATATTGATGCACTACAGGATGCAGTAGACCCCCTATGATAACTGATCAGCACAGGTGCTAAATACTGATAATTCAATCACCCTCACACACCTACCACTAATGGGTGGACTTGGTTGCCTAGTATTATAATTAGTGATGAGCAAGCACTGCCATGCTCGGGTGCTCTGTACTCGTAACAAGCAGTTGGATGCTCGGATGGGTGCAATTTGAGTACCCAAGTATAATGGAAGTCATTGGGGGACGCAAGCATTTTTGTTCTTCATTTTCTGACTTATAAAACCAGAAAATATAGTGTAGATGGTGAGAATTGGGGTGTATGCCCTTGCAGGCCACACTTGTAGAGTGCTGGGCATCCTACCTGCTCCAATAGCATAAATGTCAGCAATAGGCTGTAAGATGGCATGGTGTACTACACTAAAATCTGTGACTGGTGCCCAATGCAAGCATTATCCATGTACAGCTATAATTAGTGATGAGCAAGCACTACCATGCTCAGGTGCTCGGTACTCATTAAGAGCAGTTGGACTCTCGGATGAGTGTGACGCAAGTACCCCAGTATAATTGAAGTCAATGGGGGACTGAAGCATTTTTCTAGATTTCCCAGAAAATACATGGGGTATTAGTTGATACTTTTGCCAAAACATGCAATCTGCGTCAAGGGTCCTCATTTGTCTTTTGAATCCTTAGGTTAAAATTTAAAAGCCATTTACTGAAAAAAAAATGACAAATCCCCAAAAAAATCACACAAAAAAGCAGGCATAGTTACCAAGATGTGGTAATATTATTAATGCACCATAGGATGCAGCAGGCCCTCATGATATAAAGCGGAGATAACACCATTTGTAATACCATCACTCTCACCTGGCAATCATGATGGGGGGGTCATTGCCTATGGTAGATAGATGCACACAGATAAGACTTGGTAAAGAACATAAAAATTAACATATTAAGAAAACTAAAAGAGGACCATGTCTCTGGACCTATGTCAGATTTTAAAATCACAGGTAGGCAGCAATATTGAGGGCAAAAATTGTACACTTGTGACCTGGTGATTTGTCCTCTTTACGAATGGCTTCTGCAGTTGCGTGTGTTTTTTTTTTTTTTTTTTTTTTGTTTTTTTTTTTTTTTTTTTTGAAGGACAGCCTATAGGTTTAATTGTGCCAACAGTTTTAAAGTTCTTGCCAGCAACAGAACAGAATAAGCTGTAGTCACTACGTGAATTAGTTTTCAGATTTTTTTTTTTATTTTATTTTTTTTTAAATTCCTAATTTTTCATGTCCGCCTCTTTCAGCCATACTAGTGCTTGGGTAGGAAAGATAACATGTCTGGAACCTCAGATACTCTATCTTCTAGAGCCATTTTTTCTGTTCATAAATCCACTGGAATGAGCTAACTGCCCGATTATAAATGCTATTACTCCACTGTGACCAGTACTGACCTCTGCTCTGTCCTGCAGGGACATATCCTCACCATAGTTTTTTTTTTTTTTTTTTTTTTTTTATTTGTTTGGGGCTTTATTTTAAATCATTTACTTTTGATATTTCTATGTTTTATTTAATACCACTTGGTGTGGTGATAAAATGCAGCATCATAATGTGATTTGTACAAACTTCTTGCTTTTTATAATTTTCTTGGAGCTATTGAGCTATTTAACAAACTGTGATCTGGGATTCTTAGACATTGAGAGGTTTGTCAGTAATGCTGATTTTTGGGTACCTACTATAATGTATAATGTCTACATACCTGGCTGGAGTAAGATTTGTGGTGGTCGCATGCACTGCTGACTGAGGTGCACGCTTCTTAAGGAATCAGAAGTGTGTGACTCAAACACACACCCTCATCAAGACCAGCAGCGTTCACGTCCGTTTTGATGCATTTGGGCCTAAATGTTCTACATATGAAGAGAGAGAAATACATTTCTGTCTGTATTAACCACTATAGAAAACCATGTAAAATTGCTTAATTACAAAGTTTACTCTATACATTTGTATGCAGTAAGCTCCCCCTAGTGGTGGGTTCCAAGCAGTCAGATGTGCTCTTTTAACTCGTTCTCATAGGTGGCTGAAATGCGTTGTGAAGGCATGATCTCTTGACATCTGGTATGGAGAGATTCCTTTTACACTTTGGGCTGCAAGTATTCAGCAAGTTCTGTACGTGGGTCCTACCTATAAATTAGAATAGGACCTGTGCACCATATTTGCTGGCTTTTTTGATGCTTTGGCAAATATACCTCGTAGTGTGCAGTGGCATCTCCATCTTTTAGCATCAGATGAGAGAGTAGGTATACAATCTGTATTTCAGGTTTTTAAGCCTAGTTTCAACTATTGTGAAGATTCTAAATTAATCTGTGCAGTATGTTGGCCCTAAAAAATGACTTCCTGTTACAAGGGTGGCCATTTTTACAGACCTGGATAGCACTTTGCCTTTTATAGTGCCACTCAGCTATAGAACTGGTACAGGACATATCCAATAAACTTAATTTGTTGGTCTTATGGCTAAAAGCAACTTTCTAAAGAAAAAAAATATATATATATATAATTTCAAATGTCAATTACTTCTGTTATTTCTAGAATGTGGAAATGCATTTTTCAAATTTCCCGTTTTAAAGATATCAGAAATTTTGTTCAGCTGGCATTCATTGGAAAATGCTGGTATGAATCATCAATGTATTACATTTTCCGATACTTGTGGGTGTCAAAAATTTGGTATACTCGTGTAATCAATCGGCAATAAGAAAACGATTAAAACAAACATGATCTTTGCATTTTCTGTAAAAATTAGGGATTTCTAAACACTGGGGTATAGGAAGCCCCACATAACCAGTTGCGTGACAAAAATCCCATCTCACCAGTTGAGGGTTAAATGTAAAGGGTAATTAAACTTGGTTATAGTATGTTTTTCTTAATATATTTAGTTGGCATTTGACTTGCCTGCAGATCATTAGGGGTTTGAGTCCTGTGACTCCGCTTATTTGTGCACTAGACGTGTCTGAGCCTGGTCGTTGGCCATTGAAACCGTACTCTGGGCTATCTCCTTGCGCTGAGGTGCATTTTTCTTGGAGAGGCTTAGTGCGTGATCGGTGGGAGTCTCAGGACCTGGTTCCACATATCTGCAGACAATTCAAGTATGCCTACTAAATCTGACAAAGTTCAGTTACTCTTTGAGGGGGGGAATTACAAATTACTCAGAGGAGCCGATGTGCAGGCAGTTATAAACCTAAGCACGTATAGGTTGTAGTGTTGTCTAGACTAAAGCAAGAAACTTTCTGCTTTCAACTCTATCCAGCAGTGGGTATCGATTGCTCTTAGTTGATTACCATAGGCAAACCCCCTTCCTGTACTGCTAAATCCACCAAAATATGTCTAGTCTTGCTGTTGATTGATTGGTCTTTTTTTTGACAAATTACCATTTCATATTCTTTTTACTTGAAGTATATCTTTCTCCTGAACCTTGTAGCAGTTCTGTTCAAGTTAATCTATCACCTAAACAAGTGGAGGCTGTATGTGGATTTTTTTGAGTCCCTATGATCTGTGAGTTTTGATAAGTTTTGATAAGCTGTATGCTGGCATTGCCTGTGTAATGAACTCAGTCACAGTTTGTTTTTTTTGGGGGTTTTTTTTGTTTGTTTTTTGCCAACTTAATGGTGAAAAGGAAGAGGACATGTCCTCTGAATCAAAAGTCTGACCTGGGCTCAAGGTGCTGCTGAATCATTGAGATGGAGTTGTTTCACCTCTTTGATCAAAACCTAGAATTTTGGCTGTGCTAAGCTTAATATGATATTTGCTTTAAAATCGTTCTCTGGGATCATCAGATGCAGTTAATTGAACTGAGCACACATATATACAGATTTCATTCCTGGAGAACCAGTCCCTGACGCCATGTAATAAGGTGCTCCTGTATTTGTTTACATGGGCCACCTCCTAGGAATCACACACCCAGAATCTGGGGAGAGCCATTCAATAAATTGCTTTTGCTATTCCTGGAGAATCTCTTCAAATTCTTGTTTTCATCAAGAGACGGCCATTTATAGCCTTTTGCAGTCAACATCTATTCAAAATGCCTAGTGTTAAACCAGGTATAAGCTTCAAAATACTTTATGTAGCTTTGGTGTTACCATGACAGTATTGTAAATGTAACTTCCTATTTTTATATTTCAAATGTCAGCTTTATTTATATGTAACTTGACCTTTTTTTCTTTTTTTTTTTTTTTTTTTTTTTTTTTTTTTTAGAGAATGTCAAAATGTTAAATCTGTGGCAGACCAGCTGTGTCTAGTCAAGGTACAGGGTTTCTGCTAATGATATATAATGTTGTGACAAGAAAATTTTTGGGAAAAATATACCATAATATTTTGACCTTATAAATTGGACAGAAAGAAGCCGTTAATATTACATTATAAAAATGTATTTTATTTTATTACTAAAATTTTAAGGTGGTGAATGCTAAAAAACTGTCCATCCTACACTGGTCAACCATTTGAACTGATCAATGACTTTTCAGCTGTTTATACATGGCAGCGAGTCGTTAACTTATTTTATTATTTTTCAGAGTGCATTACAGATTCATTTTATGTGTATATTGAGAGCTCTCTATAAATGTCCCTAATGTGTTTCCCTCCAAATTATTGGCCTAGATATAATAAGGAATAAAACCAAGATGAATTGAGAAACTGGAGAGTATTTGCTTTAATGAAGATGTTCATTGTAAAATTGGGGCATGTACTGCCCTAACTGTTTAATGAAATAAATTGTTCACTTTATTTGTTAGATTCTTTTTAGACTCCCAGGTGACCAAAAGTCAATCTGTTACTCAACCTATTGTAAAAATCTGTGCACGCGCAAATACATTTTATTCATCTAGATGGGGCTGTTTCTTTAACAAGCACATCACTTTGCAAAATAGGTCTTACAAACATAGTGAGTATTAGTAGTCTCTATACAAAAACTGCATGACCTGGCTTTGACTGATCACTTCAACCAACTCCTTGCTGAAGACCTTATTAACTAGAGAATGGTTGCTATCTGGGCAATATGGGCTGAGCTGGACATATAAAGGTTGTATTTGTGTTTCCCTGGCCAAATACTTCGTTAACTGATGTTAAATTGGTTTCTTTTCAATATTCTTAATATAGGAAAAACACAATGAACACAATATATACAATGCAACTATTGATCAATACATGGTGGCATCTTGGCAGGAAAAGTAACCTAATGGGATTGTACGCAACAGAATGGTACTTGGTTCTTGGTGGAATGACCTTGGGTGTGGAGTTCAGGCCCAAATATTTAGTTAGTTTTTCCTCGCATGTCATTAATATGCAATTAGGTATAAATAAAGTGTGATCCACAATAAAACTTCTTGAGTAATCAACTCTATAAAACAGGTACAGCAGATGTCAGAAGTGGGATGGGGGCTAGATAGAAGAAAGTAAAGGCCCAGTCACACACTACTTACCAGCGATCCCGAAAACTATGCGACCTGATAGGGATCGCATGTAAGTCGCTGGGAGGTCGCAGGTGAGATGTCACACAGTCAGATTTTACCAGCGATGCAGGAACAATACAGGTCGCAGTAGCGACCTGTATAACTATCTCAGCAGTCACTGGGACTCTGTCACACAGTGTCAAACACAGCGATGGGTCCTGCCCAGCAGGACATCTCCTTTGAAGAAAATGGCCTGGACCATTCTTCAACTAGAGATTCCACAGCAGGGGCCTGATCGCTGGTAGGTGTCACACATAACAAGATCGCTAACGGGATCGCTACTGCGTCACGGAAACCGTGATTCAGCTGCGATCTCGCATCTCGTTATGTGTGACGGTACCTTTTAGTGGTGGACTTGGTGAAGATAAGCTAAACCGGTTTCATTGTTTATACTTTAGCCTCATTTGCACCATCACAATGGATTTGAAACAAAGCTATCAACATTAGCTTTAATTGAAAGTTTTACAAAAAGGTGTATTTTATTTTTAATAAGCTACACAAGGGGTATTCAATTACTTCTCTACCCCAGAATATTCTGTCTGTTACACTATGTTCACACATTGTGTTTTTTGCAGCTTTTGTTATGCAAATGTAAAGATGTTTTTTCTAGCACCCATGACTGCACCAGGAGAGAGGGGATCTGTCCTTCAAGGACAGGAAACCTCCAGGATAAAAAGGGGCGGTACCCCTCCCCACATCAGTTGGTTTCCTGTCCTTGAACAGGGAGCCTCCAGGAATTTTCTCGGAATTCAGGATGGTCCGATTAGGGATGAAGATTGAAGTTCCAGCCGGCTCTGGCAGAGGCACGGGTCCTGCTGTGGCCTGCCGAGGTGCTGTAGACACACCGCAGCAGACCCACGGGGGTTCTGGCTACGTGCGGGGACACTCTTTTCCAGGACGCCACGAGGGCTGAAATCTGAGAACACAGCTCTTGTACGGGAGCACGGAGGTAGTTTTCAGTCCAGGGGGAGCGGGTAAGCGTCACTTACTTGGTCGGCGGCGTTCTTCCGGCTGCAGGTTCCATGGTGCTTCTGGTATTGCTGGGGAGCGCCATATTGTGTGTGGTGGGAGATGCACCTATTGCAGTGCCCATGCGCGAGGTGTCCCTCCCCCCCCCCCCCTTTTTGGGCACCCCATTTCGGTGTCTTCAGATCCTGGAAATAAGAGGGGAGGAGTGACCAGCCTTTTTAATAAGTGCGGTAACCTTCCAGGCTGGTGTATTACAGCCTCTGACATTCCAGTGACATGGATGAACAGAGGCAGCAGTCAGCACCCTCAATTTCACCTCCTCCTTCCCCACAGCCGCGGTCTGATCAGGATGATCCTGGCTCTCAGAAGCGGCAGCAAAGAGGCAGCCACGATAGCAGTGGCACAGCCCTGGCGGCAAACGTTCAGAGAAAAGTGATGATGGCCGACCCAGCCAGCGGGGGGCTAATTCTGGCAAGCCGACAGCAAAAGACCCTCAAAAGGCGGAAAGTCGGATGACATCACTCCTGACCCGGTACCGCCTCTTTGCACCTAGTGGGTGAGTGATCTTCATGAAAGTTCACCATTTTTTTTTAAACAGTCGTATTGTCTGTTTTTTTTCTTTTCCCTAGGTTCGGGACAAACCTAAAAAATGTCTGTCAAAAACCAGGCATAAAGAGTGGGCACTGTGTAAGAAGGTATCCAATTCCTGGTCTAAAACGCTGTGCAGGGACTGCATTCAGCAGACTATCAGAGGAACACCCGGCATTTCCATCTGATCTGAGATCCATCATTAGGGAAGAAGTCAGAGAATCCTTAAGATCTCTGTCCAAGGATAGAAGCCTGGAGATACCTAAACCTCCTTCTACTCATGAAGCCTCTGATAAGTCAGATGGGGAATGTGACTCCTCCGCCTCACCCTCACTCTCCTCGTCAGATAGCGACTCGGTAGGTCACCAGTGCTTCCCAGTCGAAAATACAAGGAAGCTAGTTAAGGCAGTATGGTGCACTATGGGCATCCCAGACGAAAAACTCGAAAAATCTATCCAGGATTAGATGTTTGAGGGCATGTAGCAAAAGAAACGGCGCACCTTCCCTGTCGTTGATAGAGTGCAGGCTTTGATTACGCGGGAATGGAAGAGGTCTGATAAGAAACGTACCCTTCCAGGTGCCTTTAAGAGAAAATATCCATTTGAGGATGCTTCCTGCTCAATCTGGGATAAGGCTCCCAAACTGGATGTTGCAGTTGCTAAGGTCTTTAGGAAGTTTGCCTTACCATTTGAGGACATGGGGTCATTAAAGGACCCATTGGACAAAAAGGCAGATAATTTCCTGAAAAATACCTGGGAAGCTTCAGCCGGAGGACTGAGACCTGCCATCGTGGCCACCTGTATGGCTAGATCTCTCACTATATGGATTGATGAACTGGAAGACCAGCTTAGAGCAAAAGCCCTTTCCCGATTGTGAGGAGCAACAGGCTTCCTTGCAGACTCCACTAAGTTGGCAGCAAAGTCAGCATCTCTCTAAAGCAGCCAGATGAGCCCTTTGGTTAAAGTGCTGGCCGGGGGATATGCAGATAAAATCAAAACTTTGCAACATCCCATGTCAGGGGGAATATCTATTTGGGCCAGTCTTGGATGACATACTAGAGAAGGCTAATGCTAAAAAGAGTGAATTTCCCTTTCCGTCCTTTCCATCTTTCAGGCGGTCCTTTCGCCGGGGTGCGCCACACAGAGATCGGAGTAGCTGGTCCAATAGGAATAAACCAGCAAAGGGGTTCATGTTCAAGGGACCTTCTAAAATCATCCCATTGACTTGTTTTCCCAGGTCGGAGGGAGGCTCTCTCTTTTTCTTCCGTCCTGGGAAAAGATATCGTCAGATCCATGGATTCTCGGCCTAGTAAAATCAGGCCTCCGGCTCTCCTTCCATCACTCTCCCCGAAGGTTTGTCATCACTCCTCTGAGACTGTCTACAGCGGAACAGCTGGCTTTGGAGACAGAGCAGCTTCTTCTCAAGGAAGTCCTGATAGAGGTTTCCAAACAAGAATCGGGAGAAGGATTCTACTCCACCTTCTTTCTGGTAAGGAAGCCCGACGGTTCATATCGAACCATAATAAACCTGAATGCTCGCAACCAGTACCTTCGGATAGACAGCTTCAAGATAGTCAATGAGGTCCATAGTAAAATATCTCTATCCTCAGTGTCACATGGCGGTAATAGACTTGTGCGACGCGTACAATCATGTCCCGATCCACAGTCTATTCCAAAAGTTCCTCAGAGTAGCCCTGGAAAGAGATGCCATTTTCAATACAAACCCTCCCTTTCGGTCTGGCGGTGGCTCCAAGAATTTTCACAAAGCTGATATCAGAAGTGACCGCTTATCTACAGCACAAGGAAGTCCTTGTCATTCCCTATCTGGACGACTTCTTGATCGTCGGCGCCTCTGCTCAACATTGTTAGCTCTTTTAAGGGAAGTGCAGTCCTCTCTACTGGAGTTAGGCTGGCTCATAAACCAAGAGAAGTCCAGATTAAACCCATCCATGACTCAGCTTTTCCTGGGACTCAGCCACTCAGATGTGTCGTCTACCGGATTACAAAGTGATGGGTCTCCAGGCCCAGATAGAACTCTTTCTATGAACCAATCGCGTTTCTCTCTGAGGAGCAATGTCCCTTCTAGGCTCATTAACATCAGCCATCCCAGCAGTCCGATGGGCTTAATTGCACACCAGAATTTTCCAGTGGAATATTTTGGAACATCAGGAAGCTCTGGGGGATTACCTGGATGAATCCATTGTTCTCGGTCCTCCCATGCTGCAGTCCCTCTGTTGGTGGTTGAATCCAACCAATTTGAGAAAAGGGGTGCCTTGGATAATCCCAGAACTGGAGGTAGTAACCACCGACGCAAGCTTGTACAGTTGGGGAGCCTACTTGCGCAATCATCTAATACAAGGGAGATGGTCTGAAGGAGAAGCTCGAAGTTCCTCCAATACAAAGGAATTACTGGCGGTAGAAAAAGTGGTTAGTCACTCCTGCCTTCACTGACTGATCACCACGTCAAGGTCCTGTAAGACAACCAGGCAACAGTCGCATATCTCAACCACCAGGGAGGTACTCGTTCCAGACCACTTATGGACATAGCAAGCAGGATCCTTGCTTTAGCAGAAACTCCTCTGGAATCCTTGTCGGCTGTGCACATAAAAGGGAAAGAAAACACTATGGGGGACTGTTACATCTCGTGGCTCCCCTGTTGCAAGGAATGATGTGGTCTCCCATTCCTTGCCTGCCACGAGCCTTCCTGCTCAGCAGCGCCGAAGGTTCAGGAGACTACACGATGTGCAGAGGATAGCTACTCAGGGAAGCAGCAAGAATCTCGTTATCCCTGCATCTTGTGAAGCCACAGATCCCGCCTCTATGTCTCAGAGGCAGGAGAACGAGCATGTGCACCACGTGGCAGGTTTTGATTCGCCCACTGACATCACATGGCTTGATGACGAGGCTGGTGATGTGGTGAACCCTGATTGGCCGGGCTGGGACATCGTGGATCCCAATTTGGTCAAATCCGTAGTCTCCGCCTCGCGCCTGCCTTTGGGTGGAGCTGCGCCTCCTTAAAAGCCCCGCTTTCCAATATGGCGGCGCACAACCATCCTCTTTTGTTGGATGACTGGCAGCGTGCTGGTACGCTGCTGTACAGGCATTATTGTCTTCTTATGGACTTTGCCCTTGCTGCTCCGGAAGTGCCTTGTTTTACAGGTCGTGTCCCTGCCTTCGGTGAGCTCCTCGGGACCTCCTCGGACTCACCTTGTTATTGAAGCACACGTGCGCGGGCACCGCTGTGCTACCCTCGTGCCACGTTTCCGTGACTTCCGTTTGGGCACACGTGCGTAGGCGCCACTGTGCTTCTTCGTGCAACAAGTGCACCGAGCTGTAAGCCCCGTCCCATACAACCCTCACGGGTTAGGGCGAGACGGTGTACGCAGATCGTCTGTTACGTAACAGACGATCGTCTGCAACAACCCGCTCACTCTCTAACGACCATAGCAGCGGTCCCCTACACCGCACAGAGGACCTTGACCGGCGGAAGCTGCCTCTTCACCATCTTGGCACGCTTCCCCGGGTCCCCCTCGTAACAGGGGATTTTCTCAGTCGCAGCAAGTTACATCAAGGAGAATGGACCCTAAAACAGTCTGTTTTCAACATGATAATTGTACGGTGGGGGGTTCCAGAGATAGATCTGTTTGCAACCAGGCAGAACAAGAAAGTTCACCAATTCTGTTCACTACATTGAAGGGATCATCCCTACTCAGTGGATGCTCTGTTGCTCAAATGGGACTTCAACCTCGCTTATGCCTTCCCTCCAATCAACCTCATTCCAGCAGTCCCGAAAAAAGTGAGGGAGGACAAGGCGGCAGTTATTCTGATAGCCCCCTTTTGGCCAAAGAGGCCATGGTTTTATTGGCTGACCAGACTGTTCCTAACCAAGCCATGGGTCCTTTCAGAACTACCAGACCTCCTCTGTCAGGATCCAGCCTTCCACCCCCTGAAGAACAGGTTAAATCTAACGGTGTGGAACTTGAGAGGTCACTTTTAGGAGGCTGGGGGTTTTCTCTGGGTCTAATGTCTACCTTGATGCAGTGTAGGAAACCAATCACTACACAGATTTATGGGTGGATATGGAACAAGTTCTTAGCCTCCACGGGTGAAGATCCTGCTGGGCCAGTCCCAGTCTCGGTCATTATAGAATTCCTCCAGAAGGTTTGGGAATTGGGTCTGTCGGTTAATACACTAAAGGTTCAAATTTCATCCCTGGGTGCCTTATATAACTATAAACTGCCCGGAGACTGTTGGGTTTCCAGGTTAATTAGAGCCTGTTCTAGGTCCACACCACGGCGCAGTCTACCCCTGCCATCATGGGATCTTAACTTAGTCCTCTCTGCCTTAACTAATACCCCATTGAACCCTAGATTCTATATCGCTAAAGCATCTGTCCCTCAAAACTATTCTCCTAGTCGCCCTCACCTCGGCACGCAGGGTTAGCGACTTACAGGCCCTGTCCATCAATCATCCCTATACTCAATTTTTGATGACAGAGTAATCTTAAGAACAGACCCTGCCTTTTTACTGAAAGTAAATTCTCACTTCCACAGAACTCAGGAGATTGTACTCCCTTCTTTTATTTACCACCCTTCTACTCCAGAAGATATGGGGTGGCACTGCCTAGATGTTAAACGTTGTCTTCAGCAGTATTTATCAGTCACTACTGGGTGGAGGAGGGACATCTCATTATTTGTAGTCTTTCAGGGTCATAGGAAGGGGCTTAGGGCTTCTAGGTCCACCTTAGTCAAGTGGATCAGAGATGCCATCTCCACGGCTTACACAGCTAGTGGTAAGGAAGTGCTGGCTGGTCTGAAGGCTCTCTCCACCAGAGCAATGGCGTCTTCCAGGGCGCAGAAATTAATGTCTCCGTCGAGCAGATTTTTAAGGCGGCCACGTGGTCTTCTCCATCCACCTTTTGTTAACCACTATCGCCTTGTTTTGTCCTTCACCGACCTCATCTTAGGGAGGGACTACTGACTGCAGAACCCCTCTCCCAACGTTCTTATCTATGTAATTCTCTCGTGGTGCCGTCATGGGTGCTGGAGAAATATGTAATTAGTTACCGGTAATGTGTTTTGTTTTTTTTCTGAACCCATGATGGCACCCTTACATTCCCTCCCTACACTTGGGTGTTACCAGTTTATTGTTTCGCTCCTATTCACGGGGAGATTGATGGTGGGGCATGTCTTATCAATGTTCCTTTTTTCGGCGGTCCTGTCATGCTCTGTAATCCAACTGATGTTGGGAGAGGTACCACTCCTTTTTATCCTAGAGGTTTCCTGTCCTTTAAGTGTGGATCTCCTCTCTCTCGTCGTGCCGTCATGGGTTTTTGAAAGTAGCATGACAATTCTTTCAGTGTTTTTGCAGCATTTTCTTTTCACCATTTGAAAGCAAGGAGAGAGTGCAAAGATGTGCAGCCTCTGCTTTTTTGCAGCTTTTGTGGTGAATAAAACTAACTTTCTTTAAACATGCCCTGTAGACAAATGACAAACCAGAAATGCACCAAAACCTGGTTTTGGAAGCCGCTTTTATTTTTTCTGCCATGATAGCAGGTTTTGGCTGCAGAAATAAAACAGCAAAAAATGCAACCTGTGAACATAGCTTTAGAGAGCTGAGCTTTTCTGTGCATATTCAGACATGTCTGGACATCCCACACACAGTGTAAGTTTAGTCTGATGAAAGCACTGTAAAAACCAACACGATAGCAAGTGCAGTATAGTGCTTCTCCACAAAGAAAGTGAGGGATTTGGAGCCTTGTTCTGCTATTACAATTGGGAAAATTAATATTTGACACACTGCTATATTTACAAGTTTTCCCACCTGCAAAGAAGGGAGAGGTCTGCAATTTTTATTGTAGGTGCACTTCAACTGTGACAAAGTCCACCCCCCCAAAAAAATCCAGAAAATCACATTGTATGATTTGTAAATAATTCATTTGCATTTTATCGCATGAAATAAGTATTTGAACACTTGCCAAACAGCAAGAATTATGGCTCTCACAGCCCTGTTTTTTTTTTTTTTTTCTTCCAAGGAGCCCTCCTACTCTTCCTTCTTTACCTGTATTAATTGCATCTGTTTTGAACTCGTTACCTGTATAAAAGACACCTGTCCACACAATCGATCACAATCCAACCTCCCCACCATGGCCAAGACCAAAGAGTTGTTGAAAGACACCAGGGACAAAATTGTAGACTTTCACAAGGCTGCGATGGGCTACAGGACAATAGGCAAGCAGCTTGGTGAGAAGGCAGCAGACTGTCAATCTTACGCAGTCTGGGGCTCCGTGCACGATCTCTCCTCGTGGGGCAAAGATGATTCTGAGTGGACAGGAATCGGCTCGGAACTACAAGGAAGGACCTGTAGAAAGCTGGGACCACAGTCTCAAAGATTACTATTAGTACCACACTATGCCATGATGGATTAAAATCTTGAAGGGCATGCAAGATCCTACTGTTCACATCAGCGCATTTCCAGGCCCATTTGAAGTTCGCCAGTGACAATCTGGATGATCTAGAAGAGGCATAGGGGAGAAGGTGTTATGGTCAGATGAGAACAAACTAGAACTTTATCGTATCAACTCACTCGCCATGTTTGGCGAAAGGAGGAGGATGAGTACCAAAGTTTCAAAAGAACACTGTCCCAATTATGAAGCATGAGCGTGGAAATATCAGCACTGTATTGAAATGAGGATGGATGAGGTCATGTATCACAAGATTTTGACCAACAACCTCTTTCCCTCAGTAAGAGCATTGAAGTTGGGTCGTGGCTGGGTCTTCCAGCATTACAGTGACCCAAAACACACCACCAGGGCAACTAAGGAGTGGCTCTGTAAAAATCAGTACAAGGTTCTGGAGTGGCCTACCCAGTCTACAG
This sequence comes from Anomaloglossus baeobatrachus, assembly GCF_048569485.1. Lineage (NCBI taxonomy): Eukaryota > Metazoa > Chordata > Amphibia > Anura > Aromobatidae > Anomaloglossus > Anomaloglossus baeobatrachus. The sequence continues at coordinate 220,639,183 of NC_134356.1, forward strand.
ACCTGAACTCAATAGAAAATCTTTGCAGGGAGCTAAAACTTCTCCCCAGTGACAGACCTGAAAGATCTGGAGATCTGAATGGAGGAGTCTGCCAAAATCCCTGTTGCAGTGTGTACAAACTTGTTCAAGAAGTACAGAAAAGATCCAACCTCTGTAGTTGTAAATAATGGTTTTGGTACTAATTAAGAAGTTCTGTTTTACTATTGTATCAAATACTTATTTCATGCAATAAAATGCAAATTAATTATTTAAAAATCACAGCCACAGTTTGAAATGTACCTTTGATAATCCTTACAGACCTCTACATTCGTCGTAGATGGAAAAACTTACAATGCAGATTTTTGCATCAAATACTTATTTTCATCACTGTAAATTCCTTACATAGAAAGAAAAGAAGCCTAAAGAACTCCATGAAAAGATGATTGCGGTATATGGTGATGATGCATCTTCCTCCTAGAAGATTTGAGCCAAGCAGTATAAATTGGGTAGGGTATCAATGAAGTTGATCCTAGAGCGACCTGTAGAAGTATCTTTAGAGGAAGTTTGTCGTAAAGTAGAGGCCACAATTTTGGAAGATTGTTGAGTCAGTCACTGTTATAGCTCATGAATTGGGCATTTCTGTTGGCACGGTGTTCAATATAATTCATGATGTTTTGATGAAGTCAAAGGTCAATTCCCAGTGGGAGCCACAAATGTTGATGCCTGGGTAAAAAAAACAAAACATTTTGCCAGCAATTTAGCCAAGATACTTTAGAGATGCTTAAAGAAAATCCAGGAGACTTCTATTCTCAAATTATTATGGGAGATGAAACATTGGTCCACCACCATGATCTTGATAACAAGAGTCCATGCAATGGAAGCACAAGATTGCCAACTCCAAAGAAATTTTGTGTCCGGCAGTCAGCTGGAAACGTCATGGCAACAGTTTTGTTTTAGATGCAGAAAGTGTTTTATTACTAAAATTCATGCTGCGCAACACAATTATTGGAGACGTATGATTCAGCAATGAAGGTATTACATGAGGTAATCAAAGCAAAACGCTGTGGTAAGTTGTTGGCAGGTTTGTTGCTGCTTCACGAGAATGCACCTGTTTACAAGCTGTTATCGGGGAATATGGCTTAATGGAGCTTAACCATCCACCCTACAGTCTAGACCTAGCTCAAAGTGATTCCATTTGTTTTTGGAGCCTGAAAAAATTGTTGTGTGGCCAATGAGTTTCTGATGCTGCTGCAAGGACCCAGTTACTGTATCATCAAGTAGTCCTTCTATTCTGAGGGCATCTGTTCAATGGAAGCAATGTGGAGTAAGTGTTTGAAATCAATGGGATTCACATTGAAAAGTATTAAGTTAAATTTTTCTCAGAAAATGTTTTCATATTTGGCTATCTAAATTTATAAAACACCCAGTGTACATAGTACCTCAATTATCACAAGCTCAATATAATTGGATAATATTAATCCTGTGTACAGCTAGTTTGCACTCAATGACTCAAGCCTAGAACACCCAGACATTTCCAAATACTGAGTTTCTTCTGTTTAAATACTTTGCCATTTTTGTGGGTTCTTTCCTCAGTTTTATGTAAAAATAAAAAATCTGGCGTTTTTCATTTGTTTTCTGCATTGCTCTGGTCCCACGTCGTTATCTTGTGACTGTGACTTCCGATTGTCCGGAAGTCAGAAGTTATGTCACAAACTCTCAATACAAGTCTGAGGGCAAGAATGAGGCATTCATGGACTTGTATTGAGTTGTGACCTCCACTCTATTCTTGGAGTGCTGGAACATCCGGCAGGTCACAGACTGAAGAAGACCGACCAGGGCGCTGGTGAATGCAGACGAAAACGCCGGAAGGTGAATATAACCCTATGGGTAGGGAATGTCCATTTAAAGCACCACTTCAGAGATGAAATGAAACAAAAATGCTGGAGTGATGCATTGAGAAGGTGTCTGGTTTTTTTAGTTGTATGTTTTAGTCTAGATCCATTTGTACTTATATCCTACATTTGACTATGGTCTCATTCACACCACCCATTTTCAACGCACGTTTTTTATGAATAGGACACATATATTATGATATATGGCACTGTTCACATGTCTGGGGTTCCGTCCCCCCCCCCCAGACCATGTCTCTGCAAATAAAAAATGGAGGCATGTTTAGATCTGTGTTGATCAAAATTGCTCCTCCAATGCTATGGGTGCATGAATATCATAAGCTGTACACTGACAGCATTCATGAATGCTTATCAACACTGCTTTGCTGGATATTGGGCTAAAGAAATACATGAAGAGGGCCTTCATGAGGAAATGTGTGTTCCCGAAGCTCATTTTCAATACAACAGGCCACATGTTATCATGTTACCGTGAGCAGCTTTCGTGACCTTAACTTGCCTTGACCAGCAATGTCTCCAGACGTCATTGAGCACATCTGAGAGAGGTCACTAGTCAATAATTGAAAAGGGAGCCGCCAGTAGTGGATCTTGATGAAATGCATGCAGTATGGCAGAACAGCTCCCTGCATCACTCCAATAACAGTAATCCATTTTCTGCAGAGAATAAAACTTAATTTTATTTCTGTAACCACTGTTCCAGTAAGCAAGCCAGGTAAGGATGAAGACTACCAGCAAGCTACCACAATACCTTCAGGTAAATGACATTTTGGAGGCTATATTTGCTTTAACAATATAAGTCAGGATTATCAGATGGCAAAAAATGTGACAATTTAAGTTACACTTAGCTTAACCTTGGTTTTAAAGTTTAAACTTCTTTTTTCAATTATGCAAATAGTTATTTAATTTCTTTGCAAACAGTAATTTGAAGCACCACTCCAGCGGGGTTTTTGTCAGCACTGAAGTGGTGCTTTAAATGTAATTGCCCGATTTATATACTGTTTCCAGTGACTTCAATCATTTTTCGGCGCCATCGTGTGCCCGTAGCTTCTCATTGGCTGGAAGTCATAAGTTACGTCACAAGATCTCAATGCAAATCTATGCGAGAAATAATCAGGCTCTCATAGACTTGTTGTGACCTTCGGCGTGCTCCATGAAACGCAAATTGCTGGCAGGTCACACATCACAGGAGACCGACCGGAACGATACTGGAAAAAGCTGAATACAGCAGTAGATGAGTATAATTCAGGGGGCACCACTTCAGCGGTGCAATAAATAAAAATGCTGGAGGGCTTTTTAAAACTAAAACAAAATTTTATTATTAAACTCATCAACTCTTCCTCTGTCCCACTCGCCTCCTGGATTGGAATAGGGCTTGAAACTTACCCAAGTCTGTCCTTTAATGGCTTGTCCACTACTTTTCTATTGATAATGGTGACCTCTTAGACATGGGTCACCATTATCAGATCGTTGGGGCTCAACAAACCCCCCCGAACTCCCTCTGAACGGTTATTACTTTCAACTTTAAGTAAACTGTGTATGGACCCCAGCACTTGCACTGTAATGGTCAGTTCTCATTTACAATAAGTGAAGCAGAGCTGTGTTACTTGACAACAGCCACAGTACCGCAAAAAGCCATCTTGTTCTGGCTCCGCTGGAATTGAAAATAGGCTATTGATGTCAAATACTGGACTGCTACTACTGATGTGATATCGATCATCTATCCTAAGTATTAATATATACTTTTTTTCTTAAATATATGCAACTGGGACTAAAAATCATTTTTCCAATTGGGTTTCATTCAAAGAAATTGCACTAAGGGTGCTTTACACGCTGTGACATCGTTAGCGATTGCTAGTGATGTCGAGCACGATAGCATCCGCCCCCGTTGCTTGTGCGACATTTGGTGCTCTCTGCTGTAGCGAACAATATTGCTACGGCAGCGTCACACGCACATACCTGGTCAGCGACGTCGCTGTGACCGCCGAACAATCCCTCCCTCAAGGGGGAGGTGCGTTTGGCTTCATAGCGATGTCACTGCAGCGTCACTAAGCGGACGCCAATAGAAGCGGAGGGGTGGAGATGAGTGGTACGTAACATCCCGCCCACCTCCTTTCTACCGCATTGCCAGTGGCCGCAGGTAAGGAGATGTTCGTCGCTCCCACGGTGTCACACATAGCGATGTGTGATGCCGCAGGAATGACGAACCACATCGTACCGGTGGCAGCAGCGATATTAAGGAAATGAACGACGTGTCAACGATCACCGTTTTGGAACGATTTTGTGATCGTTGCTCATTAGTGTTACACGCTGCGATGTCACTACCGGTGCCGGATGTGCGTCACTAACGACATGACCCCGACGATATATCGTCTGCGATGTCGCAGCGTGTAAAGTACCCCTTAGCCTCTGTATTACGCTATTGCACACTACCACTATCTCTTCGCCTCTTACCAGACTTTTTTTATATGATGCTACATTTCAAAAGCCCCGCTATCCAAAGTAAATAAAATTGATTTTGTCCAATACCGTGCAAACCCTGGGACGGTTCCCTATAGTTGGATTGTACTGATGAAATGACTTGTGCCCTTGTACGGACAGATGCAGATCATTTGCATATTGAAAAATCTAAATAAGCACAAAGTCCTTTTTATAGAATAATCCTATCCCATAGCACTCCAATCCAATATATAGTACTTAAGGGTGCTTTACACGCTGCAACATCGCTATTGATATATCGTCGGGGTCACGGTGTTTGTGACACACATCCGGCATTGACAGGCTGGAGCGACCTAAAACGATCGCAAAAAAGTCAAAAATCGTTTGTTTTGGAGAGGTCGTTTAATTACAAAAAATCGTCAGGTAAGTAGCGATGTTGTTCCTCGTTCCTGCGGCATCACACATCGCTATGTGTGACACCGCAGGAGCGACGAATATCTCCTTACCTGCGTCCACCGGCAATGCAGAAGGAAGGAGGTGGGCGGGATGTTACGTCCCGCTTATCTCCGCCCCTCCGCTTCTATAGGCCGGTCGCTTAGTGACACAGCAGTGACGTCGCTATGACGCCGAACGAACTTCACCCTTGAGGGAGGGATTGTTCGGCGGTCACAGCGACGTCGCTGACCAGGTATGTGCGTGTGACGCTGCCGTAGCAATTATGTTCACTACGGCAGCGATCACCAAATATCGCACAGATGATGGGGGTGGGTGCTATCACGCTCGACATTGCTAGCAATGTCGCAGCGTGTAAAGCAGCCTTTACACTGTCCTACTTGTTAGCACTACTGGGTGTAATCTGACATGTAGCTAAATCCCCTGTTTTCTTAAGAAGAAAAAACTGCAAAGCTATAACTTATTGATGGTAGATTGTGACAAAAAAGGTGAAACTATAAGATGCAATAAAAACAGTATTTAAGAATACATAACTGTACAATGCCTAGAATACAAACAGTTTGCAATACACAGTATAATATGAGGTAATGGTGATGAGCGAGCCCTGCCATGCTCTATACTTGTAACTTCTAGTGATGAGCGAGCCCTACCATGCTCTATACTTGTAACTTCTAGTGATGAGCGAACCCTACCATGCTCTATACTTGTAACTTCTAGTGATGAGCGAACCCTACCATGCTCTATACTCGTAACTTCTATTGATGACTAAGCACTATTATGCTCGGGTGCTCAGTACTCGTAACTTCTAGTGATAAGCGAGCATTACCATGCTTGGGTACGCAATACTTGTAAGAAGCAGTTGGTGCTTGGATGGGCGCAAGTCGAATACCTGAGGATAGTGGAAGTCAATGGGGGGGGGGGGCACTCAAGCATTTTTCCGGGTATTCGTACCCATCTTGCTCTTTAGGAGTAATGAGCATCACTAGTAATAATCTAGTAATAATACAAATTGACGATTATCTAGCTAATACTGCAAACATACTATAAAACACAACATTGTAACACATAGAGTGTGTTCTTAGCGTCTATACTGGGGGCAGGCTGTTGGCATAGAGCACAAGGTACAAGGGCTTTTCCATCAGAAGTGAAGAGGAAAAATGGTTGCTGCTCATATTGTGACAAAAACAGGACCACAATGCAACAAGAACTTTACCATAATCCATAGCAGCTAAACTAGAAGATATAGATTATATCAGCAGCAGATGGTGCTATTACCAACCAATGTACATTAGCTAGGATTCAAAAACAGACCATACAATATCAGAACAGCTATACGCACAAAGTGACCAAACTCCATGGATAGCTGAATTCACTGCTGAGGTAGAACACTACCCGCTTGACGTCAACAGACATAACTATTGTGTTTATTGGACAAGAACAGCGGAACAAGTTCCCCAACTGGTCTGAGGAGCAATTTTGGTCTCGCCTTGTTTCCCTATTTTTAACTCTACCTTACGTACAATTTTGTCTTTTTTATTTGGGAATGCCTTGATAATGAGACCTAATAGATTCTTCTTGTAAGATGATTGCGTGGACGATTCTTCTTGCGACACCTATCATTCTCCCTCATGCACCTCCCATGTGAGAAATGTGAAGGGTTGAATGTCTAAGTACATCCTTGTACACTCCTATCTTTCTACATCATCAGTATCCAAGTTGTAAGAGAGTTGCAGTTTTCTTGCTTCTCCGACAAAGTTTGTGCCTCCATCAGAATGAATGTGTTTGATGGGTCTTCTGATTGCAATGAAATGCTGGGGAGCATTTATGAAGCACAAAGTATCCATAGATTTGATAACTTCTATGTGGATGGCTCTGATGGACAGACAAGTGAACATAATTGCCCAACGTTTCCCATTCACACGGCTTTCTCTGGTTTGCCGGACAACCACAGACAAAAGACCAAGCACATCTAGGCCGACAGTCAAGGGTGGATATGTGCTAAGTTGATCATATGGAAAAATTTGCCTTCGGAATCCATGACATATTACAGAGTTCCCTGCAAGTAACACTTAAAAAGGCAGATGCAAACACATCTCTTTGCTCCAACTATCCCAATCCAGCAGCTTATAAGTATCCCTTTGTGAACATATGATCTTTGGTGCTTTGAATACTTATGGCAGGGGTCAGGAACCTATGGCTCATGAGCCAGATGTGGTTTTTTTGATGGCCGCAACTGGCTCGCAGACAAATCTTTAATACAAAAATACCATATTTTCCGGTTTGTAAGACACACTTTTTTCCCCAAAAACTGCTGGAAAATGGGGGTGCGTCTTACAAACCGCATATGGCTTACCAGGGCGGCAGTGGTGGTGCAGGGTCGGTGATACTGCGGGCTCGTGGGGTGTCGCAGCGGTGAACACTATTTATCTGTGGGTTGCTTTGAATCTGTTGCAGTTGACGAGATTGACTTGAAAAAAACGGCAGCAGAGGTGGCGCATGCGCAGATAGTAATCTGTGACCATTTTCTTGAAGTCTATCATGCCCCACGAACCCGCAGCAGTATCGCCAACCCTCCACACCCTGACCCTCTTGAGCCGTGAACCCCCCTCCTCCATGCCTGTTGCATTGCCTACGCTTCCTCCTGGGCCCTTCTGAGCCTCTCCACCACTGTCGCTCCTCCCTGGTGAGTATGGCTGTCACGGAATTACATTTTAAAAATGGGGCGTTCATTGCTCTCAGCCAAAAAGATTCCTGTGGTGCCAGTCGCCACAGGGTACTACATCTCATTTAAGGTGCAGTATTCATCCCGGGTAAGGAGGAGGTTATTCACTGGTGTTTTTCACATTCACACAACACACAAAGTTTAGGTGCTTTCCCAGCTTAGAAGCCAGACACTGGGACTTTCCCGGTTGCTAGGACAACCGCCTAGGGGGCAGGGCAGCACTCACTAGGGAAGTAAGGTGACACACAGACATTTACCGGAGAACAGCTACAGACTCAGAAGAGTCAGGAACACGGTCACTGAGAGGAGTGCTTAAGAGCTCTCTTGGGACCGGCGGAGGGGAGTGCTTCAGAGCACCTTCCGGGAAAGAGGAAAAGATTTGAAGAACATTCAGGGAGAAAGAGGAGAAGATTCACAGATAGGAACTGGCGAGACGCAGGCGTACACGGTTGCTGAGGTGTGAGCTGGGAGCTCCCTCGGGACTGGTGCAGAGCCCTAGGTTAGACGGGACTTTATGGCCTTTTAACAAATCTGCCGGGTGAGGAGATTCCAGGTTTCCTTGACCCATCTCAAGTGCCCAGGGCACAGCAGCAAAGAGAGTCAGGAGCCGGGACCACGGTCCGGTCCAACAAAGGGCTCACGCTGCCTGTACTCACAGAAAAGAGGCAGCAGATGTAAAGCTGCCCAGGCCAAAAAAACGAATGCACTAGCAGGATGCAGCCAGACCTCCACTAGATGGAGGCATCACAGGTGCAAAAGGAGCAATCACTTACACACTTCCAAGAAATGGAGTGGGCGATTGCTTGATGATAAAATTGCACACTTATGGCTTGCATAGAGCACTGTTCACACATGCAGATGCACAGTATCTGGTAGCAGCCTATTAGTTACACCCATACTTCTCGATCAGGCGGGCTGCCCAGTACTATATACAGTGTCCACCCATATCCTGTCCACTGCCATTAACTTGAGAACGGCAACAGCTATAGGCATAGAAGTGGTGTCTAGGTATAGTAAAGTAGCCATGCGCTACGTAATGAAACCACCTATAGCGCCACCTGGTGGAAAATAACCGAGTTAGCATTTTTATCTCAAAAACGGAATGAGATAGAGAAAAAAAAGTGAAGTACACAAATGTAGGGCATCATCAATTAAATACGAATCGACATATTGCATACAGAAGTTAATGGCGGTGGACAGGATATGGGTGGACACACTTAATGTACACCATACAGGGACACGGACTCCAATATGCAATGCCTTACAAAAAGAGGCCTGGCTGCATCCTATATTTAATGTTATGTGCAAAAAAATATATATCAAATATATACGAGGTATTTGTTGGTATTATGGCCAGAATAGGGAAGCCCACAACCCACATCACGTATCCGCATTCCTGTGGGTCCATACACTAATATAAATAAATTATATATATATATATATATATATATATAACAAAAATCTGCCATGTGAGGAAATTCCAGGTTTCCTTCACCCATCTGAAGTGCCCGGGGCACAGAAGCAAAGAGAGCCAGGAGGCCAGGACCACGGTCCGGTCCAACAAAGGGCTCACGCTGCCTGCTATACAGGACAAAACGTAAACACAGAGCAGGAGTCCCTGTACAACTTTATGTCACAGGGATTCACCATTCAGCACAAGGAGGAAAGGTCTCACAGTTCACAACACCGGTGGTGGCCTCCGAACTATCCGGGATCGACTGGAGCCCATCACATCGAGGACTGGCACTCCAAGGGTGACATAAAAGTGAGTAAAGAGAACTTTGACTGTACCCTCTGTGTCGTCCCCATCATTGCCGGCGCCGTCGTCCCGTGCTCTGCTGCCATAAGGTGACTACTACCACCACCATCCTGTTATGAATCGGCGCCACCATAGCCGCAAGCAGCCTGCTGCGGTTCCTGTTGCGCCCAGGCGCCGGCTGCCGTTCTTGGCCGTGCCTCGAGTCGTCCAGTTGGCTGTTCCTTCCACCACGTCTAAGTGTGGAGAGGCGGCTAGTGCGCATGCGTGCGCCGATTTACCCCAGCCAGAGTCTAAGCCCGGTGTTTTGCCTAGTGAGCATGCTCAGCCTGTTTGTGTTATGTCTGAGACTAAGTCCTCAGTTCAATGAAACAAAAGAGGGCCACTTAGCAGATAAATGGCAACAACTCAAACAATTTATGAAACCAAGGAAGAAGAGTCTTTAAACTTGCCAAATGACAAATATACCCACACAAGCCATAATTATGAAAATACAAAATTGTTTTATTATTACTGCTGTAGGGAAATCAATTGTAGGCATACATACATAAATATAGGACCAAGGGAATTGGTGCTGGAGGGGAAAACCCCACGTGTCCCAGGCATTAATTCAGGAGAACAAGTCTCTACTGAGTAACGGCGGACATACCAAAATTAGTGACTCACAGGCAGACAAGAGCTCAAAAAGATAAATGCGGCCAAAGAGACCAAGACAATACAAAGTGTAGCCAAAGGCAGAGCACCTACCAGGAGAATATGTCGCCGGGGGCCGGGATAACACGTGGGGACCAACATTCCCAACACGTGTTTCGCTCCGTGTGCTTCGTCGGGGGACAACTAAAATAGTGAGGAATGTGGATCTTATAAAGGGGGTCCAACCCCAATGAAAACCGCCCCCTTATTTAATTCGTCCTGATAGACAAAGTGTACAGGACCGCGCCGCAGTGGATCCTCAGCAGCGGAAGCCGGGGGGAAGAAAACTTCCTGTGACGTCACAACACTTCCGGTATTCCGCTGCTAAGGACGCCAGCCACGGTCGCGCCAGGAGGTGGAAACATCCCTCTGGTACGTCATCGGGTAAGTCCGCCCAGGTAAAAGATACGATCCCGTCCATTAATAAACAGGGCAGCAATGCCCACACTTGTAGTGAGAACGGGAAGTATATTCTGGGGACGTACCGAAAAAGATCTCAATATACCACCAGTAGGGATGAATACAGATGGGGCATAAGAAAGAAAGAAGGTATACTAGAGGGGAAAAGAGGAGAATGATATCGGCCAAGTCAGAGACACATATACAGAGCCACATATACAGAAATAATGCATAATATATATAGTACGCATACATGCATAAATAGAGAAACCACATATACAGAAATAATGCATCATATATATAACAAACGCATATATACATAAATAGAGATCTATCAATTTCATAATTATGATAAAAATGCATGTGTTTAAATTGATCCGACGTCAAAAGACTCCATGTCTCAAATGACTTGTAAGAAAAGAAGTTGCCATCTTCCACAATAGGTGTCACAAAACTGTAAGGGCTAAGACATAATAGGGGTAGGACCCAGACTAAAAAGACAAAAAACACTGTTAAAATTGAGAAACAGAACCACACAATAGAAACAAACCAATCAACTTATTAGATAAAAGTCTAAGACTATTGAAAACAACTGCCAAATGGACAGTAAATACCTTATATTAAAAGCCAACATATTCAAGTCCGAAAATCCGGACAACACAAGACAAGGAGTCGTCATGGTTACTACTATCCTAAGCAACCAAGAGGACTACAAGAAGGGAGCAAAGGTAAGACGTTCATTAAGTCCCCGTGGGGACATGGTACCAAGGGTAAAGATCCATCGGCACTCCACCTATGCCAGGCGTTTTTTCAAATCTCCCCCACGGATACCAAGATGCACGCGGTCAATCCCACGGACCCTCAGGGAGGTTGGATCACAATTGTGAACCTCCCTGAAGTGACGGGGGATCGTCTTGAGAGTCTCCGGGTTGATAGCCTCTATAGCGGCCAAAATATCACGTACATGTTCTCTTGTACGGATACGGAGTTCCCGAGAGGTTAATCCGATGTATATTTTGTCACAACCACATGTGGCGTAATAAATTACGCCAGATGTGTTGCAAGAAATATAAACCCGGATCGAAAACTCTCTCAGGCCATCAGCAGAACAGAAAGTGGTGGCCCTAATGATGTTTTTACATCCCCGACAGCTACCGCATGGATAGCAGCCAACTCGTTGTGGACCACAGCCATAAAGAGGAGGAGTCTTCACCACATGGTGGCTATGCACCAACATGTCTTTGAGGCTCCTACCTCTTCTCGCTGTCATCATTGGGCGATCAGGCAAGTATCCCTCAAAAGAGGGTTCCGTTTGAAGGATTGCCCAATGTTTATTTAGCACCCCCCTTATCTGCTCCCACTGTCGACAGTAGGTGGAGATAAACCTGGCCACACAACCAGTTGGCTTCACTGTTAAAGCTCTCCCAGACAGTAGATGGTCACAATTCGAGGATTTAGCCCGCTGGTATCCACGTTTGATGGATCTGTTGCTGTAACCCCTGCTTATGAATCTCTCCCTCATATCACTTGATTCGGCCTCAAAGGCGTTACCCGAGGAACATAATCTGCGCAACCGCAGAAATTGGCCAGTAGGAATGGCATTCACCGTTGACCTAGGGTGTCCCGAGGTGGCGTGGAGGAGGGAATTAACCGCGGTGGACTTACGAAAGATGGTAGTAGACACAGCCCCGCCCAGCTCTATAGAGATCCTGATGTCTAAAAAAATCAATGGATTTCTGTCTGATCTGATGGGTCAAAAAGATGTTCCGGTCGTTGGAGTTGAGCCGACGCACAAAATCCTCCAGTTCAGGGCCGGTTCCCCCCCAGACGACAAGAATGTCATCTATATAGCGGAGCCAGCACTGCGCATGGGAGCTCGCCGGCACGCCGCCCCCGAAAACCTCCCTCTCCCAAAAACCGAGAAAGAGGTTTGTGTAGGACGGCGCGCAAGCCGCCCCCATCGCAGTGCCGTGCCGCTGGAGGAAGAACCGGTCCCGAAAAACGAAGAAGTTGTGCGTCAACACAAACTCCAACAACTCCATGATCAGACCGGACAGAGATTGATCCAAATTACTAGAATCCAAAAAGAACTGGGCGGCCACAAGTCCATCGCGGTGATCAATGCTAGAATAGAGGGCCTCAACATCCATGGTCACCAGTGATACCCCCTCCTCCAAGATCAGACCCTCTAATCTCCTGAGAACGTCTGAAGTGTCTCTGACATGGGAGGGCAACGTCTCCACAAGTGGGTGCAAGTAATGTTCGATAAATTTGCAAGTAACATCACATAACCCCCCCATGCAGGAGACAATAGGACGTCCAGGAGGCACTTTCGGGTTTTTGTGGATCTTGGGGAGGAGGTAAAACGTTGGAACCACTGGAGATTTAACTAAGAGACCCTCATAGATTTTCTTAGGAATGATTCCCTCCTCAAAAGCCCGTGATAATATTACCTCTAGGTCATTGGTGTAGCCACGTACAGGGTTATGGTGGAGAGATTCATAAGCATCCCGATCTCTAAGTTGTCGCCACGCCTCCCTTTCGTATAGTTCCACCGGCCATATTACCACATTACCGCCTTTATCGGCGGGTTTGACAACCACATCCTCCAGAGACTGAAGTTCTCTAAGTGCAGATTGTTGCTGTCTTGTCAGGTTGTTATTTCCGCCCTTAAACGAGATACGTCGTATGTCTCTTGTCACCAACTCCCCAAAGATTTGAATAGGGGGACATAGTGACAAAGTGCTACTGTGGTTACCACAGACTATTCTCAGGGTCCTATGGATCTGAAAGCCCGCGAAAAAGCGTGGGAGACACAAATGGACCGGGTTTTTGAAGTTGGTGGGGATGATTTACCTTCTTTGAGCTCTGGAGTCTCTGGAGGATGTGGTTGTCAAACCCGCCGATAAAGGCGGTAATGTGGTAATATGGCCGGTGGAACTATACGAAAGGGAGGCGTGGCGACAACTTAGAGATCGGGATGCTTATGAATCTCTCCACCATAACCCTGTACGTGGCTACACCAATGACCTAGAGGTAATATCACGGGCTTTTGAGGAGGGAATCATTCCTAAGAAAATCTATGAGGGCCTCTTAGTTAAATCTCCAGTGGTTCCAACGTTTTACCTCCTCCCCAAGATCCACAAAAACCCGAAAGTGCCTCCTGGACGTCCTATTGTCTCTGGCATGGGGGGGTTATGTGATGTTACTTGCAAATGTATCGAACATTACTTGCACCCACTTGTGGAGACGTTGCCCTCCCATGTCAGAGACACTTCAGACGTTCTCAGGAGATTAGAGGGTTTGATCTTGGAGGAGGGGGTATCACTGGTGACCATGGATGTTGAGGCCCTCTATTCTAGCATTGATCACCGCGATGGACTTGTGGCCGCCCAGTTCTTTTTGGATTCTAGTAATTTGGATCAATCTCTGTCCGGTCTGATCATGGAGTTGTTGGAGTTTGTGTTGACGCACAACTTCTTCGTTTTTCGGGACCGGTTCTTCCTCCAGCGGCGCGGCACTGCGATGGGGGCGGCTTGCGCGCCGTCCTACGCAAACCTCTTTCTCGGTTTTTGGGAGAGGGAGGTTTTCGGGGGCGGCGTGCCGGCGAGCTCCCATGCGCAGTGCTGGCTCCGCTATATAGACGACATTCTTGTCGTCTGGGGGGGAACCGGCCCTGAACTGGAGGATTTTGTGCGTCGGCTCAACTCCAACGACCGGAACATCTTTTTGACCCATCAGATCGGACAGAAATCCATTGATTTTTTAGACATCAGGATCTCTATAGAGCTGGGCGGGGCTGTGTCTACTACCATCTTTCGTAAGTCCACCGCGGTTAATTCCCTCCTCCACGCCACCTCGGGACACCCTAGATCAACGGTGAATGCCATTCCTACTGGCCAATTTCTGCGGTTGCGCAGATTATGTTCCTCGGGTAACGCCTTTGAGGTCGAATCAAGTGATATGAGGGAGAGATTCATAAGCAGGGGTTACAGCAACAGATCCATCAAACGTGGATACCAGCGGGCTAAATCCTTGAATCGTGACCATCTACTGTCTGGGAGAGCTTTAACAGTGAAGCCAACTGGTTGTGTGGCCAGGTTTATCTCCACCTACTGTCGACAGTGGGAGCAGATAAGGGGGGTGCTAAATAAACATTGGGCAATCCTTCAAACGGAACCCTCTTTTGAGGGATACTTGCCTGATCGCCCAATGATGACAGCGAGAAGAGGTAGGAGCCTCAAAGACATGTTGGTGCATAGCCACCATGTGGTGAAGACTCCTCCTCTTTTTGGCTGTGGTCCACAACGAGTTGGCTGCTATCCATGCGGTAGCTGTCGGGGATGTAAAAACATCATTAGGGCCACCACTTTCTGTTCTGCTGATGGCCTGAGAGAGTTTTCGATCCGGGTTTATATTTCTTGCAACACATCTGGCGTAATTTATTACGCCACATGTGGTTGTGACAAAATATACATCGGATTAACCTCTCGGGAACTCCGTATCCGTACAAGGGAACATGTACGTGATATTTTGGCCGCTAAAGAGGCTATCAACCCGGAGACTCTCAAGACGATCCCCCGTCACTTCAGGGAGGTTCACAATTGTGATCCAACCTCCCTGAGGGTCCGTGGGATTGACCGCGTGCATCTTGGTATCCGTGGGGGAGATTTGAAAAAACGCCTGGCACAGGTGGAGTGTCGATGGATCCTTACCCTTGGTACCATGTCCCCACGGGGACTTAATGAACGTCTTACCTTTGCTCCCTTCTTGTAGTCCTCTTGGTTGCTTAGGATAGTAGTAACCATGACGACTCCTTGTCTTGTGTTGTCCGGATTTTCGGACTTGAATATGTTGGCTTTTAATATAAGGTATTTACTGTCCATTTGGCAGTTGTTTTCAATAGTCTTAGACTTTTATCTAATAAGTTGATTGGTTTGTTTCTATTGTGTGGTTCTGTTTCTCAATTTTAACAGTGTTTTTTGTCTTTTTAGTCTGGGTCCTACCCCTATTATGTCTTAGCCCTTACAGTTTTGGGACACCTATTGTGGAAGATGGCAACTTCTTTTCTTACAAGTCATTTGAGACATGGAGTCTTTTGACGTCGGATCAATTTAAACACATGCATTTTTATCATAATTATGAAATTGATAGATCTCTATTTATGTATATATGCGTTTGTTATATATATGATGCATTATTTCTGTATATGTGGTTTCTCTATTTATGCATGTATGCGTACTATATATATTATGCATTATTTCTGTATATGTGGCTCTGTATATGTGTCTCTGACTTGGCCGATATCATTCTCCTCTTTTCCCCTCTAGTATACCTTCTTTCTTTCTTATGCCCCATCTGTATTCATCCCTACTGGTGGTATATTGAGATCTTTTTCGGTACGTCCCCAGAATATACTTCCCGTTCTCACTACAAGTGTGGGCATTGCTGCCCTGTTTATTAATGGACGGGATCGTATCTTTTACCTGGGCGGACTTACCCGATGACGTACCAGAGGGATGTTTCCACCTCCTGGCGCGACCGTGGCTGGCGTCCTTAGCAGCGGAATACCGGAAGTGTTGTGACGTCACAGGAAGTTTTCTTCCCCCCGGCTTCCGCTGCTGAGGATCCACTGCGGCGCGGTCCTGTACACTTTGTCTATCAGGACGAATTAAATAAGGGGGCGGTTTTCATTGGGGTTGGACCCCCTTTATAAGATCCACATTCCTCACTATTTTAGTCGTCCCCCGACGAAGCACACGGAGCGAAACACGTGTTGGGACGTTGATCCCCACGTGTTATCCCGGCCCCCGGCGACATATTCTCCTGGTAGGTGCTCTGCCTTTGGCTACACTTTGTATTGTCTTGGTCTCTTTGGCCGCATTTATCTTTTTGAGCTCTTGTCTGCCTGTGAGTCACTAATTTTGGTATGTCCGCCGTTACTCAGTAGAGACTTGTTCTCCTGAATTAATGCCTGGGACACGTGGGGTTTTCCCCTCCAGCACCAATTCCCTTGGTCCTATATTTATGTATGTATGCCTACAATTGATTTCCCTACAGCAGTAATAATAAAACAATTTTGTATTTTCATAATTATGGCTTGTGTGGGTATATTTGTCATTTGGCAAGTTTAAAGACTCTTCTTCCTTGGTTTCATAAGTCCTCAGTTCAGGCTACTGAGCATGCTCCCACAATTAACCCTAACAGCCTCTTTGCACAGGTACTTGGAGTTCGTGCTGTGTCTAAGTTCTGGGATGTGCCTACTGAGCATGCTCAAACTGATAGTCTGCTTTCTAAGCCTGTGGCTCAGGCTACTGAGCATGCTCAGGCACTTAGTGCATCAGAGGCTAGGTCCGGTAAGGACCTCACTGAGCATGTCCGTGAGGTGGCAGGCCCTGATAGGGCAGAGGGTGTCAGGTGTCCTGATGATGTGGCAACTCCGGACTGGCTCGCAGAGGCCCGCCCCTATGATCTGGCACCTCAGTATTGGTCGTCAGACGATGACTGGTGAAGTGTTTGGGGCGTGGCTGCCATGAGGTCATCAATGACGTGGCGGTTCCGGATAGGTCGCATGTGACGTCACTGATGACATGGCACTCTGCTATTGGACCTTGGTGGTTCCACCCTGGGTTTGGGGCGGACCCAGGTTATAAAAGGGGCTGGAGACAACATGGAGGTGCGCAGTCTTCACTTTTGCTCAGTCAGAGCACACCTCCATGTTAGAGCCTCATTGCGGCATAAGCCTATATTGGGAAGCGGTAGGTAGGGTTAGGCGAACGGTGCCTGTCACGCCAAGATTCGTGGCTCGGCACATCAGGGTCAGGCGCCGTGCTTCCCTCCTGCCGTTCCAGTCTTGCTATAGCAGCCTAGTGGCCTTAACTGGGCTGCGGCTGCTGTGCTTCCTGTCCGATTGTGCCCCCTACGCACACGGACAACGCACCTGCTGCTCCACCTGTCTGATTGTGCCCCCTACGCACACGGACAACGCACCTGCTGCGCCACCTATCCGATTGTGCCCCCTACGCACACGGACAACGCACCTGCTGCGCCACCTGTCCGGTTGTGCCCCCTACGCGCACGGACAGCGTACTCCAAGACCCCAGTGGAGTTAACAGGGTGTTCCTTATTTTCCTCGGCTTCCCGGTCAACGCTACTGGTGTACCCATCTGGCCTGACGTGTCCTACACACACGTGGCCAGTCGAGAGGTGGCCAGAAACGCTAATCGGAGGACCGCTCGGCCTGACGTGTCCTACACACGTGGCCGACAGGGCGCTTTCGTGGTGGTCTTCCGGTCAACGCTACCTGGTTACCACCCGGCCTGACGTGTTTCCTGCACACGTGGTTGGTGTAGCGCTAGGTGCACCAAAACGCTAATCGGGTTGTCGTCCGGTCTGACGTGTCCCAACACACGTGACCGGTTCCCAGAGTTCCTAGGTTATCTCAGAGCCATCCAGCTCTATAGTCTCCGCCTAACCCTCAGGTGCCAGCAGCTCCTTTGTCATCTGGAGCACGGTGGGCCCCGACTGGCGATTAGGATATATACCCCCTGGTCCTAATATGCCGGTCCCCCCGTAACACATCCTCCCTGGGGCCATATAGCCCTGCCTGTGGAGAGCTGAACTATCCAAGCTGCGTTGTCATCCGCCCCAGCAGAGAAGTCACACAGCGGTAGCTGATAATGGCCGCACACCACAGGTGGTGTCATGAACAACTACCCCCATTGTTCCCATCCTCAGCCATTTTATTGACACCCGGGGTCATGGAACTGGACAAGGCCACCGCGGCGTCCCAGGAGGAGCACTGCAGCCCGGCGACGAGTAATCCCCGACCCCATGGGCGCGTCATTCCCGACCCAGGGTTATGGTAATGTTGGATAAGCAGAGTAGTATAATGTTGTCCGGGAACTATCACGGAATGTTTCTCTGCAAAATCCACTTTTTCTTCCTTAAAGGGAACCTGTCAGGTGCAATATGCACCCAGAACCACGAGCAGTTCTGGGTTTAGATTTCTAATCCCTGCCTAACCATCTCTGTATCTAATAGCAAACATAAAGAGATCTTTAGAAAAAGTATTTCTAAAGATCTTTTATAATATGCTAATAAGTGCAGGGACTAGTCTCAAGGGCGTTAGTTCCCTTGGCTACTCTGCCCTCTTAGCATGTTAGAACGCCCCTATGGGTGTGCTAACATGCTAATGAATGCGCAGAGTCACAGACATGGTCGCTCTCATCTCTGCTGCCATCGCTGGTTTTCGGCTCAGTGGGCATGATCAGAACATCCCCGGACTTCCGGTCATGCGCATTACACCAGTTTGAAGCTGGGATGTGTACACCCGGCTTCATAGTATGCACCACTGGAAGTCCGGGACTTCTGATCATGCGTACTGAGCCAAAATCCAACATCGGGAGAGATGGCAGCAGAGAGCAATGAGATCGACCTTGCTTCTGATGCTGCGCATTCATTAGCATGTTAGCACGCCCACAGGGTGTGTGCTTACATGCTAAGGGGGCCGACTAGCTAAAGGAAGTAATACCCTTGCGACTAGTCACTGGCCTCATTAGCATATTATAAAGGATTTTTAGAAATACTTTTTCTAAAGATCTCTATCTATGCTACTACATGCTGGGACTACTAGGCAGGGATTAGAAATATGCACCCAAAACTGCTCTTGGTTCTGGGTACATATTGCACCTGACTGGTTCCCTTTAAGAAAAGGAGAACGCCTTAAAGGGAACCTATCACCAGGATTTTCCCATATAACCTAAAGACAAGTGCTATACTGGCACTATCAGACTGATTCTATACATACCTTTAGTGTTCAGCTAGGATGTATAGGATTTGAAATCCAAGAAAATAAAGTTTATAAAATTAGCAGCTTCTTGAATGACAGCAGCTGAGGATCAGATAATATCTGGGGGGTATGCATAGTTATCCCCTCCCTCTGTTAGAATTAACATAAGCATTATACAATCAACCTAGCAGGACCTGTGGTGAGATCATACCCATATGACCAGAAGGGGTGGGGCCTCAGCCAACAGAAAAATGTTGCTTTCTGAAGCTCCTGGCCTCCCTATGTATCCCGATCTCTTTCCATGTGTCCCTCCTCAAACCTGTCATCCTGAATCGTTATCACAGGAACCCATGTACCTCTCCACCTCCCGTCATCATCACTGACATCTATGAGGTAAAAGCCATCCTTGTGGTAAAAGAGGTGAGAGGTAACACCTACTACCTGGTGGACTGGAGGGTGTTTGGTCCTGAGGAGAGGCAATGGGAGCAAAGGGAGAATGGTAATGCCCCTCTTCTCCTTAAGAGATTCCTGAAAAAGGGGAAGCATTAGGGGGGTACTGTAACGCCCATGCCAGCGTCCTCGCACTCTCCTGCTCCCCCCCTCCCTCCCGAGGATGTTGGTTTCCTCACCTGTCCAGGCGTCCTGCGACGGTGGTCCCGTCCCATGCTGCTGCCATCCAGGGCCTCTGTACTCCAAGCAGGCTCCCGGCCTCTGTCCGTAGGGTGTGCCCTCGGACACTCCCCCTTTTTTAAAGAGTCAGTGTCCTTTTAACCCAGAAGTACCTCCCAGGTAAACTAGGAGGTTGCAGTTCCTTAAGGCACCTCTACCCTATCAGTGGTGCCTGGGCAATGAGTTTAATACATTACTAGTTCCCAGGTCCCCTAGCACTGTGCTGCTGCTGATACATTGTGTTAGTTCTGTTTGCTTATACCTGTTTACATTGCAGAGTGCTCCTTCTGTATCCCTACCTGCTGCGAGCCGCTATCCCGCCCGCCTATCACGATACCTGCTGCCACGAAGTATCTTCTCCTGCTGCCGGCCCACTCCAGCCGACTTACACAAAAACCATCTTTAAAAGTATCCATGCTGGATGCTACTGCTGTATCATCCATCCGTCCATCCATGCATCAAGGACGGATTCTCGACATCTGCTGTTGCCGTGACCTATCACAAGAGACTGACGCTCCCGAACTCCTGGGGCCACCCAATGCACCATTCTTCCCAAGTGACACCCGAACTCCTACCTGCAGTGTAATACCCTCACCCTTAGGGGCTCTGGAAAATACTAGACTCAGGTCCGTAGTCAAGCCCCTCTGGGATTTCTGTGTGTTGCGGCCCGATGGGTTCACTAACATCTCTGCTTGCCCGGTGAGCATAACAGTCTGCATAATTCATAACATACAAGTGGATCTCAATAAATTAGAATATCATCAAAAGATAACTTCAGTAATTCAATACAAAAAGTGAAACACATATATTTTAAGGAGTCATTACAAACAGAGTGATCTATTTCAAGTATATATTTCTGTTAATGTTGATGATTACACTGTGTGCAGATTTATTAGGCAAATGAGTATTTTGATCACATGATACTTTTTATACATGTTGTCCTACTCCAAGCTGTATAGGTTTGAGAGCCAACTACCAATTAAGTAAATCAGGTGATATGCATCTCTATAATGAGGAGGGGTGTGCTGTAATGACATCAACACCCTATATAAGGGGTGCATACTTATTAGGCAACTTCCTTTCCTTTGGCAAAATGGGTCAGAAGAGAGATTTGACGGGCTCTGTCCAAAATTGTGACATGTCTTGCAGAGGGATGTAGCAGTCTTGAAATTGCCAAACTTTTGAAGCGTGATCACCGAACATCAAAGAGTTTCATGGCAAATAGCCAACAGAGTTGCAAGAATCGTGTTGGGCAAAAAAGGTGCAAAATAACTGCCCATGAATTGAGGAAAATCAAGCGTGAAGCTGCCAAGAAGCCATTTGCCACCAGTTTGGCCATATTTCAGAGCTACAGCGCTACTGGAGTATCAAAAAGCACAAGGTGTGCCATACTCAGGGACATGGCCAATGTAAGGGAGGCTGAAAAACGACCATCTTTGAATAAGAAACATGAGATAAAACGTCAAGACTGGGCCAAGAAATATCTTATGACTGATTTTTCAAAGGTTTTATGGACTGATGAAATGAGAGTGAGTCTTGATGGGCCAGAGGCTGGATCAGTAAAGGGCAGAGAGCTCCACTCCGACTCAGATGCCAGCAAGGTGGAGGTGGGGTACTGGTATGGGCTGGAATCATCAAAGATGAACTTGTGGGACCTTTTAGGGTTGAGGATGGAGTGAAGCTCAACTCCCAGACCTACTGCCAGTTTCTGGAAGACAACTTCTTCAAGCAGTGGTACAGGAAGAAGTCAGTATCGTTCAAGAAAAACATGATTTTCATGCAGGACAACGCTCCATCACATGTATCCAACTACTCCACAGCGTGGCTGGCCAGTAAAGGTCTAAAAGATGAAAAAATAATGACATGGTCCCCTTGTTCACCTGATCTGAACCCCATAGAGAACCTGTGGTCCTTCATAAAATGTGAGATCTACAGGGAGGGAGAACAGTACACCTCTCGGCACAGTGTCTGGGAGGCTGTGGTGGCTGCTGAACGCAATGTTGATCATAAACAGATCAAGCAACTGACAGAATCAATGGATGGTAGGCTGCCGAGTGTCATCATAAAGAAAGGGGGCTATATTGGTCACTAATTTTTTGGGGTTTTGTTTTTGCATGTCAGAAATGTTTATTTCTAAATTTTGTGCAGTTATATTGGTTTACCTTGTGAAAATAAACAAGTGAGATGGGTATATATTTGGTTTTTATTAAGTTGCCTAATACCGTATTTTTCGGACCATAAGACGCACTTTTTTTTCCTCCAAATGTTGGGGGAAAGTTGGGGGTGCGTCTTATGGTCTGACTATAGGGCTGCGTCTGGGAATGAGGGTGCTGCGGGTCATCGGCGGCACGAGCAGGCAGCAGCAGCGCCTGCCGTGACCACGTGGGCCCGCTCATTACATATGCACGCCCATCCTCCCGCCCATCTCTCAGTGCAGAAGCTGGCGCTGACCGGTGGGCGGGAGGACGAGCGGGGACGCGCGCATAGCAAAGAGCCGGCCGCATGATCACCCCTGGCAATTACAGCCTGGAGTGATCATGTGCGGCTGTATTCACTGCCCCCCGCGCGTCATTACCAGCGCGGGGTGCAGTGAATCAGTACACTCACCCGTCCCCGTGTGTGGAGCCGCCCCCCTGCTGCACGCGATGTCTTCCTGTCTGTGCCGGTCAGCTGATCTGTGCTGGTCAGCTGATCGGCACAAACAGGAAGACATCGCGATGCAGCAGGGGAACGGCTCCACACACACAGGTCAGTGGCGCAGAGAGGAAGATGATCGGTGCTGGAGGGAGTGAGGAAAAGGTGAGTATAAACGTTTATTTTTTTCTGTGTTCTATAGGATACAGGCCATATACCAGGATGGTATATGAGCACGATGGGTGCATATAGCAGGATGGGGGTATATGAACAGGATGGGGGGTATGTGAACAGGATGGGGGGTATATGAACAGGATGGGGGTATATGAACAGGATGGGGGTATATGAACAGGATGGGAGTATATGAACAGGATGGGAGTATATGAACAGGATGGGAGTATATGAGCAGGCAGGATGGGGGTATATGAACAGGATGGGAGTATATGAACAGGATGGATGGGGGAATATGAGCAGGATGGATGGGGGATATACCAATAGGATGGGGGTATATCAATAGGATCGGGGAATATGAACAGGATGGGAGTATATGAGCAGGATGGGGGAATATGAGCAGGATGGGGGAATATGAGCAGGATGCTGGTATAGGAGCAGGATGGGGGTTTATAGCAGGATCATATACAAGGCAGGAGGATCATTACCAGGATGGGGTACCTTAGTAGAGAATTTGAGGACATTACCCCCATAACAGTGTCAGCAGCAGATCCTCGCCCCATAACAGTGTGTCATGACCACATTTTTTGCTTAAAGTTTTATTTTCCCATTTTCCTCCTCTAAAACCAGGGTGCGTCTTATAGTCCGGTGCGTCTTATAGTCCGAAAAATACAGTAATTCTGCACCGTAATAGTTACCTGCAGAAACAGATATCCTCCTGAGATAGCCAAATCTAGAAAAAAAAACACTCCAACTTCCAAAAATATTAAGCTTTGATATTTATGAGTCTTTTGGTTTGATTGAGAACATAGTTGTTGATCAATAATAAAAAAAATAGGCACAAAAAAGTAGACACAACTGGTACAACTATTTACAGGCGAATGTTTTTACTCCTGCCAGTCCTGCAGTTTGGTCCATGTTTATCAAACATTATTTAAACCAGGTTAATTCAACATTTAAACTGAAACAATGAACAGCTGGTAGCACAGCAGGTTATAGCTACCAGGGACTTGGGAATGGGCCATCTGGGTCGACTGGTCTCCTGGGATCAGCACTCAAGGTTTGGGTGCACTAGTCTCGTGCACCTCTACTGCCTCCTGGTGGCAGCTGGGGAACTGGTGCTGTAGCAGGAGCGGGGGCTGGTTTTTCGGCAGCGGACCCTGCTGGACATATCTCTACATCAAGGGCATACCAGCCCCGCTCCCCATAGTGATGGGTGTAGGTGACCATGTCTTTTGCATGCAAGTTCCGATCAGGGTGTCCTCTACGAAGATGGGGTCTCACATTCCGGCAGGAGACAAAGACTCCTTCCTTCAGGCCGGGCTCCACAATAAAACCCCATCCCCTTTTCAGGTTAAATTGCTCCACCATCCCCTGGTACGGCGGTCCCTGTGGATGGTAGCTGGCACACCGCAGACGCTGCTTCTACTGGAGGTCTCTGGCCTCCACCTGCGCCCGCTGGGCATCCCGCTGCTCCCGCTCCCGGGCCAACTGGGTAATGATCGCACGGATACTCGCATACTATCCGGTTCAGGTTAGCTCACTGCCGGATCCCCGACAGCAGCTGGAAACAGTACCTGATGTTAGTCGTCAGCGGTGCGATGGCCTCCTCCGC
Source organism: Anomaloglossus baeobatrachus (assembly GCF_048569485.1). Taxonomy (NCBI): domain Eukaryota; kingdom Metazoa; phylum Chordata; class Amphibia; order Anura; family Aromobatidae; genus Anomaloglossus; species Anomaloglossus baeobatrachus. The sequence goes on from NC_134356.1 coordinate 220,663,408, forward strand.
GGCTCCTGATGGAGGTGCGGCCTGGTCTGTTGTCGCTGGGTCAGGAGGCGGTGCAACTTGATCTTTTTCTACCAGAGAAGGTGATGTGGCCGGGTCTGATCTGGCCGGGGAAGGCAGTGTAACCTGGTCCTTCTCAGCTGGATAAGGTGATGCGATCTGGTTGAGGGTGGACTCCGGTATACAGGTTGGTTCGACCCAGGCAAGCGGTGCCCGTCTCTCATGGGTCCGCATGGTCGCCACGACCTCATCCTGGTCACTCCCAGGGGGCAGGGCCTCGTTTCGCGCAATTTTTACCACTGTTGTGGCACACTCAGTTTTTACACAAAATGGCGGCGGTTTCACAAATAAAACAGTCCATAAGACGCACGTCACCCGGTGTAAACGAGTCTAGTCCAATCCTGTTTGTGACGCCAGGAAAAGCTGTGACGCCCCAGGGCTATGGGGTACTCGGTCCCGGGTGGTGTATTGCTGGGGAGATGTCACTGGGTTGGCTGTTGCCCGGTTCTGTGACCCTGGGGGGTCGCTTTTAAAAGGGGGAATATTTACAGAGGAGATGAAATAAAAGTTTTTGTCGTGACACCACTTGCGAGTTGCAGCAATTTAGTGAAGCCGCCACTGCATAGTTCTCACTACTGGGGCTGGTGTTGGTGGCAGCCTGGATGTTGGGCCCTCCGCAGTAGGGCCAGGCCCCGGGGGATGGATGATATTGTTAGGCGCGGAAAGAAGGTAGGCTACACAAGGGATTGCAGTGTAACTGTTTTTTTTACTCACAGCGTTGTTATGGCTGGTAACACGAAGACGGCTGGTCCTGACCACTGGTCCCCTTAGTCCCAGTACTGGTGTGTTGACCTGGTGACTTCTTTCCACTGCACCTGTCTCTGGTTGGTGGGTCCCCGTGGCTTGGAGCGTCTGGGGGTCCCCTCCTTGTAGTTTCTCAGTCTTAGTCCATATAACAGGTAGCTTGAACACTGTGGAGTCGGTTTCTCTTGTCCTGTTACCCGGTTCTCCCGTTGCTACTGTGTCCCGAACTTTATGGTCAGTGAGATCCTGAATGGTCGCCTCACCGTGCAGATTTTATCAGGTCTGCCTGGAGCGTTTGCCTGACCTAGGATTCTGTACCCCGTTGGTGCTATGGTTCTGGGAGTACTCTACCGTACTCCACCAGCAGCCTGGGCCCTCAGGTCACCATTACACTCTCCTGTCAGTGCGGTTATGTCCATCTCCTCTCACTTCCACTTACTGACTGTCTGACCCCTCCCACCTAGTTGTCGTCTAGTGGAATGGATCGGCTCCACCCCTAGGTGGTCATCCACTGGGTCCAACCCTAGCCTGTCACCAGTCTTTGGGAATGAGGAAAACAGGAATTAAAATGAATGTTTTGCTGTTACCGACACTGGTCTTCTGGGTACCTGGGGGTAGGTCCTTCATCATTGACAGGATGCAGTACCTTGTAGCTCCTGGTGGCTTCAGGGGCGCTACAGTAGCGGCTCAGTATTGGGGTATCAGACACATATGGCAGTAAAGGCTCAGTATTGGGGTATCAGAGACATATAAAGCAGTAGCGGCTCAGTATTGGGGGGTATAAGGGACACATGTGGCAATAGCGGCTCAGTTTTGGGGTATCAGGGACACATATGGCAGTAGTAGCTCAGTATTGGAGTATCAGGGACACATATGGCAGTAGCAGCTCAGTATTGAGGGGTATCAGGGACACATATGGCAGTAGCGACTCAATATTGGGGTATGAGGGACACATATTGCAGTAGTGGCTCAGTATTGAAGTATCAGGGACACATATGGCAGTATCGGCTCAGTATTGGGGTATAAGGCTTACATATGGCAGTAGCGGCTCAGTATTGGAGTATCAGCAAGATAAGGAGTTTGTACAGGTTGAGAATCAATGACGACAATGCAGGAAATGTTAGGAGTCAAATGTCTCTTTATTGTAGTCTCTGTAGACAAGTTGTGGCCCACTCAGATGTGTCACCCCCCTAAGCTGCACCACTAGCTACGCCTCTGGTAGACCCTGACTCGTGCTTCAGCTTCTGAGGAGACAGAATCACAGATTTGAAGAAGGAAGTTTGCCTCAGACAGTGGAAAGTAGCTCCAGGGCAACCAAGTGAGAAGAGACACTGCGAGACTGCTCAGCTGAAGCTCGGGATGGCTGCCATCTTGTGGGAGACCGATGTGATGCACATGTTCCTGTTTTTACACTGTTGTTGGAAATGTAAGTAGTGTGCCCTCCTGTGGAGAGGCCGTGAACTGAGTAATGTAATTTTTTTCCCTGATGTACAGTAAAAGATTTTGATGACTGAACTTTATCACCTTTTGTATGTCTGCCTTATTATGTCCACCAGCCAAAGGAGAGCACAGGGTTATGGCCTCAGTCAACAGGCCGAAGGCTCATTCAGACCACTTTTCACGTGTGAACTCAAACATACAACTCGTACCCAATATAGTCTATGAGCCCATTCACATATACAGTATGTGTAATGTTGTTGACCAAGTAGTATAGGCTGTGTCTACAGGTCTTGTGCTGGCGGCTATTTTTCTGAATCGTAAAAGCCTATCAAACTGTTAAAAAAAACGCTTATACTCACCTCTCCGGCCTCTTGGCATCACCAGTCTGGCTTTGCCGGATCTTCAGATCGCAGCCGCATGTGCTGAAATCCACCGGATTGTGCGCAAGAGCATGAAAGGACAAGGGGTGCACCAGGACTCTCCACAATCAAGTGCAAAACCCTCCTGGGCCTCCGCAAAGATAGAAGTCTCAGCCCAACATGAGGCATCTGGGGATTTCAGAGCAAGAGGCAATGATATGAAGATTCGGAGTGGAGGGACAGGAGAGGTGATTAGTGAGCTGAGTATAAGTGTTTTTTATTTTTACATTTTACGTTTATTATGTTCTGGAGGTCTGTTGATACCTGAGAGCATAATAATGGGTAGAAACTTCTCTGCAAATCAAATTTCCTGTGAAAATGTGCGCAAATTGGTGAATTCTGCTTAAATGCTTCATCTCTAAATAGAACTGATAAAGATATATCTGCTTTACAAGAAAACACAAATACCTTGTTTGCCCAAACATGAGACCTACCCTGAAAATAAGCCTTAGTAGGATTTTGAGGGCTTTTTTGATTATGCTTAAAATATAAGCCCTACTCCAAAAATAAGCCCTAGTTGCATTTCATAAGGAAGTGTCCAGGCAGCATAAAAAGTTAAAGAATACAGCAGGACACTTCATTATAGAAAGAAGACACCCCCAAAAGAAAACAGCTCTCACAAACATGTCAGATACCAGTATTACTACCTCCAGTCACCAGGGGGAGCCAATTGCTGTAGAACACAAAGAGACCTGACCGTGACACACATTTGTATGTGAGAGCCCATTCACTTGCCAACTGTAATTGTTTGGGGTCTGGTAAGTGCGATTCTTTTAGGGGGTGTCTGCTTTCTTTTTTTTTTTGGGGGGGGGGGGGGTAAGTTAGCAGTACATAGAGTATAATAAATGTAAGCAGGTAAGTTAAACCTTTGTAAATATGGTATAACCCATCACTATAGGACTGATTCCGCACCATGAGAATGGCAGATCCGATAAGAAAATGTGCCACAAAATGTTACTGTTTCAGAATGATGACGATTATATTTCAATAAATGTTAATCTTTTGTTCAAGAATACATATGGATTGTTATTCAATGGAAAGTATAAGATATCCCCTGAAAATAAGCCCTAGCCCATCTTTTGGAGCAAAAAATATTATAAGACCCTGTCTTATTTTCAGGGAAACATGAAACAACTGCTGTTAAAGCACCAATCACGCTGGGTTTTTTTCAGCACTGGAGTGGTCCTTTAAATGTAAGCCGCTATTCTTATTCTCAACTTCCAGTGGCTTCACCTTTTTTTGGTGATGCACTGGTCCCACGGTGCCATTTTTTTTCCAGTAACTACTAAATTGCCAGAAGTCATGTTACGTTACAAGCACTCAATACAAGTCTATGAGAGCCAGAATAAGGCCAGAACGAGACTTTCATAGACTTGTATTGAGTTGTGACCTACGGAAGTGCGCCATGAAACACTAGAGCTGCCAGAAGTCACAATTTACCAGAGACCGACCACAGCGGGCGTGGAAACAGATAAAAACGGTGGAGAGTATAAGCAGGGCCAGCGTCAGCACTCGGCACACCTAGGAAAGTGCTGGGGCCCTGGACAACCCGGGGGGGCCTACTCGCATTTGGCAGGGGCGCTGATGTATCCTGTGGCCCCTGGGCTGAGTTCCGGGGACCACAGTGCTCAGGTGGCAGCCACACTTTCCTGCATGCAGCGTGTCACTGCTGAGCGTTGTGTGCAGGGGCATTGAAATTCATCTGTGGTGGGAGCTAGCACACAGTGTGCTGAGCTCCAGTCCCACAGATGCAGAGAAAGTACCTCGAAGTGTGACGCCCTGGACTAGCCAGGTAGTCACATACATACCAACATACACCCCCCCACCCTAGACAGTTATAACAGTCAACCAAAAACCCTTGTTGCCTCCCTCCAGGGTCTGATGTCCACACCAGGTGGGGCGGAGCCAGGCGGTTGGCCCCACCCACCGAGGAGTTCACAGGCCTGGAGGCGGGAAAAGTGTCAAATCAGTTTTGGAGGTGAAAGTGAGAGGAGGAAACACTTCAGATGTCTGGGTAGGAGCCCAGGCACTGACAGCAAGGTTGGCAGACGGTGGTGGCCGTCTGCAGGAGTTGGTGGAACTCTGCGAAGCCGTAAGGACCGGGGCCGGGCGTTGGCCCGCCGGTACCGAACTGGGGAGCGGAGTGAAGCTAAGCACACAGGCAGGGCCATCAGACCCCGACCAGGCTTGTAGCCGCCGTCAATAGTCAAATCCGAGTGTGACAGGAACCCCAGGGGTTCCCCAACAACCAAGTCCCGACAGAAGGCAACAGTCCACACCGTGAGGATATACAGTCACCACCACAGGCTAGAGATCCAAGGGCCAGCGCCTGCGGGCAAAACGGGCTCCTACGGCACCTATACGCCAGGGAGCGGACTACCGGTGGGCAACCACAGGAGTCAGAACATTTCAGGTGTAGGGAAAGACAGCCACCATCAGCCGTCCGGGCAGAGCACAACAACAACACTGCAGCCGGCTGCGGGACCCGTCCATCCAGCCGTTTTGGTTTACCAGCGTCAGTGATTGTCTGAGTGAGTACACCAGTGCCGTCCGGCACAACGCCACGCAGTCCCTGCACCCCAGCCATCCAGCCTCCCCGTTACACCACCGGGCCCCGGGATCACCAACCCCCTACCCACGGAGGGGACAACATCCCAGCTGCACCCTACTATCTCTCCCGGGATTCCCGTTACCAGCAGCGGTGGTGCCATCATCACCACGTCCCGTGGGTGGCGTCACGAACAATCTCCCTAAACATACCACCCCTTTTCACTCACGGGCGAGGAGCGCTGCTCAAGTCCCTGGGTCCGGCCCACCGCTCGAGCCACCGAGCAGCAGCAGCAGAAGCCCCGGACCCGAGCGTGGCGAGCGTGTCCCCTCCGCCCGCGACAGAAGGAGCCCATACACTCTAGCATCCACCCTTGCATCTACCATAAAGAGAGGAGCCACAGCACCAACATACCACCAAGATGTATGTCCCCCCCCAGAACTGTCTGTCTCCTGACCCCAGTGCTGTAAGTCCTCCAGAACTGTCTGTCCTCTGACCCCAGTGCTGTATACTTTCCAGAACTGTCTGTCCTCTGACCCCAGTGCTGTATACGCACCAGAACTGTCTGTCCCCTGACCCTAGTGCTGTATACCCACCAGAACTGTCTGTCCTCTGACTCCAGTGCTGTATACTCCACCAGAATTGTTTGTCCCCTGACCCCAGTTCTGTATACCCTTCCAGAACTGTCTGTCCTCTGATCCCAGTGGTGTAAACTCCCCAGAACTGTCTGTCGCCTGCCCCCAGTGCATGCTGTATACCCCCAGAACTGTCTGCCCCCCCTCTCCAGTGCTATACATGTGACGCCCCTGACTCTGTCAGGGTGTCACAGGGAACTGCACCCCTGTATCTCATGGTGCAGAACCCACCCTCCATGGTTCTGGGATCCTAACTACCGGTATTACTTCCATCATCACTCAAATCCTAACCACACCTCACACCACACCCTGTCAGACACACCAGTGGGTGGTCTAGCTGGAATAGGGCCACCCGCCTAGGGGACAGGTAGACTGGTGGGAGGGAGGAAGTCAGTTCAGCAGTAGCTCCCAAAGAGTGAGGAGCTGGAAGTAGCAGCTCCCTGGAGTTTAGAGTAGCCCTCAAAGAGTGAGGAGCTGAGGGAGTTGGAGCTCCCTGTGTGACCTTGGTTGGGTGGCAGACTGTGGTCTGGGACCAGAGGAGTCAGAGACCCGGTCGCAGGTTATTGGAAGAGGTGTAACAGACTTAGTTTTGGAGAACAGTCGGCACCACAGCGTCCAGTAACCGGACCGGTACCGAGCACGGCGGGGTACAGGACCCTAGATCAGGGAGTAGCTTCACGCAACCTGATAATTAACCTGTGGAGGATAGTCTCTTAATGAACTTTCCCCAAGAGCTCAGAGATCGAAGGCATCAACACAACTAGGGGGATAGGGCTTTCCAGTGTATGCAGCCCACTGAAATCCCAAGTGTCAGCCATCGAGAGCACAGCTCCACTATACCATTATAGGGAGCGGGACCCTGACAGCTTAAAGCCCGCTTTACACGCTGCAATGTATCTTACAATGTGTTGGCGGGGTCACATCGTAAGTGACGCACATCCGGCATTGTAAGGTACATTGCAGAGTGTGACAAGTACGTGCGATTGCGATTGAACGTTAAAACGTTCATCGCATACACATCGTACCTTTCTCTAGAATTGCACGTCAGGTTATTCATCGTACCCGGGGGAGCACACATCGCAGTGTGTGACACCCCGGGAACGATGAACAGATCTTACCAGCGTCCTGCGGCTCCCGGCCCACAATGCGGAAGGAAGGAGGTGGGCGGGATGTTTACGTCCCACTCAGCTCTGCCCCTCCGCTTCTATTGGCCGGCTGCCGAGTGACGTCGATGTGACGCCGAACGTCCCTCCCACTCCAGGAAGTGGATGTTCGCCGCCCACATCGAGGTCGTATGGACGGGTAAGTATGTGTAACGGGGGGTTATTCGTTAGTGCGACATGTTCAACAAATTGAACGTGCCACACATACGATGGGGGCGTTGCAAATCGCATACAATATCGTATGCGAAATTGCAACGTGTAAAGCAGGCTTTAGGCCGAAGGGTCACTCAGGAACATCTACACAATTGTGCAAGGAGGTAGGCTCCGGACCACTAAGCAATACCAGTGGGGACGGACTCCTGGACGGGCTCCCCAAAGCGGCAGCGGTGCCCAGAGACTTGCTTTACTCCTGTGTCAGAGTCTGCTTACTGGCTTACTAACAACTGCTCCGCCTGATTGAGTACACTGTCCTCCCCGGGTCCCTGCCTGCCCACATCACCTCCACCGTACCATCCACCATCCCTCCAGAGCCCCAGGGCCTTCCCTACCCATGGAGGGTTCACCATCTGGCTGCCTCGCTCCATCAGCCCCGGGTACTCCCATCGGCAGCGGCGGTACTCCCCTTACCGCGAACCATGGGTGGCGTCACGAACTGTCCATTGTAAATAACTTCCCCCTTTTTTAATTCAAGTGGCCGCTGAACCCCGGGTCCGGGGACCCTCGAGCCCCAACAAAACCCCCGGATCCGAACAGTCCGACTGCTGCAGGGGCGATACATATACCCCTCATAACTGTTTATCCCCCCCACCCCAGTGCGTTATACACCCCAAAGCTGTATGTCTCCCCACCCCACTGCTGTAAACCCTCCAGAGCTGTCTGTCCCCTGACCCCAGGGCTGTATACCCTTCCAGAACTGTCTGTCCCCTGATCCCAGGGCTGTATACCTTCCAGAACTGTCTGTCCCCTGACCCCAGTGCTGTATAGCCTCGCAGAACTGTCTGTCCCCTGACCCCAGTGCTGTACCCCTTCCAGAACTGTCTGTCCCCTGACCCCAGTGCTGTATACCCCACCAGAATTGTCTGTCCCCTGACCCCAGTGCTGTATACCCTCCAGAGCTGTCTGTCCCCTGACCCCAGTGCTGTATACCCTCCAGAACTGTCTGTCCCTTGAACCCAGTGCTGAATACCCTGTCACTGTCTGGCCCCTGACCTTAGTGCTGTATACCTTCCAGAATTGTCTGTCCCCTGACCCCAGTGCTGAATACCCTGCCACTGTCTGGCCCCTGACCCCAGTGCTGTATACCTTCCAGAACTGTCTGTCCTCTGACCTCAGTGGTGTATACTCCCTGGAACTGTCTGTCCCCTGACGCCAGTGCTGTATACACCACCAGAACTGTCTGTCCCCTGACCCCAGTGCTGTATACCCCCAGAACTGTCTGCTCCCCACTCCAGTGCTATATACACCTCACAATTGTTTATCCCCCCCCACCCCAGTGTGGTATACCACCCCCCCAGAGCTGTATGTCTCCCCACCCTAGTGCTGTATACCCTCCTGAACTGTTTGTCCCCCCACTCCAGTGCTGTATACCTCCAGAGCTGTATGACCACCACCCAAGTGCTCTATATCCCCCAGAGCTATATGTCCCCCCACCCCAGTGTTGTATACCCCCCACAGAGCTAAATGCCCCCTCTAAAGCTGTATTTCCCCCTATTGCTGTATATGCCCAGCCTCTCCTGTGATGTATATGTGGCGCCCTGGCCTAGCCAGGTCGTCACAGATAACACACAAACACCCCACTCCCACTAGACAGGGACACCAGCCAAACACAAAATTTTTAAGCGCTGCCATCTTGGCAGGAAAATCTCCCGCTCGAGCGTCTTCTCCGAGCAGGGAAGGCGCGAAAGCGAAGCCCCGCCCCCAACAAACGGAAGTGCTGAAGAGAACCAAGGGGGGGCAGGTGTGTGTCTGCCTAATGTAGCCGAGGCTATAAAAGCGGGGACGCCAGGACTCTGCAAACAATTGGTTCCTGGAACACGGCTACGCATGATGTCCCGTCCGTCCAGCACCGCGGGAATCCCCGAGCCCACGCCAGGAACAGCGGCGTGAGTGGAAGCCTGGACCGCACAGATGTGCTGCCGCCTTCAAGCCCAGGTCCGGTTCTTGATGGAGCGCTGGGTGGCTGAGATGGAGGAAGTGGCGGCGGCCGTGCAGAGACGCGAGGTGGAGGCAGAGTTGGAGGAACACGTGAGCGACCCACGCCCCTGTGTCCGAGAAGGACCGGCCGCTGCGGCTGAAGGGCCCGGCCTGCGCCCTCTCACCCTCCTGCTTCCCCCCCATCCGTACCGGTTGCTGTCGCCCCTCCGCTTGGTCCGCTACCCCCAACACCGGTAGCGGAAGCCAACCCGTCCGCCCTAGAGGACCGGCCTGGGGGCGTTGTTCGGGAACGGCCTGTGTCCCTTCCGCTACCGTGGAAGGCCCCGCGGGAAGTAGCCGTCCGCGATGAGAAGCCGTCGGCCCTGGAAGAGGCCGCACCTGAGACCGTCTCGGCTCCGGCAGTCCGCCCGGCCGTGGAAGAACCGGCCGCTGCCGGCCCGAAGGCCCAATCGGTGAGGCTAACTGACCCTGAATTCCCCGCCTCGGCTGAGGCTGCGCCGGGCCGCCACTGCCATGCAGCAGTACAGGCCACGACACCGCAGGACCCCCACGAAAGAGAACCGGTAGTGGCCGGTGTGGGCGCGGTCCAGCGGGGCCCAACCCGGGCGCAGGGGTCTGCCAACTCCCCTTATTGGGACAGGGAACCGAACCCGTTGGGCCGGGAGATTGCCGCCAGGGAGCAGCAGAGGGCCGAAGTGATGGCGAGAGTTATCAGAGAGAAGGATGCACTCCGCCATGCCACCTTTCGGGTGCGTGGCCCGGTGTACGAGGGCCAAGTCCGGCAGTTTGACCAACGGAGGGGGTTCGGCTTCATTTATGAGCCGGGCCTGGAGGCCGAAGTATTTGTGGCCCGCCGCAATGTCAATTCGCACCTCCCCACGGGCCATCCAGGTTGTGACCTGTTGCCCGGCGACCTGGTGACTTACACCCGCCACTGCGGGGAGAGGGGCTGGTTTGCCCTGGACGTTAAGCAGAGGAAGAGCCACGGTGAGCAAATGCGGCCCCAGCCCCCTCCTCCTCCTTCACCAAGCCGTCCGGATGTGGAGCTGGAAAAGGTCTTAGGCTATGTCCGCACGTTGCTTTTTACCTGCTTTTTTGCTGCTTTTTCAACTGCAGCGTTTAATGCCAAAATGGTTGTGTTCTGCTTTTCAAGCAAAGTCTATGGGAATTTGGGTTTCTTGTCCGCACTATGCTGTTCAAACTGCAGCCTTTTTGTTGCAGAACTTTGGTCAAAAACTCAGCTTTGCAGTGCAAAACCCAAATGGCAAAAACAATTCACATGTCAATTCTTTTTGCCATTTGGGTTTTGCACTGCAAAGCTGAGTTTTTGACCAAAGTTCTGCAACAAAAAGGCTGCAGTTTGAACTGCAAAGTGCGGACAAGAAACCCAAATTCCCATAGACTTTGCTTGAAAAGCAGAACACAACCATTATGGCATTAAACGCTGCAGTTGAAAAAGCAGCAAAAAAGCAGGTAAAAAGCAGGTAAAAAGCAACGTGCGGACATAGCCTTAGAGGAGTATGACCTCAAGTAGTGGCAGCGGTTCGCCGTTGCAAGCAGTTGTCCCCCGTTGGGACCCTCAGCAGTTTAAAGGAATGACTTTAATGAACCGTGATCCTCACCTGATTGTCTAGGTGATTATTCTGGCCGTTGCCGGCAAGTTGTCCCCGGAGGGACCCTGTGTGCTTTTACCACCTGCATGAGAGACTACTCATGGACATGGCCGAGAACTGGCAGGCCACCCACGAACTTGTGGGCTTGTAAATAAGTTGAAGGGTGACTTTCCGTTGGAGCCACCTCCGGAGAGGCAGATTGGAGGAAGGGCTCGCAGCAGAGCAGGCTGGGGCCCGGCCACCACCAGGACCGGTGGCCATCCTCCGGGGGTCAGGGGTCCCCCTGGACGTGGGGTCCCCTGAAGTGACAGCCGGGTGCGAGTAACCGTACCCGTTCCCGCTCGGGCAGCCTGGACCTATACTGGGGTAAAGGGGTGCTGCCCACTTCTTAGGGGCAGCATCAGGGCTAGGTTGCTTGGGTGGGAGAGCGGAAGACATCCGTCCGTCTGTCATTAAAATGTTTTATATATGCTACGTTTAAGTGTTCTCACAAAAATGCTTATATGTTCAAAATGTTATATGTAATTTATATTTTTACAGTTGAAAAATAAAACTGGTGATGGACGGGCAGCCCGCGGATGGTCTGCATTTCACCAAGGGGGAATGTGGCGCCCTGGCCTAGCCAGGTCGTCACAGATAACACACAAACACCCCGACCCCCACTAGACAGGGACACCACCCAAACACAAAACCCTTGTTACTTCCCTCCAGTGTCTGATGTCCACACCAGGTGGGGCGGAGCTAAGCGGTTGGCCCCACCCACCGAGCAGTTCACAGGCCTGGAGGCGGGAAAAGTGACAGTTCAGTTTAGGAGAACAGTTTAGGAGGTTGAAGTGAGAGGAGTGAACACTTGGGTGTCTGGGTTTGTGGCCCAGGCACTGACAGCAAGGTTGGCAGACAGTGGTGGCCGTCTGCAGGAGTGGTGGAACAACGCGGAACCGTAGGACCGGGGACGGGCAACGACCCGCCGGTACTGACCGGGGAGCGAAGTGAAGCCAGCACACACAGGCAGGGCCATCGGACCCCGACCAGGCTTGGAGCCGCCGACAATAGTCAGATCCGAATGTGACTGGAACCCCAGGGGTTTCCTAACAGCAAAAGTCCCGATTGAAGGCAACCGCCCACACCGTGAGGGTATACAGCTACCGCCTAAGGCTAGAGACCCAAGGGCCAGCGCCTGCGGGCAAACAGGCTCCTCTGGTACCCATACGCCGGGGAGCGGACTACCGTTGGGGATCCATAGTAGTCAAACGAGAACATCAAGGTGCAGGGAAAGACAGCCGCCATCACCTGTCCGGGGAGAGACACTGCACCCGGCTGCGGGACCCATCCATCCAGCCGTTTGGTTTACCGAGGACTTTGTACCTTTCTTGCTGAGTGAGTACACCCGTGCCATACGGCACCGCGCCGCGCTGCCCCTGCAACCCTGCACCTCACCAACTCTGCCTCCCCGTCACATCACCGGGCCCCGGGACCACCGACCCCTACCCACGGAGGGGGAAAACAACATCCCAGCTGCTCCCTACTATCGCTCCCGGTATCCCCGTCACCAGCAGCGGTGGTGCCCATCTTCACCATGACCCGTGGGTGGCGTCACGGACTAAATTCCCCAAACCAACCACCCTTTTCACTCACGGGCGAGGAGCGCCGCTCGAGTCCCCGGATCCGGCCCACCGCTCGAGCCACCAAGCAGCCGCAGCAGCGCCGGACCCGAGCATTAGCGAGAGCGCAGCAGCGGCGGCGTCCTCCTCGCCCGCGACATATATACAGTAGTGTCAGTGTGCAGTGTGCGTGGCCATGTCTGTTAGTCATGGCCACCAATAAGCACAGCACAGCCACATGTCCGGGAAAATGGATAGGCGACAAGCCAGTGAGGTGAGTGAGGTTGCTGCCGGCTTAAAAATATCTCTTATGCATCTGTGTGTGTATGTATGATGTGTATATCTATGTATGGCTGGATTCACATGAGTGTATGGCATCTGATGTGAGAGCATCGGATGTGATATGCTAATGACCCCCGGCTCAGACTCTGCTGCGAGTGTGAGAAGAGTGAGACTGTGACCCGATCTTGCGATCAACCAACACAGAGTCCGAGCATCAGCAGCAACGGGGGGGACCATAAGGAGGATTGAGCCTGAAGCTATCCACCTTGGTCCACGCTGCCAGCAAACGGGCCAGAAAGGGGAGGAAAGGCAGATGCGACTTCCCTGGATGAATCCCATAGTACTTTAAGTCAGGTATTATCCCAAAACAAGAAGTGCTAGGAAGGCGAGTCAGCAGTCACCCCTATACCAGCCTGAAGGATACCTGGTTCTCTCTGGTCTATCTCAGTATCGCCTGAGTTATCTCACAAAAAACAGCTGAACGTGAGTAAACGAGTTGAAAGACATTTCTGGACTGAGACTTAGTTCTTCTGCGACCTGTTGTTCCAGACACATACACCCGAGCACCTGGGGCCAGCCTCACTCTCGGGAGGCCATACCACCAGACTGCACACACCATCAGCCCCACATGCTCGTTAAACTGCAGTGGCGGTCACCCATCACCCTGACCGCAAAACCGAGAGTGGAGTCACAACTCAGCAGTAAACAACCTAACATACCTGTTGCCAGAAGGGTCCCTAAAGAGAAGTCCCCGCAGTGTCCCGAAGGTGACTGTTGCAGCACTGTGGTGGGCGATTCACGTATATATCGCACTGCACTGGGATAACATCCAAGTGCAGTCCAATGTTTCTCTCGCAGCCATTCACTTGAATGGGTGCGAGAGATACGGCTCTCGTAGAAAATCGCAGCATGTTGCGACTTCTCTCGCATACAGAATCTGGATGCGAAAAAAGCTGACCAACTGCTCACCCTCATTGATTAACATTGTTCAGAGTGCAATGCGAGATTTTCTCGCATTGCACTCATCCGATTTCAGCGCTTGTGTGAGCGTACCCTTAGTCAGTGTATCCCCTTCACGACCGGCCGATTTTGCGCTTTCCATTTTTTTTGTCGCCTTCCTTCTTCTGAGAGCTGTAACTTTTTTATTTTTCAGTCAACCTGCTCATGTGAGGGCTCGTTTATTGTGGAATGAGCTGTACTTTTAAATGAAACTATAAGTTTTACCATATAGTACTGGAAAACTGCAAAAAATTCCAAATGTGGAAAAATTGCAAAAAAAAGTGCAATCGCGCTATAAAGTTTGAGATATTTTATTCACTGTGTTCACTATATGGTAAAACTGATGTTTTATTGTAATGCCTCAGGTCGGTGCGAGTTCGTAGACACCAAACATGTATAGTTTACTTTTATATAAGGGGTTAAAAACAAAACAGACGTTTGTAAAAAAAAGAAGTGGCATACGTTTTGCGCCATTTTCCGTGACCGGTAGCGTTCTCATTCTTCAGGATCCATGGCTCAGTGACTGCTTATTTTTTGCGTCTCGTGCTGACGCTTTTAATGGTACCGTTTTTGTGCCAAATGCTACGTTTTCATCGCATGTTATTGCATTTTGCGCAAAATTTGCAGGGACCAAAAAACTTAATTTTGGCATTTGGAATTGTTTTGACGCTACGCCGTTTACCGATCAGATTAATTGATTTTATATTTTGATAGATCGGGCATTTCTGAACGTGGCGATACCAAATAAGTGTATATTTTTAATTTTGTTTAACCCTTTCATTTTTAATGGGGAGAATGGGGGGGTGATTTGAACTTTTATTTTTTTTAATTTTTCAAAACTTTTTTTTAGTTTACTAGTTCCCCTAGGGGACTATAACGATTAGCTGTCTGATCACTCATTAATTTCTCCCAATCAGAGCAGCACCGCTCAAAGAAGGAGAAATGATCATCTCTTATAACCTGCAGTACTTGGCTGCTGGTTAAAGGACCTCAGTCATGTGAGCAACAGGAGTCATCACATGACCCTGTGCTACCATAACAACCACCAGATCCACGTGATCACGTCACGTGACTTCCGGTATCGGATGGTGAGTAAACTTCTATCGCGATCACCGTTAAAATGGTGCTGTCACATCTTGACAGCGCCATTTAGGGGGTTAATAGGTACGGATGCATTGAGATTCCACACTGAGTTTGTATGTTCTCCCCGTGTTTGCGTGGGTTTCCTCCGTGTTCTACGGTTTCCTCCCACACTCCAAAGACATACAGATAGGGACTCTAGATTGTGAGCCCCAATCGGGACAGTGTTGCCAATGTATGTAAAGCGCTGTGGAATTAATAGCACTATGTAAGTGAATAAAATTATTATTATTATTATTATTACATGCAAGGCACACATGTCAGCTGTACAAATCAGCTGACATGCGCGCAGATCCCTGCCTGCAGCCCACAGGAGCAGGTGGGGATTAACACTATGACCACAGGGACGTAATATTACTGCCTGCGGTTGTTAAGGGATTAAATTTATGTTTATTTATATGTATTTTTGTGAATTTGTCTTTAAATATGTATATGTACGTAGCTGTGTATGTGCGTGTCTACATGTGGATGGGGCCCACTGAGACTCTTTCTCCCGGGGCCCACAAAAACCTGGAGCCGGCCCTGAGTATAAGGCAGGGGGCATGGGACTTATATTTAAAAAGCGCAGTTTGTGCTTTAATACATTTCCGCATCACTTACCAAGCTCTCCGCATGGTGGCGCTGCTGTACAATGAATGGTACGCGCACACTGCGCACGATGACCGCTAGAGGGCGTGCTAACACAGGAAGGCCCGGCGCCGCTCTTGCCTTGCTTGTTCTCGCTTCTACCCCTGGCGGTCATTTCCTGTTTCCTGTGTGATTCGCTGCCGAGAGCGCGACAGGTCCGGTGGGGAGGAGAAGGTAATAAAAGACAGCGGGTGCACACAGGGTGGTCGCTGAAGGCGGCGCATTAGGGTGGGCGATGGTATGTACCGCTCTGGGGTGCGCGGCTTTCATACTGCGTGTTCCTGCTGCCCGGCTCAGCTTTTCATTGTAGTGCTCGGTGTACAGGGCTCATCCATCGTGCCCGGTGAGCCACGGTCCGGTGGACTGATGGTGCGATAGTACCCTCTGCCTGGTAGATCGTTATCTATGAGTCCATAGACAGCGATGGCTTCCTGTCCATACAGCTCCACTCACCTGCCTGTATGTGATCGGGGCTGTGCAGGTCCTGGAGCTAGAGATCTGCCCCATCATAGTACCCAGTAATGTCTATGGACATCCTTCCTGCTGGACTCATCCATGGTCACATTGATCCACGGTCCAGTGAGATGATTGTGTGGTGGTACACTTTGCCTGGTG
Source organism: Anomaloglossus baeobatrachus (assembly GCF_048569485.1). Classification (NCBI taxonomy): domain Eukaryota; kingdom Metazoa; phylum Chordata; class Amphibia; order Anura; family Aromobatidae; genus Anomaloglossus; species Anomaloglossus baeobatrachus. The sequence goes on from NC_134356.1 coordinate 220,679,445, forward strand.
GATCGTTATCCACCAGTCCATAGAAAGCGATGGCTTCCTGTCCATAGAGTTCCATTTAACTATGTATATGTGATCAGGACTGTGCAGGTCCTGGAGCTAGAGATCTGCCCCATCATAGCACCCAGTAATGTCTATGGACGCCCTTACTGCTGGACTCATCCATACTCCAGTGATCCAAAATCCAGTGGACTGATGGTGTGGCAGTGCCCTCTGCCTGGTGGGTCATTATGTATGAGTCCATAGACAGCGATGGCTTCCTGTCCATAGAGCTCCACTCACCTGCCTGTATGTGATCAGGACTGTGCGGGTCCTGGCGCTAGAGATCGGCCCCATCATAGCTCCCAGTAATGTCTATTGACGCCTTTACTGCTGGGCGCACGCTGCAGAAGTCTATAGAATATATACATCTCCTGTGGTGCTTATATCTTGATAGGAGTTTTGGCGTCATTAGCTCTTCCAGTCACTGTGTATCTGAAAGATGGCGCTGCCTATTACTCCCTGTTATCAGCCACATAAGAGGCCTCGTACTGTAATCTGCAGGTTGAGGACCTGTAATTATTACTTTCCCGGTCCCATGTCACACAATGAGGACCTCTAACAGGCAGCAAAGGAAAATTGGCAGAAACGTATGGGCCTTAATATCTTTATTACCCACAATTACTATTTCATGGCCATAAGAATCCTGTTCTCAACCTTCAGTCACTTTCTCTTTTTTATATTTGCATGTGTCAAACGTATCCAAAGGCTTCCATGACCCCTCCATATTCCAAGTCTTTTGTCATGTGCATCACTTCCCTTTTTTTTTGTCTTTCCTTTTGTTCAAAGCTTGCCAATCCGGCTACAGGGACTCTGCACAATGAGGGTTCAATGCAAGTACCTGCGCTCGCTGCATCATGGCCGGGCTAAATAATTAAAGGGTATGCCTAGGACTTTAAAAAAGAATGTGCCTAAGCACTAACAGGCAGGTAGTTGCTGCCTACATGCTTGCCTGTTGTGCCTGGCACAGAGCGGCGGTGGCTTCTTTTCCATTCGGCTGACGGGCGAGACAGCCGACGTCATGCGGATTGACAGCCTGCTGCCTAACTGGGGTAGCCTGCTGTCAATCGTAATGACGTCAGCCGTCCCACCCTTTTTACAGGGCAGAGCGGATAAGAAGCGCGGATAACTCCGCCGGGCAACAGGCAGGTAGGTAGCAACAACCTGCCTATCAGTGCTTAGGCACATTTTAAGTCCCGGATATCCCTATAAGTGCACCTTCCCACCTGCTTGTTTTCGATCTATAGCTGCCTATCACTGGTCTATGAAGCCAGAGCTGTCAATCACCGGAAAGGGGGGTGGTGTAGAGGGAAAACAAGCAGGTGGAAAGGTGTATAAATGTTTGGCCCCACCATGATACACGCCTGGGCTTGGTGTGAACAGTCATTCTGTGCTGACAGTCCCTTTAATGACTGATTAGACAAATGTGTGGTTTGGTTTTTTTTTTTTTTTGCAAAAATCTCCCGTTTGAGCCATTATAACAACCTCAATAGACTTCAATGATTATACATTGGGTATAGCTAATTACACGTCCATATGTTCGCCATTGAGTGTTAAAAATAAAGGGTTTATTTGGATGACTAACCAATCTTACCCCTCTGGCAGCGCCACCCTTCATATAGGCGTCCGTCTGAGTGCATACAAGTTCAGTGCTCGCAGAAGGATTATTGATGGGAGCAGAACTGTTGCTAATATGGCATGTTATTGGCAGCACATTTTCGTTTTGCTCAGGGTGATGTGCTGCTGAGAACGATTTTTATGTTGGTGGAAACCAATTGCCCAACAAGCGTTTTGTCCATTCATCGGGTGATCGCCGACATGTCACAGGCCAGTAATCAGGAACACATTATTATAAATGCTCACTTGTTGATTTTTCAGCTCGTCTAAATACCTCTAAAAAGGATGCGACAAAGGTTTGTGCAATTATATATCAATGATTCTTATGGTCATGCTCCTTAAAATATCAAGCAAGCTGAAGGCTTAAGAAAAGAGTAATAGCGTAAGGAGAGCGCAGTAGATTGTGTGATTGGGAGCGTAAAAGGTAACAATGGGGCTCAGCACCAGGAGCAAGAGGACCGGACTTATACAAGGGGAGTTCCATAAGGGGCAGAATATTTCCGCTGCCACTCACCGCAAATCTGTGGGGATTCCACAGCAATGCCCAAATCTGTGGGGATTCCACAGCAATGCCCAAATCTGTGGGGATTCCACAGCAATGCCCAAATCTGTGGGGATTCCACAGCAATGCCCAAATCTGTGGGGATTCCACAGCAATGCCCAAATCTGTGGGGATTCCACAGCAATGCCCAAATCTGTGGGGATTCCACAGCAATGCCCAAATCTGTGGGGATTCCACAGCAATGCCCAAATCTGTGGGGATTCCACAGCAATGCCCAAATCTGTGGGGATTCCACAGCAATGCCCAAATCTGTGGGGATTCCACAGCAATGCCCAAATCTGTGGGGATTCCACAGCAATGCCCAAATCTGGGGGGATTCCACAGCAATGCCCAAATCTGTGGGGATTCCACAGCAATGCCCAAATCTGTGCGGATTCCACAGCAATGCCCAAATCTGTGGGGATTCCACAGCAGTACCCAAATCTGTGGGGATTCCACAGCAGTACCCAAATCTGTGGGGATTCCACAGCAGTGCCCAAATCTGTGGGGATTCCACAGCAGTGCCCAAATCTGTGGGGATTCCACAGCAGTGCCCAAATCTGTGGGGATTCCACAGCAGTGCCCAAATCTGTGGGGATTCCACAGCAGTGCCCAAATCTGTGGGGATTCCACAGCAGTGCCCAAATCTGTGGGGATTCCACAGCAGTGCCCAAATCTGTGGGGATTCCACAGCAGTGCCCAAATCTGTGGGGATTCCACAGCAGTACCCAAGAGGTTTTCTTTTTGTGGATTGTGCGGTGGTTGGATCAGAGCAGATTTCACCACCAAAATGTTAGAAATATACAGTGAAAATCCATAGCATTTCTGAAGCTGGATTATCACATGAATTGTACGGAATCCACACAGCATATCCTTCACCAGTGAGTGGGGTTAAAGGTCCCCTTACACATTAGACTAATGTCAGCCGAAGCCGCAGAGGAGGACGAATGTCGCCGAATATCTAATGTGAACTGGGATGCCCGACAACATCTAGATCTGACCTGTCCAATTGTGGACTTCGATTCTTTTGTTCTTAAAGGCTTTATTCACGTATCAGCATTTCATCACTATTGGTACGCCAAAACCAGGAGTGTCTCCAAAACACAGAACAGGACAATTTTTCAATTTGTAGTTTTTTTTTTTTTTTTTCTTCTGCAAGTTCCACTCCTGGGTTTGGCAGATACTGACGTGTGAATAAGCCCTAAGCCCACGTAGATAATGCCATTTGAGAGAATCTGGTCGATTATACTAATGACACTGATGAGAGTTGGATCCAAGCATCAGCATAGTGCGATCTGATTCTGTCAGATGAGAAGATGGAGAACAAAAATTGTCACAATCTTCTCCTTTGTGTCAATGCAAGGAAATTGGACTGCACTCAGATGTCATCAGAGTGCAGTCTGATGATTTCCGCTCACTCATTAGCTTGAATGAATGAACATCGGAGTGAACTTTGCTGCGTTTTTTTTCTTCTGACCGACTCTATCCGAGGGATAAGCCTGTCGATAAGCCTGTCGATAAGCCTGTCGATAAGCCTGTCGATAAGCCTGTCGATAAGCCTGTCGATAAGCCTGTCGATAAGCCTGTCGATAAGCCTGTCGATAAGCCTGTCGATAAGCCTGTCGATAAGCCTGTCGATAAGCTGCCCCATTGGCTAACATTGGTCCTAGTGCAATCCGATGCTTTTTCGGTCACAAAGTAAATCAGTGTGTGAGCTCTAGGAGGTAGGCCGCCACCAGAGATGTCTATCGGTGGCTCTCTCATAGGGAACATGCACACTTGGTGGAGCCAGCGTTCCTAGGCTTGGTAGAGGCTATTTAAAGTATGTCCTGCTTTGCTGACCTTGGCAATTGATGTCTTGTCTATTGATCTCTGCTTGGTATCAGATGTGACCTCCTGTGACCCGCTCGCTATGCTGAAGGCAGCGGAGCCTTACTAACCCTTCAGAAAGGCCACGTGTTGAGCAGACCCGGATCAGCAAAATCCGGATCCGCGCGGTTTGAGCAGCAGACCCGAGTACGACCCGGACATGGGATTCCGGGTGCACGATCTGGATCCGTGTTTTTTTTTTTTCTTTTTTTTTTCCCTCGCTCTCTCTCTCCTATATTCTGTCTTATGCAGTTGATATGCCAAGGTATCGCTTTTGTAATATAGCATGTTTGGAATATACTTAGGTATTGCATTGGGAAAGTGTGTGTGCTGAAACAAAAGGGAGCCTATCCCTTAGCTTACGTCTGGTTATCCGGCACAGGCGAGTTGCTAGGGGTCCCCATAGGAGAGCTAAGCTCAGGTCCACATACTTGTTTTGCACCTCCCCATCAATTATGCCAGGTGTTAGCTCCGTCCCGTGGGGTGGGGGGGAGTCTGGGGAATACCCTCTGCCTGTGAACGGAATGAAGAAGCCATGCCCTAGTGTAAGTGAATCTGAACGCTCGCTAAATATTGCATTCATGTTCTCTTTTGTTCCGTCTGCATGGTAATAACAATTATCCTTTTGTTTTCAGGCGTTATTTAAGGCCAGAATCATGGACAAGCACAAAGTAAAGAGACAACGCCTGGATCGAATCTGTGAGGGTTAGACTATGTTAATTCAGAGTTCGCAGGAGCCTGTGGTTATAGCAGGCCATTGTACAACGCCATGTGTCACATCAGATAGAACGTATATCTTTATACAGAAAGCAAGAAAATGGCCAATTTAGGTTCTGCCTTATAACCCAGTCCAAGATTCTGTATTAAAGGGATTCTCTGCACAAAATGACTATTCAAACCAAGCACAGCGCTCTGTGCACCCTTAGCATGGCCGAGGAGTTTACGTCTCAATTTATCTCTCCTTATCATTCTGTAAGTCCAGAGCTGTCAATGACTGAAGAGGAGGGTGGCGATGGATAGAAAATAACAAATAAGTGGGCCGGTGCACGGAACTGTTTGGCCACACCAAGGGTGCACTGAGCTTGGTTTGACCAGTCTTGTTGTGCTGAGAGGCTCCCTTTATATGTGTGGCTCTGTGTCACAACCATGTATTAATATTATGCCTCTTGGTCTATCCAATGTACATAATTTTTTTTTCCCTGTAGGCTTCTCTATTTCATGAGACTTTTAAAGGAGGATTCCAATCTCCAAGATTCTGTCCCAATATGTAGAAGGTGTGATAATAGCCTATATCTCCAATTAGAAATGTAGTATAGTTCTCCTGATAAAGTCATGTCTCTTACTTCATGTGTGGGACAGTTTAGCTTGGCTATCCATGGTTACAACCACAAGCAACTGTCACTATATGAGTAGATGTAACCATGAATACCTAAGCTGCAATGCCCTGCACATGAGGCAAGAGACATGGCTATATCAATATTTCTCCTAATATAGCCATGTCTCTTACCTCATGTGCAGGGCATTGCAGCTTAGGTATCAATGGTTACAACCACTAATATAGCGAGTTAGTTGCTCATGGTTGTAACCATGGATACCTAAGCTGCAATGCCCTGCACATGATATAGCCATGTCTCTTACCTCATGTGCAGGGCATTTTAGCTTAGGTATCCCTGGTTACACCCACTCATATAGTGACAGTTGCTTGTGGTCGTAACCATGGATACCTAAGTTACAATGCCCTGCACATGAGGTAAGAGACATGGCTATATCAGGAGAACTGTACTACATTTCTAATTGGAGGGTTTTTCTAATACTATTACACTTACTACATAAGGGAATAGGATCTTGGATATGGAAATATCACTTTAAGTTAAAACAGTGAGTTAAGGTGGCATAAAATGACAGCATCAGTCTGACACGCTCTCATAAAGTAGACATTAAAATTTATGCCCAATGTTCCCCACAGGGTGATATCCTGGTTCTGTGCAGTCACAAGTGTCATCACGAGTTGTGGCGCTTGTGATACACTACTATAATAGAGGAAATTTATGGCACACAGAGTGATGAAAAATGATTTTTTAATTTATTTTACAGTGATTTCTGCAAAAAGTCACACCAAAAACTTATGCTAACGTTTTGGCTCTTTTAGGCAGAGCCTTTTTCAAGGCAAAGGATCTAATACAACAAAGCAAATAAACAGAACTAGTCTCTTAAAGGACAAAATAATCAAAAAAATAATAAAAGGAAAACAAAGTATATACACAACAAGAGCAGGCATGAAATTCGCATACAAGTCATATAAGAATATTGCACAAAGGAATATGCACGCATGACGGGTAACACGTGATATAATGGGTAGAGCAGGTCATGGCTGACCTAAAGCAGAGTGAATAGCTTGGAAAAGATGATCTTGGGACGTATACGTGCATATTCCTCTGCTCAATATTCTTATGACTTGTATGCAAATTTCATGCCTGCTCTTGTGTATATACTTTGTTTTCCTTTTAATATTTTTTTGATTATTTTGTCCTTTAAGAGACTAGTTCTCTTTATTTGCTTTGTTGTATTAGATCCTTTGCCTTGAAAAAGGCTCTGCCTAAGAGCCGAAACGTTGGCATAAGTTTTTGGTGTGACTTTTTGCAGAAATCACTGTAAAATAAATAAAAAAATCATTTTTCACCACTCTGTGTGCCATAAACTTCCTCTATTATATTGTCTAATTTTTTCTGAGCACCTATTTATGGTGAAGCGGAGCCTTGTCCTTTTGATTTACTGTGATACACTACTGTCATGTACCAATTGCCGTCATAGACTCCATCACACGAGCATAGAGATACTTAGAGTGTCACTGTTGAACACTGTGATGACACAGAACTGCAAGATTGTTTATTCTCCATTTTTATGCTGTTTAGTGTGTTTGATTGTAATAATAAATATGTAGCTGTGCATCACTGGCCATGGTGGAAGGTTCCCAGTATACAGAATGTACAAATTCTGACGCATATTTGTTTTTCTTTGTCGCTCCAAATTGGGAGACCCAGACAATTGGGTGTATAGCTACTGCCTCCGGAGGCCACACAAAGTATTACACTAAAAAGTGTAAGGCCCCTCCCCTTCTGGCTATACACCCCCCCGTGGGATCACGGGCTCCTCAGTTTTATGCTTTGTGCGAAGGAGGTCAGACATCCACGCATAGCTCCACTGTTTAGTCAGCAGCAGCTGCTGACTATGTCGGATGGAAGAAAAGAGGGCCCATACAGGGCCCCCAGCATGCTCCCTTCTCACCCCACTTTCTGTCGGCGGTGTTTGTTAAGGTTGAGGTACCCATTGCGGGTACGGAGGCTGGAGCCCACATGCTGATTCCTTCCCCATCACCATTAGGGCTCTGGGTGAAGTGGGACTTTACCGGTCTCCAGGCACTGAGACCGTGCTCCTTCCACAGCCCCCGGAAAATCGGCTGGATATGGAGCTGAGTATCGTCAGGGACAGGGCCCTGCTTCGTTAAGGTACTCTGTGTCCCCGGGCATACCGCGCGCACACCGCAGCATGCTGGGCGTGTTAGTGCGCCGGGGACATCAGCGCTGCTGCGCTTGTGCCATTCCTCACTACAGTGCTGCTGAGTGAGTAGACTTAGTACGAACGGCCGCGCCGGCCGCTGGGGTCAGTTTTCACTGCGACGCGGCTGGGACTTGTGGTGCGCCGGGGACTTCCGCGCTAGCCGTGCATGTATGACGGCCGCGCTTATTACTACAGTCCCCGGCTTTTGCGGCCTAGTTCGTTTCGTTCCCGCCCCCAGACCTGCCAGTCAGGGGGAGGGCGGGACGCTGTACAGACCATCAGCGCTGAGGGCTGGAGTCTGCTTTACATACTCCAGCCCTCACACTGGGCACAGTGGGACGCCAGTTTCCCGCACTTTGTTTGTGGCACGCCCACGGTCCGCCCCTCCTCACAGGACGCCGGCAGCCATTCCTGTCTGCACGCTGAGCTGGAGAGGGGAGACTGGGAGACCCAGACACGGGATTCTGCGACCTCACACCCGCTTTTCAGCGGGCGGTAAGCAGCCCTCAAGGGCTCACCCCCACTTGTGCCGAAGTGTACTTTGTATTTTTGTGCTTGCATGCTATACATTATACTGTACGGTAGCTGGTGACTCTCTGCTATATACCCTCCTAGGTTACTCAAGGCAGACAACAGCATGTCGTCCGCAAAAAGCAAACGTGCCAAGGCACAGACTTATATGCTGCTTGTACCGCATGTGGGGCTGCTCTACCGGCAGGTTCCACTGACCCCCATTGTGTGCAGTGCTCGGCCCCTGTGGCACTTGCTCAGCCGGGGCCGCTGCTAGAGGTGACCCAGGGAGAACCACCTGTGAATGCTGTCCAGGTGACAGGGACGGAGTTTGCAGTTTTTGCTGACAGATTGTCTATGACTATGTCTAAAATTCTTGAAACATTGCAGTCTAGACCAGTAACTCAGACCATGGGCACTGTTGAATCATTGCTCCCTGGTCCCCCTCAGCTGGCTCACTCCCGAGCTCAGGAGGTGTCGCATGCACCCCAGGGTGACGACTCTGACTCGGACGACAGTCCCAGACGGCCTAAGCGGGCTCGCTATGAGCGGCCCTCAACTTCATCACACTGGTCAGGGTCCCAGCTGGACGACTCTCTGTGTGATGAGGCGGATGTGGCTGATCAGGATTCTGATCCTGGGACCGTTCTCAATCTGGATACACCTGATGGTGACACCATAGTGAATGATCTTATAGCGTCCATCAATAGAATGTTAGATATTTCTCCACCAGCTCCTCCTGCGGAGGAGTCAGCCTCACAGCAGGAGAAATTCCATTTCAGGTATCCCAAGCGTAAATTGAGCACTTTTCTGGACCACTCTGACTTTAGAGACGCTATCCAGAAACACCACGCTTATCCAGATAAGCGTTTCTCCAAACGGCTTAAAGATACACGATATCCTTTTCCCCCTGACGTGGTCAAGGGCTGGACCCAGTGTCCCAAGGTGGACCCTCCAATCTCCAGGCTTGCAGCTAGATCCTTAGTTGCAGTGGAAGATGGGGCGGCACTTAAAGATGCCACTGACAGACAGATGGAGCTCTGGTTGAAATCCATCTATGAAGCTATTGGAGCGTCGTTGGCGCCAGCATTCGCAGCCGTATGGGCACTCCAAGCTATTTCAGCTGGGCTTACACAGGTCGACACGGTCACACGTACATCTGCTCCGCAGGTGGCGCCCTTGACCTCTCAAATGTCTGCATTCGCGTCTTACGCGATTAATGCTGTCCTAGACTCTACGAGCCGTACGGCAGTGGCGTCTGCCAACTCCGTGGTTTTACGTAGAGCCTTGTGGTTGAGAGAATGGAAGGCAGATTCTGCTTCCAAGAAGTGCTTAACCAGTTTGCCTTTTTCTCGTGACCGACTGTTTGGTGAGCGTTTGGATGAAATCATTAAACACTCCAAGGGTAAGGATTCATCCTTACCTCAACCCAGACAAAACAAACCCCAACAGAGGAGGGGACAGTCTGGTTTTCGGTCCTTTCGAGGCTCAGGCAGGTCCCAATTCTCCTCGTCCAAAAGGACTCAAAAGGATCAGAGGGGCTCAGATTCTTGGCGGACTCAATCACGACCAAAAAAGACAGCCGGAAGAACCGTTACCAAGACGGCTTCCTCATGACTTTCAGCCTCCTCTCTCCGCATCCTCGGTCGGTGGCAGGCTCTCCCGCTTTGGCGACATTTGGCTGTCACAGGTCAAAGACCGTTGGGTGAGAGACATTCTGTCTCACGGGTACAGGATAGAGTTCAGTTCTCGTCCTCCAACTCGCTTCTTCAGAACTTCTCCACCTCCCGACCGAGCAGATGCTCTTCTGCAAGCGGTGTCCGCCCTAAAGGCGGAAGGAGTGGTGACTCCCGTTCCTCTTCAGGAACGAGGTCGCGGTTTTTACTCCAATTTGTTTGTGGTGCCAAAGAAGGACGGGTCGTTCCGTCCCGTCCTGGATCTAAAGCTGCTCAACAAACACGTGAAAACCAGGCGGTTCCGGATGGAATCCCTCCGCTCCGTCATCGCCTCAATGTCTCAAGGAGATTTCCTAGCATCAATAGACATCAAGGATGCTTATCTCCACGTGCCGATTGCGCCAGAGCATCAGCGTTTTCTACGCTTCGTTGTAGGAAGCGAACACCTGCAGTTCGTAGCTCTACCTTTCGGGCTGGCGACAGCCCCTCGGGTCTTTACCAAGGTTATGGCAGCAGTAGTGGCAGTCCTGCACTCGCAAGGTCACTCTGTGATTCCGTATTTGGACGATCTACTTATCAAGGCACCCTCTCAAGAGGCATGCCAGCACAGCCTGAACGTGGCACTGAAGACTCTCCAGGGTTTCGGGTGGATTATCAACTTTTCAAAGTCAAATCTAACCCCGACCCAATCACTAACATATCTTGGCATGGAGTTTCATACTCTCTCAGCGATAGTGAAACTTCCACTGGACAAGCAGTGCTCGCTGCAGACAGGGGTGCAATCTCTCCTTCAGGGCCAGTCGCACCCCTTGAGGCGCCTCATGCACTTCCTAGGGAAGATGGTAGCAGCAATGGAAGCAGTTCCTTTCGCGCAGTTTCATCTGCGTCCACTTCAATGGGACATTCTCCGCCAATGGGACGGGAAGTCGACATCCCTCGACAGGGATGTCTCCCTCTCTCAGACAGCCAAGGACTCTCTCCGGTGGTGGCTTCTTCCCACCTCATTGTCGAAAGGAAAGTCGTTCCTACCCCCATCCTGGGCGGTGGTCACGACAGACGCGAGCCTGTCAGGGTGGGGAGCAGTGTTTCTCCACCACAGGGCTCACGGTACGTGGACTCGGAAAGAGTCCACCCTTCAAATTAATGTTCTGGAAATCAGAGCAGTCTATCTTGCCCTACAAGCCTTCCAGCAGTGGCTAGCAGGCAAGCAGATCCGAATTCAGTCGGACAACTCCACAGCGGTGGCATACATCAACCACCAAGGGGGAACACGCAGTCGGCAGGCCTTCCAGGAAGTCCGGCGGATTCTGACGTGGGTGGAAGACACGGCATCCACCATATCCGCAGTTCACATACCAGGCGTGGAAAACTGGGAAGCAGACTTTCTCAGTCGCCAGGGCATGGACGCAGGGGAATGGTCCCTTCACCCGGACGTGTTTCAGGAGATCTGTCGCCGCTGGGGGATGCCGGACGTCGACCTGATGGCGTCACGGCACAACAACAAGGTCCCGGTTGTCATGGCGCGATCCCACGATTACCGAGCTCTGGCGGCAGACGCCCTAGTTCAGGATTGGTCGCAGTTCAGGCTACCTTATGTGTTCCCACCTCTGGCATTGTTGCCCAGGGTGCTGCGCAAGATCAGGGCCGACTGCCGCCGCGCCATCCTCGTCGCTCCAGACTGGCCAAGGAGGTCGTGGTACCCGGATCTGTGGCACCTCACGGTAGGCCAACCGTGGGCTCTGCCAGACCGTCCAGACTTGTTGTCTCAAGGGCCGTTTTTCCATCTGAATTCTGCGGCCCTGAACCTGACTGTGTGGCCATTGAGTCCTGGATCCTAGCGGCTTCAGGTTTATCTCATGAAGTGGTTGCCACCATGAGACAGGCTAGGAAACCATCCTCCGCCAAGATCTACCACAGGACGTGGAAGATATTCTTATCTTGGTGCTCTGCTCAGGGAGTTTCTCCCTGGCCATTTGCATTGCCTATTTTTCTTTCCTTCCTGCAGTCTGGGTTGGAAAAAGGTTTGTCGCTCGGCTCCCTTAAAGGTCAAGTCTCCGCGCTATCCGTATTTTTTCAGAAGCGCCTAGCGCGACTTCCTCAGGTACGCACGTTCCTGCAAGGGGTTTGTCATATCGTCCCCCCTTACAAGCGGCCGGTGGAGCCCTGGGATCTGAACAAGGTCCTAATTGCTCTCCAGAAGCCGCCTTTCGAGCCTTTGAAGGAGGTTTCCCTTTCTCGTCTTTCACAGAAAGTGGCCTTTCTAGTGGCGGTCACGTCTCTTCGGAGAGTGTCCGAGCTGGCGGCGTTATCATGCAGATCTCCCTTCCTAGTATTTCACCAGGACAAGGTAGTTCTGCGTCCAATTCCAGAATTTCTTCCTAAGGTGGTATCCTCCTTTCATCTCAACCAGGATATCACTTTACCGTCTTTGTGTCCGCATCCAGTTCACCAATTTGAAAAAGGTTTGCATTTATTGGATCTGGTGAGAGCACTCAGGATCTACATTTCCCGCACGGCGCCCCTGCGCCGCTCGGATGCACTCTTTATCCTTGTCGCTGGTCAGCGTAAGGGGTCGCAAGCTTCCAAATCCACCCTGGCGCGGTGGATCAAGGAACCAATTCTTCACACCTACCGTTCTGCTGGGCTTCCGATTCCATCAGGACTGAAGGCCCATTCTACCAGAGCCGTGGGTGCGTCCTGGGCATTACGGCACCAGGCTACGGCTCAGCAGGTGTGCCAGGCGGCTACCTGGTCGAGTCTGCACACTTTTACCAAGCATTATCAGGTGCATACCTACGCTTCGGCGGATGCCAGCCTAGGTAGACAAGTCCTTCAGGCGGCGGTGGCCCACCTGTAGGAAAGGGCTGTTTGACGGCCCTATCACGAGGTATTCTTTTACCCACCCAGGGACTGCTTTTGGACGTACCAATTGTCTGGGTCTCCCAATTAGGAGCGACAAAGAAGAAGGGAATTTTGTTTACTTACCGTAAATTCCTTTTCTTCTAGCTCCAATTGGGAGACCCAGCACCCGCCCTGTTTTCTTAGGGATTTTGTTTTTTCGGGTGCACATGTTGTTCATGTTGAAGAGTTCAGTTCTCCGATGTTGTTCCTCGGATTGAATTTGTCTTTAAAACAGTTATTGGCTTTCCTCCTTCTTGCTTTTGCACTAAAACTGAGGAGCCTGTGATCCCACGGGGGGGTGTATAGCCAGAAGGGGAGGGGCCTTACACTTTTTAGTGTAATACTTTGTGTGGCCTCCGGAGGCAGTAGCTATACACCCAATTGTCTGGGTCTCCCAATTGGAGCTAGAAGAAAAGGAATTTACGGTAAGTAAACAAAATTCCCTTCTTTGTAACTGAATTGTGCTGCTCCTATGTTTTTCTTCCAAGAAGTGTGGATACATTTACAAATGAATGTTACCAGATCGTGGTCCCCCCCCCCCCCCCCCATATACAGTGACAATCTGCAATGATTGATCCCCTAAGCCACAAACTGGTAACACCCTTTTGTCAATTCATTCATAAATGTTACTCACCACTTCCCTTTAAAGGATTGTCCCCAAGCTGTATTTACCTGCTATAGAGTTAATCTGCAGGTTAATAGCGGCCACCTTAATGAAAGTGCGGCTACAGGGAGAAAATTAACTTTATTCCTACTGGAAGCCGCTGTCTTTGGTGTAAAGGTGAGAGGGGCTTTTTTGTTAATTTCGTGTCCCTATATTCTCAATTTGGTATGCAAGATGTAATTATATGTTATGACCTATTCTGTTTTTCATGAAAATCAATAAAATATTTAATTACTAAAGGTGAGAGGGGCAGCTGTAACCACTGCCCAGCACTTTAACAGTTGATTCTTTACAGGCATTTGTGCAGAGCGAGCTGTCAAACTGGTGGTGCACGCTTACTGCTGCCGCTCACAATGATGACTGTAGCAACTCTGGGTATACATCTGACTGAAAGCCAGCGGCTCCCAGGAGGAGTAAAGTTAATTTCTTCCCAGTAGCTGCACTTTGTTAAGCAGCTTGCCAGCATTGAATGCTATTAACCTGCAGATTTCTCCTATATCTGTGGGTAATTGGCGTTTGGGGTATGGCAAGTTCTATGATTGTTGCTATGGTCAGCGCATAATTAAGGACCAATATTAAATAATAATGTGTTTCTATGTGGATTAGGTTTATATTAAACTGTGAAATGGTGTTAATGGGTTGACCTATGCTCAAAATTGATGTGTTCTGTGAAGTTTTTGCATATTTGGGTTTGATTAATCCTGATAAGGGGACTGCATATTTTGCGTTGAAGTGATTTAGTGTTTGACTATGCCTTACCTCTGAAGATCTTTACTGGTTTGCTTCTATTCAGGTATTCGGCCGCCTATTCTGAATGGTCCTATGCCAGTCCGTCCATTGGTGGCCCTTTTGGATGGAAGGGATTGCACGGTGGAGATGCCTATATTGAAGGATGTTGCTACAGTAGCCTTCTGTGATGCGCAGTCTACACAAGAGATCCACGAGAAAGTAAGGATGTTCATTTTTCCCCACTATATATTCTTGGAATGGACAATCTTCTCTGCATACTTTTGCTATGTCTACAGGTTCCTCTGCCTCAAGCTTGATTTAACTAATCTACTTTGTAGGGATATTAAGAAATGCCTTGAGAACAGGGGTGTAACCTTTGCTACTCCAGCTGTTGTGAATCTCCAGCTCTCAGCAGTTCTGGATTGCCACTGATTGTCAGCTTTCTGCCAGGGTATGATGGGAGTTGTAGTTTCATAACAGCTGGAGGACCAAAGGTTGCTTATTTCTGCTTTAAAACAGGTTCCGTTTCATTTTAACCCCTTCACGAAGAACGTACCAATACGTCCTTGGTTGTGTCCCTGATTTTGTGAGCTCATATGTTGAGTTTGCATCCTTCCCAAACTCACACACACCGGCGGGGAGAGCACCATTCCTTGCTGCCTTGGGCGGCCCCTAATGGTGATGGGTTGACATGACAGCTGGGTGTCAACATTTCTGCTCTATAGAATAAAAAAGAATAAAAATCTTTATTTTGCCCCTTTTGAGAATAAAATTAAAAAAAAAACCAACATACCGTATTTTTCGCTTTATAAGACGCACTTTTCCTCCCAAAAATTTGGGAGGAAAATGGGGGGTGTGTCTTATATAGCGGTACCTGGGGGGGTCCTGTCTGAGGCGATCGGGCGGCCGGGCGCCTGTGGCTGCATTCAAGCAGCCTGGTACCTGTGCTTGCGTGCGGTGGCAGCCGGGTACCCGTGGCTGTGCGCGGGCGGCAGCCGGGTGCTGTGTGGGGTCGGCAGCCAGGTACCTGTGCTCGCGTGCAGTGGCAGCCAGGTACCCATGGCTGTGCGCGGGCGGCAGCTGGGGGCCTGTGCGCGGGCGGCAGCCGGGGGCCTGTGCGCGGGCGGCAGCCGGGGGCCTGTGCGCGGGCGGCAGCCGGGGGCCTGTGCGCGGGCGGCAGCCGGGGGCCTGTGCGCGGGCGGCAGCCGGGGGCCTGTGCGCGGGCGGCAGCCGGGGGCCTGTGCGCGGGCGGCAGCCGGGGGCCTGTGCGCGGGCGGCAGCCGGGGGCCTGTGCGCGGGCGGCAGCCGGGGGCCTGTGCGCGGGCGGCAGCCGGCTGCCGCCCTCACACAAGCACATGGGTACCCGGCTGCCACCGCACGCAAGCACACGGGTACCCGGCTGCCACCGCACGCAAGCAAGTTGTGGGATCACAAGTGATTCTTTCTGTGAGGTAAAACATTTTACTGCCTGTTTTTTTATAAAAATGCTTTTTTTCCCTCTTTTTTTCCTTTCCTGACCAGGAGCTGTGATATGATCAGACCATGTCCCTATACAGTCACACTGCCAGTACACAGTACACAGCAGGGACACATTAAGGCCCTGTACACACACTGTGTTTTTTTGCCACAAATTTGCCGTATTTTTTGCTGTAGAAAAAGTGCGTCTTTTGTTCATAAAGTTCATGCAGTCCTTCCCCAGCAAAAGCTATGAGAAATCCAAAATGCTGTGCACACACTGCGTTCCCCCCTCCCCCCCTACAGGTTTTACTGCAGAATCTCTGCAGCAAAAAGAAGCAGCATGTCACTTCTTTTCCGCAGGTACCTGTGGTTTTGCCATTGATGGTTAAAAACCGCCGAAAATCCGCACCCAAACCGTGGTGAAACCGCATGCGGATTTTGGGTGCGTTTTTTTGTCCGCAGCTGTGGAATTCTTCCAGAGGGTGCGGATTTTTCTTAGGAAACTCATCTACCCAGTGCGCACAGGACCTAATAAGATTATCTCAGCACAGGAACTTTTTTTTTTTTTTTTAAACATCCAATAGTATAAATTATTATTATTCCTAGATCTGTTGCTTAAAATGAGCTTTCTTTGTCGCTCCATTGGGAGACCCAGACAATTGGGTGTATAGCTATTGCCTCTGGAGGCCACACAAAGTATTACACTTAAAAGTGTAAGGCCCCTCCCCTTCTGGCTATACACCCCCAGTGGGATCACTGGCTCACCAGTTTTGTGCTTTGTGCGAAGGAGGCAACACATCCACGCATAGCTCCACTTTTTAGTCAGCAGCAGCTGCTGACTATGTCGGATGGAAGAAAAGAGGACACATATAGTGTCCCCAGCATGCTCCCTTCTCACCCCACTGTATGTCGGAGGTGTTTGTAAGGTTGAGGTACCCATTGCGGGTACGGCGGCAGGAGCCCACATGCTGATTCCTTCCCCATCCCTTTTTACAGGGCTCTGGGTGAAGTGGGATTTACCGGTCTCCAGGCACTGAGACCGTGCTCCATCTACAGCCCCTGGAGAAGATGCTGGATGGAGCGGAGTACATCAGGGACATGGCCCTGCTTCCTCAAGGTACTCTGTGTCCCCGTGCATTTGGCGCTCACACCGCAGCATGCTGGGTGTTGTAGTGCGCCGGGGGACATCAGCGCTGCGGCGCCTGTGCCATGGCCTCATTCAGCTTTGCTGAAGCAGGCTCACTTATGGGAATTGGTCGCGCCGGCCGCTGAGACTGCGGCGCGGCTGGCACTTGTAGTGCGCCGGGGACTTCAGCGCGGCCTGCGCTTTTACGGCGGCCGCGCTGATAACTAGAGTCCCCGGCTTTTGCGGCCTGCTTCCGTTCGTTCCCGCCCCCAGACCTGCCAGTCAGGAGAGGGGCGGGACGCTGGCCACTTCCAGGAATCGGTCGCGCCGGCCGCTGG
Source organism: Anomaloglossus baeobatrachus (assembly GCF_048569485.1). Taxonomy (NCBI): domain Eukaryota; kingdom Metazoa; phylum Chordata; class Amphibia; order Anura; family Aromobatidae; genus Anomaloglossus; species Anomaloglossus baeobatrachus. The sequence goes on from NC_134356.1 coordinate 220,696,468, forward strand.
CAGCGGCGCGGCTGGCACTTGTGGTGCGCCGGGGACTTCAGCGCGGCCCGCGCTTTTACGGCGGCCGCGCTGATAACTAGAGTCCCCGGCTTTTGCGGCCTGCTTCCGTTCGTTCCCGCCCCCAGACCTGCCAGTCAGGAGAGGGGCGGGACGCTGGCCTCTTCTATGAATTGGTCGCGCCGGCCGCTGGAACTGCGGCGCGGCTGGCACTTGTGGTGCGCCGGGGACTTCAGCGCGGCCCGCGCTTTTACGGCGGCCGCGCTGTTAACTCGAGTCCCCGGCTTCTGGGCCTAGTCTCCCTTCGTTACCGCCCACAGCCCTGACAGTCAGGGTAGGGGCGTGACGCTGCATAGAGCAGAGCTGAGAGCTGGAGTATGTTTTGCATACTCCACCCCTCTCACTGTGTGCACTGTGAATCCGGATTCCCGCACTTTCTCAGGCACGCCCACGGCTTCCTTCTCTACAAGGACACCGGCAGCCATTAGTGTCAGTTTCTGTAAGATACAGAGACAAGTGTGGAAGACCCTGGCATTCTGATAGTCACACAATCGCTGTAACAGGCGTTAAGCAGCACCTGTGGTGCTAACCCCACTAGTGCAGAAGTGCACTTATAGATATGCTTGTACTATATACATTGCACTGTTTGGTCGCACGTTGTATATACCCTCCTGGATTATGCGGAGGAGTTATCAGCATATTCTCTGTGTAAAACAAAGGTGCAGAACCACATGTTTTTCTATACAGCTGGTACAGCATGTACGGCTATACGGCCGGCAGGTACATAGACTCCCATTGTATGCACTAATGGCCAGGGGATGAGGACGGTGTCTGCAGTATTTACTGACAGTTTTTCTGAGACTATGGCTATGATACTAGAAGCCTAGCAGTCCGGACATGTCTCTCACAATATGGGCACTGTTGAATCATTGATCCATGGCCCCCCTCAGTGTGAATAACTAACAGCTCCGGGAATGTCACACGCATCCCAGAGTCACGGCTCTGCACGGACGTCAGTCCCAGACAGCCTAAGTGGGCTCGCTATGAGCGGCCTCGGTTTCATCAGGGTCCTAACAGAAGGACTCGCTGTGTAATGAGGCGGAAGTAGCGGCTCAGGATTCTGATCCTGAGACCGCTCTCAATCTGGATACACCTGATTGTGACGCCATAGTAAATAATCTTATAGCGTCCATCTATAGAATGTGGGTTATTTCTCACAGCTCCTCCAGTGGAGGAGTCAGCTTCACGTATTTTTCTGGACCACTCTGCCTTCAGAGAGGCAGTCCAGGAACACCACGCTTATCCAGATATGCGCTTCTCCAAACGGCTTAGGATACACGTTATCCCTGTCCCCTGACTTGGTCAAGGACTGGACCCAATGTCCCGAGCGGCATCCTCCAATCTCCAGGCTTGTAGCTAGATCCATAGTTGCAGTGGGAGATGGAACTGCAAACTCAAAGATGCCACTGACAGACAGATGGATCTCTGGTCGAAAGCCATCTATGAGGCTGTCGGCGCACCGTTGGCTCTGGCATTCTCTCCCTTGGGGCACTCCAAGCTATTTCAGCTTGTCTTACACAGATTGACACGGTTACACGTACATCTGTGCCGCAGGTGGCATCCTTAACCTCTCAAATGTCTGCATTTGTTTCTTACGCGATTCAGGTTGTCCTGGACTCTGCGAACCGTGCGGCGGTAGCCTCCGCTACTCCGTGTTTTTAAGCAGAGCCTGGTCTGCTCGTTAAGTGAATGGAAGGCAGATTCTGCTTCCAAAAAAGGTTGCCTAACCAGTTGCCTTTTTCTGCTGACCGACTGTTTGGTGAGCGTTGGATGTAACCATCAAACAGTCCAGGGGTAAGGATTCATCCTTTCCTCAGCCCGGACACAACAAACCCCAACAGAGCAAGAGGCAGTCGGGGTTTTCGGCCTTTTCGAGGCTCGGGCAGGTCCCATTTTTCCTCGTCCAATGTGGACTCAAAAGGATCAGAGGAGCTAAGATTCTTAGCGGGCTCAGTCTCGCCCAAAAAAGCGACAGTCTGAAAACCCGCTTCCAAGGCGGCTTCCTCATGACTTGCGGCCTCGGTCGGTAGCAGGCTCTCCCGCCTTGGCGATATTTAGCTACCATTGAGTGTGAGACATTCTGTCTCACGGGTACAGGATAGAGCTCACTTCTCGTCCTCCAACTCGATTCTTCAGAATTTCTCCACCTCCCGGCCGGGCCGCTGCTCTTCTGCAAACAGGGTGCACTCTATAGGCAGAAAGAGTGATGACCCCCGTTCCTCTTCAGGAACAAGGTCACGGTTTTTACCCCAAATTCTTTGCGGTACCTATAACAACGGGCCGTTCCGTCCCGTTCTGGATCTAAAAATGCTCAGCAAGCTCGTGGACACCAGGCGGTTCCGGATGGAATCCCTCCGCCATGTCATCGCCTCAAGGTCCCAAGGATATTTCCTAGCATCATTAGGCATCAAGGATGCTTATCCACATGTGCCGATTGATCCAGAGCACTAGCGTTTCTACGCTTCGTTATAGGAGACGAACACCCTCTGTTCGTAGCTCTACCTTCCGGCTAGCGACAGTCCAACTGGTCTTCGCCAAGGTCAGGGCAGCAGTAGTCACAGTCCTGCACTCTCAGGGTCACTCTGTGGTCCCGTATTTAGACGATCTACTTGTCAAGGCACTCTCTTAGGAAACATGCCAACACTGCCCGAACGTTGCGCTGGAGACTCTCTAGAGTTTTGGGTGGATCATCAACTTTTTAAAGTCAGATCCGACCCCGACCCTATCGATAACATATCTAGGCATAGAGTTTCTTACTCTCTCAGCGATAGTGAAGCTGCCGCTAGACAAACAGCATTCACTACGGGCTGCAAGCTCTTCTTTAAGAACCAGTCGCACACATTGAGACGCCTCATGCACTTCCTACGTAAGATGGTAGCAATGGAGGCAGTTCCTTTCGCGCAGTTTTACTGCGTCCACTACAATGGGACATTCTCCGCCAATGGGACGAGGAGTCGACGTCCCTCAACAGAGTCGTCGTTCTTTCTCAGGCGGCCAAGGAATCTCTACGGTGGTGGCTTCTTCTCACCTCTTGGTCAAAAAGAAGGTCCTTCCTATCCCCGTCCTGGGCGATAGTTACGACAGACGCGAGTCTATCAGGGTGGGGAGCAGTTTTTCTCCACTACAGCGCTCAGGGTACGTGGACTCAGCAAGAGTCCACTCTTCAGATCAATGTTCTTGACCACAGAGCAGAGTATCTTGCCCTACAATCCTTCCAACAGCGGCTGGAAAGCAAGCATATCCGACTTCAGTCGGACAGCTCCACAGCGGTGGCATACATCAACCACCAAGGAAGAACGCGCAACCGGCAAGCCTTCCAGGAAGTCCGGCAGGTTCTGAGGTGGGTGGAAGACACGGCATCCACCATATCCACAATTCACATCCCAAGTGTGGAAACTAGGAAGCTGACTTCCTAAGTCGCTGAGGTGTGGCCGAAAGAGTATGGTCTCCTCACCCGGACGGGTTTCAGGAGATCTGGCGCCGCTGACAGAGGCCGGACGTCGATCTAATGGCGTCACGGCACAACAACAATGTGCCAGCTTCATGGCACGGTTTCACAATCATCGAGCTCTGGCGGCAAACGTCTTAGTTCAGCATTGGTCGCAGTTCCAGCTACCTTAGGTGCCACCTCTGGCATTGTTGCCCAGAGTACTGCGCTAGATCAAGACCGACTGCGGCCGCGCCATCCTCGTCGCTACAAATTGGCCGAGGATGTTGTGGTACTCGGTTCTGTGGTGCCTCACGGTAGGCTAACCGGGGGCACTACCAGACCAATCAGACTGGCTGTCTCAAGGGCCATTCTTCCATTTGAATTCTACGGCCCTCAACCGGATGGTGTGGCATTGAGTCCGGGAACCTAGTGTCGTCAGGATTACCTCAGGACGTGGTTGCCACCATGAGACAGGCTAGCATACCAACGTCCGCCAAGATTGACCACAGGACGTGGAAGATGTTCTTATCTCGGTGCTCGGCGCAGGGTGTTTCTCCCTGGCCGGTTGCATCGTCTATGTTTCCTTCCTTCCTGCAATCTAGGTAGGAAAATGGGTTGTCGCTCAGTTCCCTTTAGGGACAAGTCTCAGCGCTATCTGTATTTTTTCAGAAACGACGACTTCCTCAGGTACGCACGTTCCTACGGGGAGTTTGTCTTCTCAGCACTCCGTACAAGCGGCCGTTAGAGCCCTGAGATCTGAACAAGGTTCTAATTGCTCTCCAGATGCCGCCTTTCGAGCCTTTGAAGGATGTCTCCCTTCCCGTTTTTCACGGGAAGTGGCCTTCTAGTAACGGTCTCGTCTCTTAGGAGAGTTTCCGAGCTAGCAACGCTCTCATACAAACTCCCTTCCTGGTCCTTCACCAGGACAGGGTAGTTCTGCGTCCGGTTCCGGAATTTCTCCCTAAGGTGGTATCCCATTTTCATATCAATCAGGATATCACCTCACCTTCTTTGTGTCCTCGTCCAGTCCATCAATTTCAGAAAGATTTGCATCTGTTGGTTCTGGTGAGAGCACTCAGGTTCTACTTCCCGCATGGCGCTCCTGCGCCACCCGGATGCACTCTTTGTCCTTGTCGCTGGTCGGCGTAAACAGTCGCAAGCTTCCAGATCCACCCTTGCTCGGGGGCTCGAGGAACCAATTCTTGAAACCTACAGTTCTACTGGGCTTCTGGTTCTCTCAAGGCCGAAGGCCCATTCTACCAGAGCCGTGGGTGCATCCTGGGCATTACGGCACCAGGCTACGGCTCAGCAGGTGTGTCAGGCACCCACCTGGTCGAGTCTACTTACTTTTACCAAGCATTATCAGATGCATACCTACGCTTCGGCAGACGCCAGCCTAGGTAGATAAGTCATTCAGGCGGCGGTTGGCCACCTGTAGGAGAGGGCCGTTTGACGGCCCTATCATGAGGTATTCTTTTACCCACCCAGGGATTGCTTTTGGACATCCCAATTGTCCTGGGTCTCCCAATGGAGCGACAAAGAAGAAGGGAATTTTGTTTACTTACCGTAAATTCCTTTTCTTCTAGCTCCAATTGGGAGACCCAGCACCCGCCCTGTTTTCTCGGGGTTTTTCTGTTTTTTCGGGTACACATGTTGTTCATGTGGTATGGTTCAGTTCTCCGATGTTTCCTCGGATTGAATTGGTCTTTAAACCAGTTATTGGCTTTCCTCCTTCTTGCTTTGGCACTAAAACTGGTGAGCCAGTGATCCCACTGGGGGTGTATAGCCAGAAGGGGAGGGGCCTTACACTTTTAAGTGTAATACTTTGTGTGGCCTCCAGAGGCAATAGCTATACACCCAATTGTCTGGGTCTCCCAATTGGAGCTAGAAGAAAAGGAATTTACGGTAAGTAAACAAAATTCCCTTCTTGTGCCTATTCAGTGCGAATAACTGAGGTGTCGTCCTTGCTCCTAACACTGGACAGGTTGTCAGATCATATGTGGTCAGCATGGAGGGGAGAGAACAATGACATTTCTTTGGAACATTAGCAATTTTGGGTTAAGCACGTAGAGCTTTTTATTTGGAGGACCAAGAAACTCTTCCACAGCTTATCTTTTTCCTTCCAGGTGTTAAGTGAAGCAGTGGGAGCCCTTATGTATCACACAATTTCCCTTTCTAGAGAGGATTTGGAAAAATTTAAGGCCTTACGTATTATCATCCGAATTGGAAGTGGCTATGACAATATTGATATCAAGTCTGCAGCTGATTTAGGTAAGTGTGTTAGGCAGATTAGCGCAAGATGAATTTGTTGGCTTCCATCTTTACGGACACTTTTTTTTTTCTTTTTTTTTTTTTTCTTTTAAGGGATTGCAGTCTGTAATGTTCCCTCATCGTCTGTGGAAGAGACGGCAGATTCGACACTCTGCCACATCTTGAATCTCTATCGGCGTGTGACATGGCTACACCAGGCTATGAGAGAAGGGAATCGTGCGGCCAGTGTAGAGCAGATCCGAGAGGTTGCCGGAGGCGCTGCCAGAATCCGCGGGGAGACTTTGGGCATCATCGGGCTTGGTAAAGCTTTTCAATAAAACATGGGGTCCGATTCATTATTGCATTTGCAACTTTATTATGTGGTTTTAGGGTATGTGCCCACGATCAGGACTCAGTGTCCTGGTTGCAGCGGGTCCTGACCTGCGGGGCCGCGAGTCTCCTCCGCAGGAGAACACAGGAGACCGCAGCTGACTACCCACGATCAGGGTTCACTGCGTCCTGGATGCAGCGGGTCCTGACCTGCGGGGCCGCGAGTCTCCTCCACAGGAGAACACAGGAGACCGCAGCTGACTGTACCCATGATCAGGACTCAGTGTCCTGGTTGCAGCGGGTCCTGACCTGCGGGGCTGCGAGTCTCCTCCGCAGCAGAGCGCAGCTGACTGTCCATGATCAGGGTTCAGTGCGCTGCAGTCTCTCGCTTATGTTCTCCATACAGAGGACACATGCGAATCCACAGCAAATAATTGACATGCTGCGGCCAGGAAAGAAGCACTGCAAGTCAGTGTCTGCTGCAGAAAAATCAAGCACAGTGGTCATGGATTTCTAGAACTCCCATACACTGTGCTTGTACTGTACAACGCAGCGTTTTGGACGCAGCGAAAACACACCGCAAACACTAATCATGGGCACGCACCCTTATTGTGTTTGTGTTTTTTTTTTTTTTTTTTTTTTTTTGTGCTGTATTCTTTAATTTGTGCTTTCTTTATCGTTCCTTTGGGAGACCCAGACCATGGGTGTTTAGCTTCTGCCTCCGGAGGACACACAAAGTACTACACTTAAAAGTGTAGCTCCTCCCTCTGAGCTTATACACCCCCTGGTGAGCCAGTCCCAGCCAGTTTATTGCTGTGTCTTCAGGAGGCATACATCCACACAAAACCGCTTCCAGCGGTCTGGTAAGCCACAGCCGGTCTCCGGTTGTGCACCTCTGTATATTCTCCCTGGGGTTCATTCTCTTGCAAAGCCCCCACTCCAGCAGCATGTCTCACACAAGGAGCAAGGCTCCAAAGCTTGATTCTGCATGCACTGCATGTAAGCTCCTGCTGCCTGAGCCGAGCACCTGTCCACATTGTGATGTTTGCTCTAACTTGGCGGTGCCACAGCCTTGGAGTCTCACCCCCAGTGGTCTCTCAGGCTGCTTCTGCACCTGTGGCTGAACCCCCGGCCTGGGTAGAGTCCTTTTCTAGGTCCATATCCCAGTCATTTGCTGAGTCCATGGGACTTTTGTCCAGGACTTTGATAAATATGCATCAGCCCGCCTCACAGGGTGCCTCTAATACTCTTGCCAGAGGATCCCTATCCTCTGACCTCCGTCCATCAGAGCTCAGAGGATTCATCATCAGGTCCCAGACCCCGTCCTTCTAAAAGAAGGCGCAGGCTTTCCTCCCCCTCCTCATCCTGTGGCTCTGACTCAAGAGCTGACTCTCAAGATGAGGAGGATGCCCTCACGGGGGGGCTCGGAGGCTATGTACCCCGTCGATCTCTCCGAGGGTGACTCAGATTTTAGGGACTTGATTGCTTCTATTAATTCTGTACTGGATCTCAATCCGCCAGTATCAGAGGAGCAACCCTCTTTGGCAGAAAAACATCAGTTTACCTCGCCTAAGAGAGTGAAGAGTGTGTTCTTTAAGCACTCCAGTTTTCAGACCGCTGTGACCAAATCCAGGGCCTGTCCTGACACTCTTTCCAAAGCGTGGTTCTGATGACCGTTTTCCCTTTCCACCTGAGGTGGTCAAGGAGTGGTCGCACTCCCCAAAGGTAGACCCTCCGGTGTCTAGGCTCTCAGTCCGGACCGTTGTCGGTGGCTGACGGCACCTCACTTAAGGATTCCACTGACCGTCAGATTGACCTTCTGGCCAAATCCGTGTATGAAGCGGCGGGGGCCGCGTTTTCCCCAACTTTTGCAGCAGTGTGGGCTCTCAAGGCCATCTCTGCTTCTCTAGAGGAGATGTATTCCCTCACCAGGGAATCTATGCCCGAGATGGTTGCCTTAACTTCTCAGGCTTCAGCTTTTTCATCTTATGCCATGTCTGCCATGCTAGAGGATTCTCACCGCACTGCGGTGGCTTCGGCTAATTCCCTTGTTATCCGCAGGATCTTGTGGCTTCGAGAGTGGAAGGCAGATGCTTCTTCAAAGAAGTACCTTGCTGGGCTCCCTTTTGCTGGATCCAGGCTGTTCGGTGAACAGCTGGATGAAATTATTAAGGAGGCTACTGGCGGGAAGAGTACTTCCATGCCACAAACCAAGACCAGGAAACCCGCCCAGGGTAGGAATCAATCGAGGTTTCGTTCCTTTCGTTCCTCCAACTGGTCGTCCTCTAAGCCCTCCGCCTCGTCCGCTAACTCAGCTAAGGATCATAAATCCAACTGGCGCCCAAAAGCGCGTCCGCAGAAGACCGCAGGAGGTTCTGCCACTAAGGCAGCCTCCTCATGACTCTCTGCCCGCTCCAGCCACGTCCTTAGTCGGTGGCAGGCTCTCCCACTTTGGCGACGCTTGGTTAAAACAAGTCTCCGATCAGTGGGTGAGAGATATCATATCTCACGGCTACAGGATAGAATTCTCTTCCAGCCCGCCAAACAGATTTTTTCTCTCAACTCCCCCCTGCTCCAAGGCCGCCGCCTTCTCACAGGCCGTGGCATCCCTGCAGGCAAACGGAGTGATTGTACCAGTTCCCACTCGGGAACGGCTCAGAGGTTTTCCTCAAACCTCTTCCTAGTTCCCAAAAAGGACGGTACCTTCCGGCCCATCCTGGATCTCAAGCTTCTCAACAAGCATGTTCGGGTGCGGCATTTTCGCATGGAGTCTCTGCGATCAGTCATTGCCTCTATGACCCAAGGGGATTTCCTGGCGTCCATCGACATCAGAGATGCCTATCTACATGTGCCAATCGCAGTTTCACACCAGCGTTGGTTACGTTTTGCCATAGGAGAAGATCATTTCCAATTCGTGGCTCTCCCCTTCGGGTTAGCCACTGCCCCTCGGGTATTCACAAAGTTCATGGCGGCAGTGATTGCGGTCCTGCACCTCCAGGGGTTGGCAGTGCTTCCTTACCTGGACGACCTTCTGGTCAAGGCTCCATCCAGCGCAGGCTGTCAGCGGAGTGTCTCGCTCACTCTCGCCACTCTAGCCCAATTCGGGTGGCTTGTCAATCTCCCCAAATCCACTCTGACTCCGACCCAGAGTCTCACGTACCTAGGGATGCAGTTCGAGACTTTGCCGGCACTTGTGAAGTTGCCCTTAATCAAACAGCACTCTCTCCAGCTAGCGGTGCGCTCTCTGCTGCGGCCCCGCCGTTATACCCTCAGGCGCCTGATGCAGGTGCTGGGTCAAATGGTGGCGTCCATGGAGGCTGTTCCCTTTGCCCAGTTCCATCTGCGCCCTCTGCAGCTGGACATTCTCCGCTGTTGGGACAAGCGGCCTTCCTCCTTACAGAGGTTAGTGGCTCTGTCGCCACGGACCAAGAGCTCTCTTCAGTGGTGGCTTCGGCCCCTCTCCCTGTCCCAAGGGCGCTCCTTCCTGGCCCCGTCCTGGGTGATTCTCACCACGGATGCCAGTCTATCCGGCTGGGGAGCGGTATATCTCCACCACAGAGCACAGGGCACTTGGACTCCGTCCGAGTCAGCCCTTTCAATCAATGTGCTGGAAACCAGAGCCGTGTTTCTAGCTCTCGTAGTTTTTCACCACCTGTTGGTGGGCAGGCACATTCGAGTCCAGTCAGACAACGCAACAGCAGTTGCCTACATCAATCACCAAGGCGGGACACGCAGCCGCCTGGCAATGATTAGAGGTACAACGCATCCTTCAATGGGCGGAGGACTCCAAGTCTACCATATCCGCAGTCCACATCCCAGGCGTGGAAAACTGGGAAGCAGATTATCTCAGCCGTCAATGCGTGGACGGTGGCGAGTGTTCCCTGCACCCGGCAGTGTTTCAGTCAATCTGCCGCAAATGGGGCACTCCGGACGTGGACCTAATGGCATCCCGTCACAACAACAAGGTTCCTGTTTACGTGGCTCGCTCCCACGATCCTCAGGCCTTCGCCGCGGACGCTCTGGTTCAAGACTGGTCCCAGTTTCGTCTGTCCTACGTGTTTCCCCCTCTAGCTCTCTTGCCCAGAGTCCTGCGCAAGATCAGAATGGAGGGCCGTCGAGTCATCCTCATTGCACCGGACTGGCCCAGGCGAGCTTGGTATCCGGACCTGCTCCAACTGTACGTAGAGATGCCGTGGCATCTTCCGGACCGTCCAGACCTACTGTCGCAAGGTCCGTTTTTCCGCCCGAATTCTGCGGCCCTCAAATTGACGGCGTGGCTCTTGAGTCCTGGATTTTGACGGCTTCTGGTATTCCCCCTGAGGTCATCTCCACTATGACTCGGGCCCGTAAGTCTTCCTCCGCCAAGATCTATCACAGGACTTGGAAAATTTTCCTGTCCTGGTGTCGCTCTTCCGGCCATCCTCCTTGGCCATTCTCTTTGCCGACCCTTCTGTCTTTTCTACAGTCCGGTCTGCAGCTAGGACTGTCCCTCAACTCTCTCAAGGGACAAGTCTCAGCTCTGTCAGTACTGTTCCAGCGGCGTCTCGCCCGGCTGGCTCAGGTCCGCACCTTCATGCAAGGCGCGTCTCGCATCATTCCGCCTTATCGGCGGCCCTTGGATCCCTGGGACCTTAACTTGGTCCTCACGGTATTGCAGAAACCCTCTTTTGAGCCTCTTAGGGAGGTTTCTTTGTATCGGCTTTCTCAGAAAGTGGCCTTTCTAGTTGCCATAACTTCTCTCAGGAGAGTCTCTGATTTGGCTGCGCTCTCCTCGGAGTCACCTTTTTTAGTTTTTCACCAAGACAAGGTGGTTCTCCGTCCGACTCCGGACTTTCTTCCTAAGGTGGTCTCTCCCTTCCACCTTAACCAGGACATTTCCTTACCGTCCTTCTGTCCGGCCCCTGTTCATCGCTTTGAAAAAGCGCTGCATACTCTAGATCTGGTGCGTGCTCTCCGGATTTATGTGTCTCGCACCGCTGCGCTTAGGCGGTGCACCTCTCTTTTTGTGCTAACCACAGGGCGGCGCAAGGGTCTCCCTGCTTCTAAGCCAACCTTGTCCCGTTGGATTAGAACGACCTTTTCGGACGCCTACCAGAGTACTCAGGTGCCTCCCACGCCGGGGATCAAAGCACACTCGACCAGAGCTGTCGGTGCCTCTTGGACTTTTTGGCACCAGGCTACTACGGCTCAACAAGTCTGTCAGGCTGCCACTTGGACTAGCCTGCATACCTTCTCGAAGCACTACCAAGTGCATGCTCATGCTTCATCAGATGCGAGCTTGGGCAGACGCATCCTTCAGGCGGCTGTCGCCCACTTGTGAAGTTAGGTTCTGCCTACTTCTTAGTTTTTCTGTTTATTTCCCACCCATGGACTGCTTTGGAACGTCCCATGGTCTGGGTCTCCCAAAGGAACGATAAAGAAAAAGAGAATTTTGTTTACTTACCGTAAATTCTTTTTCTTATAGTTCCGTATTGGGAGACCCAGCTCCCTCCCTGTTGCCTGTTGTGTTATCACCGGCTGTTGTTAAGACAGTCTCCGGTTGTTCCGGCTCTTGCTCTGTTCTACTTGTGGGTGGCTATTCTCCTTCAGCTTTTGCACTAAACTGGCTGGGACTGGCTCACCAGGGGGTGTATAAGCTCAGAGGGAGGAGCTACACTTTTTAGTGTAGTACTTTGTGTGTCCTCCGGAGGCAGAAGCTATACACCAAATGTCTGGGTCTCCCAATACGGAACTATAAGAAAAAGAATTTACGGTAAGTAAACAAATTTCTCTTTTTTTTTTAAGTCCGTTTTGTGTTAATCTGTATTTTTTTTTTTTTTTTATGCGGCAATGAGGATGGGGTTTGGGGTTTCCAGATATTTACGGCCGATTTATCAATTGCAACTTTTTAAAAAGTCACAAATGTACTTAAATCCCTCTTTCTTCATCGTTCCTTATGGGAGACCCAGACCAAGGGTGTATAGCTTCTGCCTCCGGAGGACACACAAAGTACTACACTAAAAGTGTAGCTCCTCCCTCCGAGCATATACACTCCCCGGATGACAAATCCAACCAGTTCAATGCTTTGTGTTCAGGAGGTCACACACACACATGCATCCTCTGATTTTTGATTTTTGATTTCAAAGATTTGGAAGAAAAGCGGGTCCAGTCTGGACTCCCGGCATGTCCCTTCTCACCCCACTGTGTCAGCGGTGCTGTTAAGGTTGATTTTACAAGGCTGGAGCCTTCACATGCCGCACTCCTTCACCATCCTCTGAGGCTCTGGCTTGAAGTGGGAGCCATCACGGTTCTCACTGCTTTGCAGGAGACCGGTCTCCATCCGCAGCCCTGTTCAGGATCCTGTCGGACGGAGCGCTCACCTCCCAGGGACCTGGCACCTGCGTCTCACAAGCTAAGTACTGAGACGTTATTACCACAGACAGTGGTCTTTCCAGGGGTCCCTTGTACTTTATATGTTGGGGAGAGTGTGTTATGACTTTGTTAACATTTCTGGCCGGTTCTCCAGTTTTCACTGGAGAACCGCGCCGATGGTGCCTGCACGCTGGCCGCATGTTTAAATCTAGGCCCCGGCTTCGCCTGAGGCCTACTTTCGGTTTCACTCCCCCTGCATGTCAGTCATGCAGAGGGACAGTGTGGCTCCGCCCAGCGGCTGTTCAGCACAGGGAACGGACACTCCTCACTGAAGAAAGATTCCCTCCCCTGTATACCTCATTTGTCCTCCGGATCCAGCTCTCACAGTAGGCCCCGCCCCCTCTCCTCGCTCCGGCGCCATTTTCTCAGCGTTTTCAATGTCTGCATAACACATTGTGACAAATGGGGGCCTTGGGCTGGGGGATCTGGAGGGCACAGAGATGTCCCTATGTTAAACGGTCTGGCAGCCACAACCTCCGGTTGTGCAGCTGCTTATATACTCTGTTTATATACTCTGCTGGGGGTCATTCTGTACAGGAGCCCCCACTTCTGCAGCATGTCTCACATCAGAGCAAGGCTGCAAGGCTGTTCTTATTATGCACTGCATGTAGACTCGTACTGTCTGTACCGAGCACATAACCACATTGTGATGCTTGCTCTAACATAGTGGTCCCTCAGCCTGGAAGCTCATCAGTGGTCCCTCCAGCTGCTCCGGCTCCGGTGGCTGATCCCCCGGTTTGGGCAGAATCCCTCTCTCCAGGGGACAGCTGTCCCAGACACTGCTGACCATGCATCAGCCCCCTTCTCAGGGCGCTTCTGCTGCGACTGCTCGCTCAGCAAAGCTCACAGAGGATTCTTCATCTGGTCTCAGTCCCCGTCCTCCTAAAATGGAGTCACAGGGTCCCCTTTCCTTCCTCGTCCCGCAGCTCTGATTCACGAGCCGACTCGCAGGACGAGGAGGATGCCTTTACTAGGGGCTCGGACGGATCTGTCCGAAGGTGACGCAGATGCTAATGATTTGATTGCGTCCATTATATTTGTACTGGACCTCAATCCGCCTGTATCAGGGGTGCATTCCCCTCTGGCAGAAAGGCATCAGTATACCTTAAGAGAACAAGGAGTGTGTTCCTTAACCACTCCAGTTTTCAGGCCACTGTGACCAAGCCCAGAGCCTGTCCTGATAGACGCTTCCCAAAGCGTGGTTCTGATGACTGTTTCCCCCTTCCACCAGAGGTGGTCAAGGAGTGGGCTCATTCACCAAGGGTGGACCCTCCGGTGTCTAGACTTTCAGCCCGGACAGTTGTATCAGTGGCTGACGGCACCTCTCTAAGGATCCCACTGTCCGCCAGGTTGTCCTTCTGGCCAAATCTATATATGAGGCGGTGGGGGCCTCGTTCTCCCCATCTTTTGCAGCAGTGCGGGCTCTCAAAGCCATCTCTGCTTCTCTGGAGGAGATGCATTCCCTCACCAGGGATTTTATGCCCGAAATGGTTGCCTTAACTTCCAGGCTTCAGTCTTTTCATCCTATGCCATGTCTGCCATGCTGGAGACTGTCACCGCACTGCGGTGGCCTCGGCTTCTTCCCTCGCTATCCGCAGGCTCCTGTGGCTTCGAGAGTGGAAGGCAGATGCTTCTTAAGAAGTTCCTTGCTGGGCTCCCTTTTGCTGGGACCAGTCTATTCGGTGAACATCTGGATGAAATTATTAAGGAAGTTTTCTTTTTCGCTCTATTGGGAGACCCAGACAATTGGGTGTATAGGCTATGCCTCCGGAGGCCGCACAAAGTACTACACTTAAAAGTGTTAGGCCCCTCCCCTTCTGCCTATACACCCCCCGTGCTCCCACGGGCTCCTCTGTTTTTCTGCTTTATGCGAAGGAGGTCAGACACGCACAGCACAGCTCCATAGATTGGTCAGCAGCAGCTGCTGACTATGTCGGATGGAAGAAAAGTGGGCCCATATAGGGCCCCCAGCATGCTCCCTTCTCACCCCACTCTTGTCGGCGGTGTTGTTAAGGTTGAGGTACCCATTGCGGGTACGGAGGCTGGAGCCCACATGCTGTTTTCCTTCCCCATCCCCCTTAGGGCTCTGGGCGAAGTGGGATCCCATCGGTCTCCAGGCACTGAGACCGTGCTTCATCCACAACTCCTGTGGAGCCTGATGGATAGGAGCCGATACCGTTCAGGGACATGGCCCTGCATCTTGGAGGTACTCTGTATCCCTGTGGGGACCGCGCACGGCATCACCTCAGCTTTGCTGGGTGTGCTAGTGCACCGGGGACCGCGGCGCTGACCGGGTCTATATGTGCCATTACACACTCAGCGTCGCTGAGTGTGTTTATATGTAAGGGCTACCGCACTAACCGCCGCTGCCATGGGACACTGCGCCGCGGCTGGGACTTGTAGTTCGCCGGGGACTTTCACGCCGGCCGCGCTTTTACGGCGGCCGCGTTTATTACTAGAGTCCCCGGCTTCCTTGCGGCCTAGATTACTTTTCTCCCGCCCTCAGCCCTGACAGGCAGGGGGAAGGGCGGGACGCTGCACGGAGTGAGCAGCTCTGAGGGCTGGAGTATGATTTACATACTCCACCCCCCTCACTGTGCACGGTGTGAGCACCAGTTCGCGCTCTTTCTCGGCCACGCCCACAGCTCCCTCATCTCGTCAGGACGCCGCAGCCATTCCTGTCAGCTCCACCGACGCTACAGAAGAGGGACAAGTCCTGGGAGACCCAGACACGGTCTCTGGTGGCCTCACAACCGCTTTAGGCGGCTGGTAAGCAGCACCTGTGGTGCGAACCCCATGGTGCTGTAGTGTATTGGTACATTATTTGTGTATCGTATATACTTTACACTGTATGAGCACAGTTCATTCTGGCTATATACCCTTTTGTGTAACTCAAGGAAAACTATAGCATGGCGCCCACAAAAGGCAGGGGTGCCAAAACACAGGCTTATTATGCTGCCTGCGCCGCATGTAAGACCTCGCTACCGGCAGGTTCCACTGACCCTCATTGTGTGCAGTGTTCGACCCCTGTGGCACTTCTTCAGCCGGAGCCTATGCTAAGAGGGGCCCAGGGGGAGCCACCTGTTGACACTGTCCAGGTGACGGGGACTGAGTTTGCTAAACTCTCTGAGACTATGGCTAAGATACTAGAAGCCTTGCAGTCCAGGCCGGTATCTCAGCAACGGGACTCTGTTGAATCGTTGTTCCCGGGCCCCCCTCAGTTGGACCAACAATGTCCTCCCGGGGTATCTCCTGCATCCCAGTCTGAGGGTTCTGACTTAGACCCCAGCCCCAGATCGACTAAGCGGGCTCGCTTAGAATTTCCCTCGACATCATATTGTTTAGGGTCTCAGCGGGGGGAATCTTTGGTTGATGATGCGGAGACAGCTGATCAGGATTCTGATCCTGAGAGCGCTCTCAATCTTAATACTCCAGACGGGGACGCCATAGTAAACGATCTTATTGCGTCCATCCATCAGTTGCTGGATATTTCTCCCTCAGCCCCTCCGGCGGAGGAGTCAGCTTCTCAGCAGGAGAAATTTCGTTTCAGGTTTCCCAAGCGGACACAGAGTATGTTTCTAGACCACTCTGATTTCAGAGAGGCAATCCAGAATCACCATGCTTGTCCAGATAACCGTTTTTCTAAGCGCCTTAAGGATACACGTTATCCTTTCCCCCCGGACGTGGTTAAAGGTTGGACTCAATGTCCCAAAGTGGATCCTCCAATCTCCAGACTGGCGGCTAGGTCCATACTTGCAGTGGAAGATGGGGCCTCGCTCAAAGATGCCACTGACAGGCAGATGGAGCTCTGGTTGAAATCCATCTATGAAGCTATCGGAGCTTCTTTTGCCCCAGCATTCGCAGCCGTATGGGCGCTGCAAGCTATCTCAGCAGGTCAAGCGCAAATTGAAGCAGCCACATGCACGGCCGCGCCACAAGTGGCATCCATTACCACCCAGACCTCGGCAATTGCGTCTTACGCTTCTAAATGCTGTCCTGGACTCTGTGAGCCGTACGGCGGTGGCGACCGCCAATTCGGTGGTACTCCGCAGGGCCTTGTGGCTACGGGAATGGAAGGCAGATTCGGCTTCCAAAAAGCGCTTAACCAGTTTGCCAATTTCTGGCGACAGGCTGTTTGGCGAGCGTCTGGATGAAATCATCAAACAATCCAAGGGAAAGGATACATCCTTACCCCAGCCCAAACAGAACATTCCCCAACAGAGGAGAGGGCAGTCGAGGTTTCGGTCCTTTCGGGGCGCGGGCAGGTCCCAATTCTCCTCGTCCAAAAGGTCTCAGAAAGAACAAAGGAACTCTGATGCATGGCGGTCTAAGTCACGTCCTAAAAAGAACATTGGAGGCACCGCTAACAAAGCGGCTTCCTCATGACTTTCGACCTCCTCTAGTAGCATCCTCGGTCGGTGGCAGGCTCTCCCGCTTTTGCGACGCCTGGCTGCCACAAATAAAAGACCGCTGGGTGAGAGACATTCTGTCTCACGGTTACAAGATAGAGTTCATCTCTCGTCCCCCGACTCGATTCTTCAGGTCTTCTCCGCCTCCCGAGAGAGCCGAGGCTCTTCTGCAGGCGCTGGGCACTCTGAAGGCAGAAGGAGTGGTGGTCCCTGTTCCTCTTCATCAACAGGGCCACGGTTTTTACTCCAACTTGTTTGTGGTCCCAAAGAAGGACGGGTCTTTCCGTCCTGTCCTAGACCTGAAACTTCTCAACAAACACGTAAAGACCAGGCGGTTCCGGATGGAATCCCTTCGCTCCGTCATCGCCTCAATGTCCCAAGGAGATTTCCTTGCATCGATCGATATCAAAGATGCTTATCTCCACGTTCCGATTGCCCCAGAGCACCAGCGCTTCTTGCGCTTCGCCATAGAAAACGAACACCTGCAGTTCGTGGCACTGCCATTCGGCCTGGCAACAGCCCCACGGGTTTTCACCAAGGTTATGGCTACTGTAGTAGCGGTCCTCCATTCTCAGGGTCACTCGGTGATCCCGTACTTGGACGATCTGTTGATCAAGGCACCCTCTCAAGAGGCATGCCAACACAGCCTCGACGCTACCCTGGAGACTCTCCAGAGTTTCGGGTGGATCATCAATTTTCCAAAGTCAAATCTGACACCGGCCCAATCGCTCACATACCTTGGCATGGAGTTTCATACCCTCTCGGCGATAGTGAAGCTTCCGCTGATCAAGCAGCGGTCACTACAGACAGGGGTACAATCTCTCCTTCAAGGCCAGTCACACCCCTTGAGGCGCCTCATGCACTTCCTGGGGAAGATGGTGGCAGCAATGGAAGCAGTCCCTTTCGCGCAGTTTCACATGCGTCCCCTTCAATGGGACATCCTACGCAAATGGGACAGGAAGCCGACGTCCCTCGACAGGACCGTCTCCCTCTCTCAGGCGACCAAAGCTTCCCTTCGGTGGTGGCTTCTTCCCACTTCATTATCGAAGGGGAAATCCTTCCTACCCCCATCCTGGGAAGTAGTCACGACGGACGCAAGTCTGTCAGGGTGGGGAGCGGTTTTTCTCCACCACAGGACTCAGGGTACGTGGACCCGGCAAGAGTCCTCGCTTCAGATCAATGTTCTGGAAATTCGGGCAGTGTATCTTGCCCTGAAAGCGTTCCAGCAGTGGCTGGAAGGCAAGCAGATCCGAATTCAGTCGGACAATTCCACAGCGGTGGCATACATCAACCACCAAGGCGGCACACGCAGTCGACAAGCCTTCCAGGAAGTCCGGCGGATTTTGATGTGGGTGGAAGCCACGGCCTCCACCATATCCGCAGTTCACATCCCAGGCGTGGAAAACTGGGAAGCAGATTATCTCAGTCGCCAGGGCATGGACGCAGGGGAATGGTCCCTTCACCCGGACGTGTTTCAGGAGATCTGTTGCCGCTGGGGGGTGCCGGACGTCGACCTCATGGCGTCCCGGCACAACAACAAGGTACCAATGTTCATGACACGGTCTCAAGATCCCAGAGCTCTGGCGGCAGACGCCTTAGTTCAGGATTGGTCGCAGTTTCAGCTCCCTTATGTGTTTCCTCCGCTGGCACTGTTGCCCAGAGTGTTACGCAAGATCAGGGCCGACTGCCACCGCGCCATCCTCGTCGCTCCAGACTGGCCAAGGAGGTCGTGGTACCCGGATCTGTGGCATCTCACGGTCGGCCAACCGTGGGCACTACCAGACCGACCAGACTTGCTGTCTCAAGGGCCGTTTTTCCATCTGAATTCTGCGGCCCTCAACCTGACTGTGTGGCCATTGAGTCCTGGAGCCTAGCGTCTTCAGGGTTATCTCAAGAAGTCATTGCCACTATGAGACAGGCTAGGAAACCAACGTCCGCCAAGATTTATCACAGGACGTGGAAAATTTTCCTGTCGTGGTGCTCTGCTCAGGGTTTTTCTCCCTGGCCATTTGCATTACCTACTTTTCTGTCCTTCCTTCAATCTGGACTGGAAAAGGGTTTGTCGCTCGGTTCCCTTAAGGGACAAGTTTCAGCGCTCTCTGTGTTTTTCCAGAAGCGCCTAGCTAGACTTCCACAGGTACGCACGTTCCTGCAGGGAGTTTGTCACATCGTTCCACCTTACAAGCGGCCGTTAGAACCCTGGGATCTAAACAGGGTGCTGATGGTTCTTCAGAAACCACCATTCGAGCCAATGAGAGATATCTCCCTCTCACGACTTTCGCAGAAAGTGGTTTTTCTAGTAGCAGTCACTTCTCTTCGGAGAGTGTCTGAGCTAGCAGCGTTGTCGTGCAAAGCCCCTTTTCTGGTTTTTCACCAGGACAAGGTGGTTCTACGTCCGGTTCCGGAATTTCTCCCTAAGGTGGTATCCCCCTTTCATCTCAATCAGGATATTTCCTTACCTTCTTTTTATCCTCATCCAGTTCACCAATGTGAAAAGGATTTGCACTTGTTAGATCTGGTGAGAGCACTCAGACTCTACATTTCTCGTACGGCGCCCCTGCGCCGCTCGGATGCACTCTTTGTCCTTGTCGCTGGCCAGCGTAAAGGGTCACAGGCTTCCAAATCAACCCTGGCTCGGTGGATCAAGGAGCCAATTATCGAAGCTTACCGTTCGGCTGGGCTTCCGGTTCCCTCAGGGCTGAAGGCCCATTCTACCAGAGCCGTGGGAGCGTCCTGGGCTTTGAGGCACCAGGCTACGGCTCAACAGGTGTGTCAGGCGGCTACCTGGTCGAGCCTGCACACTTTCACGAAGCACTATCAGGTGCATACCTATGCTGCGGCGGATGCCAGCCTAGGTAGACGAGTCCTTCAGGCGGCGGTTGCCCACCTGTAGGAAAGGGCCGTTTTACGGCTCTCTTACGAGGTATTATTTTACCCACCCAGGGACTGCTTTTGGACGTCCCAATTGTCTGGGTCTCCCAATAGAGCGAAAAAGAAGGGAATTTTGTTTACTTACCGTAAATTCCTTTTCTTCTAGCTCTAATTGGGAGACCCAGCACCCGCCCCTGTTTTTTTGTGTACACATGTTGTTCATGTTGAATGGTTTCAGTTCTCAGTTTCCTTCGGATTGAAGTTACTTTAAACCAGTTTATAATTATTTTTCCTCCTTCTTGCTTTTGCAGCAAAACTGAGGAGCCCGTGGGAGCACGGGGGGTGTATAGGCAGAAGGGGAGGGGCCTAACACTTTTAAGTGTAGTACTTTGTGCGGCCTCCGGAGGCATAGCCCTATACACCCAATTGTCCGGGTCTCCCAATTAGAGCTAGAAGAAAAGGAATTTACGGTAAGTAAACAAAATTCCCTTCTTTGGCAGGAAGTGTACTTCCATGCCACAAACCCAGGAAATCTGTCCAGGGCAGGAACCAGTCGAGGTTTAGTTCCTTTCGTTCCTCTAACTGGTCGTCCTCTAAGCCCTCGGCCTCGTCCACTAACTCAGCCAAGGTCCGTAAACCAACTGGCGCATGAAGCCGCGTCCTCAGAAGTCCGCAGGAGCTGCGGCCCCCAAGGCAGCCTCCTCTTGATTATCTGGCCGCGCCAGTAACGTCTTTTTGGTCGGTGGCAGGCTCTCCCTCTTGGGCGACGTGTGGTTTCAACACGTCTTCGATCAGTGGGTGTGGGTTACCATCTCCCACGGCTACAGAATAGAATTCTATCCAGCCCGCCAAACAGATTTTTTCTGTCAACTCCCCCCTGCTCCAAGGCCGCCGCCTCCTCACAGGCCGTGGCATTCTTGCAGGCCAATGGAGTAATTGTACCAGTTCCCGACTGGGAACGGTTCTGAGATTTCTACTCAAATCTCTTCCTAGTCCCCGAAAAGGACGCTGCTTTCCGACCTGGATCTCAAGCTTCTCAACAAGCATGTCAGGTGCGGCATTTTTGCATGGAATCTCTGCGATCAGTCAATGACCCAAGGAGATTTCTTAGCAGCCATCGACATCAGAGATGTCTTTCTGCTTGTGCCAATCGCAGTTTCACACCAGCGTTGGCTACGTTTTGTAATCGGAGAGGAACTTTTTCCAATTCGTGGCTCTCCCCTACGGGTTAGCCACGGCCCCTCGTGTACTCACAAGGTCATGGCAGCAGTGGTTGCGGTTCTGCACCTCCAGGGTTTGGTAGTGATTCCTTACCTGGACGACCTTCTAGTCAAGGCTTCATCCAGTGCAGACTGTCAGTGGAGTGTCTCGCTCACTCTCAGTGGAGTGTCTCGCTCACTCTCAGTGGAGTGTCTCGCTCACTCTCAGTGGAGTGTCTCGCTCACTCTCAGTGGAGTGTCTCGCTCACTCTCAGTGGAGTGTCTCGCTCACTCTCAGTGGAGTGTCTCGCTCACTCTCAGTGGAGTGTCTCGCTCACTCTCAGTGGAGTGTCTCGCTCACTCTCAGTGGAGTGTCTCGCTCACTCTCAGTGGAGTGTCTCGCTCACTCTCAGTGGAGTGTCTCGCTCACTCTCAGTGGAGTGTCTCGCTCACTCTCAGCGGAGTGTCTCGCTCACTCTCAGCGGAGTGTCTCGCTCACTCTCGCCACGCTTGCAAGTCCACTCTGACCCCGACCTAGGACCTTACATACCTAGGGATGCAATTCGAGACTCTGCTGGCACTTGTGAAGCTGCCCTTAGTCAAACAGCAGTCCCTTCATCTGGCGGTTCGCTCTCTGCTGAGGCTCCGCCGTCATTCCATCAGGCACCTCATGCAGGTGCTGGGTCAGATGGTGGCGGCAATGGAAGCGGTTCTCTTTGCCAGTTCCATCTGCGTCCCCTGCAGCTGGACATTCTCCGCTGTTGGGACAAGCGGCCTTCCTCCTTGCACAGGTTAGTGGCTCTGTCGCCACAGACCAGGAGCTCTCTTTTGTGGTGGCTTCGGCCCCTCTCTCTGTCCCAGGGACGCTCCTTTCTGGCCCCGTCCTGGGTAATTCTCACCACGGATGCCAGTCTATCCGGTTGGGGAGCAGTGTTTCTCCACCACCGAGCACAGGGCACTTGGACTCCGTCCGAATCAGCCCTCTCGATCAAGGTGCTGGAAATCAGGGCTGTACTCCTCAGAAAGTGGTCTTTCTAGCTCTCGTAGTTTTTCACCACCTGTTGGCGGGCAGGCACATTCGTGTCCAGTCAGACAACGCGACAGCAGTTGCCTACCTCAATCACCAAGGCGGGACTCGCAGCCGCCTAGCAATGTCGGAAGTTCAACGTATCCTTCAGTGGACGGAGGACTCCAAGTCCACCATATCCGCAGTCCACATCCCAGGCGTAGAAAACTGGGAGGCAGATTATCTCAGCCGTCAAACCGTGCACAGCGGCGAGTGGGCCCTGCATCCGGCAGTGTTCCGGTCAATCTGCCGCAAGTGGGGCACTCCGGAAGTGGATCTAATGGCATCCCGGCACAACAACAAGGTCCCGGTTTACGTGGCTCGCTCCCACGATCCTCAGGCCTTGGCAGCGGACGCGCTGGTTCAAGATTGGTCCCAGTTCCGTCTGGCCTACGTGTTTCCCCCTCTAGCTCTCTTGCCCAGAGTCCTGCGCAAGATCAGAATGGAGGGCCGTCGGGTCGTACTCATCGCCCCAGACTGGCCCAGGCGAGCTTGGTACCCAGACCTGCTCCGTCTGTCCGTAGAGGTGCCGTGGCATCTCCCGGACCACCCAGACCCTTACAGGGTCCGTTTTCCGCCAGAATTCTGCGGCTCTCAGATTGACGGCGTGGCTCTTTAGCCCTGGATCCTTACGGCTTCAGGCATTCCTTCCGAGGTCATTTTCACTATGACTCAGGCTCGGAAGTCTTCCTCGCCCAGGATATACCACAGGACTTGGAGAATTTTCCTGTCCTGGTGTCGTTCTTCCGGCCATGCTCCTTGGCCGTTTTCCTTGCCGACCATCCTGTCCTTTCTACAGTCCGGTCTGCAGCTAGGACTGTCCCTCAATTCCCTCAAGGGACAGGTCTCGGCTCTGTCAGCGTTGTTCCAGCGGCGTATCGTCCAGCTGGCCCAGATGCGCACCTTTTATACAGGGCGCATCTCACATCATTCCGCCTTACCGGCGGCCTCTGGATCCCTGAGACCTTAATCTGGTCCTCACGGCCTTACAGAAACCCCCATTTGAGCCTCTTAGGGAGGTTTCGTTGTTTTGTCTTTCACAGAAAGTGGTCTTTCTGGTGGCCATAATTTCTCTCAGGAGAGTCTCTGATTTGACTGTGCTCTCTTCGGAGTCACCCTTTTTGGTCTTTCACCAAGACAAGGTGGTTCTCCGTCTGACTCCGGGCCTTCTCCCTAAGGTGGTTTCTCCTTTCCACCTTAACCAGGACATTTCATTGTCTTCCCTTTGTTCGGCCCCTGTGCATCGCTTTGAGAAAGCGTTGCATGCTTTAGATTTGGTGCGGACGCTCCGGCCTATGTGTCACGCACCGCTGTTCTTAGGCGGTGCACCTCTCTTTTTGTGCTGACCACAGGTCAGCGCAAGGGTCTCTCGGCTTCTAAACCGACCCTAGCTCGTTGGATTAGGTCGGCCATATCCGATGCCTACCAATGTTCTCAGGTGCCTCCCCCGCCGGGGATTAAGGCGCACTCGACTAGAGCTGTCGGTGCCTCTTGGGCTACGGCTCAGCAGGTCTGTCAGGCTGCCACTTGGTCTAGTCTGCACAACCTTTTGAAACACTACCAAGTGCATGCTCATGCTTCGGCAGATGCGAGCTTGGGCAGACGCATCCTTCGGACGGCTGTCGCCCATTTGTGAAGTTAGGTTTTGCCTACTTCTCAGTTCTGTTTATTTCCCACCCATGGACTGCTTTGAGACGTCCCATGGTCTGGGTCTCCCATAAGGAACGATGAAGAAAAAGAGAATTTTGTTTACTTACCGTAAATTCTTTTTCTTATAGTTCCGACATGGGAGACCCAGCACCCTCCCTGTTGGCAGCTTTCTTGTTCCGTGTGTTTTCACCGGCTGTTGTTGTAGATAGAGTAAAACCCGGAATAACCGGAACTTCTATCTCTACTTATGGGTGGATGTCCTCCTTCAGCTTTTGCACTAAACTGGTTGGATTTGTCATCCGGGGAGTGTATATGCTCGGAGGGAGGAGCTACACTTTTAGTGTAGTACTTTGTGTGTCCTCCGGAGGCAGAAGCTATACACCCAATGTCTGGGTCTCCCATGTCGGAACTATAAGAAAAAGAATTTACGGTAAGTAAACTAAATTCTCTTTTTTCACCAAGAGTTATTTTTTTTTTAATCTCTATAAAATATTTAATGCAATTATTGCAACATCTTAAGATGAAAAATGTGACTTTTTTTTTTTTTTTCTTTTTGTGCACAGTCAACAAATATCACAAGATAAGTGACAATAAAAAGCCATGGAAATGATGAAGCAAAAAAATAACCTGAATGCACTGTTTGCGGTTTATTGACGGCCTCTTAGGTGGCTTCATACCAATCGGTGTTCTATTTTGTCTTGACTTGCAGGCAGGGTTGGGCAAGCGGTTGCTTTACGTGCCAAGGCGTTTGGTTTCACAGTGATATTCTATGACCCCTATCTTGCTGATGGCGTTGAACGCTCCCTGGGCTTGCAACGGATGGCGACACTTCAGGATCTGCTTATGCACAGCGACTGCATAACTCTACACTGCAGTTTGAATGAGCACAACCATCACCTCATCAATGATTTCACCATAAAGCAGGTGTGTAATGGCCCTCTATTGTGGGGGGACTTGCAGAAAAGTGGTGGTTTACCCATTAGGGTACTAAGCACTTGGTATTACCCTCCTATTGAATCATACTTAAAGCATGCAGCAACTTTACAAAAGTGTCACACAGCTAACAAATGACGATCGCAGCTCTATGCCCGGGGTCGGCTTCGCCAGGACTTTACTACAATTGAATAATCTACGGTGCATTTGATTGGCCGGCGGTAGCCATTGGTATCGCAGACAGCTCATCTGCGCGGCATCGCAAATGATTCAATTGCCGGCCCCCGGCATACAGCTGCAATCGTCACTGGCCGCAACAAGCAGGAAAGTGCTCACGATCAGGACCCGCCTGACTTGCGGGGCCACAAGTCTCCTTGTTAGTAGACTGGAGCTGCCCGTGCCCGCGATCAGGGTTCGGGGTGTTGCGGTCTCCTGTGTTCTGCCTAGGGTGGGCATGCGACTACAGCATAAATTCACATGCTGCGGCCTCTGCAAGCCGCACCGCAGGTCAGTTTTTACTGCGGGCCACACACGCACAGTGGATGGGATTTTTAGAAATCCCATCCACTTTGCTTGTACTGTGTATTGCAGCGTTTTGGTGGGAATGCAGGGAAAGGCGGAAAGGTGAGAAGATTTATTTATTTTTTGCCTATTACTAAAGGATTGCCACAATACCACAAGGATGAGCACAATACTACTGGACAGAATATTGCAGGACACAAGGATGAGCACAATACTACTGGACAGAATATTGCAAGACACAAGGATGAGCACAATACTACTGGGCAAATATACTACTGGGCACAATAATACTGGGCACAATAATACTGGGCACAATACTACTGGGCACAATACTACAAAGATAAGCACAATACTACAAGGCACAATACTACAAGGTACAATACTACAGGACACAAGGATGAGCAAAATACTACTGGGCAGAATACCGCAGGACACAAGGATGAGCACAATACTACAGGGCACAATACTGCAGGGCACAAGAATGAGCACAATACCACAAGG
The DNA here is from genome assembly GCF_048569485.1 of Anomaloglossus baeobatrachus. Classification (NCBI taxonomy): domain Eukaryota; kingdom Metazoa; phylum Chordata; class Amphibia; order Anura; family Aromobatidae; genus Anomaloglossus; species Anomaloglossus baeobatrachus. The sequence continues at coordinate 220,722,097 of NC_134356.1, forward strand.
ATGGGCATAATACTGCTGGGCGCAAGGATGGGCAAAATTTTGCTGGGTGCAAGGATTGGCACAATACTGCAGGGCACAAGGATGAGCACAATACTACAGGGCACTATACTAAAGAGCATAATACTGCAGGGCACAAGGATGGGCACAATACTGCAGGGCACTATACTAAAGAGCACAATACTGCAGGGCACAAGTATGGGCACAATACTACAGGAAACAATACAAGGATGGGCAAATTACTACAGGGCACAATACCACAAGGATGTGCACATTACTACAGGGCACACAGATGGGGGACATTACTATAAGATGTTGGCTAAGACTACTATATTATGCTGCTAATTTTAAAACAATATTACAAGGGGATAAAATGAATCATGAATTATTCTTTTTTGCCATTAAAAATGCTTTTTTATATATAAACTTCACTAAACAAAAAGGTGCAGGTTCGTTATAATAAACAAGCAAAAAAATGTTCAAAAAAGTGATCCAAAGGTGTATAGAAAAAAACATGAATTCATTAAAAATGTCACTTTGTCATGCAAAGGATGCTGCCCCTCTCAATTTTTTTTTTTTTCTATATGGGGCCCTTACACCCAGCTGAGTTTGAGATCCCTACTCTAAAGCATAAAACCTGCAACGGGTGCATGTTCCTTACTACGGTAAGGGCCACTTGGTGACTGCAGGGTGGCCAGTAACCCTGGCATCAAGCTATTTACCGCTTAAGAAAGTGAGACAATCCCTTTAAAGAACCACTTCCAACAAAATGTTTATTCTGTAAACTTTTATAAATGTGCCTAGAGTAGGTAAGTGAAATACATACCGTTCAGTCGTCTCCGGTTTCTCCAGTCCTCTTCTGGATCGTACGAGCGCTCCCCAACTTTCCTGGCTTTCATAGGGACTACGGTGTGGGGCAGTGCTATTTCTATCAATGTAAGCCTGTGAGGCTCCATAGACTTACATTATAAATATGACTTCCAGTCCTCACATAAACCCCTGTGTGGTTGTGAGTTAGTAGTATACTGTAAACTTTATTTCTTTATCGTTCCTATGGGAGACCCAGACATTGGGTGTATAGCTTCTGCCTCCGGAGGACACACAAAGTACTACACTAAAAAGTGTAGCTCCTCCCTCTGAGCATATACACCCCCTGGATAACAAGATCTAGCCAGTTCATTGCTTTGTGTTCAGGAGGCACACATCCACACATGCATTCTCATCTGATTTTTCATTTTTGGAAAGTTTTTGAAGAAAAGCGGGTCCAATCCTGGACTCCCGGCATGTCCCTTCTCACCCCACTGTGTCGGCGGTGCTGTTAAGGTTGATTTACAAGGCTGGAGCCTTACATGCCGCGCTCCTTCACCATCCCTCGGGCTCTGGCTTGAAGTGGGAGCCAGCACGGTCCTCCATGCTTTGCAGGAGACCGGTCTCCATCCGCAGCCCTTCAGGATCCTGCTGGACGGAGCACTCATCCCCAGGGGACTTGGAACCCTGCGTCTCAGCAAGCTAAGTACCTGAGACGTTTATATTCTGGGGGTCCCTGTACTTTATTATGGTTGGGGAGTGTGCTGTGTAACTTTTGTGACATTTCCGGCCGGTTCTCTGGCTGTCGCCTGAGAACCGCGCCGATGGTGCCTGCGCGCCGGCCGCATCGCTTAAATTTAGGCCCCGGCTTCGCCGGAGGCCTACTTTCGATTTCACTGCCCTCGCATGTCAATCATGCAGAGGGACAGTGCGGCTCCGCCCAGCGGCCGTTCGGCACAGGGGAGGGACACTCCTCTCTGAGTACATGTCCCCTCCCCTGTAAATCTCCTTGGCCCTCCAGATCCCGCTCTCAGAGCAGGTCCCGCCCCCTCTCCTCGCTCCGGCGCCATTTTCTCAGCGTTTTTTCTCTGGATCAGCGCTGGCTGCAGCATCCCTGCTTAAACTGCTTGGGGGTCCGGGCTATTGGATCTGGAGGGCACACAAACGGGCTGGTAAGCCACAACCTCCGGTTGTGGACCTTCTTATATACTCTCTGGGGGTCATTCTGGCTCAGAGCCCCCACTTCAGCAGCATGTCTCACACGAGGAGCAAGGCTGCAAGGCTGTACTCAATATGCGCTGCATGTAAGCTCATACTGCCTGAACCGAGCACATATCCACATTGTGATGCCTGCTCTAACCTGACAATGCCTCAGCCTGAAATCGCACCCACAGTGGTCCCTCCGGCTGCTCCTGCTCCTGTGGCTGAACCCCCGGCTTGGGTAGAATCCTTCTCCAGGTCTATCTCCCAGTCTTTTGCCGACTCCATGGGACAGCTGTCCCGGACTTTGCTGAGCATGCATCAGCCCCCTTCTCAGGGCGCCTCTGCTGCTAGGGCCCTCTCAGCGGATCTCACAGAGGATTCCTCATCTGGTCCCAGACCCCGTCCTCCTAAAAGGAGACGCAGGGTTCTCTCTCCTTCCTTGTCCCGCGGCTCTGATTCACGAGCTGACTCGCAGGACGAAGAGGATGCCTTTACTGGGGGCTCGGACGCTACCTCCAGGTGCCCCATTGATCTGTCCGAAAGTGACGCAGATGTTAGTGATTTGATTGCGTCCATTAATTCTGTACTGGACCTCAATCCACCAGTATCAAAGGAGCAACCCTCTCTGGCAGAAAAGCACCAGTTTACCTTGCCTAAGAGGACAAGGAGTGTGTTCTTTAACCACTCCAGTTTTCAGGCCACTGTGACCAAGCCTAGGGCCTGTCCTGACAAACGCTTCCCAAAGCGTGGTTCTGATGACCGTTTTCCCTTTCCACCTGAGGTGGTCAAGGAGTGGGCTCATTCACCAAAGGTAGACCCCCCCGGTGTCTAGACTCTCAGCCCAGACTGTTGTATCAGTGGCTGATGGCACCTCTCTTAAAGATTCCACTGACCGTCAGATTGACCTTCTGGCCAAATCTGTATATGAGGCGGCAGGGGCCTCGTTCTCCCCATCTTTTGCAGCAGGGTGGGCTCTCAAAGCCATCTCTGCTTCTCTAGAGGAGATGCATTCCCTGACGAGGGAATCTATGCCCGAAATGGTTGCCTTAACTTCCCAAGCTTCAGCTTTTTCATCCTATGCCATGCTGGAGGCTTCTCACCGCACTGCGGTGGCTTCGGCTAATTCCCTCGCTATCCGCAGGATCTTGTGGCTTCGAGAGTGGAAGGCAGATGCTTCTTCAAAGAAGTACCTTGCTGGGCTCCCTTTTGCTGGATCCAGGCTATTCGGTGAACTGGATGAAATTATTAAGGAGGCTACTGGCGGGAAGAGTACTTCCATGCCACAAACTAAAACCAGGAAACCTGCCCAGGGTAGGAACCAGTCGAGGTTTCGTTCCTTTCGTTCCTCCAACTGGTCATCCTCTAAGTCCTCGGCCTCGTCCACTAACTCAGCCAAGGACCAAAAATCCAACTGGCGCACAAAGGCGCGTCCACAGAAGTCCGCAGGAGCTGCTGCCACTAAGGCACCCTCCTCTTGACTATCTGGCTGCGCCAGCAACATCCTTAGTCGGTGGCAGGCTCTCCCACTTTGGCGAAGTGTGGTTTCAACACGTCTCCGATCAGTGGGTGCAGGATATAATCTCCCACGGCTACAGGATAGAATTCTCTTCCAGCCCACCAAACAGATTTTTTTCTGTCAACTCCCCCCTGCTCCAAGGCCGCCGCCTTCTCTCAGGCTGTGGCATCCTTGCAGGCCAACGGAGTAATTGTACCGGTTCCCGCCCGGGAACGGTTCAGAGGTTTCTACTCAAATCTCTTCCTAGTCCCCAAAAAGGACGGTTCCTTCCAGCCCATCCTGGATCTCAAGCTTCTCAACAAGCATGTTCAGGTGCGGCATTTTCGCATGGAGTCTCTGCGATCAGTCATTGCCTCAATGACCCAAGGAGATTTCCATCGACATCAGAGATGCCTATCTGCATGTGCCAATTGCAGTTTCACACCAGCGTTGGCTACTTTTTGCAATCGGAGAGGAACATTTCCAATTCGTGGCTCTCCCCTTCGGGTTAGCCACGGCCCCTCGAGTATTCACAAAGGTCATGGCAGCAGTGGTTGCGGTTCTGCACCTCCAGGGGTTGGCAGTGATTCCTTACCTGGACGACCTGCTAGTCAAAGCTTCATCCAGCGTGGACTGTCAGCGGAGTGTCTCGCTCACTCTCGCAACTCTAACCCAATTCGGGTGGCTTGTCAATCTGCCCAAATCTACTCTGACTCCGTCCCAGAGGCTCACGTACCTGGGGATGCAGTTCGAGACTCTGCCGGCACTTGTGAAGCTGCCCTTAGTCAGACAGCAATCCCTCCAACTGGCGGTGCGCTCTGTGCTGAGGCCCCGCCGTCATTCCATCAGGCGCCTGATGCAGGTGCTGGGTCAGATGGCGTCAATGGAGGCTGTTCCCTTTGCCCAGTTCCATCTGCGTCCTCTGCAGCTGGACATTCTCCGCTGTTGGGACAAGCGGACTTCCTTCTTGCACAGGCTAGTGGCTCTGTCGCCACAGACCAGGAGCTCCCTTCAGTGGTGGCTTCGGCCCCTCTCTCTGTCTCAGGGACGCTCCTTCCTGGCTCCGTCCTGGGTGATCCTCACCACGGATGCCAGTCTCTCCGGCTGGGGAGCGGTATGTCTACACCACCGAGCTCAGGGCACTTGGACTCCGTCCGAGTCAGCCCTCTCGATCAATGTACTGGAAGCCAGAGCTGTGCTTCTGGCTCTCCTAGCCTTTCACCACCTTTTGGCGGGCAAGCACATCCGAGTCCAGTCAGACAACGCGACAGCGGTTGCCTACATCAATCACCAAGGCGGGACACGCAGTCGCCTGGCAATGTTGGAGGTTCAACGCATCCTTCAATGGACGGAGGACTCCAAGTCCACCATATCCGCAGTCCACATCCCAGGCGTGGAAAACTGGGAAGCAGATTATCTCAGCCGTCAAACCGTGGACAGTGGCGAGTGGTCCCTGCATCCGGCAGTGTTTCAGTCAATCTGCCGCAAGTGGAGCACTCCGGAAGTGGATCTAATGGCATCCCGGCACAACAACAAGGTTCCGGTTTATGTGGCTCGCTCCCACGATCCTCAAGCCCTTGCAGCGGACGCGCTGGTTCAAGATTGGTCCCAGTTTCGTCTGTCCTACGTGTTTCCCCCTCTAGCTCTCTTGCCCAGAGTTCTGCGCAAGATCAGAATGGAGGGTCGGCGGGTCATCCTCATTGCACCGGACTGGCCCAGGCGAGCTTGGTACCCAGACCTGCTCCATCTGTCCGTAGAGGTGCCGTGGCATCTTCCGGACCGTCCAGACCTTCTCACAAGGTCCGTTTTTCCGCCTGAATTCTGCAGCTCTCAAATTGACGGCGTGGCTCTTGAGTCCTGGATCTTAACGGCTTCTGGTATTCCTCCTGAAGTCATCTCCACTATGACTCGGGCTCGGAAGTCTTCCTCGGCAAAGATCTATCACAGGACCTGGAGAATTTTCCTGTCCTGGTGTCGCTCTTCCGGCCATACTCCTTGGCCTTTTTCTTTGCCGACCCTTCTGTCCTTTCTACAGTGCGGTCTACAGCTAGGACTATCCCTCAATTCCCTTAAGGGACAAGTCTCGGCTCTGTCAGTGCTGTTCCAGCGGCGTATCGCCCGGCTGGCTCAGGTGTGCACCTTCATGCAGGGTGCGTCTCACATCATTCCGCCTTACCGGCGGCCCTTGGATCCCTGGGACCTCAATCTGGTCCTCACGGCCTTGCAGAAACCCCCCATTGAGCCTCTTAGGGAGGTTTCTTTGTCTCGACTTTCACAGAAAGTGGTCTTTCTAGTGGCCATAACTTCCCTCAGGAGAGTCTCTGATTTGGCTGCGCTCTCTTCGGAGTCACCGTTTTTGGGTTTTCATCAAGACAAGGTGGTTCTCCGTCCGATTCCGGACTTTCTCCCTAAGGTGGTTTCTCCTTTCCACCTTAACCAGGACATTTCTCTGCCTTCCTTTTGTCCGGCTCCTGTTAATCGCTTTGAAAAGGCGTTGCATACTCTGGATCTGGTGCGGGCGCTCCGGATCTATGTGTCTCGCACCGCTGTTCTTAGGCGGTGCACCTCTCTTTTTGTGCTAACCACAGGTCGGCGTAAGGGCCTCTCGGCTTCTAAGCCGACCTTAGCTCGTTGGATTAGGTCGGCCATATCCGATGCCGACCAGCGTACTCAGGTGCCTCCCCCGCCGGGGATCAAGGCACACTCGACCAGAGCTGTCGGTGCCTCTTGGGCTTTCAGGCACCAGGCTACGGCTCAGCAGGTCTGTCAGGCTGCCACTTGGTCTAGCCTGCATACCTTTTCAAAGCACTACCAAGTGCATTCTCATGCTTTGGCAGATGCGAGCTTGGGCAGACGCATCCTTCAGGCGGCTGTCGCCCATTTGTGAAGTTAGGCTCCGCCTACTTCTCAGTTTTCTGTTTATTCCCACCCATGGACTGCTTTGAGACGTCCCAATGTCTGGGTCTCCCATAGGAACGATAAAGAAAAAGAGAATTTTGTTTACTTACCGTAAATTCTTTTTCTTATAGTTCCGTATTGGGAGACCCAGCTCCCTCCCTGTTGCCTGTTGGCAGTTTCTTGTTCCGCATGTTATCACCGGCTGTTGTTGTAGACAGAGGCTCTGGTTGTTCCGGCTCTTGATCTGTCTTTACTTGTGGGTGGCTATTCTCCTTCAGCTTTTGCACTAAACTGGCTAGATCTTGTTATCCAGGGGGTGTATATGCTCAGAGGGAGGAGCCACACTTTTTAGTGTAGTACTTTGTGTGTCCTCCGGAGGCAGAAGCTATACACCCAATGTCTGGGTCTCCCAATACGGAACTATAAGAAAAAGAATTTACGGTAAGTAAACAAAATTCTCTTTTTTTGCCCTTTCCCCATGGTGTACTACTATGTCATTCAGCGGGATCAGGAAATGCTTCAGACAATGCAGGTGCCAGCTATATTACAGTCAGCATCTCTCTTAACAGCAGCGATCGGCACTAGCATCCATCGCTGCTGTTAACCCTTTATATACAGCAGACAGTGGCATTTAAACCATGCACTCTTGCCCAGGCGATCGGGTGCTGATGAGTTGTCATAGGATGCTCAAGGCTCTTCTAGCTACCATGTTAGAGGTGGTCCACTACCCAGCATTAGTGGCCACATCGATGTAAAGCTCATAAAGACGTTTCTCAAATATCTTGTGTAGTGATTTCTGCTTCTGAGTGGCGCTATTGCGGTCTGCTCATCCCCATCACCTAACCCGGGTTCCATGACCTCTGAGATTCGGTGATGTCACGTCAATTTCCAGTTGACCCAACATCACCGAGGCCGGCCTCAGTCTTCCTGAGTGACTGGGCCGTGGGAGGAGTTTCACCACTTGTCACAGCCCAGCATTGCTCCTGCTTGTGGCTTTCTGCAATGATGGACAGAGCGCACAAGATGCTGGACTGTGATGAGCGGTGAAACTCTGCCCACAGCCCAGTCACTCGCGGAGACTGGGGCTAGCCTCTGTCGGGTCAGCTGGATGCTGATGTGCCATCACCGGATCTCAGGGGTCACGGAGCCCGGGGGTCACATGATGGGGGTGAGCGGGACCGCAATAGTGACGCTCAGAAGACCTAGAAATCTGTATCGCCTATTACCATTGGTATCACCATGTATGTAAAAGCCTAATGTAGCAAAATCTAAAATTATTTAACCTGTAGAATGAATGTCATAACCATTTTTTTGGTCCCGGAGTGTCCCCGACTCTTCCTGTTGCCGTGATGCGGTGGCAATCAGGGTAATAATGTTTTAATGGCAGCGCATCGCCGCCACTAAGTCCAGGCACTGCCCAAAAATGGTATCCATAAAATGTCAGCTCCATCTACAGAAACCTAAAAGGTAAAAAAAAAAAAGTGTACACATTTCCTATTTTCACCGCTTACCAAACATGTATGACTTTTTTTATGGTATTGCTGTGGTCATACTGACTTGTATTGCCAGATTATGCTTATTGCACAATGAACACTGTAAAAACAAGTCCCAAAAAAACTATTGCAGAATTGCATTTTTTTCCTGCAATCTTAGTTTTTGGAATATTTTTCCTGTTACTCTTTTCATTATATGATGAACGTTGTTCATCAAAACCTCAACTTCCCGCTTGAAAAAGTCCTCGTACAGCTATATCGACAGGAAAATTAAAAGTTCTGGCTCGGAGGAAGGGAAGGAAAAAAGAAAATTGACCGTGTCCTTTAGGGTTCACATACACATGTTACATTACAATTCTGCCAGTCATGCAGTAGTAAATATGGCTTTTATTCCCAATTCTAGATGCGGCAGGGTTGTTTTTTGGTAAACACTGCCCGTGGCGGACTTGTTGATGAGAAAGCGTTAGCCCAGGCGTTGAAAGATGGACGAATCCGAGGTGCTGCATTAGATGTCCATGAGTCTGAACCGTTCAGGTATAGTCTCTATTCTGGTGAGGGTTGTATATGGTCACTAAACAGCAATTTAAGTGTCAGCTCCATGTCTTTTGCAGTTTTTCTCAGGGACCTTTGAAAGACGCCCCTAATTTGATCTGCACCCCTCATACTGCTTGGTACAGCGAACATGCTTCAATTGAATCAAGAGAGGAGGCAGCTAAAGAAATCCGCCGAGCCATTACAGGTATGTGAATAAAATCTCCTCTTCCAATGTTTTCAGTGTGGTGTAATTGTTAGTAACCGCAGAGGTAACTTTGCTGTCTTTACAGGTCCAATTCCAGATGCGTTGAGAAATTGTGTAAATAAAGAGTATTTGCTGGCAGCTGCACAGTGGTCAGGAATGGAGTCTGTTCATCCAGAGCTCAATGGGGCAGCGGGATATAGGTAGGTTTATTCCAAGCTGCGTGTCCTGCAACAAATTCTCGCGCTGGCAGCAGGTCCGGGTCTTCACGCTCGAGAGCATTGCCAAGAACCTTACAAGGACAACATGAGTTAACCCCTTAACGACCCATGACGTACTGGGTACATCATGGATCTGTGCCGTTAAGCCCCGCCCCCTTCCGCGTGCAGGCGGCGATCCACGCACATATCAGCTGTTTTCAACAGCTGACATGTGTGCCTGCTAGCCTCGGGTGGAATCGCTTCCACCCGCGGCCATTAACCCCTTACATATCGCTGCCAAAATCTGGCAGCGATATGTATATGCGCCGCCATGACAGTCACGTGACATGATCACGTGACTTTCGGTGGTTGCCATGGTAGCACAGGGTCATGTGATGCCTGTAGCTAACATGACTCACTTCCTCTCAATGCCGGAATACAGGCGGCATTGAAAGTAAAGCACCAAATCTGCAGTTCTCAGCTCTGTAGCTGAGATCTGCAGATAGTGCAGAGCGATCGGATTGCTGATTGCTATAGCCCCCTAGGGGGACTAGTAAAATAAAAAAAGTAATAAAAAAAGTTTTAAAAAATTTAAAAAAAACCTAAAAGTTCAAATACCCCCCTTTCCCCCCATTGAAAATTAAAGGGTTAAAAAAATAAAAAATATACACATTTGGTATCACCGCGTTCAGAAATGCCCGATCTATCAAAATATAAAATCAATTAATCTGATCAGTAAATGGCGTAGCGGCAAAAAAATTCCAAACCCCAAAATTACGGTTTTTTTTGTCGCCGCAAAATGCAATAACAGGTGATCAAAACATAGCATCTGCGCAAAAATGGTACCTTTTAAAAACGTCAGGTCGAGACGCAAAAAATAAGCAGTCACTGAGCCTCAGATCCCGAAAAATGAGAATGCTACGGGTTTTGGAAAATGGCGCAAAACGTGGGCCACTTTTTTTGGACAAGCTTGTGAATTTTTTTAACCCCTTAGACACAAGTAAACCTATACATGTTTGGTGTCTACAAACTCGCACTGACCGGAGGCATCACATAGATACATCAGTTTTACCATATAGTGAACACAGTGAATAAAATATCTCAAAAACTATTGTAAGATCACACTTTTTCTTCGGCGCTCCATTGGGAGACCCAGACGATTGGGTGTATAGCTACTGCCTCCGGAGGCCACACAAAGCATTACACTAAAAAGTGTAAGGCCCCTCCCCTTCTGGCTATACACCCCCAGTGGGATCACTGGCTCACCAGTTTTCAAGCTTTGTGCGAAGGAGGCACACATCCTTGCAATAGCTCCACTGTTTAGTCAGCAGTAGCTGCTGACTATGTCGGATGGAAGAAAAGTGGGCCCATATAGGGCCCCCAGCATGCTCCCTTCTCACCCCACTTGCGGTTTGTAAGGTTGAGGTACCTATTGCTGGTACGGAGGCTGGAGCCCACATGCTGCTTTCCTTCCCCATCCCCCTGATGGGGCTCTGGGCGAAGTGGGATCTTACCGGTCTCCAGGCACTGAGACCGGGCTCCATCCACAGACCCAGAGAACCTGCTGGATTTGGAGCTGGGTATCCTCAGGGACAGGGCCCTGCGACATTAAGGTACTCTGTGTCCCCGTACACATCGCGCACACACGCACCAGCATTGCTGGGAGTGTTAGTGCGCCAGGGACAACAGCGCAGAGCGCTTGTGCTATTATTCACTGCAGCTTTGCTGAGTGAATTTATGTATTGGGAACGGCCGCGCCGGCCGCTGCTGGGTGTTTTTACACTGTGGCGCGGCTGGGACTTGTGGTGCGCCGGGGACTTCCGCGCCGGCCGTGCACATAGGACGGCCGCGCTTATTACTCGAGTCCCCGGCTTTGCGGCCTAGTTTTCCTTTCGTTCCCGCCCCCAGCCCTGCCAGTCAGGGAAGGGGCGGGACGCTGTACAGTATGTCAGCGCAGGGAGCTGGAGTCTGCTTTGCATTCTCCAGCCCCCTTCACTAGACTCAGTGGGACGCCGGGTTCCCGCTCTTGTCTCGGGCACGCCCTCGGCCCGCCCCTCTTCTCTGGACGCCGGCAGCCATTCCGGCACGCAGAGCGGGAAAACGGAGACAGGCGCTGAGCTAGCAGTTACAGGAGGCGCCACACACCTGCTTTTGTGCGGGCGGTAAGCGGCAGCTGCAATGCTGACCCACTAATGCCGAAGTGTCCTGCTGTACTTTTTGTGAAGTCGCTATTCAGGATGCAGGCCTAGAAACAGCAAAAGCAGCGGTGCTAAAGCACAGACTGTACATGGCACTGTAATGGCTATTCTTGGCTGTCTACCCGCCTAGATGGCTAGCCAGCGGCAGCAAACAGCAAGGGTGCTAAGACACAGGCTTTCAATGCTGCTGGAATTGCATGTGCTGCAGTGTTTATTTTCATGTTCGTATGCAATACATTCACTGTATATAGCTATTCTTCGCTAATGCTCCGGAATAACTAGACAACAGCAGCAGAAAAGCAAAGGTGCCAAGGCACAAGCTTTCTAGGCTGCTTGTACTACATGTGCTGAAGGGTTTATTTGTACTTCATGCTTGTATGCATTCACTGTAAGGTCGCTATTCTTAGCTAATGCTTCTAGATGGCTAGACAACAACAGCAAAAAAGCAGGGGTGCCAAGGCACAGGCTTTCTATGCTGCTTGTACTGCATGTGATACGGTTCCAGGGCCCCCAGTATGTGCATTTGCTCAACCGGGGTCTCCGCTACAGGTAGCCAAAAGACCACCTGTGATCCCTGTCCATGGACAGGGATGGAGTTGCAGTTTCCGCTGCTTTATTGTCTGTCATTATGACTAATGTCTTACAGACTTTGCAGTCCAGATAGACCTTGGCCAAGGTTGATTCAATGCCCCTGGCCACCCTGATTGGGAATAAATCAGGGTTCCAGGGGGGTCCCATGCATCCCAGGGTGCAGGCTCTGACACGGACGACAGTCCCAGACGGCCTAAGTGAGCTCCAGGGGACTGGCCCTCGACTTCATCACTGGTCAGGGTCACCACAGGAGTACTCTCTGTGTCATGAGGCAGACGTAGCTGTTCAAGACTCTGATCTTGAGACCGCTCTCAATCCGGATGCACCGGATGGTGACGCTATAGTGAATAATCTTATAGCGTCCATCAATGGAAAGTTGGGTATTTCCCCCTCAACTCCTCCAGGGGAGGGGTCAGCTTCACAGCAGGATAAATCCCTCTTTCAATATCTCAAGTGTATATTGAGTATTTCTTCGGCGCTCTATTGGGAGACCCAGACGATTGGGTGTATAGCACTGCCTCCGGAGGCCACACAAAGCAATTACACTAAAAAGTGTAAGGCCCCTCCCCTTCTGGCTATACACCCCCAGTGGGATCACTGGCTCACCAGTTTTCTGCTTTGTGCGAAGGAGGTCAGACATCCACGCATAGCTCCACTGTTTGTAGTCAGCAGTAGCTGCTGGCTATATCGGATGGAAGAAAAGAGGGCCCATATGGGGCCCCCAGCATGCTCCCTTCTCACCCGCGGTGGTGCTTGTAAGGTTGAGGTACCTATTGCTGGTACAGAGGCTGGAGCCCACATGCTGTTTTCCTTCCACATCCCCTGGAGGGCCCTGTGGAAGTGGGATCTTGCCGGCCCCCAAGCCCTGGGGCCGGGCTCCATCCACAGACCCAGAGAACCTGCTGGATTTGGAGCGGGAGTGCCGTTCAGGGACAAGGCCCTGCAACTTTCAGGTACTCTGTGTCCCCGGCAGGCACGGACACTCTCAAGGCTTGCTGAGCGTTATAGTGCGCCGGGGACAGTAGCGCTGTGCGCTGGGGTTAGGTCACTGCAGCTTTGCTGAGTGACGTTACATGTTGGGAACTACTGCGCCGACCGCTCCTGGAGCGGCGGCGCAGCTGCGACTTGTGGTGCGCCGGGGACTTTGCGCCGACCGCGCTTTTACGGCGGCGGCGCTTCTAACTTTAGCCCCCGGCTTCTGCGGCCTAGCGCCGCTTCGTTCCCGCCCCCACCCTGTCAATCAGGGTAGGGGAGAGACGCTGCTCAATCGGCAGCGCCGAGGGCTGGAGCTTTATTTACATGCTCCAGCCCTCTCACTAGGCACAGTGGGAAGCAGGCTTCCCGCTCTTCGTCTGTATACGCCCAGGGCCCGCCCCCCCTCTCCACAAGGACGCCGGCAGCCATTACACATGCAGTCTGGCTGGGGAAAGGCAGCAGGCTCTGGGAGACCCAGACTAAAGGGATTTCGGCGACCACACACCCGCTCCTAAGCGGGCGGTAAGCAGCACATTAGTGCTGGCCCCACTAGTGCCTCAGTGTTATATTAGTGTACTTTTTTCTTGGTACCATATATATATATATATATATATATATATATATAGTTGCACTGTAAGGTCGCTTCTTGGCTGGACACCCTGTACTGCTCTGAGGAGGCAGCAACATGTCATCCGCAAAACGCAAGGGTGCCAAGGCACGGGCTGTGTACACTGCTTGTACAGCATGTGGGGCTAATCTACCAGCAGGCTCCAATGACTCTCATTGTGTGCAATGTTCAGTCCCAGTGGCACTTCGTCAGCCAGAGCCTATGGTGGTAGTGGCCCAGGCAGAGACGCCTGTGAACCCTGCCCCGGTGACGGGGACAGACTTTGCAGTTTTTGCCGATAAAATGTCTGTGACTATGACAAAAATCCTGGAGACCTTGCAGTCCAGGCCAGTTACTCAGACCATGGACACTGCTGTGCCTATGTTCCCCGGTCCCCCTCAGTTGGAACTAATCCGTACTTCAAGGGGGTCTCAAGCATCACAGGCTGAAGTCTCTGACTCAGATGACAGTCCCAGGCAGCCTAAGCGAGCTCGCTGGGAAAGACCCTCGACGTCATCACACTGCTCAGGGTCTCAGCGAGCAGAGTCTCTCTGTGATGAGACTGAGGACGGTGATCAGGATTCTAATCCTGAGGCCCCTCTCAATCTGGATGCCCCTGATGGTGACGCCATGGTTAATGACCTTATATCGGCAATTAATAGGCTGTTGGATATTTCTCCCCCAGCTCCTTCAGCAGAGGAGGCAGCTGCACAGCAGGAGAAGTTCCATTTCCTGTATCCCAAGCGTAAATTAAGTGCTTTTTTGGACCACTCTGACTTCAGAGAATCAATCCAGAAACACGACGCTCACCCAGACAAGCGTTTCTCTAAACGTTCTAAGGATACCCGTTATCCTTTTCCCTCTGAGGTGGCCAAACGCTGGACCCAGTGTCCAAAGGTGGATCCCCCAATTTCCAAGCTTGCGGCTAGATCCATAGTCGCAGTAGAGGATGGCGCTTCACTTAAAGATGCCAACGACAGACAGATGGACCTTTGGTTGAAATCTGTCTATGAAGCTATCGGCGCGTCGTTTGCTCCAGCATTCGCGGCCGTGTGGGCACTCCAAGCTATTTCAGCTGGTTTAGCACAGGTGGATGCTGTCATACATCCATCAGTACCGCAGGTGGCGTCCCTAACTTCGCAAATGTCTGCGTTTGCGACCTATGCTATCAATGCTGTCCTAGAATCTACGAGCCGTACCGCTATGGCGTCCGCCAATTCTGTGGTTTTGCGCAGAGCCTTGTGGTTAAAGGACTGGAAAGCGGATGCTGGTTCCAAAAAATGCTTAACCAGCTTGCCATTATCTAGAGACAGACTGTTTGGTGAGCCATTGGCTGAAATCATAAAACAGTCCAAGGGTAAGGACTCTTCCTTACCACAGCCCAGAGCAAGTAAACCTCAACAGAAAAAGTGGCAGTCGAGGTTTCGCTCCTTTCGAGGCTCGGGCAAGGCCCAATTCTCCTCGTCCAAAAGGACTCAGAAAGAACAAGGGAGCTCAGATTCCTGGCGGGCTCACTCACGCCCCAGGAAAGCAAATGGAGGAACCGCTTCCAAAGCGGCTACCTCATGACTTTCGGCCTCCTCCCTCCGCATCCTCGGTCGGTGGCAGGCTCTCCCGCTTTTGCGACATTTGGCTGTCACAGGTCAACGACCGGTGGGTAACAGACATTTTGTCTCGCGGGTACAGAATCGAGTTCAGTTCTCGGCCTCCACTTCGGTTCTTCAGAACCTCCCCACACCCCAACCGAGCAGATGCCCTGCTGCAGGCGGTGGACTCTCTAAGAGCAGAAGGAGTCGTGATCCCTGTCCCCCCTCAGGAACGGGGGCGAGGATTTTACTCCAATCTCTTTGTCGTTCCAAAAAAGGACGGCTCCTTCCGTCCTGTTCTGGACCTAAAACTGCTCAACAAGCATGTGAACGCCAGGCGGTTCCGGATGGAATCCCTCCGCTCAGTCATTGCCTCAATGTCTCAAGGAGATTTCCTAGCATCAATAGACATCAAAGATGCTTATCTCCACGTGCCGATTGCTACAGAGCACCAACGCTTTCTACGCTTCGTGATAGGAGACGACCATCTTCAGTTCGTAGCTCTGCCATTTGGTCTGGCGACAGCCCCTCGGGTGTTCACCAAGATCATGGCGGCAGTGGTAGCAGTCTTGCACTCTCACGGACACTCTGTGATCCCTTACTTGGACGATCTACTGGTCAAGGCACCCTCTCAAGAGGCATGCCAACTCAGCCTGAGTGTTGCACTGGAGACTCTCCAGGCGTTCGGGTGGATCATCAACTTCCCAAAGTCAAATCTGTCACCGACCCAATCACTAACGTATCTTGGCATGGAGTTTCATACTCTCTCAGCGATAGTGAAGCTTCCGCTGGACAAGCAGCGGTCTCTACAGACTGGGGTGCAGGCTCTCCTTCAAAGTCAGTCGCACTCCTTAAGACGCCTCATGCACTTCCTCGGGAAGATGGTGGCGGCAATAGAGGCGGTTCCGTTTGCACAGTTTCATCTGCGTCCCCTTCAATGGGACATTCTCCGCCAATGGGACGGGAAGTCAACATCCCTGGACAGGAAAGTCTCCCTTTCCCAGACGGCCAAGGACTCTCTGCAGTGGTGGCTCCTTTCCACCTCATTATCACAGGGAAGATCCTTCCTACCACCGTCCTGGGCGGTGGTCACGACAGACGCGAGTCTGTCAGGGTGGGGAGCAGTGTTTCTCCACCACAGGGCTCAGGGTACGTGGACTCAGCAGGAGTCCACCCTTCAGATCAATGTTCTGGAAATCAGAGCAGTGTATCTTGCCCTACTAGCCTTCCAACAGTGGCTGGAAGGGAAGCAGATCCGAATTCAATCGGACAACTCCACAGCGGTGGCATACATCAATCACCAAGGGGGGACACGCAGTCGGCAAGCCTTCCAGGAAGTCCGACGGATTATGATGTGGGTGGAAGCCACGGCCTCCACCATATCCGCGGTTCACATCCCCGGCGTAGAAAACTGGGAAGCAGACTTCCTCAGTCGCCAGGGCATGGACGCAGGGGAATGGTCCCTTCACCCGGACGTGTTTCAGGAAATCTGTCGCCGATGGGGAAGGCCGGACGTCGACCTAATGGCGTCCCGGCACAACAACAAGGTCCCAACCTTCATGGCACGGTCTCGCGATCAAAGAGCTCTAGCAGCAGACGCCCTAGTGCAAGATTGGTCGCAGTTCCGGCTCCCTTATGTGTTTCCACCTCTGGCACTCTTGCCCAGAGTGTTACGCAAGATCAGATCCGACTGCAGCCGCGTCATACTCGTCGCTCCAGACTGGCCGAGGAGGGCGTGGTATCCGGATCTGTGGCATCTCACGGTCGGCCAACCGTGGGCACTACCAGACCGACCAGACTTACTGTCCCAAGGGCCTTTTTTCCATCGGAATTCTGCGGCCCTGAACCTGACTGTGTGGCCATTGAGTCCTGGATCCTAGCGTCTTCAGGCTTACCCCAAGGGGTCGTTGCCACCATGAGACAGGCTAGGAAACCCACGTCTGCTAAGATCTACCACAGAACGTGGAGGATATTCTTATCCTGGTGCTCTGCTCAGGGAATGTCTCCCTGGCCATTTGCATTGCCTACCTTTCTTTCTTTCCTGCAATCTGGGTTAGAAAAAGGTTTGTCGCTCGGCTCCCTTAAAGGACAAGTCTCGGCGCTATCCGTCTTTTTTCAGAAGCGTCTAGCACGACTTTCTAAGGTGCGCACGTTCCTACAGGGGGTTTGCCATATCGTTCCCCCGTACAAGCGGCCGTTAGATCCATGGGATCTGAACAGGGTACTAGTTGCCCTCCAGAAGCCGCCCTTCGAGCCTCTGAGGGAGGTTTCACTTTCTAGACTATCACAGAAAGTGGCTTTTCTGGTAGCGATCACATCTCTTCGGAGAGTGTCTGAGCTAGCAGCGCTGTCTTCCAAGGCTCCCTTCCTGGTCTTCCACCAGGACAAGGTAGTGCTGCGCCCCATTCAGGAGTTTCTCCCGAAGGTGGTATCCTCTTTTCATCTTAATCAGGATATCTCTTTGCCTTCGTTTTGTCCTCATGCAGTTCATCGGTATGAGAAGGATTTACATTTGTTAGATCTGGTGAGAGCACTCAGAATCTACATTTCCCGCACGGCGCCCCTGCGCCGTTCGGATGCACTCTTTGTCCTTGTCGCTGGTAAGCGCAAAGGGTCGCAGGCTTCTAAGGCCACCCTGGCTCGATGGATCAAAGAACCAATTCTTGAAGCCTACCGTTCTGCTGGGCTTCCGGTTCCATCAGGGCTGAAGGCCCATTCTACCAGAGCCGTGGGTGCGTCCTGGGCATTGCGACACCAGGCTACGGCTCAACAGGTGTGCCAGGCAGCTACCTGGTCGAGTCTGCACACTTTCACCAAACATTATCAGGTGCATACCTATGCTTCGGCGGACGCCAGCCTAGGTAGAAGAGTCCTGCAGGCGGCAGTTGCCTCCCCGTAGGGGAGGGCTGTCTTGCAGCTCTAACATGAGGTATTTCTTTACCCACCCAGGGACAGCTTTTGGACGTCCCAATCGTCTGGGTCTCCCAATAGAGCGCCGAAGAAGAAGGGAATTTTGTTACTTACCGTAAATTCCTTTTCTTCTAGCTCTTATTGGGAGACCCAGCACCCGCCCTGTTGTCCTTCGGGATTTTTGGTTTGTTTGCGGGTACACATGTTGTTCATGTTGAACGGTTTTCAGTTCTCCGATGTTACTCGGAGTGAATTTGTTTAAACCAGTTATTGGCTTTCCTCCTTCTTGCTTTTGCACTAAAACTGGTGAGCCAGTGATCCCACTGGGGGTGTATAGCCAGAAGGGGAGGGGCCTTACACTTTTTAGTGTAATTGCTTTGTGTGGCCTCCGGAGGCAGTGCTATACACCCAATCGTCTGGGTCTCCCAATAAGAGCTAGAAGAAAAGGAATTTACGGTAAGTAACAAAATTCCCTTCTTTTCTGGCGCTGACTTCAGAGAAGCAGTTCAGAAACACCACGCTTACCAGATAAGCGTTTTCTCCAAACGTTTTAAGGATACACGTTATCCCTTTCACCTGACGTGGTAAAGCGCTAGACCCAGGGTCCAAATGGATCCCCCAATCTCCAGACTTGCGGCTAGATCCATAGTTGCAGTGAAGATGGGACTTCACTTAAAGATACCATTCACAGACAGATGGACCTCTGGTTGAAGTCTGTCTGTGAAGCTATCAGCGTGTCGGTTGCTCCGGCATTCGCAGCCGTATGGGCACTCTAACCTCTTTCAGCTGCGCTTGCGCAGCTGGTCTTGAGCACATGTGCATCTGTGCCGCAGGTGGTGTCCTTAACCTCGCAATGTCTGCATTGCAACTTACCCTAGTAATGCTGTCCTGGAGGGACAGTCGAGGTTGGTCCTTCCCAGGCTCGGGCAGGTCCCAGTTGTCCTCGTCCAAAAGGGCTCAAAAGGCTCAGAGGGGCTCAGATTCCGGCCGGGCTCAATCACGCCCAAGGAAGGCAGCAGGAGGAACCGCTACCAAGGCGGTCTCCTCATGACTGTCAGCTCTCTCTCTCCGCATCCGCGGTTGGTGGCAGAATCTCCCGCTTGGGGATATTTAACTGCCACAGGTCACAGACCGGTGGGTGAGAGACATTTTGTCTCACGTGTACAGGATAGAACTCTGTTCTCGTCCTCCGACGCGATTCTTCAGCACTTCTCCCCCCCTCCCCCCACCGAGCCGTTGCTCTTCTGCAGGCAGAAGTGGTAATCCCTGTTCCTCTTCAGGAACAAGACACGTTTTTTTCCTCCAATCTGATTGGGGTGCCAAAAAAGGGGTGGCTTTTTCCGTTCCGTTCTGGACCTAACACTGCTCACCAAGCACGTGAAGGCCAGGCGGTTCCGGATGTAACCCTCCGCTCCGTCATTGCCTCAATGTCGCAAGGAGACTTCCTAGCATCAATAGACATCAGAATGCCTATCTCCACGTGCCGATTGCTCCAGAGCACCAGCGTGTGCTACGTTTTCGTTATTGAAGACGAGCATCTTCAGTGCGTAGCCCTGCCCTTCGGTCTAGCGACAGCCCCACGGGTTTTCGCCAGGTTCAGGGCAGCAGTGGGAGCAGTCCTGCACTCTCAGGGTCACTCTGTGATCCTTACTGGAACGATCCACTTGTCAAGGCACCCTCTCAAGAGGCATGCCAACGCAGCCTGAACGTGGCGCTGGAGACTCTCCAAAGTTTCGGGTGGATCATCAACTTTTCAAGGTTACATCGGGCACTGACCCAATCGCCGACATATCTGAGCATAGAGTTTCACACTCTCTCAGCGGTAGTGAAGCTTCCGCTGGACAAGCAGCGTTCACTACAGACGGGGGTGCAGTCTCTCCTTCAAGGCCAGTCACACCCCTTAAGACGTCTCATGCACAGGCAGTCACTTTCGCGCAGTTTCATCTGCGTCCACTTCAATGGGACATGCTTGCCAATGGGTTGGGGAGTCGACGTCCCTAGACAGGAACGTTTCCCTTCTCAGACGGTCATGGAGTCCATCCGTCAGATCAATGTTCTGGAAATCGGGGCAGTGTATCTTGCCCTGCAAGCCTTCCAGCAGTGGCTGGAAGGAAAACAGATCCGAATTCAGTCGGACAATTCCACAGCGGTGGCAGACATCGCCCACCAAGGCGGAACACGCATCGCCAAGCCTACCTGGCAATCCGGCGGATTCTGATGTGGGTGGGGGACAGAGCATCCACCATATCCGCAGTTCACATCCCGGGCGTAGGAAATTGGGAAGCAGACTTCTTCAGTCGCCTGGGTATGGACGCAGGGGAATGGCCTCTGCACCCAGAATGGTGTCAGGCAATCTGTAGCCGCTGGGGGATGCCGGACGTCGACCTAATGGCGTCTCGACACAACAACAAGGTCCCGATTTGCATGGCGCGGTCTCACGAGCAAAGAGCTCTGGCGGCAGGCGCCTTAGTTCAGGATTGGTCGCAGTTCCAGCTACCCTATGTGTTCTACCTCTGGCACTGTTGCCAGAGTGCTACGCAAGCTTAGCTCCGCTTGCCGCCGCGCCATCCTCGTCGTCCCAGACTGGCCGAGGAGGTCGTGGTTCCCGGATCTGGGGCATCTCACGGTCGGCCAACCGTGGGCACTCTCAGACCGGCCAGACTTACTGTCCCAAGGGCCGTTTTTTCCACTGAATTCTACGGCCCTGATCCTGACTGTGTGGCCATCGAGTCCGGGATTCTAGCGTCTTCAGGATTATCTCAAGTCGTCATTGCCACCATGAGACGGGCTAGGAAGCTGACGTCTGCCAGGATCTACCACAAGACGTGGAAGATATTCTTCTCTTAGCGCTCTGCTCAGGGAGTGTCTCCCTGGACATTTGCATTGCCTACTTTTCCTTCCTTCCTGCAATCTGGTTTGGGAAAAGGTTTGTCGCTCGGCTCCCTTAACGGACGAGTCCCAGCGCTGTCTGTATTCTTTCAGAATCGCATAGTACGACTTCCTCAGGTACGCACGTTCCTGCAGGGGGTTGGTCGCATTCTCCCTCCGTACAAGAGGCCGTTAGACCCATGGGATCTGCACAGGGTACTTATTGCTCTCCAGGAGCCGCCCTTGGGGCCTCTGAGGGATGTTTTTTCACTTTCTCGACTGTCACAGAAAGTGGCTTTTTTGCTAACGGTCACGTCTCTTCAGAGAGTGTCCGAGCTAGCAGCGCGGTCATCCAAAGCTCCTTTCCTGGTGTTTCACCAAGACAAGGTAGTGCTGCGCCTGATTACGGGGTTTCTCCCTAAGGTGGTATCCCCCTTTTCATCTCAGTCAGGATATCTCCTTACCTTCCTTTTGTCCTCATCCAGTTCATCGATATGCATTGGATTTGCATTTGTTGGATCTGATGAGAGCGCTCAGAATCTACTTTTCCCGCACGGTGCCCCTGCGCCGCTCGGATGCACTCTTTATACTTGTCGCTGGTCAGCGCAAAGGGTCGCAGGCTTCCAAAGCCACCCTGGCTCGATGGATCAAGGAACCAATTCTTGAAGCCTACCGTTCTACTGAGCTTCCGGTTCCATCAGGGCTGAAGGCCCATTCTACCAGAGCCGTGGGTGCGTCCTGGGCATTACGACACCAGGCTACGGCTCAACAGGTGTGCCAGGCAGCTACCTGGTCGAGTCTGCACACTTTCACCAAACATTATCAGGTGCATACCTATGCTTCGGCGGATGCCAGCCTAGGTAGAAGAGTCCTGCAGGCGACAGTTGCCTCCCCGTAGGGGAGGGCTGTCTTTGCAGCTCTAACATGAGGTATTTCTTTACCCACCCAGGGACAGCTTTTGGACGTCCCAATCGTCTGGGTCTCCCAATGGAGCGCCGAAGAAGAAGGGAATTTTGTTACTTACCGTAAATTCCTTTTCTTCTAGCTCCTATTGGGAGACCCAGCACCCGCCCTGTTGTCCTTCGGGATTTTTGGGTTGGTTTTTCGGGTCCACATGTTGTTCATGTTGAATGGTTTTCAGTTCTCCGATGTTACTTCGGAGTGAATTTGTTTAAACCAGTTATTGGCTTTCCTCCTTCTTGCTTTTGCACTAAAACTGGTGAGCCAGTGATCCCACTGGGGGTGTATAGCCAGAAGGGGAGGGGCCTTACACTTTTTAGTGTAATGCTTTGTGTGGCCTCCGGAGGCAGTAGCTATACACCCAATCGTCTGGGTCTCCCAATAGGAGCTAGAAGAAAAGGAATTTACGGTAAGTAACAAAATTCCCTTCTTTTGCAATTTTTTCGCACTTGGAATTTTTTTGCTATTTTCCAGTACACTATATGGTAAAACTTATGGTTTCATTTAAAAGTACAACTCGTCCCGCAAAAAACAAGCCCTTACATGGCAAGATTGATGGAAAAATAAAAACAATTACGGCTCTCGGAAGAAGGGGAGCAAAAGGGGTTAAGCCCGAGACATCAGTTTGTGTTGGCTGTAACAGACAAGATTGGAGCTGAAGACTTGTGCACAACATTTGTACCCCTTAAAGGGAACCAGTCACCAGGATTTTTGTATATAACCTAAAGCCAGTGCTATACAGGCACTATCAGGCTGATTCTATACATACCATTAGTGGTCAGCTCTGTTGTTTAGGTTTTCAAATCCAAGACTGTAAATTTAAAAAATCAGCAGCTTTTTGATTGGCGTTTGCAACTGAGCACATAATCTGTGGGTGGGTATTCATATGGATTCACGCCCCCTGCCTGTTGTTCCTCCCTCTGTGTTAGCAGAAGTTCAGTTTTGGAAAGGTTAAGTTTCAGATAGAGAGCAGACATGATGTTGCAAACTGCAGTCAGGCAGTCACTTGTGTTCTGTAGTACAGCGGGGGTGAGCTCAGGGGATGAGGTGTATATCTGTGTCATCAGCATAAAGATGGTACTGAAAGCCAAATCTGCTGATGGTCATTCCAATTTGGGCAGTGTACAGGGAGAAAAGAAGAGGGCCGAGGACTGAACCTTGAGGGACCCCAACAGTGAGAGTAAGAGGAGAAGATGTGGAGCCAGCAAATGATACGCTGAATGAGCGGTCAGAAAGATAGGAAGAGAACCAGGAAAGAACAGTGTCCTTTAGGCCAATAGAATGGAGCATAGAGAGAAGGAGATGGTGGTCAACAGTGTCGAAGGCGGCAGAAAGGTCAAGAAGAATAAGCAGAGAGTGGTCACCTTTACGTTTTGCTGTCAATAGGTCATTGGTCACTTTGACAAGGGCAGTTTCTGTTGAGTATAAAGGGCGGAAGCCAGACTGTAAAGGATCTAGAAGAGAGTGAGTGGAAAGGTAGTGGGTGAGATGAGAGTAGACCAGGCGCTCCAAGAGTTTAGAGATGAAGGAGAGATTGGAGACTGGTCTGTAGTTGCTTGTGCAGGACGGATCAAGGGAAGGTTTTTTTAATAACGGAGTAATGATAGTGTTTGAGGGAACAGGGGAAGATACCAGAAGAGAGATTGAAGATTTTAGATGGGTGAGTGGTGACAACCGGAGAGAGTGTCTGGAGTAGGTGTGAGGGAAAGGGATCAGTAGGGCAAGTGGTGGGACGAGAAGAAGAGAGGAGCCTGTAGACTTCCTCCTCTGTGACTTGGTCAAATGTGGAAAGTGAGCTGGATGGGATTCACAAAACTTGGTGGCTGGGAGCTGATCTCTCGGCGGATGTTTTCTCTGTGAAATACGAGGCCAGGTCATCAGCATGAAGGTCTGTGATAGGGGTCTGTGCTTTGGGACTGAGGAGGGAGTGAAAGGTGTCGAAGAGATTTTTTGGATTGTTGGATAGTGAGGAGATAAGGGTGGTGAAGTAGGTCTGTTTGGCAAGGTGAAGGGAAGAGTTGTAGGTCCTTAACATGAACTTGTAGTGGATGAAGTTTTCTGGTGTGCGGGATTTCCTCCATAGGCGCTCGGCCCTCCTAGAGCATCGCTGGAGAAATCGAGTTTGTGATGTGAGCCAACACATGTACCAACCCGCGGCAATACAGCGGTAAAACCGCGGCAAACCGCATGCGGTTTTCGGGTGCGGTTTGCCACGGTCTTTTACCGCGGGTGCGGTAATCTTTCAGACCCTGCGGAATTTTCTTAAGAAAATTCCATTTTCCAGTGCGCACAGGGCCTTAAGGCTAGGGCTACATGGTGACTTAGTGCGCAACGCTGAAATCGCAGCGACACATTGCAACATTGGTTTGTAATGTCACGTTATGACCTCCAGCATACTGCAACAGTGTCAGAAATGTTTCCAAATGTGTTGGATTGTGTCACTAGTTGCAAGCAAAATACTTGTCATAGACTTAAATGTAAGGCTATGTGCGCACGTCGCGTAAAAACATGCAGTTACGCTGCGCTTTGTAGCGCAGCGTAACTGCATGCGTCCTGCGTCCCCTGCACAATCTATGGAGACTGTGCAGGGGCCGTGCGCACGTGGCGTTTAAGAGCGCAGCGCTTCGGCTACTGCCGAAGCGCTGCGCAAAAAGAAGTGACATGTCACTTCTTTCCTGCGCTTTGCCGGCAGCTCCTGCTCTGTCTATGGCAGGAGCTGCAGGCAGAGCGCATGGAATCAGCGCTCACTACGGACATTTCTGCAGCGATCTAAAGCGCACATGTGCTCTTCAGATCGCTGCAGAAATTTCTGCAGGGCTTGTACGCAACGTGCGCACATAGCCTTAGTCACAAGCGACTTGTGTGCAACTTGGCTGTTATTTACAGGCAATCGCAGTTCTAAATAAGGTCTTTGTCTCATGATTTTTGAGTCGCGGTCGCTGTGTAGCCCCAGTTTTGATGTTAGTAGTCTATAGCAAAGAGAGTCATTTCCTCTGTCTCTTCATTGACACCTTCATGATTATGACCCATGCTTGCTGTCATTGAACACTTTTTAGACTCTGCCAGACTCAACTCCTAATAAAATTATTTTATTTATTTTGTTTGTTTTTTTTGCACCCAAGGTATATGATGTAGTGCAAAATACAAGCTTCATTACAGCGCAGTCTCCTGAAAGATAATGTTAAAAG
Source organism: Anomaloglossus baeobatrachus (assembly GCF_048569485.1). Taxonomy (NCBI): domain Eukaryota; kingdom Metazoa; phylum Chordata; class Amphibia; order Anura; family Aromobatidae; genus Anomaloglossus; species Anomaloglossus baeobatrachus. Next base: position 220,746,809 of record NC_134356.1, read on the forward strand.
CCTTGCAATGCAATGACACACTTATTTTTTTTTTTTTTTTTTTTTGTATGGAAGAAAATAAACAATTACATCTTCACCACCCCCTAAAACAAAACAAATCATCTGCTCCTTTCAAAGACCATGCCCTCATCCAGTTATGTGAATAGCAGGAGTCTGCCACTTTTTTACTGGTCGCGCCTGTGAATATGCCAAAATATGAGATCAGAACACCGTGATACCTCGGTTTTCGTTGATAATCAGTCTGAATACAATCAATGAAAACCGAAGAAATTATTTTCATAGGAATTAATGTAAATTCAATTAATTTGTTTGACACTCTAAAATACATACAAAACACATTTCTTTGTCGCTCCATTGGGAGACCCAGACAATTGGGTGTATAGCTTCTGCCTCCGGAGGCCACACAAAGTATTACACTTAAAAAAGTGTAACCCCTCCCCTCTGCCTATACACCCTCCCGTGGATCACGGGCTCCTCAGTTTTATGCTTTGTGTGGAAGGAGGCACACATCCACTCATGCATTCTCATATTAGTTATGTCGGTTGGAAGAAAAGAGGGCCCCCGGCATGTTCCCTTCTCACCCCACTACGTCGGCGGTGTTGTTAAGGTTGAGGTACCCATTGCGGGTACAAAGGCTGGAGCCTCATGCCGTCTCCTTCACCATCCCTTAGCGGCTCTGGGAGAAGTGGGATCCTGAGCGGTTATCCATTTACTGGGACCGTGCTCCCTCCGCAGCCCCTGTGGGAATCTGCCGGACCGGAGTCTATTCAACCTCAGGGACCGGGCCCTGCAACTCTAAGGTACTCTGTGTCCCCATTGGGGACTGTGTGGAGCGTACCTTCTTCCCGGACGCTGCGGCAGCTGCTGAATTGAGAAGGCCGGCGGACTTCCGCGCCGACCGTGCCTGCTTGTCGGGCGCGGTCTCAAATTTAGTCCCCGGCTTCATCGAGGCCTAGTCGCAAAAATCCCGCCCCCGGGCCTGCCTGTCAGGGGTAAGGGCGGGACTGCCGACCTGACGTCGGATGTGAGGGCTGGAGCATCCTGCATGTTTCCTCCCCCCTCACTGATCACTGTGGGGACCCCAGATTCCCGCACTTTCCTGGCGCCGCCCACGGCTCCACTCCTCCCCTGAGAGCTCCGGCAGCCATTTTTTTGGGCATTCTGCCGGTGGAGGATTCTCAGGAACAGCTCTGCAGCTCCGGGGGACCTAAGGCAGGGAATCTGGAGGACACACACACGCCGCTTGTTAGCGGTCGGTAAGCCACACCGGTCACCCGGTGCTGGTCCCCCCTAGGGTGCCGGAATAGATACATATTTATATATATATATTTCTGTTCGGTCGGGCTGTATACCCTTTTTTGCCCATATACCCTCAGTGATCATTCTCCTAGGAGACAGCATGTCGTCCACAAGGAGCAAAGCTGTTAAGGCACAGGGTTTTTTTTGCGGCCTGTACCTCTTGTGGGGCTATGTTACCTGCGGGTTCCACCTACCCTCACTGTGAGCAATGCTCGACCCCTGTTTCGATTGCTCAGCCGGAGCCTCGGTCACTAGTGGACCCCTCGGCTCATGTAGACCCCCCTGCTCCCCCTGTCCAGGCGGCAGGGACAGAGTTTGCCTCTTTTGCTGAGAGACTGAGTCACTTTCACAATCCATGGCTCAGTCTATGGACAAATGGTCTGCCAAGCTGCTAGAAGCTTTGCAGTCCAGACCGGTCCTTACACAGGCCCCGGCCCCTGTTGGATTGTCGCCTCCAGGCCCCTCTCGGTCCGCGCCGCAGCGCGCTCCCAGGTTGGGCCCTAGGTCCCACGTGGAGGACTCCTGCCCGGACCACAGTCCTAGACCGGCTAAGCGGGCTTGCTGGGAATCTTCACCGAATTCTTCACGCTGCTCGGGTTCCCAGCTTGAGGACTCTCTGGAGGACGAGGCGGACGTCGCAGCTCAGGGCTCTGACCCGGACGTCGCCCTTAACCTTGATACACATGAAGGGGACGCCTTAGTGAATGATCTTATCTCGTCCATCAACCAGGTGTTGGATCTCTCACCCCCGCCTCCTCCTGTAGAGGAGTCGGCGTCTCAGCAGGAGAAACACCAGTTTCGGTTCCCCAAACATACACTTAATGCGTTTTTCGATCACTCGAACTTCAGAGACGCTGTCCAGAAGCCCAGAGCGGTTCACTGACACGCGTTACCCCTTCCCCTCTGAAGTCGTTAAGGGTTGGGCTCAATGTCCCAAGGTGGATCCTCCAGTCTCTAGATTGGCGGCTAGATCTGTGGTATCGGTTGCAGATGGCTCATCGCTAAAGGATGCCACTGACAGGCAGATAGAGCTTCTGGTGAAGTCCATCTATGAGGCCACGGGCGCGTCTTTTGCCCCGGCCTTTGCAGCTGTGTGGGCACTCCAAGCTATCTCAGCTTGTCTGGCTGAAATTAATGCTGTCACACGTAATTCTGCTCCGCAAGTTGCGTCTTTTGACTTCTCAAGCGTCAGCTTTTTCTTCCTACGCCATGAACGCAGTTCTAGACTCTGCTAGCCGTACAGCTGTGGCATCCGCTAACTCTGTGGCAGTCCGCAGGGCCATGTGGCTGCGCGAATGGAAGGCAGACTCTGCCTCCAAGAGGTTCTTAACCGGTTTGCCGTTTTCTGGCGAGCGCTTGTTTGGCGAACGATTGGATGAGATTATTAAGGAATCCAAGGGAAAGGACTCCTCCTTACCCCAGTCCAAACCTAAGAGACCTCAGCAACGGAAAATACAATCGAGGTTTCGGTCCTTTCGTCCCTCCGCCAAGCCCCAATCCTCTTCGTCCAGCAGGCCGGAGAAAGGCCAGAGGAACTCCTATGCGTGGCGGTGCAAGTCACGCCCCCAAAAGGCCGCAGGAGGCACTACCTCCAAGGCGGCCTCCTCATGACTCTCGGCATCCTCTAGCCGCATCCTCGGTCGGTGGCAGGCTCTCCCGCTTTGGCGACGCCTGGTGGCCACATGTTCAAGACCGATGGGTGAGAGACATTCTGTCTCACGGTTACAGGATAGAGTTCAGCTCTCGTCCTGCGGCTCGTTTCTTCAGAACCTCTCCGCCCCCCGCTCAGGCCGACGCACTTTTTCAGGCAGTGGATGCTCTGAAGACAGAAGGAGTTGTGACCCCCGTTCCCCTTCATGAACGTGGTCGCGGCTTTTACTCCAACTTGTTCGTGGTGCCAAAAAAGGACGGATCATTCCATCCCGTTCTGGACCTCAAGCTGCTCAACAGACATGTGAGAACCAGACGGTTTCGGATGGAATCTCTCCGCTCGGTCATCGCCTCGATGTCACAAGGAGACTTCCTAGCATCGATCGACATCAAGGATGCTTATCTCCACGTGCCGATCGCACCCGAACATCAACGCTTCTTGCGTTTCGCCATCGGGGACAAACACCTTCAGTTCGTGGCATTGCCTTTCGGCCTGGCGACAGCCCCACGGGTTTTCACCAAAGTCATGGCATCCGTTGTGGCGGTCCTGCACTCTCAGGGCCACTCGGTGATTCCCTACTTATACGATCTTCTGGTCAGGGCACCCTCTCAGATGGCGTGTCAAAACAGCCTTTCCGTCGCTCTGGCGACTCTCCAGCAGTTCGGGTGGATCATCAATCTCCCGAAATCCAAGTTGACACCGACCCAATCACTGACTTACCTCGGGATGGAGTTTCATACACAGTCAGCGGTAGTCAAGCTACCGCGGGACAAACAGCTTTCTCTCCAGGCGGGGGTGCAATCACTTCTTCGGAGTCAGTCACACCCCTTAAGGTGCCTCATGCACTTCCTGGGGAAGATGGTGGCAGCGATGGAGGCAGTGCCGTTCGCACAATTCCATCTACGGCCACTCCAATGGGACATTCTCCGCAAATGGGACAGGAGGTCGGCTTCCCTCGACAGGAACGTCTCTTTCCCTTGCAACCAAGACGTCACTTCAGTGGTGGCTCCTTCCCAATTCTCTATCGCAGGGTAAATCCTTCCTACCCCCAACCTGGGCTGTGGTCACCACGGACGCGAGCCTGTCAGGGTGGGGAGCGGTTTTTCTCCACCACAGGGCTCAGGGAACCTGGACTCCGATAGTCTTCCCTTCAGATCAATGTTCTGGAGATAAGGGCAGTGTATCTAGCCCTATTGGCCTTTCATCGGTGGCTGGAGGGCAGGCAGATCCGGATCCAGTCGGACAACGCCACTGCCGTCGCATACATCAACCACCAAGGCGGCACTCCCAGTCGTCAAGCCTTCCAGGAAGTCCGACGAATTCTGCAGTGGGTGGAAGCCACAGCTTCCACCATCTCCGCAGTTCACATCCCGGGCGTAGAAAACTGGGAAGCAGATTTTCTCAGCCGACAGGGCATGGACGCGGGGGAATGGTCTCTTCACCCAGACGTGTTTCGAGAGATCTGTCGCCGCTGGGGAACGCCGGACGTCGACCTCATGGCGTCACGGCACAACAACAAAGTCCCGGCATTCATGGCACGGTCTCAGGATCACAGAGCTCTGGCGTCGGACGCGTTAGTTCAGGATTGGTCGCAGTTTCGACTGCCTTATGTGTTTCCTCCTCTGGCGATGCTGCCCAGAGTGTTACGCAAGATCAGGTCCGACTGCCGTCGCGCCATTCTCGTCGCTCCAGACTGGCCGAGGCGGTCGTGGTACCCGGATCTGTGGCATCTCACGGTGGGTCAACCGTGGGCGCTTCCAGACCGCCCAGACTTGCTGTCACAAGGCCCATTTTTCCATCTGAATTCTGTGGCCCTCAACCTGACTGTGTGGCCATTGAATCCTGGCTCCTAGCGTCCTCAGGGTTATCTCAGGATGTCATTGCCACCATGAGACAGGCCAGGAAGCCAACATCCGCCAAGATCTATTACAGGTCTTGGCAAATCTTCCTATCCTGGTGCTCTGATAACGGTTTTCCTCCATGGCCGTTTGCCTTACCCACTTTTCTTTCATTCCTTCAATCCGGAATGGACAAGGGTTTGTCACTCGGCTCGCTCAAGGGCCAAGTATCGGCGCTCTCCGTATTTTTTCAAAAGCGCCTAGCCAGGCTTCCGCAGGTCCGCACGTTCCTGCAGGGAGTTTGCCACATAGTCCCACCTTACAAGCGTCCGCTGGAACCCTGGGATCTTAACAGGGTGCTAACGGCTTTTCAGAAACCACCTTTCGAGCCGCTGCGGGATGTCTCTTTATCACGTCTTTCGCAGAAGGTGGCCTTTCTAGTGGCAGTTACATCACTCCGGAGAGTGTCTGAGCTTGCAGCGCTGTCATGCAAAGCCCCCTTCCTGGTGTTTCACCAGGATAAGGTGGTTCTGCGTCTGGTCCCGGAATTTCTCCCTAAGGTGGTATCCCCTTTTCATCTCAATCAGGATATCTCCTTGCCTTCATTTTGCCCTAATCCAATTCACCAATGTGAAAAGGATTTGCACTCTTTGGATCTGGTGAGAGCACTCCGGCTCTCCGTGTGTCGCACAGCCCCCCTGCGTCGTTCAGATGCGCTCTTTGTCCTTGTCGCTGGCCAGCGTAAGGGTTCGCAGGCTTCCAAGTCAACCTTGGCTCGGTGGATCAAGGAACCGATTCTCGAAGCCTATCGTTCTTCTGGGCTTCCACTTCCTTCAGGGCTGAAAGCCCATTCTACCAGAGCCGTGGGTGCGTCCTAGGCATTGAGGCACCGGGCTACGGCTCAGCAGGTGTGTCAGGCAGCTACGTGGTCTAGTCTGCACACTTTCACGAAACACTATCAAGTGCATACCTATGCTTCGGCAGACGCCAGTCTAGGTAGGCGAGTCCTTCAGGCGGCGGTTTGCCCACCTGTAAGAGGGGGCCGTTTCGGCTCTTTTTATTGAGGTATTCTTTTACCCACCCAGGGACTGCTCTTGGACGTCCCAATTGTCTGGGTCTCCCAATGGAGCGACAAAGAAGGGAATTTTGTTTACTTACCGTAAATTCCTTTTCTTCTAGCTCCTATTGGGAGACCCAGCACCCGCCCCTGTTCCCTTCGGGCTGGTTGTTCTTTTGTGTACACATGTTGTTCATGTTGAATTGTTCTTTTGGTTCATGGTTTTCAGTTCTCCGAACATCCTTCGGATTGAATTTACCCTAGACCAATTTATAAGTTTTCTCCTTCCTGCTTTTGCACCAAAACTGAGGAGCCCGTGATCCACGGGAGGGTGTATAGGCAGAGGGGAGGGGTTACACTTTTTAAAGTGTAATACTTTGTGTGGCCTCCGGAGGCAGAAGCTATACACCCAATTGTCTGGGTCTCCCAATAGGAGCTAGAAGAAAAGGAATTTACGGTAAGTAAACAAAATTCCCTTCTTTATAGAGTAAAGATAATGATTAATACTAAAAAGAATAAGACATGAATATAAAAGGAATATTAAATGAACATAAAACACTAATATAAAGAATACTTACATTTTATCTTACATTTCGAAACTGACGAGCGGGGTGATACTCACACAATGTAACACGGCGCTGGAGAATGCATGAATCATCCTTTGTTGTCTCAAAATTAGCAGCGAAGTCACGTGGGCATGCAGACAAAAACAAACAACCACCGAAGCAAATTTTTAGTGCAAAAGATCAATGAAAACCGAAACAAACGATAACCGATGTCAACGAAAACTGAGGGACTACTGTACTTTGAGGCCAAAACAAGCTCCATCATTAGCAGGTTAAAGAGGACCTGCCACCAGGTCAAGTGTCCAGCCTTTGCTACTTTTTCCACTGCGTATTTTTTATTTATTTTTTTTTTTTTATACACCCGCCACACGGTTTCAGAGGTATGGGCCTTTTTATTTGGAGCTAATTTTTATGGTTTTTACCAATGATGTGTGCTTGCCAGTGCTCGATATTTGATCGTTGATTGCGCATTGGTGTCCTCGGTTTAGTATAGCAGGCGCTCAGATGTGGTCATGAAACATCGTACGCAAAGCACAGGCACACTTCACTGCATGATGTGAGCAGCACCAGAGACTGGAAGTGAAGCGAGCCTGTGATTCCATTATACTCGTTACTCAAGTTCAGCCTGTCTGAGGTTCACTCACCATTTTGAGTATTGTGCTCACTTTTACCAAATGGATGTGGCTCAAAGGATGATACAAGGGTATGTCTGTAGGCTCCTCTGCATAATTTAATTTATTTTACTCGTTTACATAGCACTATTAACTCCACAGCTTTACAGACGTGATAATCGCTGTCCCCATTGGGGCTCACAATCTTAATTCCCTATCACGATGTCTTTGGAGTCTTGGAGGAAACCCAGACAAACATGGGCAGAACATAGAAACTCCTTGCAGATGTTGTCCGTGGTGGGATTTGAACAAAGGACCCCAGCGCTACAATAATGCAGTTCTAAGCACCGAGCCACCGTACCGCCCATTAAGTACCCTGTTGCCTTGTTCACCTTGGTACAGACGATAAAAATTAGCACTAATTTAAAGACACATTTCTTGAACTGTATGGCAGATTTTAAGAAAGAAAAATCTAATACTCAGGAGCAGGAGGGATATGAGCAAAAACGAGATATTTGACCACGCCTCTTTTAAGCGTGGCGTTTGTGACAATTTATATTGTTTTAACTCCTTAAACCTTTCACCGGATGTTTAGAATACTCACTTAACGGTCGGTGCGGGGCAAACTTTTCTAATGGGCGTCTCCGGCTCCACGCCTCTTTTCGGCCATCTTTGTCCTTTTGAAGCTAGTGTGGATGACGCATTCTACGTCATCTACACTAGCAGACATTGAGGTCCCGCGCAGGCGCACTACAATACTTTGATCTGTCCTGCTCAGGGCAGATCAAAGTGCACCTGCGCAGGACCTTATTCCTGGCTAGTGTGTATGATGTAGAACGTGTCATCCACACTAGCTTCAGAAGGAGGACAAAGATGGCCTAAAGAGGAGGCACGGAGACACCCATCCGACCAGTCTGCTCTGCACCGACCATTAGGGGAGTATTATAAACAGCTGGTGACTGCATCCCTTTAAGGATGCATGTTACCACTATCAGTGGTATTGTTTACGTGGGCCGTGCATAATTTCCCAGTATACAGAAATGAATGACATTTACGTAGTGTCCCATCATTAATGACAAGCCTACTGTTTAGAAGAGATTGTGTATATAAGTGTTGCTTAGAAGTGATGAAACCTAACCTATTCTTGGTTGACTTTTGCAGGTTTCCGCCAGGAGTTGTGGGAGTCACTGCCCCGGGGCACCCAGCCGTAGTGGAAAGTCTAGTGGCAACGTCTCATCCTTTAATTCCCTCTGTTTCCCACACTCCATCACCAGGACAAACAAGCAAGCCAGAGCCAGACAGAGAAATCCCCACTGACCAGTAGCAATACTGTGCTTTGTTTGTGTTTCTTTTTTATTATGTTTATTTTGCCTTTTTTCCTCCCCTTTTTATTTTTTTTTTATACCTCTGGTCCCATAATTTTGCTCTGCTTCCTCCTCTCAGAATATTTGAGGGAGAAGAGCGGGATTCCAGGTCTTTTCAGCAGCTTTACCCGGTTAATAAAATCACGCTGCAAGCCCTGAGGTGTATCATCTCTCCTCACACCGGAAAGGAGAATGTTCTTATCAATGTCTGGAAACCTTTAGAATATTGCCTTTCAACAGATCTATTTTTTAACTGATTTAGTTTTTCGTGAAATACTATACGGGTGGGTTGTACTTCTGTGTGCCGGGGCAGGCTGATCTTTACCGCTTCCTCTAAAATCAGACATGCCCAGTTGTCTCAGGGAGCTGAGGCATCACCAAATTTTTAGTGTAGCAGGTATCTTCTAATCCACACAGTACTGGAAGAGAAGAATTGTTTTCTGAAGAAGCTTGTTGCATTTCTATAAAATTTTGGAATTATCTATTTTATAGTTGGATCATGTTTTTGTTTTTATTTTTTGTTTTTATTTTTTACAGAGACCACAAAATAAAAAAAAATTGAAATATTTAAAAGGTAGAAAATTAATGCATGTGTCTGTGGAGTTTCTCTCTCAGGTTCTTGGAGTCCTAGTAACAGTACATGGATGAAAAGAAGTCAAGGTACACACGACCCGCATGTCTTGTGTTCACCATGATGATGACCGTGGGCTTGGGCATTAATTCATTTCTCACCATTGTCTGCTTTGAAGCATCGCTGAATATCAGGGTTGAGTTGTAGCTGTTCATGGCATATTTTGCTTCTATAGCTTATTACAGAGGACAATAAGTGTGATATTTTAGGCTGAGTATTCCTAGATTATCAAGTTTTAGCGCCTCTAGAATTTTATCCCCATAGAAAATATCCATAGGATCTTTTACTAGCATGAGCTGATAATGAATAGTGTATATGTGTGATTTCATATAGCAAGGCTCAGGATTAAACTGCGTGAATTGGGTTGAAATTGTGTTCATGATAGTGTTGTAATAGTCCAGAGAGGAAGAAGCAGATGGAAGTTGTAAGCTGGTGCGCACAGTCCCAAGCCTTATAGGCGCTTTCATTTTTTATTCCATAAATCCAAAGTATGCACAGAAATAACAAATTTTCTTATTAGGCCGTGGCCACACGGGGGACTACTGCGATCCCCTCACATGACACTCGTCTCACACTGGCAGTACAGCAGAGCCGAGTGTCATGCGAGTGTCCCTGTGACTGAGGACAGATTGTGCGAGCGGACCTCAGCTGCGGGGGGCGGGCCAGCACTGAGGAGGGGCGGGCAGGAGCTCCTCCGTTGCCGGCTATTGCGATTCTCGCTCTGCACTCACGGTAACTGGTGTACTGCGAGTGCAGTGCGATTTTTCTCCCGTCCCATACACTTGAATGGGTGTGAGGAAAAACAAGGATCGCATTGCACCCGCAGCATGCTGCGATTGTTTTCTCGGTCCAATTAGGGCTAAGAAAATAATTGCTCATGTGCACTGACACACAGGCTCATATTGGTCCGAGTGCAATGCGATGTTTTATCGCACTCCACTCCCTTCGATTTTCATGCCGTGTGTCTTTGGCCTTACAGAAATCTTTTTTTTTTTTTTTTTTTTTTTTTGTCTTCTCCAAAGGCTTTTAAGTCGTAAAATATTTACAAGTTACCAGTTTCTAAGTGCTGATGCTTACAAGAATATCCATGTATGAGTGTGATATTTAGGACCAGGTATGGGATCAGACTCTCATTTTTTAGATCCGACTCAGGATTTCACTAAATTGGCTTGTTTTCCAATGTCTCCATTGATATCATAGGTTAGCATAAGTGTTGGAGCCCTTTCTTCTGCGAAGAAAACAATCTTAACTTTTCAATTAATTTTCCAGCTTTGGTTTCTCCATTTCTCAGTAGTAGGATGTTCTAATCTATAACTAGTGATGGACTGCATTTTCTTCCCAGTTGTCCACTATAAGGTCAGCTCACACACTAGCATCCTGGTCTATTCTTGTAAGCATCAGTAACATGGTTAAAATTCCTATCCGCCATATAGTGTCCCCTGTAGTGATGAGCAAGCACTGCCATACTCCGTACTCGTAAAGAGCAGTTGGATGCTCAGATGGGTGTGACCCGAGCACTCGAATTTAATGGATGTCACAGGGGGACTCAAGCATTTTTCCAGAACATTTCACAGAAAAATGCTGGTCTCCCCTTGACTTCCATTACACTTGGGTGCTCGAGTCACACCCATCTGAGCATCAAATTGACTCTTAAGTACTAAGCATTGTAGTGCTTGCTCATCACTTGTCCCCTGCTTAGGGCTCATGCATATGGCCATTCAGCAGTTGACCAACCTCCATATTGTGCAGACCTGTAATAGGGTACCTATAATGTAGAGGCCCTTCTGTATCTCCTTTAACAAAATATTGGCACGTTCCCCCTGAATGTGGTATCACAATGTCTCAAGGTGCGCATTTCTTCTAGGGAATAAAGGGTGCTTTACATGCTGCGACATTGCTAGCGATCTCGTTACCGATGTGATACGCCAGATCACAGATAAGATTTGCCGAGATCGCACATAGGTCATTTTTGTAGCTCCGGTCACATGTGCGATCTCGGCAAATCGTATGTGCGATCTGGCGTGTTACATCGGTAACGAGATTGCTAGCGATGTCGCAGCGTGTAAAGCACCCTTAACTGTAAAATACAGCACCACAATATCCCTGCTCATCGCTATATTGTGTGCTTAATTCCTAAAGGTGTATTCCAGCTTAAACCCCTTATTAATTTTTTGGATATGTTTGATTAGATTAATGTGGCGCCAAACTCATCAGTGTCGTATAGCTGAATTAAAGGGAACATTTCACCAGTTTTTTCACTAATAAACTAAAAGTGTCACCTTCTGCAGCTCCTGGGCTGCATTCTGTGAAGGTACACCTTGGCCCTGACTCCCCTTCCAGACCCCAAAATAACTTTATAAAACTTGGCCGTTAGATATGCTAACTGCCTGTGTGACTCAGATGGGCGGATTTATTTTCTGCTCCTTTCCCCCCTCCTGCCGCTGATCGCCATCCTGCTTTCTTGATTGATGTGATGACGCCTCCGTCATCATCCATGTTGCTCTTTCAAATCTGGCGCCTGGGCAGTTGTCCACTAGCGCAGGCGCATTTCGCCCTGCCACATTGCGGACAGAGCAGAAAACATAGCTGCCCTTGAGCGTGCCGGTGAGCTAAATACACAGTTATGAGGATTAGGCCGGGTACAAGGATGACGCAGTGACTCCATGCACAGCGCTTACCATAATCTTGCACCTGCGCAAATAAATTACAGACGCGCGCGAGGGCAACTATGTTTTCTGCTCTGCCCGCGATATGGCAGAGCGAACTGCGCCTGCGCGAGCCGACCGAACTACACAGGTGCGAGATTTGAAAGAGCAACGTGGATGATGACGTAGGTGTCATCATGTCAATCAAGAAAGGAGGACGGCGAACAGCGGCAGGAGGGGAGGACAGGAGCTGAAAAAGAGCCTGCCCATCTGATCAGTCTCCTAGACAACGAGCTGTAAACAATGTTAACATTTTCAGCCATTCTGGAAATATTAAATTGCAACCATGCTTGCTTTTACCACAAACAACCATATCCATTCATGAAGATAGAAATAATCGTTATTTTAATGGGAAATTACAATTGACTTAATACATAAATTGTGTATATCAATACAACATGATCGTCAATACCTAAACCATTTATTTTAAATTGATTGCATTGGAATTGCTTTTTGGACAATTTCCATATATTTAGTTGCTGTATATGAAGATTAAGGGTTTTTCTTATTGCATTCACCTTTATTTGCATATTTAGCACACCTTCTTTTAACACTTTAGTGTGTCATCTTCAGTTTCATTATAGTAGCTCTTTAAAGGGAACCTGTCACCAGATTTGGGGCCTATAAACTGTGGCCACCACCAGTGGACTCTTGTATACAGTATGTTAGAATGCTGTATATAAGAGCCCAGGCTGCTGTGTAGAACGTAAAAATCAATTTGTAATACTCAAAGGGCGGTGTGGTGCAGATTGGTTGGATGGGTGTCTCCGGTACCTACCGGCGTCTCCTCTTTTGGCCATCTTTGTCCTTCTGAAGCCGGGTTGCATGACGCGTCCTATGTGATCCACACTATGCGGCATTGAGGACCCGCGCAGGTGCACTACAATACTTTGATCTGCCCTGTTCAGGCCAGATCAAAGTGCGCCTGTGCAGGACCTCAATGCCGTTGGTGTGGATGACACAGGATACGTCATGCAATCTGGCTTCAGAAGGACAAAGATGGCCAAAAGAGGAGGCGCCGGATCTGGAGAAAGGAGACACCCATCTGACCAGTCTGCACCGCCCGTTAGGTAAGTATTATAAAATTATTTTTACGTTCTACACAGGGGCCTGGGCTCTTATATACAGCATTCTAACATAAGCGCCCCACTGGTGGTGGCCACAGCTTATAGTCACCAAATGGTGACAGGTTCCCCTTAGTAATTTGAGAAGTTTAGTTTTTAGTGCTGGTGATTATCTTGGAGGGGGGGGGGGGGCGGCCAGTATTGGTGTTTTTTTTTGCGCTAAAACTTAAACAATAATCACAATTTATGGACAGTTGACACTGATACTCCTAGTTTATTGTGTTCTTGTAGCAATACTTTTTCTATAATGGAAGCTATGTGATTAACGCTTGCTGGAATAACCGATGAGAGGTTGGCGCCGTATCCATAAGGTTGTGCCCATACGAGGTATTTTTGAGGGCAGCAACATTGAGCTTACTAATGAATGACTACAATGGCACCTTGTAAGTAGCAAGTGTCTGACTTTCTCAGCTAAGACAATGGTCTATTGTAAAGCCCAATATCCATAGCTGATGGATGGTAATTTCCCAGAATGAGTGACTAAGCGGGTAACAATATTGGTAATTGCACAATATCAAAGTCCGGCACAGTTTGGTAGTGCGGACACTTGACTGGGATGTCTAGGAAGCAACTCACCAAAGTCTTAAATTTTATTTTTTATTTTTTTTTTTGCGCATTTTATGTTGAACAGCCGCCTAGCACACAGAAAATAATCGCATCCTAAAAATCAACATATTTTATCCGCTCTCCTTTAAAAGGAGCCTTTTTTTATACTGTTTAAAAAATAAAAAAATAAAAAACAGCTTCATGAATCAGCTCAAAGCAAGATGTTTCTGCGCCTCAGTGACATGCACATAGCAGGTTTCTTTCTTCCCATGAACCATTTGTTCAGGTTACTGGAGTGGAGTGTAGATAAATGGAGGGTCCTTGGGGGGGGGGGTAATCTGTAAAACAAAAGAAGAAAACAGGCCATGCATTCAATATCGGCTCGTAGCTTTAATTAGATTATTTTGTTCCCTGGTCATGTGGGATTCTGTTTTTTTTGCATTATTTCCCTATACGTCCCGTAATACACAGGTTATTTAGAAAAGTTCCCTTTCTTAACCCTTGGATTGGACTGCCAATGATTGGGGTCCTTTCTAATTTATTTTCCTGTACTGGTGATGTCCCAATCTGCATGGAGAAGATATTAGAGCGTTTCTTTCCCTGTACAGTGGCCCCACATCTGCAATGGGTGATCTTGTATTAACCCTGCATGGACTGAGCTGAGATGTGACCCTGTGTCCTAAAGGTGCAGTGTTGTGTGATCGTTAGTTTGTTACAGGTTATGCACAGCTGACCAGCTTTTTATAAATTACTCGGAGTGTCAGAAATATATTTTTGTAGACAATGAACAATATGCCTTTTTCAGCTGGATAGCTAAAACTGTGAAACATTGAGAAGCTGTCTGTAAACAAGTGTTCTGTATTTCCATTGTTATTTTTTCCTTTTTTCTTTTTTTTTTTTTTTAATTTTATTTTACTGCAAATACTTTAATTTTTCACTTGTAGTAATTAGAAACCGATTTGTTAGGATAGTTTTCTGTCTCCTAATCATTTCTCTATAATATTTTAATAAAGTTCTACAACCAATGTTATCACTCGTATGTGTCTTATAAAATACCCAGAGTCAAATTTTTGGCTGTTCATCGATCTGATTCCTACAATAAAATATACAGGTGTATATTAATGATAAACGAGTTTTTAAATACTCGGATTCGAGATACTCTTAACGAGTACTGTCTAATACTCGCGCATTCATTCCGAATAGCGTGTGCAATGCAAGTCAATAGGGAATACTCCCAAAGTAACGAGTAACCCAAATGCCGCACTATTCGCTACTCGCATGAATAGTGCAGAATTCGGGTTACACATTACATTGCGAGTTTTTCCCCATTGACTTGCATTGCACACACTATTCGGAATGAGTACGTGAGTATGAGACAGTACTCGTTAAGAGTATCGCGAATCGAAGTATTTCAAAACTCGCTCATCAATAGTGTATATCTAAAGACAGGAAAACATTTTCATGACTGCCTTCCTTACCAACACCAGTTCAAAATACCAAAGCACTACATGATGCAGCAGACCCCCATGATAAAGGTGATGAAATGACCGCTCAAACCTACCATTCATGGAGGGGGATGGTTGCCCAGTATTAGACATGCACATAGGTACGTGTGATGCACAGTGTCTGGCTTTCCGCCTATTGATGAGGGCCATACTATTAGATCAGGTGGGCTGCGCAGCACTATATAAGTGCATCGCACAGGACATACACCCCAGTTCTCCCAACCAACACTGAAGGGCCTGACTGCATCCTGCATAAATAGAAAAATGTGCAATATAAAGATGAAAATGTATAAAATACTTCAGGTATTGGTCTGTGTTTTGGCCAAAATACGCAAGCTCGCAATCCACTTCAAGGGTCCTCATACTTGTGAGTCCCTACATGAAATTTAAAACCAGCCCACATAAAAAGGAGAAATTAAAAAAACACTACAGAAAAGTGCCATTACCAAGAGGTCAGATTACCAATGCACTAGCACGATACAGCAGGCCCCCATGGTAAAGGTGGGAGTAACACAGGTGCAAAATACTGATGAAACCACCACTGACAACCTACCAATTCATGGAGGAGGTGGCTATTAGTATTAGGCTGGAGGCACACTTACGTGAGGTTCGCAGCACACTGCCTAGACTGGCCAGGTGCTCTGAGGACTGGAGCGTGCCAGCTTCATGCATTTCTGTGCAGCTGATACACTCCTGTCAGGAGAGCCGCCGGCCAGTCCGGGTGATGTGATACTTCACATGAGTCATCCTCTGCTCCTAATCTGGTGCCCGTGCAGTCTTCATCATCTAGGAAGTATCAATAAAAGAGAGAAGAAAAACGCGACCACAACGCCTGATAGTGCAAGAGTGATATCTTTATTAAAGCCAGGGGAGGTGAATGGCGGCACAATTAAAAGTGAAACTGCAGGTGACAGGAAGTCCAAGGTAAAAAATATAGTAAAAGACCGTGCACATATGTTATACAGATACCATCATGTGAGTAATGGAATGGTTCAAATTGTCAACCAGGAAGGAGTAAGATAAACAGATGTCACAGCGATGTAATAACCGGACCATAGTATATCGCATATAGCGATTAGACACCCACAATGGATGTGAAGTAAAGAGCATATGCTTAAGTTATGGTTAACCGCATAAGAGAGTACTAACATACCTGGAAAGACAAAACCAGGGCTGTGGAGTCGGTAAGGCTACTTTCACACATCCGGTTTGAGCCCTGCGGCTCAATCCGGCTGTGAAAACTATGCAACGGATGCGGTGAAAACACCGCATCCTTTGCATAAGTTTTTACATGCGGCCGGTCCGGTTTTTTCCGGTTGCGGCATGCTACTGAGCATGCGCAGTGGAAAATACCGCATGCGGCGACCGGATGCGGTTTTTTCCGCATCGCGCCGCATCCGGCCTCCATAGGGATGCATTGAAAAATGCGCCGCAGCGGCCGGATGCGGCGCGATGCGGTGTTTTTTGCCGGAGCAAAAAACGTTGCAGGGTACGTTCGATCCGGCCGCCGCATCGGCTAAATCTGCCGCATGCGGCCAAAACCGGACCGAACGCAAGCCCCTACGGCACAATGCGGCACTAATGTAAGTCAATGCAAAAAAAACCGCAATCGGCGTTACAAAAGCCGGTTGCGGTTTTTCTGCAGAACGCCGTATTGTGCCGCAGAGCAAAAATCCGGATGTGTGAAAGTACCCTAAGCCAAACCTTCGACTCCGACTCCGACTCCTCAAATTCTCTTGCACCGACTCCGACTCCGGCTCCGACTCCGACTCCGGCTCCGACTCCGACTCCTACATATATTGCTTATAGTTAGGTGAAAAATTTATTGTAGTACATGAATATGTGTATGTGAACATTAGACATTTAATAATTTTTATGATACAATAATCAAGATATTTGGATAGAACATAAAATATATTTATTGGATACAACTTTAGAACACAAAACTGTAATAAATTGTAAATATGTAATACACTATGTAATATACAGTAGATTACATATATATCTTGTGTGTGTATATACACTGTGTATATATATATAATATTACATATTTACAATTTATTAGTTTTTTGTGTTCTAAAGTTGTATCCAATAAATATTTTATGTTCTATCCAAATATCTTGATTATTGTATCATAAAAACAATTAAATGTCTGATGTTCACATTATACTACAATAAATTTTTCACTTAAATATAAGCATTATACTAAATGTTATTATTTAGTAAAATATTCAGCACATTCTGCATTGCACTCCTGTCCCCAATTTATTATATATTTTAGGAGTCGGAGTCGGTGCATTTTATACCGACTCCAACTCCGACTCCGACTCCACCAAAATGAGCTCCGACTCCGACTCCACGACTCCGACTCCACAGCCCTGGACAAAACCTTGGAGTATACTGTGACCTGCGTCACCCGACGGCCGTTTCGGCTGTCCAAGCCTTCGTCGGGGACGAAACTGCCGTCGGGTGACGCAGGTCACGGTATACTCCAAGGTTTTGTCCTTCCAGGTATGTTAGTACTCTCTTATGCGGTTAACCATAACTTAAGCATATGCTCTTTACTGCACATCCATTGTGGGTGTCTAATCGCTATATGCGATATACTATGGTCCGGTTATTACATCGCTTTGACATCTGTTTATATTACGCCTTCCTGGTTGACAATTTGAACCATTCCATTACTCACATGATGGTATCTGTATAAGATATGTGCACGGTCTTTTACTATATTTTTTACCTTGGACTTCCTGTCACCTGAAGTTTCACTTGTAATTGTGCCGCCATTCACCTCCCTTGGCTTTAATAAAGATATCACTCTTGCACTATCAGGCGTTGTGGTCGCGTTTTTCTGCTCTCTTTTATTGATACTAATTATCGACCTGCCTGGGTCCTATACCGCACCATGTATTTTGATTATTTATTTTATTACACACCAACTTGCTAAATCATGGTGTGGCTGTGGTCCTTATCATCTAGGAAGTGCCTCACTGAAAAAAGATGAAAGCGGCGCCACAAGGGATTATCTGGACGAGGTGTTTTTTTTTTTTTTTTTATAAAAATATAACCTGATGAGAGAATGAACAATACAAGATCTTATAATGAATGGGGTGGAGGAAGACAGGATAAATCAGGACTTATAATTAATTGGGGAGGGAGAGGACAATACAAGGTCCTATAATTTATTGGGGGGGGGGGGGGCTGAGAGCACAATACAGGGTCTCAATGAATTGGGTATTAGTGAGAAGAATACAGGGTCTTGTAATTTATTGAAGGGATTGGAGAGAGGACACAGGAAAGGAGTGTCTATTCTAATTGGGGAAGAGTCCTAGAAGCAAATTAATTTTATATTTATTGGGCTTTGGAAATGTGGCTAATTATAGTTAACACTAGAAGTCCCAGGAATTTTAAGCTCCATAGGGTTCCAATGGTAGAAATGTTAAATGACCCCTCTCTGGGACTTCTAGTGTTAAAGGTTTGTCCCTTAACCCATTCTCAATCACTGTTTTCCACCATCATATAATAACAGCTATAATAGACTTTGGTGTAGGCGCTCTTTCATCGTTATCAGCACTAGTTCTCCTGGGGACACGTCGCATTATGTCAAGTGATCCCTGCAGCCAATCATTGGCTGCTTCACTCTCAACTCCTTTGCACAAATCAGACATCCAAAGGAAGAGAGAATCCACAGCTCTGACTGCCTTCAGATGTCTGAAGGAGGGAAGAGTGAAGCCGGCGCTGATTGGGCCACAGGGACCATGTGACATAATTTCACACAAGTCCGGGAGAGCCAGTGCCTGCACCAAAGGTGAGTATAACTGTTATTGTTTTATAATGGGGGATCATAGTGGTTGAGAGGCAATCGGAATAGTGGGCAACCCTTTTTTAATAAGGGGGCACACAGTGCTGGCTTATCGAATTTAAATTTAGAGTGGTGTGAGTGTGTGGCTAATTGTGTGTTAATGGAGTGGTCCATATTTGTATTCAGGGACACTGGGGGATATATTTATTCAGGATCCTGCAAATCCATACAATACAGTGGTACCTCGCTTAACGAGTAACCCACTTAACAAGAATTTCGCTTCACAAGCAAAGCTTTCTGTAAATTTGTAACCCGGTTTACGAGAAAGCTTTGCTGTATGAGCGAAATCCTCACTGCACACACTTCCGGTTCCGTACATCCACCGTGCTCTGACCCGCACTTGCAGTCCACACAAACACGCACGCACATACAGTATTCTGCTCACCTTGCCTTCCGTTCCACTGCCGGCCTCATGGTTCTTGTAGTTCCCGGGAACATCGCAACGTCCTTGCGGCGAGCTACAAGTACCATGAGGCCGGCGGTGGAACGGAAGGTAAGGTGAGCATATAATATGTGTACCTTCCGTTTCATCGCCGGCCTCCTGGGTCCTGTAGTTCGCCGCTCCACTCCAGGCTGTGCATCGGCATCCATAGCGACGAAGCAGGAACTTTGGCCGGTGCGCTGCCTTTGAGTAGCGGTGACAATCAGAGGCAAGTGGCTCTGCCTTTGACGTCAGCGCGCTGGGAGCGGAAGTTATGGCCTCCGCCGTTATGGTAACCCGATACACAGCCCGTACCGGAGAACAGCAAATCCCAGGAGACCGGCGATGGAACGGAAGGTAAGGTGAGCATATAATATGTGTGAGTTTGTATGCGTTTGTACATGTGTGGAATGATAGAATAGGGGACCAGGATGGGACATTTAACAAGTTGGGGAACGAATCGTCTGAATTGCAATGATGTCCTATGGGAAATCTTGCTTTGCTTTGAACGAGTGACTTGGTTAACAAGCACACTCCCAGAACGGATTGTTCTCATTAAGCAAGGTTCCACTGTATATGTGACTGTTATTTTCAGTGTCACAGTGATCAGTGCAGCATGTCAAGTCATGACTGGAAGATGTTGACATGAAGGTCTGACCAGATGAAGAATTGGCAAAAGCAAATGACTATCGGATGAGAACTCACCAATAAGTTACACGGTGTAAATATTAGCTATACTAAGCTGATGGGAGTAATATTCCTCCCTTATGTATGGTGGCGTCCTTTTGTATATAATGTGCTCTCTTGTTTTATAGAGCATCGGTCCTTTAGAATATAATGTACTCTCTTATTTAATGCATGACCATTATAACATAGTGTCCTTTATGTATAGCACTGATCCTTATTATTTCTCTTTGTAGTGCAGTCCTTTATCATTTATAGCGACTACCCTTATAACATAGCTTCCTCTTATTATGTATAGCGCCATCTCTTACTATATTGTCCTCCCTTATATCACCATGCATTATTACAAAGTATTCTCTTATGTACTAAAGTGCCATCCCTTATTACATAGCGTACTCTCTAATGATGTATAGTGCCGTCTTTTATTACATAGTGTCCTTTATGTATAGCACTGATCCTTATTATTTCTCTTTGTAGTGCAGTTCTTTATCATTTATAACGACTACCCTTATAACATAGCTTCCTCTCTTATGTATAGTGCCATCTCTTACTATATTGTCCTCCCTTATTATATTACCATGCATTATTACAAAGTATTCTCTTATGTACTTAGAGCAGCATTCTTATTACACAGCGATGTATAGTGCCGTCTTTTATTACATAGTGTTGCCTCATTACATAGCGCACGTTTCCATTATTGCACAGTATCTTGTCCCTTGTTATGTATCCTTAACACTAGAAGTCCCAGAAATGTCGAGCTCCCTGGGTTCCAAAGGTAGAAATGTTAAATGACCCCTCTCTGGGACTTCTAGTGTTAATATATAGCATCCTTTTTTCTGATAAAGAAAAAAAAACAACCTGCTGATTGACTGGTCTTGTTGGAATGAAAACATGTTTGCCCCTTCCTGATTTCTTATTCTTTTGTATGTTTGTTTCAGATCAACAAACAAATTTAAATATTAGACAAAGATAACACAAGTAATCACTAAATGCAGTTTATAAATAAAGGTCTTTATTATTAAGAGAAAAAGAAATCCAGAGTAAGGATATGTGCGCACGTGTGTGCACTGCACCACACCTAAAAGGTGCACTTCAGAGCGCAGCTGAAAAGCTCCGTTCTGAAGCGCATGGTGCCGGCAGAGAACGTGCGCTCTGCCTGCAGCTCCAGCCATAGACAGAGCAGGGGCTGCCGGCAAAGCGCACGGAAGAAGTGACATGTCACTTCTTAGAACACGCACTTCGGGCAGCAGCCGAAGCGCTGCGCTCTAAGACGCCACGTGCGCACAGCTCCTGCACAATCTCCATAGATTATGCAGAGGACGCATGCAGTTACGCTGCGCTACAAAGCACAGCGTAACTGCATGTAATTACGCAACGTGCACACATAGCCTTACCGTGCCCTGTGTGAAAAAGCGATTGCCCCCTAAACCTAATGACTAGTTGGACCACCCTTAGAAGCAACAACTGCAATCAAGCGTGTCAGATGAGCCTAAAGTTCTTTTTGCTCAGCAGTGGTTGTCATTTGCACTCTGCCATACAGGCCAGATTTGCCCCGTCTCTTTCTTAGGGTAGAGTCATGAACACTGACCTTAACTGAGGAAAGTGAGGCCTGTAGTTCTCTGGATGTTTTGTGACCTCTTTGGGGAGTTGTTGCTGCACTCTTGGGGTAATTTTGGTAGGCTGGCCACTCCTGGGAAGGGGTTTTCTGGTCTAAACCAATACTGCAGTAACTATATGTGACTGCAGACTTGTGAATCCTCACATCACACACACTGTGAGGATTCTCTGGTGTCTGAGCTGGGAATGCAGAATACAGAAACATCATCTCGAGACATCAGCCTGGAACTTAAAGATTGGGCGGAAATGGGTCTTTCAAATGGACAATGACCCGAAACATACTGCCAAACTGGTTACAAAGTGGTGTAAGGATAACAGTCAATGTTTTGGAGTGGCCATCACAAAGCCCTGATCTCAATCCTATTGAAAATTTATGGGCAAAGCTGAAAAGGCCAATGCAAGCAAGGCAACCTACAAACATGGCTCAGTTACACCAGTTCTGTCAGGAGGAATGGGCCCAAATTCCTACTGACTATTGTGAGAAACCTGTGGAAGGATATCCAAAACCTTTGACCCAACTCATATAATATAAGGGCAATGGCAAGGAAATGTATGTGAACTTTTGATTTTGCAGAAAGTAATAAAAATGCCTTAAAACATTCTCTCATTATTCTGGCATTTCACAAATATAAATAATTTTGGTTGCTAATTGACCTAAAACGGAAAAAGATTTATTCTGATTTCATGTCAGATAGTGAGAAAAACATGCATATGTGTCTTTTATATATCTATCTAGCTCTGTGTATCTGTATGTCTTTATGTGTGTGCATATGAAGCCCCTTCTAATATAGTAGAGGCAGGACCTCGTCCTGTGGAGGTGAACCCATATACATATAGATATATATATACACACGCCAAGTGTAGTGTGTGTGTATATGAAGCCCCCTTTAATATAGTAGAGGCAGGACCTTGTCCAGAGGAGGAGGACCTGTATATATTTGCTGCCAGAGTACTGTGTATAGGAAGCCCCCTCTAATATACTAGATTCAGGACCCCATCCTGTGGAGGTGGACCCGTACGTTTTCGCTCCCTGTGTAGTGGTTATATGAAGCCCCCTCTAATATAGTAGGGAGCAGGACCCAGTCCTGTGGAGGTGGACCCGTATATATTCACACCCAGTGTAGTGTGTTTAAAGTCCCCTCTAATATAGTAGGGGCAAGACCTGGTCCAGTGGAGGAGGACCTGTATATAATTTGCTTCCAGTGTAGTGTATATGAATACCCCCTCTAATATAGTAGGGGCAGGACCTAGTCCAGTGGAGGAGGACCTGTATATATTTGCTTCCAGTGCACTGTGTATATGATGCCCCCTCTAAAATAGTAGGGAGCAGGATCTCGTATTGTGGAGGAGGACCTGTATATATTCACTCTCAGTGTACTGTGTATATGAAGACCCCTCTAATATAGTACAGGCAGGACCCAGTCCTGTGGAGGAGGACCTGTGTATATTTGCTTCCAGTGTAGTATGTATATGAAGCCCCCTCTAACATAGTAGGGGCAGGACTCCGTCCAGTGGATGAGGACCCATATATATTTCCTCCCAGTGTAGTGTATGAAGCTCCTTCTAATATAGTAGGAGCAGGACCCCGTCCGGTTGAGGACCTGTATATATAGATTCGTTCCCAGTGTAGTGTATGAATGAAACCCCCTCTAATATAGTAGAGGTAGGATCTCATCCTGTGGAGGAGGACCTGTATATATAGATTTGTTCCCAGTGTAGTGTATGAAGCTCCTCTAATATAGTAGGGGCAGGACCTCGTCCTGTAGAGGAGGACCTGTATATATTCCCTCAGAGTGTAGTATGTATATGAAGCCCCCTCTAATATAGTGGGGGCAGGACCCCGTCCTGTGGAGGAGGACCCGTATATATTCACTCTCAGTGTAGTGTATGAAGTCCCCCTCTAATAGAGTAGGGGGGAGGACCTCGTCCAGTGGAGGAGGACCCGTATATATTCGCTCCCTATGTAGTGTGTATATGAAGCCCCCCCTCTATTATAGTAGAGTCAGGATCCCGTCCTGTGGAGGAGAACCTGTATATATTCGCTCCCTGTGTAGTGTGTATATGAAGCCCCCCTCTATTATAGTAGAGTCAGGATCCCGTCCTGTGGAGGAGAACCTGTATATATTCACTCTCAGTGTAGTGTATGAAGCCCCCTCTATTATAGTAGAGTCAGGATCCCGTCCTGTGGAGGAGAACCTGTATATATTCGCTCCCTGTGTAGTGTGTATATGAAGACCCCCTCTAATATAGTAGAGTCAGGATCCCGTCCTGTGGAGGAGAACCTGTATATATTCGCTCCCTGTGTAGTGTGTATATGAAGCCCCCCCTCTATTATAGTAGAGTCAGGATCCCGTCCTGTGGAGGAGAACCTGTATATATTCGCTCCCTGTGTAGTGTGTATATGAAGCCCCCCTCTAATATAGTAGAGTCAGGATCCCGTCCTGTGGAGGAGAACCTGTATATATTCGCTCCCTGTGTAGTGTGTATATGAAGCCCCCCCTCTATTATAGTAGAGTCAGGATCCCGTCCTGTGGAGGAGAACCTGTATATATTCACTCTCAGTGTAGTGTATGAAGCCCCCTCTATTATAGTAGAGTCAGGATCCCGTCCTGTGGAGGAGGACCCGTATATATTCACTCTCAGTGTAGTGTATGAAGCCCCCTCTAATATAGTAGGGGCAGGACCTCTTCCAGTGGAGGAGGAAACGTATATATTTGCTTCCAGTGTACTGTGTATATGAAGCCCCCTCTAATATAATAGGGGCAGGACCCCGTCCAGTGGAGGAGGACCTGCACATACTCGCGCTCAGTTTACTGTGTAATTCCCCGCATTGGTCAGGCCCACCCATTTCCAGGCGCCATCCTCCTCGGTGTCCTCCCCCTATCACTCCGCTTAATTACATTAGGTCACGCCCATTGGTCGCGAGCCGTTCACTAAGCGCATGCGCATCTTCTCGATGTGTACTAAAGATCCCTCCGCTCCGAACACCGGTCTCCACCTCCGCCTCTAATCATCTCCTCTTCAACTGTGTATTGACCAATGGAATCATTACTTGTTTCCAGGATAAGGAAGCACCGTGTACTCCACACCACTAGGGGCGCTGTGCTCTGTACCCCTCGTTTCCTCTCACAGTTGATGGGGTGGGTTGTGCTGCATCCTATTCCCTGTCAGCAGGGGGCGCTAGAGTTTATGTTGTAGAGGCCGGACTACACACGCCATAGGGCGGTTTGAGGCATTGTTTTGGTGGCTGTTTCCCTCCTCCCCACACGGGGCGCTGTTGACTCCTCGCAATGCGCTCCCAGCCGCACGGCGGCGTTGTTGTGTAACGCGTTGTGTCCGCGGGTGCTGCAGAGGCCTCGCTCGCTGTTTCACGTCCGGTGATCGCGCTGTGGTCTCGGGTAACCAGCCGGAGAGACATGGCGGCTCCGGTGTCACCGGTGGGCAAGCGGCTGAGGCTGCTGTTTGACGAGAGCTCTTCCGGACGGGAGGGAGCCCCAGATCCGTCTATCCCGTTGGGCAGGCGGGCCTGGGAGGGCGGAACTGTGCGGGGGCTCAAAGGAGCGGCGCCGGAGGAGCTGGCGGTAAGTGGCCACTCCCGACTCCGGAATCACTCGCTGCTCGGTGTAGTTTCGGCCTAGTCCGGCCCACTCCCGGTGCTACCACTCCTGGCCCCGTGACCGCGGCCCCTCCCCCAGTGTACACAGAGGAGGTCGGATCAATGGCTGCCCCCCGCAGTGTGTGCTGCCCCCCGGAGTGCGGGCTGCCCCTCAGTGCCACTCACCAGCAATGCCACAAAGTTTCTCCCAGAAACCAGAATCACTGATGTCACTATGTAGCGTGCTGCCGGGATACACAACTCACTGATCAGTGCGCACGGCTTATATAGCGCCATCCCTGTCCCCATCGGGGCTCACAATATAAACTTACTATCAGTATGTCTTTGGAGTGTGGGAGGAAACCCACGCAAACATGGGGAGAGCATACAAACAACTTGCAGATGGTGTCCTTAGTTGGATTAAAACCCAGGACCCCAATGCTGCACACTGAGCCACTGTTATCCTTAATGCCCACTGAGCCATTGTGCCACACGTGATAACCACTGAGCCTATGTGCTGACCACTGAGCCACTGTGCTACCTGTGATAAGCACTGAAATACTATGCTGCCCATTGAGCCATTGTACTATCTGTGATAACCACTGAGCCACCTTGATGACCACTAAGCCCCCATGCTGCCAACTAAGCAACTGTGCTACCCATGCTGTCCACTGAGTCACCGTGCAGCCTGTGATAACCACAGACCTATCATGTTGCCCACTGATCTTCCATGTTGCCCACTGATCTTCCATGTTGCCCACTGAGCCATTGTGCTGCCCACTGAGCCATTGTGCTGCCCACTGAGCCACCGTGCTGCCCACTGAGCCACCGTGCTACCCATGCTGCCCACTGATCTTCTATGTTCCCCACTGAGCCATTGTGCTGCCCACTGAGCCACCGTGCTACCCATGCGGCCCACTGATCTTCCATGTTTCCCACTGAGCCACCGTGCTACCCATGCTGCCCACTGATCTTCCATGTTTCCCACTGAGCCATTGTGCTGCCCACTAAGCCACCAGTGATAACCACTGAGCCTATGTGCTGCCCACTGAGCCACTGTGCTACCTATAACAACCACTGAGCCACCGTGCTATCTGTGATGACCACTGAGCCCCCATGCTGCCAACTGAGCAACTGTGCTACCCATGCTGTCCACTGAGTCACCTTGCTACCTGTGATAACCACAGAGCCACCATGCTGCCCATTGAGCCACCGTGCTACCCATGCTGTCCACTGATCTTCCATGTTGCCCACTGAGCCACCGTGATACCCGTGTTAACCACTGAGCCACCGTGCTGCCCACTGAGCCACCGTGCTACCCGGGATGCCCTCACATAGTAGTGATCCTATCGGCTTTCCATAGGACATCGGTGATCAGCCCGGGAATCCTCCAGCTAGTGGAGCGTCACAGAATTGTATACACAGTGGCTTTTTCATATTGCTGTTGGTGTCCGCTTCTTCTGCCTGACATCCACGTGACATCGCTTCTTATACATCACTATAAAGTGTACATGGGGAAACCCAGTCTCCTAAGTTAATAATTGCAGTACTGCATAAGTCTGATCCCATACGGGGGACCCATATTGCGCCCGTCTTTTCTTCCACACCCATAGATGTGAATATGCCGGTCTCACCCGACATAAGGAGAGAATAGTGTAGTTTGGTTTTTTCACTGCAATGATTTTGTTCATGATAAATAAAGAAAAACTAAAATGCTGATCTGCACAGCCCAATTAAATAAAATGAGTTTGTGATCCGTTTGTTACGGACTGCACTCGGAGCAAACATAGTTCTTAGCAGGATGGTCAGAATCAGAGTTACACTATGTTGCCTACACGGGTGGCTTCTACATTGCCCCTCTGCTCAGCTCTGGGTGGACACGTCCTTCAGGGCTCATGTTCACGGATCTCTATTATGTAATTATTTCCAAAATAATAATAATAATTTTATTCATTTATATAGCGCTATTAATTCCACAGCTCTTTACATACATTGGCAACACTGTCCCCATTGGGGCTCACAATCTACATTCCCTAGCTGTATGTTTTTGCAGTGTAAGAGGAAACCCACGCAAACACGGGGAGAACATACAAACTTGCAGATGGTGTCCTTGGTGGGATTTGAACCCAGGACCCCAGCACTGCAAGACTGCAGTGCTAACCACTGAGCCACCGTGCTGAATATTAAGATATCCCTATCCATACAATATACTGATGGCTGGGTGCCCCAACTTTCTGGGTCCCCCAGTACCTCCCAGTAAAGTAGGTTCTAGAACATGAGAAGGGGCGCCCCATTCACCGATCCAAGGCTGAGCTGTGCAGAGATTCCATTGGTTGGAACTCCAGTGATCAGTACGTTATGCCGTTAAGAGGGCTGATGGGGGAAAGAAGTGACTAGTGTTTGCTTTTGTTCTTTTCAGAAGTCAGAAACTTTGTTTAAAGTGGCACTCTACTGTACTACAGGTTATGTTATAATTATTAGATCATGGCCAGACCTTCATCAGTGCCATAGACTTTGAATGAAGCAGTAAGGGACGTTCTGTTTCATTTATTTCTGGCACCCATACTGGCTATTAACACTAGAACTACTGGACTTGTGACACCTATATAGAAATGCATGGTGCAAAGTAGTCAAAATGACTACCTCGGTAGTTCTAGTGTTAAGTCCTTGTAATATCCCTTTAAGCATGGCATAATGAAAAGATGTTCAACAACTTTTACATCACCGCTTGCGGTCCTGGATTGGGAACAAGGCTGAATACTTTAAACAATCTGTTACAATTGTAACCATGTAGCAAACATAGTTGTAGCAAACTCGGCTGGAGCCGTGGCCTTGCAGAGTGACTTTCTAATTATGCTTTTATATGCCTCTGATTGCATACTAAGAGATTGAATGATGTCATAAATTTAGTGCAGTATAAGGCTATGTGCGCACGTTGCGTACTGTCACTGCAGAAATTTCTGCAGCGATTTGAACAGCACACGTGCGCTTCAAATCGCTGCAGAAACAGTCCGTAATGAAAAAAAAAAGCCGATTCCATGCGCTCTGCCTGCAGCCCCTCCCATAGACAGAGCGGGGGCTGCATGCAGAGCGCAGGAAAGAAGTGACATGTCACTTCTTAGAACGCGCGCTTCGGGCAGCAGCTGAAGCGCGCGTTCTAATACGCCACATGCGCACGTCTCCTGTATAATCATCATAGGACGCATGCAGTTACGCAACGTGCGCACATAGCCTTAAAAGGCATCTGTCACCCCCTAAACCACTTTTACAGGTATCTAGGGGACTTCCCCCCCCCCCATAAAAATCAGACCTATAGCATAGCTTTTAGTGGTTTTGGTTGGTTTCACACATCCGGCTTTTTGCTGGTTTGACGGATGTGATACAGTACAGTGACAGCACCGCAAATTCCAGGTCACATGACAGCATGTGATTGGCGCTTGTTGCGCTGCCACTGTACTGTATACACTGTACTGGAGTGCGCCGCATCCGCCAAACCAGCGAAAAGCCGGATGTGTGAAACTGGCCTTAGTTGGCATTAAAAAAGGATTTATTTTCTATGCAAATTAGTCACCTTCTGGGCACCCTTATTGGCCAAGAGCTCAGTAGATTCTCACAGTCCCTGAAATTGTATACTGAGCACTGTCATATCTCGATTGACATGTAAAGGGAACCTGTCAGGTGCAATACTCTGAAGCACGAGCAGTTCTGGGTGTATATTGCTAATCCCTGCCTAACTGGCCCTGTATACACTAGCGTAGATAAAGAGATCTTTAGAAATTGTTTCTAAATATCCTTTATGATATGCAAATGAGTGCAGGGACTAGTCACAAGGGCATTAGTTCCTGTGCTCATTCTGCCCTCGTAGCATGTTAGCACGCCCA
The DNA here is from genome assembly GCF_048569485.1 of Anomaloglossus baeobatrachus. Lineage (NCBI taxonomy): Eukaryota > Metazoa > Chordata > Amphibia > Anura > Aromobatidae > Anomaloglossus > Anomaloglossus baeobatrachus. The sequence continues at coordinate 220,775,766 of NC_134356.1, forward strand.
TTCAATGGCCATTGCCTCGAGTCATCAGTGGTGACGTGTACCTGTGTTTGCTGCCACCACTTCAGAGCACCAGATTTAGGGTTTCCCTCTCTCCCGGTCTCTCTTATTATTATACCACCCCCTTTGAAGTGCAAACAAAATTCACAGTTAATAAATCTGGCATACAGCTAACCAAGCCTAGTTTTACAATATTTTGCTGTGCAATAGTGACCTGCCAAACTTCACAACTTATTAACATCATCAGTCTGGCACTCCGGCTTTGATAGACTAATGTCGGCTGAACCCGCCAATATTGACTGTTTTGGCCGGCAGTCTGTGTGTGGGTGCGGGCCAGCTGTTCCTCAGGGGCGTGTCTGGATTTCTATTGTGCCCCTGAGATACGTCACTGGCAGAAATGTCAAGCAGCAGCTTTCTCATGGAGGATGAGCACTCCTGTGTATGGCAGAGCAATCCGAGGTATCGGCCAACGTATCCATCTAATGTGTGTGACCAGCTTAAGGCTGGCATCAGTTCACAGCTATTCTGCAACTGTACAAAAAGAATTAAAAATTGGCCAAATGGCAGATAAGTCTCATGCAAGTTGTGCTCCTATGTGGCTTATGTAAATATGTCACCCCACAGTGGGCAGCAGAAAGTAGGGGCAAACACTGGAGCTTGTGTTCAGTGAAAATCTCACTTTATATAGGACAATGTTAGGGAATGACATGAACTGCATGTAACTAATATATAAATAATAGTGGCATTGCTCTCACCAATTGGGGAAGGAATCAGAGCTATGGGGAAAGAGATCCTCATGGTACTTATACATTTGTGATCCTAAGGCTATGGATGCAAAACTAAGCAACTTTCTAAATAGTTCTGTATAGCACGATACTCAAAAACACCCCTCAAAAAGTCAAGAATTATTGTAGAAAGCGTGGAGTCCACTCCTGCTACAATAACTTTCTAAATAGTTTTCATTAAATATTTCCTTTTTTTGTATGTGAAAGTGTGCAACTCCTATACATGGCTAGTGCTGCTGCGTCTGACATGGATCTTACTGCACAATTCACCTTGCTGTGCCTAATCGTTCTGCACTGCTCCTCCCATCTGATTCAGTGATGCTAGCAATGAGGAGGAAGGTATATACATCTGAAGCAAGGCAGAGTGTAGAGAGGGAGGAAAGCATCCAAGTCTTCTGAGAGGGCGAATCACCGGCTACTTTGCCTGAGTGAAGCTTGGGAGGAGACAGGAGTTCTTTAAGTGGGAAGGGGATGAATTACACAGGCTCTATACAGAGAGAACACACACACACACACACACACACACACACACACACACACACACACACACACACACACACACACACACACACACACTATTCTGTACAGGCAGAAGTCTCATCTACCCCATACATGGTATATGCTTGGCGTGCATGTGTTCATAAGCGGCTGCCAGACAACTCTGGCAGCAGCTTATCATCAGAGAACAAGAAGGTGTTGGCAGTCACTCCTTATCTCCCCTGACTTCTGAGAGAAGAATCAGGAGGCCCCTTTGTGCATTCAGTTACAATACATTTATGTGCATGGGTTTGTTTACTTTTTGTATCTAAAGATTTGCTATAAAGAAATTACATTTTTAAAATTAATAACTTTTTGGCAGAAGTACAAGAAGCCCCCAAATTCAGTATGTTTCTTGTCATTTTGAAACACACACACACACAAACACACACACACACACCGTGCACTCACATACACACACACCGTACACACACATACGCACACACCATGCACACACACACCGTGCAGACACACACACCGTGCACACACACACACCGTGCACACACACACACACCGTACACACACACACCGTACACACACACACCGTGCACACACACACACCGTTCACACACACACCGTGCACACACAAACACACACACCGTGCACACAGAAACACACACACCGTGTACACACACACCGTGTACACACACACCGTGTACACACACACCGTGTACACACACATACACACACCGTGCACACACACCGTACACACACACACCGTACACGCACACACCGTACACGCACACACCGTACACACACACACACACACACACACACCATTCACAGACACACACCGTGCACACACACACACACCGTTCACACACACACACCGTGCACACACATTTTGTGACAATAGTTAACATTAGTAGGTACCATGGGATTCTTAGACTACATTCACAGGTTCAGGATCTTCTGCAGATTTCCGGGTGGATCCACACCTCACAATTACAGCAATTCATAGGAATTTTGAAAACCCCATTCACATATTGTGGTAAAAATCTGCACTAAAATGAGAGCACGCTTCTTGTGTGGATCTTCATTAAGGATTTCACCTGATACAATGCTTTGTGATGGAGTAAAGTGAAGTCTGCAACAGATTCCACCACAAACAAATTTTGTTTTATCTATCTTGCTCATTTATTTAGCACTATTAATTCCACAGCGCTTTACAGGTGTGATCATCACTCTCCCCATTGGGGCTCACAATCTACATTCCCTATCTGTATGGCTTTGGAGTGTGGAAAAAACCCGGAGAACCTGGAGGAAACCCAGACAAACTCCTTGCAGATGTTGTCCTTGGTGGGATTTGAACCCAGGACCCCAGCGCTGCAAGACTGCAGTGCTAACCACTGAGCCACCATACAGTGCTAACCACTGAGCCACTGTTCTGCATTAGTTGTTAATACAGTTAGGTCCAGAAGTATTTGGACAGTGACACAATTTTCGCGAGTTGGGCTCTGCATGCCACCACATTGGATTTGAAATGAAATCTCTACAACAGAATTCAAGTGCAGATTGTAACGTTTAATTTGAAGGTTTGAACAAAAATATCTGATAGAAATTGTAGGAATTGTACACATTTCTTTACAAACACTCCACATTTTAGGAGGTCAAAAGTAATTGGACAAATAAACCAAACCCAAAAAAAAAAATTTTATTTTCAATATTTTGTTGCAAATCCTTTGGAGGCAATCACTGCCTTAAGTCTGGAACCCATGGACATCACCAAACGCTGGGTTTCCTCCTTCTTAATGCTTTTCCAGGCCTTTACAGACGCAGCCTTCAGGTCTTGCTTGTTTGTGGGTCTTTCCGTCTTAAGTCTGGATTTGAGCAAGTGAAATGCATGCTCAATTGGGTTAAGATCTGGTGATTGACTTGGCCATTGCAGAATGTTCCACTTTTTTGCACTCATGAACTCCTGGGTAGCTTTGGCTGTATGCTTGGGGTCATTGTCCATCTGTACTATGAAGCGCCGTCCGATCAACTTTGCGGCATTTGGCTGAATCTGGGCTGAAAGTATATCCCTGTACACTTCAGAATTCATCCGGCTACTCTTGTCTGCTGTTATGTCATCAATAAACACAAGTGACCCAGTGCCATTGAAAGCCATGCATGCCCATGCCATCACGTTGCCTCCACCATGTTTTACAGAGGATGTGGTGTGCCTTGGATCATGTGCCGTTCCCTTTCTTCTCCAAACTTTTTTCTTCCCATCATTCTGGTACAGGTTGATCTTTGTCTCATCTGTCCATCGAATACTTTTCCACAACTGAGCTGGCTTCATGAGGTGTTTTTCAGCAAATTTAACTCTGGCCTGTCTATTTTTGGAATTGATGAATGGTTTGCATCTAGATGTGAACCCTTTGTATTTCTGAACATGTTTTTGTAAACAGCTAAAATAACAAAACTTGTGTCACTGTCCAAATATTTCTGGACCTAACTGTATATGACCAAATGTACAATGGAGGTTTTTTCACAACAGGAGAATGTGGACCAAGGGGATAAACAGACGTAGTCTTTCTGGTGTACAAAGCCATTTTAGCCTATGCTCCCATGATTAGCTTTTGGGTCAGCACACATGGCGAGAAAAATGGAGCGAGTGGAATGTGATAAAAATCGCATTCCACCTGCATCCATGTTACTCTATGGGGTCGCAGCCATGAGCGATTTTTTTTTTCCTCAGCCCTAATTGGACCGAGAAAACAATTGCAGCATGCTGTGGGTGGAATCTGATTTGTTTTCTCTCACACCCATACAAGTCTATGGGAGGAAGAGAAACATCGCATTGCTCTCGCATTACACCGGTATAATGCGAGTGCAGTGCGATATATGCATCAGCTGATAATGGAGGGGATGGGGAGATTACTCCCTCCCTCTCCTCCGCAGCGCCCGCCCCTCCTCCGCGGCTGATCGCAGGATGCATCACAGTGGCATGATACTTGGCTTACACTCCAGCAGAGCGGGAGCCAAGTGTCATGTGATTAGACTTGCATTAGTGCTGTGCATCCCCAGCCTTAAGCGGGCTTTACACTGTAGCGATATTGCTAGCAATTTGTAGCGATAGCGAGCGTGTAAGTACCCGCCCCCGTCGTGCATGCGATTGTGTGCGATCGCTGCCGTAGCGAACATTATCGCTACGCAGCATCACACATACTTACCTGGTCGTCGTCGTCGCTGTGACTGCCGAACAATCCCTCCTTCAAGGGGAGGGACGTTCGGCATCACAGCGGCGTCACCGCAACGTCACTAAGCAGCCAGCCAATCAAAGCGGAGGGGCGGAGATGAGCAGGACGTAACATCCCGCCCACCTCCTTCCTTCCGCATTGCGGCCGGTGGCAGGTAAGAAGACGTTCCTCGCTCCTGCGGTGTCACACATAGCGATGTGTGCTGCCGCATGAGCGATGAACCACCTGGAGAAACAACCCTTACCGATTTTTGAGTTTGGGATGACCTCTCCATGGTGAACAATTTTCACCATTTTTGAGGTCGCTTAAGGTCGCTGGTCAGTGTCACACGCTGCGATATCGTTAATACTGCCGGATGTGCGTCACTAACAACGTGACCCCGACGACAAAACATTAACGATATCGTAGCGTGTAAAGCCCCCTTTAGGCTATGTGCCCACGTTGCATCGTGTCCCTGCAGAAATTTCTGCAGCGATTTGACAATACATGTGCACTTCAAATCGCTGCACCAATGCTGCGTAATGAATGCAGTGAAAAAGCCGATTTCATGTGCTCTGGATGCAGCCCCCACCATAGACAGAGCGGGGGCTGCATCCAAAGCGCACGGAATAAGTGACATGTTGCTTCTTAGGACGCAGCGATTTGGAAGCATGCAAATTGCTGCGTTCTAAAAGGCAACGTGCACATGGATTATGCACAATCTTCATAGATTGTGCAGGGGACGCAGGCCGCATGCCGTTATGCTGCAGTGCAATATGCAGCGTAACTGAACACAAATACGCAATGTGCGCACACAGCCTAAAGTGAGTCTTTGATGTTTCAGAATTTTTGCATCAATTCTGCATCTATTAGGTAAATTAGGTTGTTTGCATTTTTTTTTATTTACTATTTGAGTGAGGTTTTTTACAGTGATTTGTGGCTCTTTTTGGGATGTCATGTTTTAAATTGTCTTTGTTTTTTTTCATACTTCCTTTTATTTGGCTTTGACAAAACTTTATTGATAGCCAACGGATGGGAACTTAAAACTAATGTGATCTCTCTACCTGCTGATTTTCCATGGCTAAGGCAATTCTATGGGGAAATCCGCAAATAAAACTCATCGTACTCACAAGAGAAATTGATATCTTACGGATTTAAATAATGCACTACAGTTCAGTGTATGTAGCCTGGAAAAAAAGAGCAGTGGGCATGAGATTTCTATACATCCCATCCACTTTGCTGGCACTGCAAGACGCTGTATTTTTTTGCTCAGCGAAAATACGCGACGTCAAAAACTCTGTGGCAAACTAAATCAGGATTTCCATCTCCAAAATCCTATCTCAATATAGGTGTATAATAATATAATATAATTATAATATTATATAATATATATTTATTTCTTTGTCGCTCCATTGGGAGACCCAGACAATTGGGGTGTATAGCTTCTGCCTCCGGAGGCCACACAAAGTATTACACTTTAAAAGTGTAACCCCTCCCCTCTGCCTATACACCCTCCCGTGCATCACGGGCTCCTCAGTTTTATGCTTTGTGTGGAAGGAGGCACACATCCACTCAGCTTCTCATTTTAGTTATATCGGTTGGAAGAAAAGTGGGCTCCCACGGGGCCCCCGGCATGTTCCCTTCTCACCCCACTATGTCGGCGGTGCTGTTAAGGTTGAGGTACCCATTGCGGGTACAAAGGCAGGAGCCTCATGCCGTCTCTTTCACCATCCCTTAGCGGCTCTGGGAGAAGTGGGATCCTGAGCGGTCATCCAGTCACTGGGACCGTGCTCCCTCCGCAGCCCCTGGGGGAATCTGTCGGACAGGAGTTTGTTGATCCTCAGGGACCGGGCCCTGCATCACTAAGGTACTCTGTACCCCCATCGGGGATGTGCATGGAGCGCCTACATCCCGGACGCTGCAGCAGCTGCTTATTTGTGACGGCCGGCGGACTTCCGCGCCGACCGCGCCTGTTTGTCGGCCGCGGTGTTAAATTTAGTCCCCGGCTTCAATTGCGGCCTAGTAGCAAAACTCCCGCCCCCGGGCCTGTCTATCAGGGATAAGGGCGGGACTGCCGACCTGACGTCGGCTGTGAGGGCCAGGGCATCCTGTATGTTCCTCCCCCCCTCACTGATCACTGTGGGGACTCCAGATTCCCGCACTTTTCTAACGCCGCCCACGGCTTCTCTCCTCCCCTGAGAGCTCCGGCAGCCATTTCTTTGGCACTCTGCCTGTGGAAGATTTCCTGGAAAGAGCTCTGCAACGCTGGGAGACCTAAGGCAGGGAATCTGGAGGACACACACTCCGCTTTTTAGCGGTCGGTAAGCCACACCGGTCACCCGGTGCTGGTCCCCTTAGGGTGCCGGAATAGATACTATATATATTTATATATTTCTGTTCGGTCGGGCTGTATACCCTTCCCATATACCCTCAGTGATCACTCTCCTAGGAGACAACAGCATGTCGTCCACAAGGAGCAAGGGGGCCAAGACACAGGGTTATTTTGCGACCTGTACCTCTTGTGCGGCTAAGTTACCTGCGGGTTCCACCTACCCTCACTGTGAGCAATGCTCAACCCCTGTTTTACTTTCACAACCGGAGCCTCGGTCACTAGTGGGCCCCTCGGCTCAGGTAGAATCCCTTGCTTCCCCTGTCCAGGCGGCAGGGACAGAGTTTGCAGTTTTTGCTGAAAAACTCTCTGAGTCACTCTCACAATCCATGGCTCAGTCCATGGACAAATGGTCTGCCAAGCTGCTGGAAGCTTTGCAGTCCAGACCGGTCCCTACACAGGCCCCGGGCCCTGTTGGATCTTCACCCCCAGGCCCCTCTCTGCCCGCGCCACAGCACGTTCCCAGGGGGGGCCCTAGGTCTCATGGGGAGGACTCCGGCCCGGACCACAGTCCCAGACCGGCTAAGCGGGCACGCTGGGACTCTTCCCCGACTTCTTCACGCTGCTCGGGTTCCCAGCGTGAGGACTATCTGGAGGACGAGGCGGACGTCGCAGCTCAGGGCTCTGACACTGACGTTGCCCTCAATCTTGATACACCTGACGGGGACGCCATAGTAAATGATCTTATCTCGTCCATCAACCAGGTGTTAGATATCTCTCCTCCACCGCCACCTGTAGAGGAGTCGACTTCTCAGCAGGAGAAACACCAGTTTCGGTTCCCTAAACGTACACGGAGTGTGTTTTTCGATCACTCTAACTTCAGAGATGCTGTCCAGAAGCCCAGAGCGGTTCCGGACAAGCGCTTTACTAAGCGCCTTACTGACACACGTTACCCCTTCCCTTCTGACGTTGTCAAGGGTTGGGCTCAATGTCCCAAGGTGGATCCCCCAGTCTCTAGATTGGCGGCTAGATCTGTGGTATCGGTTGCAGATGGATCATCGCTAAAGGATGCCACTGACAGGCAGATAGAGCTCCTGATGAAATCCATCTATGAAGCCACGGGCGCGTCTTTTACCCCGGCCTTTGCAGCCGTGTGGGCACTACAAGCTATCTCAGCTTGTCTGGCTGAGATTAATGCCGTTACACGTAATTCTGCTCCGCAGGTTACGTCTTTGACTTCCCAGGCGTCAGTTTTTTCTTCCTACGCCATGAACGCAGTTTTAGACTCTGCTAGCCGTACAGCGGTGGCATCCGCTAACTCTGTGGCAGTCCGCTGGGCCATGTGGCTGCGCGAATGGAAGGCAGACTCGGCTTCCAAGAGGTTCTTAACCGGTTTGCCGTTTGCTGGCGACCGATTGTTTGGCGAACGTTTGGATGAGATTATTAAGGAATCTAAGGGAAAGGACTCCTCCTTGCCCCAGTCCAAGCCAAAGAGACCTCAGCAACGACAGATACATTCGAGGTTTCGGTCCTTTCGTCCCTCCGCCAAGCCCCAATCCTCTTCGTCCAGCAGGCCGGAGAAAGGCCAGAGGAACTCCTATGCGTGGCGGGCTAAGTCACGCCCCCAAAAGGCCGCAGGAGGCACTGCTTCCAAGGCGGCCTCCTCATGACTCTCGGCATCCCCGAACCGCATCCTCGGTCGGTGGCAGGCTCTCCCGCTTTTGCGACGCCTGGTGGCCACAGGTTCAAGACCGATGGGAGAGTTCAGCTCTCGTCCTCAGACTCGTTTCTTCAGAACATCTCCGCCCCCCGAGCGAGCCGATGCACTTTTTCAGGCGGTGAACGCTCTGAAAACAGAAGAAGTTGTGATCCCTGTTCCCCCCCCAGGAACATGGTCGCGGCTTTTACTCCAACTTGTTTGTGGTGCCAAAGAAGGACGGCTCGTTCCGTCCCGTTCTGGACCTCAAACTACTCAACAGACATGTGAGCACCAGACGGTTTCGGATGGAATCTCTCCGCTCTGTCATCGCTTCAATGTCACAAGGAGACTTCCTAGCATTGATCGACATCAAGGATGCTTATCTCCATGTGCCGATCGCACCCGACATCAACGCTTTTTGCGCTTCGCCATCAGGGACGAACACCTTCAGTTCGTGGCATTGCCTTTCGGCCTGACGACAGCCCCACGGGTGTTCACCAAGGTCATGGCATCTGTTGTGGCGGTGCTACACTCTCAGGGCCACTCGGTGATTCCCTACTTAGACGATCTTCTGGTCAGGGCACCCTCTCAGTTGGCGTGTCAAAACAACCTTTCCGTCGCTCTGGCGACTCTCCAGCAGTTCGGGTGGATAATCAACTTCCCAAAATCCAAGTTGACACCGACCCAATCACTGACGTACCTTGGGATGGAGTTTCATACTCAGTCAGCTGTAGTCATGCTACCGCGGGACAAACAGCTTTCTCTGCAGGCAGGAGTGCAATCTCTTCTTCGGGGTCAGTCACACCCCTTGAGGCGCCTCATGCACTTCCTGGGGAAGATGGTGGCAGCGATGGAGGCAGTGCCCTTCGCGCAATTCCATCTGCGGCCACTCCAGTGGGACATTCTCCGAAAATGGAACAGGAGGTCGACTTCACTCGACAGGAACGTCTCTCTGTCCCTTGCAACCAAGACGTCACTTCAGTGGTGGCTCCTTCCCAACTCTCTGTTGCAGGGGAAATCCTTCCTACCCCCCACCTGGGCTGTGGTCACGACGGACGCGAGCCTGTCAGGGTGGGGGGCGGTTTTTCTCCACCACAGGGCTCAGGGAACCTGGACTCCGATAGAGTCATCCCTTCAGATCAATATTCTGGAGATAAGGGCAGTGTATCTAGCCCTATTGGCCTTTCATCGGTGGCTGGAGGGCAGGCAGATCCGAATCCAGTCGGACAACGCCACGGCCGTCGCTTACATCAACCACCAAGGCGGCACTCGCAGTCGTCAAGCCTTCCAGGAAGTCCGGCGAATTCTGCAGTGGGTGGAAGCCACAGCCTCCACCATCTCCGCAGTTCACATCCCGGGCGTAGAAAACTGGGAAGCAGATTTTCTCAGCCGACAGGGCATGGACGCGGGGGAATGGTCTCTTCACCCAGACGTGTTTCGAGAGATCTGTCGCCGCTGGGGAACGCCGGACGTCGATCTCATGGCGTCACGGCACAACAACAAAGTCCCGGCATTCATGGCCCGGTCTCAAGATCACAGAGCTCTGGCGGCGGACGCATTAGTTCAGGATTGGTCGCAGTTTCGACTTCCCTATGTGTTTCCTCCTCTGGCGATGCTCCCCAGAGTGCTGCGCAAAATCAGGTCCGACTGTCATCGCGCCATTCTCGTCGCTCCAGATTGGCCGAGGCGGTCGTGGTACCCGGATCTGTGGCATCTCACGGTGGGTCAACCGTGGGCGCTCCCAGACCGCCCAGACTTGCTGTCTCAAGGGCCGTTTTTCCATCTCAATTCTGCGGCCCTCAACCTGACTGTGTGGCCATTGAGTCCTGGCTCCTAGCGTCCTCAGGGTTATCTCAAGATGTCATTGCCACTATGAGACAGGCCAGGAAACCAACGTCCGCCAAGATCTATCACAGGTCTTGGAGGATCTTCTTATCCTGGTGCTCTGACAAGGGTTTTACTCCCTGGCCCTTTGCCTTACCCACTTTTCTTTCATTCCTTCAATCCGGAATGGACAAGGGTTTGTCTCTCGGCTCTCTCAAGGGACAAGTATCGGCGCTTTCCGTATTTTTTCAAAAGCGTCTAGCCAGGCTACCGCAGGTCCGCACGTTCCTGCAGGGAGTTTGCCACATAGTCCCACCTTACAAGCGTCTGCTGGAACCCTGGGACCTCAATAGGGTGCTAACTGCTCTTCAGAAACCACCTTTCGAGCCGCTGCGGGAGGTCTCTTTATCACGTCTTTCGCAAAAGGTGGCATTTCTAGTGGCAGTTACGTCGCTCCGTAGAGTGTCGCAACTGGCAGCGCTGTCATGCAAAGCCCCCTTCCTGGTTTTTCACCAGGATAAGGTGGTTCTACGTCCGGTCCCGGAATTTCTCCCTAAAGTGGTATCCCCTTTTCATCTCAATCAGGATATCTCCTTACCTTCATTTTACCCTCATCCAGTTCACCAATGTGAAAAGGATTTGCACTCATTAGATTTAGTGAGAGCACTCCGACTCTACGTGTCTCGCACGGCGCCCCTGCGCCGTTCAGATGCCCTCTTTTGTCCTTGTCGCTGGCCAGCGTAAGCGTTCGCAGGCTTCCAAGTCAACATTGGCTCGATGGATCAAGGAACCAATTCTTGAATCCTACCGTTCTTCTGGGCTTCCACTTCCTTCAGGGTTGAAAGCCCATTCTACCAGAGCCGTGGGTGCGTCCTGGGCATTGCGGCACCGGGCTACGGCTCAGCAGGTGTGTCAGGCAGCTACCTGGTCTAGTCTACACACTTTTACGAAACACTATCAGGTGCATACCTATGCTTCGGCAGACGCCAGTCTAGGTAGGCGAGTCCTTCAGGCGGCGGTTGCCCACCTGTAAGAGGGGGTCGTTTTCGGCTCTTTTTATCGAGGTATTCTTTTACCCACCCAGGGACTGCTTTTGGACGTCCCAATTGTCTGGGTCTCCAAATGGAGCGACAAAGAAAAAGGGAATTTTGTTTACTTACCGTAAATTCCTTTTCTTCTAGCTCCTATTGGGAGACCCAGCACCTGCCCCTGTGCCCTTCGGGCTGTTGTTTTTTTGTGTACACATGTTGTTGCATGTTGAATTGTTCTTTTGGTTCATGGTTTCAGTTCTCCGAACATCCTTCGGATTGAATTTACCTTAGACCAATTTATAAGTTTCCTCCTTCCTGCTTTTGCACCAAAACTGAGGAGCCCGTGATGCACGGGAGGGTGTATAGGCAGAGGGGAGGGGTTACACTTTTTAAAGTGTAATACTTTGTGTGGCCTCCGGAGGCAGAAGCTATACACCCAATTGTCTGGGTCTCCCAATAGGAGCTAGAAGAAAAGGAATTTACGGTAAGTAAACAAAATTCCCTTCATTTTATATTATATATATTTATATAATATTATATAAATATAATATAATTATAATAATATTAGTAAACACCCTCAGTTAGAAATGTAGTATAGTTCTCATGATTAGCCATGTCTCTTACCTCATCTGCAGGGCATTGCAGCTTAGGTATCCATGGTTATGACTATTAGCAACTAACTAACTCTAAATATATGAGTGGCTGTAACCATGGATGTCTAAGCCACTGTAATGCCCTGCACATGAGGTAAGAGGCATAGCTAATCAGGAGAACTATACTACATTTCTAATTGGAGGTATTTGCGAATATTATTATTATTACACCTACTACATGTTGGGAAAGGACCTTCAAGATTGTATGCCCCTTTAACCTGATAACTTCTGTAGAGGTCCACGGAGCCATACAGCAGTTACATTTACTCTGATTTAATACAGAAGATGGATTCAATGACCAAGAAAGTGTTGCATACTTTATAAGAATCCTCCTAGAGAGAGATTGTTTATATAAATGATATAATGTACCAAATGTCTTCTTTCTTTTATCAGGTGTATGTAGAATTTGATGCTAAAAGCTCCAGACCGCATTCATGGGTGCAAGTCCATGGAAAAGATATTTTGGTGATCTTGCTGGAAGGGCCACTGGTTTGGTCACCAAGAAAAGAACCTCTTCTGATCCAGGGGAGCCGCATTTGTCCCACACATTGGCCAGCACTGGTGAGTCTTTTGCATGCTATGTATAATGATCCTCCTTAAAAGCTAACCTTTTAACATAAGCATGGCACACAGGAGTGTTGCCCCATGCCAGTTCAGACCGTGGAGAACAAAATGTAGGTACATTTTGTGTTTTGTAAACTTTTTTTGCCTTATTTTTTGTGTTAAAAATCAGTTTACCTGGCTATTTTTTGATTGTGAATTTTTTTTTATGATGAGGGAGCACATCTGGGATAATCTTTGTCATGTTCGGATGACTTTTACTTTGTCATTCTCCTTAATGTACCCGTATGCCATCAATAGTTGAATGCTCATTTAGACTGCTTTCACACATCCGGTTTTTCCTGTGCGGCACAATCCGGTGCTTTGCAGAAAAACCGCAACTGTTTTTTTTTGCCGCCGGTTGCGTTTTTTTTGCATAGACTTCCATTAGTGCCGTATTGTGCCGTATGGGCTTGCGTTCCGTCCGATTTTTGCCATATGCGGCAGATTTAGCCGATGCGGCGGCCGGATGGAACGTTGCCAGGCACGTGTTTTTGTCCGGGAAAAAAAAACCCACATCGCGCCGCATCCAGCCGATGCGGCGCGTTTGCAATGCATGCCTATGGACGCCGTATGCGTTTTTTTTCTTCTGCGCATGCTCAGTAGCCTGCTGCAAGCGGCAAAAACCGGACGGACCGCATGTCAAAAACGTATGCAAAGTATGCGGTTTTGTCGTCGCATCCGTTGCATAGGTTTTAGAGCCGGATTGGCCGGCTCTGCTAAAACCAGAGGTGTGAAAGCAGCCTTAGCCAGCAACTATTCTTCCTAACACTCTCATACACATGAAACCTCGTTGTGGCCAAGTATGCATTTATTTTTAAAGGGAATCTGTCACCAGGTTTTTCTTTGTCGCTCCATTGGGAGACCCAGACAATTGGGTGTATAGCTTCTGCCTCCGGAGGCCACACAAAGTATTACACTTTAAAAAGTGTAACCCCTCCCCTCTGCCTATACACCCCCCCGTGCATCACGGGCTCCTCAGTTTTGTGCTTTGTGTTGAAGGAGGCACACATTCACGCAAGCTCCACATTTTAGTCAGCAGCAGCTGCTGATTATATCGGATGGAAGAAAAGAGGGCCCCAGGGCCCCCGGCATGCTCCCTTCTCACCCCACTAAGTCGGCGGTGCTGTTAAGGTTGAGGTACCCATTGCGGGTACAGAGGCTGGAGCCACATGCCGTTTTCCTTCCCCATCCCTTAGACGCTCTGGGAGAAGTGGGATCCTATCCGGTCATCCAGGCACTGGGACCGGGCTCCCTCCGCAGCCCCTGTGGGAATCTGCCGGACAGGAGACTTAATATCATCAAGGACAGGCCCTGCATCCAGAAGGTACTCTGTGTCCCCTTGGGGACGGTGTATGGAGCGCTCGTGTCACTGACACCGCAGCGGCTGCTGTATTTTTAAGACGGCCGGGACTACCGCGCCGACCGGGCCTGTTTGTCGGCCGCGGTATTAAATTTAGTCCCCGGCTTCTGCGGCCTAGTACCATAACTCCGGCCCCCGGGCCTGCCAGTCAGGGGTAAGGGCGGGACGGTCGACTTGACGTCGACAGTGAGGGCTGGAGCATACATTAGGTGTCCTCCTCCCCCCTCACTGATCACTGTGGGGCACCAGATTCCCGCACTTGATTAGTCGCCGCCCACGGCCCCCTCCTCCCCTGAGAGCTCCGGCAGCCATTTTTACATCATTCTGCCGGTGGAGGATTTCAGAAACGAGCTCTGCAGCTCTGGGAGGCCCAGGGCAGGGAATCTGGTGGTCACACAACCGCTTGGGCGGTCGGTAAGCCACACCGGTCACCGGTGCTGGTCCCCCTGGGGTGCCGAAGTGTATATATTTATAGATATATCTGTATACATTTTCTCTGTTCGGCCGCATTGTTTTTGCTGGCTATATACCCTCAGTGATCACTCTCCTAGGACACAACAGCATGTCGTTCACAAGGAGTAAGGGTGCCAAGACACAGGGTTATTTTGCAACCTGTACCTCTTGTTACCTGCAGGTTCCACCTACCCTCACTGTGAGCAATGCTCGGCCCCTGTTGCACTCGCTCAGCCGGAGCCTCGGGCACTGGTGGGACCCTCGGCTCAGGTAGAACCGCCGGCTGCCCCTATCCAGGTGACAGGGACAGAGTTTGCAGTTTTGGCTGAGAAACTCTGAGTCGCTTTCACAATCCATGGCTCAGTCTATGGACAGATGGTCTGCTAAGATACTAGAAGCCTTGCTGTTCAGACCGGTCCTTACACAGGCCCCGGGCACTGTAGGATCATCGCCCCCAGGGCCCTCTCGGGCTGCGCCGCAGCGTGCTCCTAGGGTGGCCCCTATGTCTCACGGGGAGGACTCCGGCACGGACCGCAGTCCCAGACCGGCTAAGCGGGCTCGCTGGGAATCTTCCCCGACTTCATCACGCTGTTCGGGGTCTCAGCTTGAGGACTCTCTGGAGGATGAAGTGAACGTCGCAGCTCAGGGCTCTGAACCTGACGTTGCTCTCAATCTTGATACACCTGAAGGGGACGCCATAGTAAATGACCTTATAGCGTCCATCAACCAGGTGCTAGATCTCTCTCCCCCAACTCCACTTATAGAGGAGTCGGATTCGCAGCAGGAAAAGCACCAGTTTAGGTTTCCCAAACGTACACGGAGTGCGTTTTTCGATCACTCTAACTTCAGAGAGGCTGTCCAGAAGCACAGAGCATTTCCGGACAAGCGCTTTAATAAGCGCCTTAATGACACACGTTACCCCTTCCCCTCTGACGTAGTTAAGGGTTGGGCTCAATGTCCCAAGGTGGATCCGCCAGTCTCTAGATTGGCGGCTAGATCCGTAGTTTCAGTGGCAGATGGTTCATCGCTCAAGGATGCCACTGACAGGCAGATAGAGCTCCTGATGAAATCCATCTATGAAGCCACAGGTGCATCTTTTGCCCCGGCCTTCGCAGCCGTGTGGGCACTCCAAGCTATCTCAGCTTGTCTGTCTGAGATTAATGCGGTCACACGTACCTCTGCTCTGCAAGTTGCGTCCTTGACTTCTCAGGCGTCGGTATTTTCATCCTACGCCATGAATGCTGTCCTGGACTCTGCTAGCCGTACAGCGGTAGCGTCCGCCAATTCGGTGGCAGTCCGCAGGGCCATGTGGCTACGCGAATGGAAGGCAGACTCTGCTTCCAAGAGGTTCTTAACCGGTTTGCCATTTTCCGGCGACCGATTGTTTGGCGAGCGATTGGATGAAATTATTAAGCAATCCAAGGGAAAGGACTCGTCCTTACCCCAGTCCAAGCCAAACAAACCTCAGCAACGGAAAATTCAATCGAGGTTTCGGTCCTTTCGGCCCTCAGCCAGGTCCCAACCTTCTTCGTCCAACAGGCCACAGAAGGGCCAGAGGAACTCTTATTCATGGCGGTCTAAGTCACGTCCGCCAAAGGCCGCCGGAGGCACCGTCTCCAAGGCGGCCTCCTCATGACTTTCGGCCTCCCCAAACCGCATCCTCGGTCGGTGGCAGGCTCTCCCGCTTTTGCGACGCCTGGTGGCCAAATGTCCAAGACCGATGGGTGAGAGACATTCTGTCTCACGGTTACAGGATAGAGTTCAGCTCTCGTCCCCCGACTCGTTTCTTCAGAACATCTCCGCCCCCCGAGCGAGCCGAGGCACTTTTTCAGGCTGTGAACACTCTGAAGACAGAAGGAGTTGTGATCCCCGTTCCCCTTCAGGAACGTGGTCGCGGGTTTTACTCCAACTTGTTCGTGGTGCCAAAAAAGGACGGATCATTCCGTCCCGTTCTGGACCTCAAACTGCTCAACAGACATGTGAGAACCAGACGGTTTCGCATGGAATCTCTCCGCTCGGTCATCGCTTCGATGTCCCAAGGAGACTTCCTAGCATCAATCGACATCAGGGATGCGTATCTCCATGTGCCGATCGCACCAGAGCATCAACGCTTCCTGCGTTTCGCCATCGGGGACGAACACCTTCAGTTTGCGGCACTGCCGTTCGGCCTGGCGACAGCCCCACGGGTCTTCACCAAGGTCATGGCATCCGTTGTGGCGGTCCTACACTCTCAAGGCCACTCGGTGATCCCTTACTTGGACGATCTCCTAGTCAAAGCACCCTCCCGGGTGGCATGTCAACTCAGCCTGACCGTGGCTCTGGAGACTCTCCAGAGATTCGGGTGGATCATCAATTTCCCAAAGTCAAAGCTGACACCGACCCAGTCACTGACTTACCTCGGGATGGAGTTTCATACTCTCTCAGCGATAGTCAAGCTACCGCTGGACAAACAGCGTTCGCTGCAGACAGGGGTACACTCTCTTCTTCGGGCCCAGTCACACCCCTTGAGGCGCCTCATGCACTTCCTGGGGAAGATGGTGGCAGCAATGGAGGCAGTCCCCTTTGCGCAGTTTCATCTGCGTCCACTCCAATGGGACATTCTCCGCAAATGGGACAGGAGGTCGACGTCCCTGGACAGGAACGTCTCTCTTTCTCTGGCAGCCAAAACCTCTCTTCAGTGGCGGCTCCTTCCCATTTCTCTGTCAAAGGGAAAATCCTTCCTGCCCCCATCCTGGGCTGTGGTCACGACGGATGAGAGTCTGTCAGGGTGGGGAGCGGTTTTTCTCCACCACAGGGCTCAGGGATCCTGGACTCCGACAGAGCCCTCCCTTCAGATCAATGTTCTGGAAATAAGGGCAGTGTATCTGGCCCTGAAGGCGTTTCATCGCTGGCTGGAGGGCAGGCAGATCCGCATACAGTCAGACAACGCCACGGCGGTCGCGTACATCAACCATCAGGGCGGCACGCGCAGCCGTCAAGCCTTCCAGGAAGTTCGGCGGATTCCGCTGTGGGCGGAGGCCACAGCATCCACCATCTCCGCAGTTCACATCCCGGGTGTAGAAAACTGGGAAGCAGACTTCCTCAGTCGCCAGGGCATGGACGCAGGGGAATGGTCTCTTCACCCGGACGTGTTTCAAGAGATCTGTTGCCGCTGGGGAACGCCGGACGTCGATCTCATGGCGTCTCGGCACAACAACAAAGTCCCGGCATTCATGGCACGGTCTCAAGATCACAGAGCTCTGGCGGCGGACGCATTAGTTCAGGATTGGTCGCAGTTTCGACTACCTTATGTGTTTCCTCCTCTGGCAATGCTGCCCAGAGTGTTACGCAAGATCAGGTCCGACTGCCGCCGCGCCATCCTCGTCGCTCCAGACTGGCCGAGGAGGTCGTGGTACCCGGATCTGTGGCACCTCACGGTCGGTCAACCGTGGGCACTCCCAGACCGACCAGACTTGCTGTCTCAAGGGCCATTTTTCCATCTGAATTCTGCGGCCCTCAACCTGACTGTGTGGCCATTGAGTCCTGGATCCTAGCGTCCTCAGGGTTATCTCAAGATGTCATTGCCACTATGAGACAGGCCAGGAAACCAACGTCCGCCAAGATCTATCACAGGGCTTGGAGGATCTTCTTATCCTGGTGCTCTGATAAGGGTTTTACCCCCTGGCCGTTTGCCTTACCCACCTTTCTTTCCTTCCTTCAATCCGGAATGGACAAGGGTTTGTCTCTCGGCTCTCTCAAGGGACAAGTTTCGGCGCTTTCCGTGTTTTTTCAAAAGCGTCTAGCCAGACTTCCGCAGGTCCGCACGTTCCTGCAGGGAGTTTGCCACATAGTCCCACCTTACAAGCGGCCGCTGGAACCTTGGGATCTTAACAGAGTGCTAAGGGCTCTTCAGAAACCACCCTTCGAGCCGCTGCGGGATGTCTCTCTATCACGTCTTTCGCAGAAGGTGGCTTTTCTAGTGGCGGTTACGTCGCTCCGTAGAGTGTCGGAGCTAGCAGCGTTGTCATGCAAAGCCCCCTTCCTGGTTTTTCACCAGGATAAGGTGGTTCTGCGTCCGGTCGCGGAATTCCTGCCTAAGGTGGTATCCCCGTTTCATCTCAATCAGGATATTTCCTTACCTTCATTTTGCCCTCATCCAGTTCACCAATGTGAAAAGGATTTGCACTTGTTAGATCTAGTGAGAGCACTCCGGCTCTACGTGTCTCACACGGCGCCCCTGCGCCGTTCAGATGCGCTCTTTGTCCTTGTCGCTGGCCAGCGTAAAGGGTCGCAGGCGTCCAAGTCAACCTTGGCTCGGTGGATCAAGGAACCGATTCTTGAAGCCTACCGTTCTTCTGGGCTTCCGGTTCCTTCAGGGCTGAAAGCCCATTCTACCAGAGCCGTGGGTGCGTCCTGGGCATTGCGGCACCAGGCTACGGCTCAGCAGGTGTGTCAGGCAGCTACCTGGTCTAGTCTGCACACTTTCACAAAACACTATCAGGTGCATACCTATGCTTCGGCAGATGCCAGCCTAGGTAGGCGAGTCCTTCAGGCGGCGGTTGCCCACCTGTAAGAGGGGGCCGTTTTCGGCTCTTTTTATCGAGGTTTTCTTTTACCCACCCAGGGACTGCTTTTGGACGTCCCAATTGTCTGGGTCTCCCAATGGAGCGACAAAGAAGAAGGGAATTTTGTTTACTTACCGTAAATTCCTTTTCTTCTAGCTCCTATTGGGAGACCCAGCACCCGCCCCTGTTCCCTTCGGGCTGTTTGTTCTTTTGTGTACACATGTTGTTCATGTTGAATTGTTCTTTTGGTTCATGGTTCAGTTCTCCGAACATCCTTCGGATTGAATTTACCTTAGACCAATTTATAAGTTTCCTCCTTCCTGCTTTTGCACCAAACTGAGGAGCCCGTGATGCACGGGAGGGTGTATAGGCAGAGGGGAGGGGTTACACTTTTTAAAGTGTAATACTTTGTGTGGCCTCCGGAGGCAGAAGCTATACACCCAATTGTCTGGGTCTCCCAATAGGAGCTAGAAGAAAAGGAATTTACGGTAAGTAAACAAAATTCCCTTCTTTGCTTCCTAACCAGAGAGCAGCATGATGTAGTGACAGAAACCATAATTCCTGCAATGTGTTATTTACTGGAGTGTTTACTCTAGTGTTGATAATCTCCTGCTGATAAAACAGTTGCTAGAGGACAAGTAAATCTGCTACCATGTAGTCCTTCATGGTCATGAGCTCTGTGCCCTCACCACTGATTGGCAGCTTTCTGCCTATGCACAGTGTACACAATCTGTAATGTGTGCAGTGTTCACAGAGACCTGGTAGATCTACAGCAGGTAAAACTTGGATTTTATCAAAACTACAAGAACCAGTCCCGTTAGTAATATATTACTGGAATCAGGGTCTCCGCCCCGACGTCATGCTTTTAGAGGGTGGAGCAAAAGATGTGAACTAAGCATAACAACTACAGTACTTACAATAATTCAGTCCATAACTGAAATCTCTATTCATGTGCTTACCCCTTCAGTGTGACTTACGTGTGTTTTTCCACAGACATTCACAACCCTGGTGGATAAATTGGGTCTGGGAACCCTGGTCCCTATCGAGTTCCTGTTAGAAGAAATCTTGCATTTCCTCCCAGATGCCAGCACTCTCCGTCTCTACAAGGTAGAACCTGCGTCTTGTCATTAAAGATGAGTTTTTTTAATTTGTCTTTTAGTCTCTAAGACCCCTGATGAATCTCCTTATTTTGTATTGCAGCAAATGGGAGTTGACAGCCACAAATTGGTTTTAAAAGAACAGCCGTTCTTGCGGGATGCAGTTACTAACATCATTAACTCAAGGAAAGTCCAAGAAATCATTTTAACAGGTATGCATTATAATGAGTATATATATATAATATGAGTGTATAATGAGGATGTTTCTGTACTTAGATCCAAATGAAAGTCTATGGAGGCCTGTAAGACGAACGTGTGTGAGCCCTCCTTCTTATCGATGCTATATATATACATCTCACACTTCGTGCTAGCAGCATCATACTATTTTATACATTGCATGGAATTAAAAACCTGGGCCGTAAAAATAGGGCATGAAAGGTATTTTACAAAGCTGCTAGTTGGTTTATTTCCAGGAGGAAAAAGTGAACTTGTCATTAGAGTCCTGCTTTCACGATCAAGGGCAACCTGAACAAGAGCCTGGCTGCGTGATTCAACAAAGGTATAGGCAGCGCTTCAGAATAAACATGTATGAGGGGCTGCTGAGAAGTCTTTGGCTTTGTGATCTTTTTTTGTTTCTCTGGTAACGAATGTTGCAACACATGAAAGCCTTATGTGTCTAATATATGTTTTCATAATTTTGTGTTTGTTGCTTATGGCAACAGTGTTCTACGCACGCGGGAAAACAAAATGGCGGCGTCTAATGCGATATTCACAGCAAGTGAGAGCAGAGGAGGGATAAAATTCTTGTTTCTGCAAGGAAAGTCTGTGAAGGATATTCATGGTGATATGTCGCAGACATTGGTGGATCAGTACTCTTCATATTCCACAGTTAAGAGCTGGGTTGCCAAATTTAAAACGGGCCACTGTTAAGGAACGTCCTGGACGACCGAGAGTGGTTGTTGCTGTTCCGGAGATCCTCAATGCTGTGCACAACCTCATACTGGAGAATCCACGAATTTCAGCTAAAGCAATAGCAGACATTATGAGGATTTCCCGTGAACGTGTTTGTGTCATTATCCATGAACATTTGGACTTGAGGAAGCCATCTGCAAAGTAGGTCCCCATATGTTTGACAACAGATCAGAGAAGCATGCGAGTGAAAACTTCTGTCAGCGTTTCTGGACTGAAAAGAACTTTCTGGATCAACTGGTCACTATGGATGAGACCTGGATTTATTTGTATCACCCTGAAAACAAGGAGACGTCAAAAGTAGAGGCACAGTGGTTCTCCTCGTCCAAAGAAGATCAGGGTGTAAAAATCAGCCACTAAGGTCAGGGCGTCTGTGTTCTGGGATAAGGAGGGCGTGCTGCTAGTGGACTACCTTCAAAAGGATTCCACCATCAATGCAAGGTATTACATTGAACTTTTAGACCAATTGATGGCAGCTCTGAAGGCCAAAAGGTGTGGCAAGTTGTCCAAAGGAATCTTGTTCCTGCAAGACAATGCTTACGCTGCACAAGTGATCATTGCAAAACTGGCAGAGCTGGGCTTTCAGCTGGTTGACCACCCAGCCTATTCACCAGATCTAGCACCCTCCGACTATCATCTGTTTCCAGACCTGAAGAAACACCTCAAGGGTACCAAATTTCACACCATTTCTGATGCCATGGCTGCTATTGATGCCTGGTTTGAGGCACAACCAAAATCCTTTTTTTTGCTAGGCTTACAGAACTTGGAATACCAATGTATGAAATGTGTTGACATCAGTGGAGAGTATGTGGAATAAATGTAAAGTTTCATCATGCTAACTCGTTTCTTTCTGGGTAAAGCCAAAGACTTATCAGCAGCCCTTGGTATCTAAGCTGGCCGGGGACTGTGTGTCCTCGCTGACTAGTCCAACGTGATCCCTTCTGACTCCTCCTTGCTATGCTGTAATTGAGTGACAGGCCTCACCCTATGTGTGTCAGTCAAAGGGATCGAGGCAGGGAGAAGCTGTTGTTTGGCTGAAAGAATTTATAGATATATTCCGTTTAATCCCTTCACCACCCCACCCAGCGATTTTTCGTTTTTTTCCTCCCTTTTTTCCAAGAACCATAACCTTTTTATTTTTCCGTCGTTATAGCCGTGAGAGGCTTGTTTTTTTGTGGGATGAGTTGTCATTTTGAATGACACCATCCATTTTATCATATGATGTGATGTAATGGTAAGCAGGAAAAATATTCCAAGTGCGAAATAGCAAAATAAAAGTGAAATTATACTGAGCCTGATGAAGAGACCTGTGTAGTCTGGAAAGCTGCTATTATTACCATCTTTTCCATTAAAAGGTATCAACCACTGAGGACTCTCTTTTAAACAATTTTTTTTATACTATGACAACATGATATAGAAAAAATCACAGTCACCTATGAACGCCGGCCATGGTCATTCACAGGAGTATTGACAGGATGGACACAGGGTTCATCAGCTGAACCCTGGCTATCATAACATCTCATCGGCATCCCACAACCAGTTTGACTGGACCGTTTCCATTTGCATGTACAGTGCGTGGCCCTTGGTGTGCTACATTTTAATCGTTTATCGTTACTCCCTTTCCTCTTCCCACAATGATGGATTGCTGTGCTAGCCAGAGGTCTGCTGAAAATTCATTTGCTAGTCATGGTGGTTCTGTAGTGAAGACCAGTTGTGGCCGGTCTTCATAGAAGACATTCATTTTTTATTCAAGCAATCAGGTGATTAAAGGTTCAAGTCGCCTACAAGGACCACAAAAAACGGATTTTTGTGTACTCACCATAAAATCGTTTTCTCTTAGCCATCATTGGGGGACACAGGACCATGGACCATGCTGTGTCCCCCAATGAGGCGTCAGAGAAAAACGGATTTTTGTGTACTCACCGTAAAATCGTTTTCTCTTAGCCATTATTGGGGGACACAGGACCATGGACCATGCTGTGTCCCCCAATGAGGCGTCAGAGAAATAAGGTTAACAAAAATGGAAAAAATATTTAAAAAAATAAATTTCTTTGTCGCTCCATTGGGAGACCCAGACAATTGGGTGTATAGCTTCTGCCTCCGGAGGCCACACAAAGTATTACACTTTAAAAGTGTAACCCCTCCCCTCTGCCTATACACCCTCCCGTGCATCACGGGCTCCTCAGTTTTATGCTTTGTGTGGAAGAAGGCACACATCCACTCATGCATTCTCAGATTAGTTATATCGGTTGGAAGAAAAGAGGACCCCCACGGGGCCCCCGGCATGTTCCCTTCTCACCCCACTATGTCGGCGGTGCTGTTAAGGTTGAGGTACCCATTGCGGGTACAAAGGCCGGAGCCTCATGCCGTTTTCCTTCACCATCCCTTAGTGGCTCTGGGAGAAGTGGGATCCTGACCGGTCATCCATTCACTGGGACCGGGCTCCCTCCGCAGCCCCTGTGGGAATCTGCCGGACAGGAGTCTATTCATCCTCAGGGACCGGGCCCTGCATCTATAAGGTACTCTGTGTCCCCATGGGGACTGTGCATGGAGCGCCTTCTTCCCGGACGCTGCAGCAGCTGCTGATTTGTGAAGACCGGCGGACTTCCGCGCCGACCGCACCTGCTTGTCGGCCGCGGTCTTAAATTTAGTCCCCGGCTTCATCGCGGCCTAGTAGCAAAAATCCCGCCCCCGGGCCTGCCTGTCAGGGGTAAGGGCGGGACTGCCGACCTGACGTCGGATGTGAGGGCCGGAGCATCCTGTATGTTTCCTCCCCCCTCACTGATCACTGTGGGGACCCCAGATTCCCGCACTTTTTCTAGCACCGCCCACACACACACACACACTCCGCTTTTTAGCGGTCGGTAAGCCACACCGGTCACCCGGTGCTGGTCCCCCCTAGGGTGCCGGAATAGATACGTATTTATATACATATTTCTGTTCGGTCGGGCTGTATACCCCTTCCCATATACCCTCAGTGATCACTCTCCTAGGAGACAACAGCATGTCGTCCACAAGGAGCAAAGGTGCTAAGGCACAGGGTTTTTTTGCGACCTGCACCTCTTGTGGGGCTATGTTACCTGCGGGTTCCACCTACCCTCACTGTGAGCAATGCTCGACCCCTGTTTCGCTTGCTCAGCCGGAGCCTCGGTCACTAGTGGGCCCCTCGGCTCAGGTAGACGCCCCTGCTCCCCCTGTCCAGGCGGCAGGGACAGAGTTTGCTGCTTTTGCTGAGAAACTCTCTGAGTCACTTTCACAATCCATGGCTCAGTCTATGGACAAATGGTCTGCTAAGATACTATAAGCCTTGCAGTCCAGACCGGTCCTTACACAGGCCCCGGGCACTGTAGGATCATCGCCCCCAGGCCACTCTCGGTCCGCGCCGCAGCGCGCTCCCAGGTTGGGCCCTAGGTCCCACGCGGAGAACTCCTGCCCGGACCACAGTCCCAGACCGGCTAAGCGGGCTCGCTGGGAATCTTCCCCGACTTCTTCACGCTGCTCGGGTTCCCAGCTTGAGGACTCTCTGGAGGACGAGGCGGACGTCGCAGCTCAGGGCTCTGAACCTGACGTTGCCCTCAATCTTGATACACCTGAAGGGGACGCCTTAGTAAATGATCTTATCTCGTCCATCAATCAGGTGTTAGATCTGTCTCCCCCGCCTCCTACTGTGGAGGAGTCAGCTTCTCAGCAGGAGAAACACCAGTTTCGGTTCCCCAAACGTACACGGAGTGCGTTTTTCGATCACTCTAACTTCAGAGATGCTGTCCAGAAGCCCAGAGCGGTTCCGGACAAGCGCTTTACTAAGCGCCTTACTGACACACGTTACCCCTTCCCCTCTGATGTAGTTAAGGGTTGGGCTCAGTGTCCCAAGGTGGATCCTCCAGTCTCTAGATTGGCGGCTAGATCTGTGGTATCGGTTGCAGATGGTTCATCGCTAAAGGATGCCACTGACAGGCAGATAGAGCTCCTGGTGAAATCCATCTATGAAGCCACGGGTGCGTCTTTTGCCCCGGCCTTTGCAGCCGTGTGGGCACTCCAAGCTATCTCAGCTTGTCTGGCTGAGATTAATGCAGTCACAAAAAAAAAAAAAAAATAAAAAATAAAAAAATAAATTTTGTATCACTCCACTTTTCCACCATTTAAAATACAGAAATAAAATATAAACATATTTGTTGTCTCCATGTCCGTAAAAGTCTGATCCATCAAAACGCAAAATTAATTAACCGAATTAGTAAAAGACGTAACATCAGAGAAAGATGAAACTTCAGAATGGTTTGTTTTGTCACTGCAAGAGCGTAAAAAATGTAATATAAAGGCACCAAAATGTTAATTTCTTTTTACTCAATCATTGTGCCTCCAATGAGATCTTTATAAAGGACACTTGAGGTTCACATGATCACTGGGACGGGAGGAGGATGCGCTTCCTACACAGTGCTCCGGCATACATCGGGGAGGTAGATGGCTCCAAACCATCTTGGACAGCCGGCTCCCACGCTTCTGCAGCTGACTTTGTAATGACATTCTAAAACTTCATTGTCGAGTCACATGAAGACTGGCCAACAGTTTTAAGCCGTTAGGCGGTCTATAAGTAGATAATTTACTGCCTTATTGTAATTTTTGGCCTTTCTTTTTTTTGTTAGGTAACTGCAGTATTCAAGGTCAAGAGGTGAAGGTATTTAGACCGTATGAGAATATAACATGGATGTGTGGCATTGTAACTCACCAAGACCCCATTACTCGTGTAATAAATGTTACAATAAATGAGGTGGGTATGAGTTTGGATATACTTCTGAATTATGCTGATTTGTAGTATTCTTTTATACGCTTTGCTTTATATGTATATATTAGATGTGAAGGAAAGGCAATTTAGATATTTAAATAGGAAAGAATCTTTACAGGTCGTCAGGCTGTGGATACCCGAACTCAAGAGGTCGCAAAGACAAATACTATGTCTGCAAAAAGATATCTATATAATTGCTGGTTATAGACATTCTAGCAATAATAACTGTATCTTTGTTTGAGGAAGGTTGAACTTGATGGACCTGTGGGGTTTTTCAGCTATAATTGATGTGATTCGTCAGTTCCATTCCTTTATGAAAGAGTGTGCATGGTTATTCTGTAACACTGTTACACCAGTATGTGTGCAGGTTTTCTGTTATTTCACATCGCTATACTACTTGTGCAGTACAGTTCACCTGCCATTATTTGACTTACATGGTGTCACGAACCACCGGGGGGGTCACTCAGAAATCCCCCGCGCTGGCTACCAGTACGTCACAATCGGGGGGTAACAAGTGGGGGTCACCCCTCCCCTTATACCTCCCGACCGACAGACAGAGCACGTGACGCGCTCTCTAGCGCCCCTCTTATAGTCAGGCCAATTATGGAATTGCCCGACAATAAGCAAGGAGGCCGCTATACTACTTATGCCGATTATTGAAGGGTCCCCCGGTGAGAGTAGGGTATATATTCCCCCGACCTCCGCGGGCGGAATATATAAAACCTCCCCGAATCTCACTGGCCTCCCCACAATAATCCTATGGCACAACTCGCTGCCACCAACCGCTTCACGGTAACTATTAGCCGAACACACAGACGTGGGATTCAAGATCGAGATAACAGAACAGCCAAGATTAATTATATAATTTAATCAGCCTAAAGCACACTAGAAACTACAATATATACAATAGGAGATCTACAGAATATACATATGTCAGAGTACAGTTACAGATAAAGCATGGTTTACAAACAGGCATACACAGTTCCAGCAGTTACCTTGTGCGTCTGGCCACAGGGGGGCACTGTAGACCAGGTTTCTAGGATCCTTCCCACAGATGTTTCCTACACGTGACCCCCAGCGAAAGAACACTGGAAAATGGCCGAAGTAGGGTTATCAACCTGGGCAAATCCAGGTCCCCTCCTACCTTAGTGACTTCAGAGGGAGCACTGCTCCACCCCTGGCTGGAGTTATGGACAATATCCACAACATGGAATATGGGCCATAACTTTGCCTGGGAGCGTCGTAGGCGGACGCCAACGCTCTCATTGTGACAGTTATGAATTTAGCTACAGAACGAGAGGACTCATGACTTGTCTACTAGTTCCCCATTGGCTGATATCACGCCTGGGGTACTTCCTCAATGTCCTACTCCCATAAAAAAGGTGTGCCAGCATCGTCCGCATGCAGAGACACCATTTTTATGGTTGCCATATTTATCGGAAATATGGCTTGCGAGATATGAACCATATTTTCCTGAGTCGTTCTGTCTGGATACTTCCAAGCTTGCTAATTAGATAGCAGCCCCTACCACAGGGTCACGGCAGGGAGTCATCCTGTGTCCATTGTTCCCACATCATCTAAATCTCCATATCACAGGAGATGGCCATGGAGGTGTAAGTGGAACACAGACCAGTTCCTTTGACACCTATCTGCTAAACAAACCGTTTATCCCTGTGGTAAATTTTCTGATTGAAGGAGTTGTGTGAGGGAAAGGGGGGGGTGACACCAGGAGAGGGCTTCCTGACATAACTTGAATATCATGATTTATCGTCATATCTCCGGATTTACCTCACACATGGTATCATTAATGTATTGAAAATCTACAGCATGATACTATATCTGAGTCTCGTCGTCAAAGAGGAAAGTACAGATCATAGTCTAAGGCTATGTGCCCACGGGATTCTGTATCCGCGGATTTTGCCGCGGAAAACCTGCAGCTTTATCTGGATTTTGTAGATAAATCCGCAGGTTTTAGCAAGTACAGACACCCCCATGTTATCCTATGGGACATGGGGAGTGTCTGTGTCCATGCTGCAGTATGTGCGGCTGCAGAATATGCTGCGGATGTCCCACAGCCACACATAACTACATGTCAATTATTCCTGCGGAAATATCTGCGGAAATCCCGGCGCTCCACTATGGAGATAGAGGCCGGGACTTCCGCAGGTAATCCGCATTACTGTGTGCAGGTTTATTGTAGATAATTTGCTGGAATCCTGCAGCAATGTTTAGCTGCGGATTCTGGGGATCAGCTGCGGGGAACCTGCGGACGTACCTGAGGATATATCCACGGGTGCATAGTGTCGTGGGTCACATAGCCTTATTGTATTATGAGGGCTGATACAAGGCTCCACTCAATAGTTTTCAAAAATCATCAGGCAAATCCTTATACAGCTATATCCTTAATTATTTTCATTATTTCTATGCATGGATAAACATTAAAGATGACCTGTCACTTGGTCCAAAAAATAAAAATCTCTGAGTTGCCCTCATTTTGACACTTTTTTCCGTTTTGTGCAGTGTCGCTCCATTGCAGAGGTATTCACATTTGTTGCTTTTGGAGCGAAGTATGGGAAATGTCTGCTTGTAGGTCTACTGGGCATTTGTTCAGTCATGCCGTGTTTTCACGTCTCCCTCCCGAATGCTTGCAATCATGGCATGGCAGCTGATCTAGCCGTCTCAGACACTGTCGAAGCTATGATTGGCAGCATCTGGAGGGGCAAAATTGAATGTCTCCAGGGAAGAAACATCTAGTTTAGTTTGACTCCAAGCAGAGATTTCACATAGTGCGCTCCACAAAAAAACAAATGTGAATATCTCTGCATTAGAGTGACGCAGCGCAAAATGGAAAAGAGCTGCAGAAATAGGTGAGAGCAAGGATTTTTGAAGTTAGGTTGAATTCAATCAACTCTCACTTTCCGGTTTCCATGTAATCAACTGTTATATATATATATATATATATATATATATATATATATATATATATATATTTTAAAAGGCTCGTTGAATAGCAGACATTTGTCAAAAAACCCTAAATTCTGGCAGAGTTTTCTGTACGTTGTGTCCATTTTGCACACGGACCGCAAGGAATATGTAGTCTTTGAAGCAGCTTGGGTGGCTAGCTGTAAGGCCCATACACTATATAAGTGTAAACTAGAGCTTTCTTTGCTCAAGAAATACCGTATTGTTTGTTTTCTTCAGCGCTCTATTGGGAGACCCAGACGATTGGGGTATAGCTACTGCCCTCTGGAGGCCACACAAAGCACTACATTAAAAGTGCAAGGCCCCTCCCCCTCTGGCTATACCCCCCCGTGGTATCACGGGTTCTCCAGTTTTAGCTTTGTGTGCGAAGGAGGTCAGACATTCCATGCATAGCTCCACAGATTTTAGTCAGCAGTAGCTGCTGACTGTTTCGGATGGAAGAAAAGAGGACACATATAGTGTCCCCAGCATGCTCCCTTCTCACCCCTGGATGGTGTTGTAAGGTTGAGGTACCTATTGCTGGTACAGGGCTGGAGCCTGACATGCTGTTTTCCTTCCACATCCCCTTGTAGGGCTCTGTGGAAGTGGGATCCTGCCGGCCTCTCAGCTCTGATGCCGGGCTCCATCCACAGACCCATTAGAACCTGATGGATTCGGAGCAGGAGTACGATCAGGGACAGGGCCCTGCATCTTACAGGTACTCTGTGTCCCCGGCAGGCACAGACACACTCCGGGCTGGCTGGGTGTTATAGTGCGCCGGGGACCGCAACGTGGAGTTGGTGTCCCTACAGATTACTGGGGGATTGTTTGTGTTTGGGAACGCAGCGCCGACCCCCTCTGGACCGGGCGGCGCTGCTGTGACTTGTGGTGCGCCGGGGATCCGCCGTCCGCGCTTTTACGGCGGCGGCGGTTATAACTTTAGTCCCCGGCTTTTTGGGCCTAGGACGCCGGCAGCTCCGTTTCGTTCCCGCCCCCACCCTGTCATTCAGGGTAGGGGAGAGACGCTGTTCGCAAGCAGCGACGAGGGCTGGAGCCTGATTTACATGCTCCAGCCCTCACACTAGGCACAGAGGGAAGCAGGCTTCCCGCTCTTGGCCAGGAACGCCCAGGGCCCGCCCCCCTTCCTCTCTCGAGACGCCGGCAGCCATTACATGCATGCCTGGCTGGAGGAAGGACGCAAGGCTCTGGGAGACCTGGACTAGGGGCTATCTGGCGACCACACACCCGCTTTTTAAGCGGGCGGTAAGCGATTTTTCTGTGCTGGTCCCTCTAGTGCCTCACTGTGTATCAGTGTACTGGATACAGTTATATAGATATTGTATTTCTTGCACTGTGAGGTGCGCTTCTGGCTGCATATCCCAGATCGCTCTGTGGAAGCAGCAACATGTCATCCTCAAAACGCAAGGCGGCCAAGGCAAAAAGGGCTGTGTATACTGCGTGTGCTGCATGTGGGGCTAATCTACCAGCAGGCTCTGATGACCCCCATTGTGTGCAATGCTCCGACCCGGTGCTGCTTCGCCAGCCGGAGTCAGGAGAGGTAGCGACCCAGGCTGAGACGCTTGTAAGTTCTGCCCCGGTGACAGGGACGGACTTTGCAGTTTTTGCAGATAATATGTCTGTATCTATGGCAAAAATCCTTGAGACCTTGCAATCTATGCATGGGGCTCAGTCTCTGGGCACGGCGAGGCCTCTGTCCTCAGGTCCCCCTTACTTGGAATGTATCCAGCCCACAGGGGGGTCCCCGGCTTCACAGGCCGAGGATTATGACTCAGATGATGGCCCCAGCCACCCTAAGCGAGCTCGCTGGGAAAGACCCTCGACGTCTTCACACTGCTCAGGGTCTCAGCGCAATCAGTCTCCCTGTGATGTGTCTGATGAGAGTGATCAGGAATCCACTCCTGGAACCCCTCTCAACCTGGATACCCCGGATGGGGATGCCATGGTAGACGACCTTATCTCAGCCATCAATAGGCTGTTGGATATTTCTCCCCCAGCCCCTTCAGCAGAAGAGGCGGCTGCGGAGCAGGAAAAGTTTCGTTTCCTTTATCCCAAGCGTAAATTGAGTGCTTTGTTAGATCACTCTGACTTCAGAGAATCAATCCAGAAGCACGACGCTCACCCAGAAAGGCGTTTCTCTAAACGATCTAAAGATACGCGTTTCCCTTTCCCCCCTGAGGTGGTCAAGCGCTGGACACAGTGTCCAAAGGTAGACCCCCCGATTTCCAAACTTGCAGCTAGATCCATAGTTGCAGTGGAGGATGGCGCTTCACTTAAAGATGCCAATGACAGACAGATGGACCTTTGGTTAAAATCTGTCTATGAAGCTATAGGCGCGTCGTTTGCTCCGGCATTCGCAGCCGTATGGGCACTCCAGGCTATTTCAGCTGGCTTAGCAAAAGTGGATGCTATCATGCATCCAGCAGTGCCGCAAGTGGCGCACCTTACCACGCAGATGTCGGCGTTTGCGTCTTACGCTATCAATGCGGTCCTAGAATCTACCAGTCGCACCTCAATGGCGTCCGCCAATTCGGTAGTTTTGCGCAGAGCCTTGTGGTTAAAGGACTGGAAAGCAGATGCTGGTTCCAAAAAATGTTTAACCAGTTTGCCTTTGTCTAGAGAGAGACTGTTTGGCGAGCCATTGGCTGACATCATTAAGCAGTCCAAGGGTAAAGACTCCTCTTTACCACAACCCAGAACACCCAAACCTCAGCAGAAAAAGTGGCAGCAGAGGTTTCAGTCCTTTCGAGGTTCGGGCAAGACACCATTTACCTCGTCCAAAGGGACTCAGAGGACGCAAAGAAACTCAGATTCGTGGCGGACTCACACACGCCCCAAGAAAGCAAATGGAGGTACCGCTTCCAAAGCGGCTACCTCATGACTTCCAGCCCCCCCCCTCCGCATCGCCGGTCGGGGGCAGGCTCTCCCGCTTTTCCGGCATTTGGATGTCACAGGTCAAAGACCGGTGGGTGACGGACATTTTGTCTCGCGGGTACAGAATCGAGTTCAATTCTCGTCCTCCAGCTCGGTTCTTCAGAACCTCCCCACGGCCAGACCGAGCAGATGCTCTGCTGCAGGCGGTGGATTCCCTAAAAGCGGAAGGAGTGGTTATCCCAGTCCCTCCTCAGGAACAAGGGCAAGGGTTTTACTCCAATCTCTTTGTGGTTCCAAAAAAGGACGGCTCGTTCCGTCCTGTTCTGGACCTAAAACGGCTCAACAAACATGTGCACGCCAGGAGGTTCCGGATGGAAACCCTCCGCTCTGTCATTGCCTCAATGTCCAGAGGAGACTTCCTTGCCTCAATAGACATCAAAGATGCTTATCTCCACGTGCCAATTGCTACAGAACATCAACGTTTTCTACGTTTTGTGATAGGAGACGACCATTTTCAGTTCGTAGCTCTTCCATTTGGTCTGGCGACAGCCCCACGGGTCTTCACCAAGGTCATGGCGGCGGTGGTAGCAGTCTTGCACTCTCAGGGACACTCGGTGATTCCTTACCTAGACGACTTATTGGTCAAAGCTCCCTCTCAGGAGGCATGCCAACTCAGCCTGAATGCTACGCTGGAGACTCTACAGTCTTTCGGATGGATCATCAACTTTCCAAAGTCGATCCTATCACCGACTCAGTCACTAACGTATCTTGGCATGGAGTTTCATACTCTAGCAGCGATAGTGAAGCTTCCGCTGGACAAGCAGCGGTCACTACAGACAGGGGTGCAATCTCTCCTGCAGGGCCAGTTGCATCCCTTGCGGCGCCTCATGCATTTCCTAGGGAAGATGGTGGCAGCCATGGAAGCAGTTCCCTTTGCGCAGTTTCATCTGCGCCCACTTCAATGGGACATTCTCCGCCAATGGGACGGGAAGTCAACGTCCCTGGACAGGAAAGTCTCGCTTTCCCAGACGGCCAAAGACTCTCTACAATGGTGGCTCCTTCCCACATCATTGTCTCAGGGAAGATCCTTCCTGCCCCCATCCTGGGCAGTAGTCACGACAGATGCGAGTCTGTCAGGGTGGGGAGCAGTATTTCTCCACCACAGGGCTCAGGGGACGTGGACTCCGCAGGAGTCCACCCTTCAGATCAATGTTCTGGAGATCAGAGCAGTGTATCTTGCTCTACTGGCCTTCCAACAGTGGCTGGAAGGAAAGCAGATCCGAATCCAATCGGACAACTCCACAGCGGTGGCATACATCAACCACCAAGGAGGGACGCGCAGTCGGCAAGCCTTCCAAGAAGTCCGGCGCATTCTAATGTGGGTGGAGGACAGAGCATCCACCATATCCGCGGTTCACATCCCAGGCGTAGAAAACTGGGAAGCAGACTTCCTCAGTCGCCAGGGCATGGACGCAGGGGAATGGTCCCTTCACCCGGACGTGTTTCAGGAAATCTGTCGCCGCTGGGGAGTGCCGGACGTCGACCTAATGGCATCCCGGCACAACAACAAGGTCCCGGCATTCATGGCGAGGTCGCGCGATCAAAGAGCTCTGGCGGCAGACGCCTTGGTTCAAGATTGGTCGCAGTTTCAGCTCCCATACGTGTTTCCGCCTCTGGCGCTCTTGCCCAGAGTGCTACGCAAGATCAGATCCGAGTGCAGCCGCGTCATACTCGTCGCTCCAGACTGGCCGAGGAGGTCGTGGTATCCGGATCTGTGGCATCTCACGATCGGTCGACCGTGGTCACTGCCAGACCGACCAGACTTACTGTCCCAAGGGCCGTTTTTCCATCAGAATTCTGCGGCCCTGAACCTGACTGTGTGGCCATTGAGTCCTGGATCCTAGCATCTGCTGGATTATCTCAGGGAGTCATTGCCACAATGAGACAAGCTAGAAAGTCGAATTCGGCTAAGATCTACCACAGAACGTGGAAGATTTTCTTGTCCTGGTGCTCTGCTCAGGGAGTGTCTCCCTGGCCATTTGCATTGCCCAAGTTTCTTTCCTTCCTGCAATCGGGGTTAGAAAAGGGCTTGTCGCTCAGCTCCCTTAAAGGGCAAGTTTCGGCACTATCCGTGTTTTTTCAGAAGCGTCTAGCACGTCTTCCTAAGGTGCGCACGTTCCTGCAGGGGGTCTGTCATATTGTGCCCCCGTACAAGCGACCGTTAGATCCATGGGATCTGAACAGGGTACTAGTTGCTCTCCAGAAGCCGCCCTTCGAGCCTCTGAAGGAAGTTTCCTTTTCTCGGCTGTCGCAGAAAGTGGCGTTTCTTGTTGCAATCACATCGCTTCGGCGAGTGTCTGAGCTGGCAGCTCTGTCATCTAAGGCTCCCTTCCTGGTGTTCCACCAGGACAAGGTTGTGCTGCGCCCCATTCCGGAGTTTCTCCCTAAGGTCGTATCCTCTTTTCATCTTAATCAGGATATTTCCTTGCCTTCTTTTTGCCCTCATCCGGTTCACCGGTATGAAAAGGCCTTACGTTTGCTAGATCTGGTGAGAGCACTCAGAATCTACATTTCCCGCACGGCGCCCATACGCCGTGCCGATGCACTTTTCGTCCTTGTCGCTGGTCCGCGCAAGGGGTTGCAGGCTTCTAAAGCCACCCTGGCTCGATGGATCAAAGAACCAATTCTAGAGGCCTACCGTTCTGCGGGGCTTCCGGTTCCTTCAGGGCTAAAAGCCCACTCCACCAGAGCCGTGGGTGCGTCCTGGGCATTACGTCACCAGGCTTCGGCTCAACAGGTGTGCCAGGCAGCTACCTGGTCCAGTCTGCACACTTTCACCAAGCATTATCAGGTGCATACCTATGCTTCGGCGGATGCCAGCTTAGGTAGAAGAGTCCTGCAGGCGGCAGTGACACCCCCGTAGGGGAGGGCTGTTTTGCAGCTCTAACATGAGGTATTTATTTACCCACCCAGGGACAGCTTTTGGACGTCCCAATCGTCTGGGTCTCCCAATAGAGCGCTGAAGAAGAAGGGAATTTTGTTACTTACCGTAAATTCCTTTTCTTCTAGCTCTTATTGGGAGACCCAGCACCCGCCCTGTTGTCCTTCGGGATGTTTTTTGTTGTTTGCGGGTACACATGTTGTTCATGTTGAACGGTTTTTCAGTTCTCCGATGTTATTCGGAGTTAATTTGTTTAAACCAGTTATTGGCTTCCTCCTTCTTGCTTTGGCACTAAAACTGGAGAACCCGTGATACCACGGGGGGGTATAGCCAGAGGGGGAGGGGCCTTGCACTTTTAATGTAGTGCTTTGTGTGGCCTCCAGAGGGCAGTAGCTATACCCCAATCGTCTGGGTCTCCCAATAAGAGCTAGAAGAAAAGGAATTTACGGTAAGTAACAAAATTCCCTTCTTATAAGACGCACCCCAAATTTAGAGAGGGAAAAAAGGTAAAAAAAAAATGCATTCTGTTTTATAATCCAGTGGTGTCTTACCGGAGGGGGCGGCAGTGGTGGTGGAGCGGGGGGTTACAGGAGGCAGGGACGGTGGTGGAGCAGGGCGATGCAGCAGGCAGTTCAGAGGGGGGGGACCAGATGCTCACTGCGGCGCTGTGCTGGGGTGGCCGGTGCTGCTCTGTGCTGGGGTGGCCGGTGCTGCTCTGTGCTGGGGTGGCCGGTGCTGCTCTGTATTGGGGTGGCCGGTGCTGCTCTGTGCTGGTGCTTGCTGTGGGTGGCGAGGCACTGGCCATTCTGAAAATGTCGGCGGTGCGGACTTCAAAGAAATGATGGCCGAAGTCAGTGCGTGCACAGTTGAGAGCTTGAGCCGAGAGCTCCATCTATTCTGGGCTCCATTATTTGAGGAACTTGCCACCGACATCTTCAGAATGGCCCATGCCTCGCTGCTCGCCTGCCGCACAGAACCTCGCTGCCCACCAAACAGAGCCTCGTTGCCTGCCCGCCTCACAGAACTTTGCTGCCCGCCGCACAGAGCAGCGCCGCCTGCCCACCACACAGAGCAGCGCCACAGAGAGCAGCGTCCGCAGCACAGTGCACAGCATTATCCTCCCTCCTGTGACCCCTCTCCATCACCCCCCGGTAAGCTACATTCGGGAGGAAAAGTGCGTTTTATAATCCGAAAAATACGTTATGTACTTTACACTTCTGGTAGAAATGTGTGGGTTTATTTATTACATATTATTTCTTTGTCGCTCCATTGGGAGACCCAGACAATTGGGTGTATAGCTTCTGCCTTCGGAGGCCACACAAAGTATTACACTTTAAAAAGTGTAACCCCTCCCCTCTGCCTATACACCCTCCCGTGCATCACGGGCTCCTCAGTTTTATGCTTTGTGTGGAAGGAGGCACACATCCACTCATCTTCTCATTTTAGTTTTATCGGTTGGAAGAAAAGTGGGCCCCCACGGGGCCCCCGGCATGTTCCCTTCTCACCCCACTTTGTCGGCGGTGCTGTTAAGGTTGAGGTACCCATTGTGGGTACAAAGGCAGGAGCCTCATGCCGTCTCCTTCACCATCCCTTAGCGGCTCTGGGAGAAGTGGGATCCTCAGCGGTCATCCAGTCACTGGGGGAAGCTGTCGGACAGGAGTCTGTTTATCCTCAGGGACCGGGCCCTGCATCACTAAGGTACTCTGTACCCCATGGGGGATGTGCATGGAGCGCCTACATCCCGGACGCTGCAGCAGCTGCTTATTTGTGACGGCCGGCGGACTTCCGCGCCGACCGCGCCTGTTTGTCGGCCGCGGTATTAAATTTAGTCCCCGGCTTCAATTGCGGCCTAGTTGCAAAACTCCCGCCCCCGGGCCTGTCTATCAGGGATAAGGGCGGGACTGCCGGCCTGACGTCGGCTGTGAGGGCCAGGGCATCCTGTATGTTCCTCCCCCCCTCACTGATCACTGTGGGGACTCCAGATTCCCGCACTTTTTCTAACGCCGCCCCCGGCTTCTCTCCTCCCCTGAGAGCTCCGGCAGCCATTTCTTTGGCATTCTGCCTGTGGAAGTTTTCCTGGACAGAGCTCTGCAACGCTGGGAGACCTAAGGCAGGGAATCTGGAGGACACACACCCCGCTTTTTAGCGGTCGGTAAGCCACAACGGTCACCCGGTGCTGGTCCCCTCAGGGTGCCGGAATAGATACCATATATATTTATATATTTCTGTTCGGTCGGGCTGTATACCCTCCCCATATAACCTCAGTGATCACTCTCCTAGGAGACAACAGCATGTCGTCCACAAGGAGCAAGGGGGCCAAGACACAGGGTTATTTTGCGACCTGTACCTCTTGTGCGGCTAAGTTACCTGCAGGTTCCACCTACCCTCACTGTGAGCAATGCTCAACCCCTGTTTTGCTTCCACAACCAGAGCCTCGGTCACTAGTGGGCCCCTCGGCTCAGGTAGAATCCGTTGCTCTCCCTGTCCAGGCGGCAGGGACAGAGTTTGCAGCTTTTGCTGAAAAACTCTCTGAGTCACTCTCACATTCCATGGCTCAGTCTCTGGACAAATGGTCTGCCAAGCTGCTTGAAGCCTTGCAGTCCAGACCAGTCCCTACACAGGCCCCGGGCCCTGTTGGATCTTCACCCCCAGGCCCCTCTCTGCCCGCGCTGCAGCACGTTCCCAGAGGGGGCCCTAGGTCTCACGTGGAGGACTCCGGCCCGGACCACAGTCCCAGACCGGCTAAGCGGGCACGCTGGGAATCTTCCCCGACTTCTTCACGTTGCTCAGGTTCCCAGCGTGAAGACTCTCTGGAGGACGAGGCGGACGTCGCAGCTCAGGGCTCTGACACTGACGTTGCCCTCAATCTTGATACACCTGACGGGGACGCTATAGTAAATGATCTTATCTCGTCCATCAACCAGGTGTTAGATATCTCTCCCCCACTGCCACCTGTAGAGGAGTCGGCTTCTCAGCAGGAGAAACACCAGTTTCGGTTCCCCAAACGTACACGGAGTGCGTTTTTCGATCACTCTAACTTCAGAGATGCTGTCCAGAAGCCCAGAGCGGTTCCGGACAAGCGCTTTACTAAGCGCCTTACTGACACACGTTACCCCTTCCCTCCTGACGTTGTCAAGGGTTGGGCTCAATGTCCCAAGGTGGATCCCCCAGTCTCTAGATTGGCGGCTAGATCTGTGGTATCTGTTGCAGATGGATCATCGCTAAAGGATGCCACTGACAGGCAGATAGAGCTCCTGATGAAATCCATCTATGAAGCCACGGGCGCGTCCTTTGCCCCGGCCTTTGCAGCCGTGTGGGCACTACAAGCTATCTCAGCTTGTCTGGCTGAGATTAATGCGGTTACACGTAATTCTGCTCCGCAGGTTACGTCTTTGACTTCCCAGGCGTCAGTTTTTTCTTCCTATGCCATGAACGCAGTTTTAGACTCTGCTAGCCGTACAGCGGTGGCATCCGCTAACTCTGTGGCAGTCCGCAGGGCCATGTGGCTGCGCGAATGGAAGGCAGACTCTGCTTCCAAGAGGTTTTTAACCGGTTTGCCGTTTACTGGCGAACGATTGTTTGGCGAACGATTGGATGAGATTATTAAGCAATCTACGGGAAAGGACTCCTCCTTGCCCCAGTCTAAGCCAAAGAGACCTCAGCAACGACAGATACAATCGAGGTTTCGGTCCTTTCGTCCCTCCGCCAAGCCCCAATCCTCTTCGTCCAGCAGGCCGGAGAAGGGCCAGAGAAACTCCTATGCGTGGCGGGCTAAGTCACGCCCCCAAAAGGCCGCAGGAGGCACTGCTTCCAAGGCGGCCTCCTCATGACTCTCGGCATCCCAGAACCGCATCCTCGGTCGGTGGCAGGCTCTCCCGCTTTTGCGACGCCTGGTGGCCACATGTTCAAGACCGATGGGTGAGAGACATTCTGTCTCACGGTTACAGGATAGAGTTCAGCTCTCGTCCTCCGACTCGTTTCTTCAGAACATCTCCGCCCCCCGAGCGAGCCGATGCACTTTTTCAGGCGATGAACGCTCTGAAAACAGGAGGAGTCGTGATCCCTGTTCCCCCCCAGGAACATGGTCGCGGCTTTTACTCCAACTTGTTTGTGGTGCCAAAGAAGGACAGCTCGTTCTGTCCCGTTCTGGACCTCAAACTACTCAACAGACATGTGAGCACCAGACGGTTTCGGATGGAATCTCTCCGCTCTGTCATCGCTTCAATGTCACAAGGAGACTTCCTGGCATCGATCGACATCAAGGATGCTTATCTCCATGTGCCGATCGCACCCGAACATCAACGCTTTTTGCGCTTCGCCATCAGGGACGAACACCTTCAGTTCGTGGCATTGCCTTTCGGCCTGGTGACAGCCCCACGGGTGTTCACCAAGGTCATGGCATCTGTTGTGGCGGTCCTACACTCTCAGGGCCACTCGGTGATTCCCTACTTAGACGATCTCCTGGTCAGGGCACCCTCTCAGTTCGCGTGTCAAAACAGCCTTTCCGTCGCTCTGGCGACTCTCCAGCAGTTCGGTTGGATAATCAACGTCCCAAAATCCCAGTTGACACCGACCCAATCACTGACGTACC
This sequence comes from Anomaloglossus baeobatrachus, assembly GCF_048569485.1. Taxonomy (NCBI): domain Eukaryota; kingdom Metazoa; phylum Chordata; class Amphibia; order Anura; family Aromobatidae; genus Anomaloglossus; species Anomaloglossus baeobatrachus. The sequence continues at coordinate 220,814,976 of NC_134356.1, forward strand.
TTGGGATGGAGTTTCATACTCAGTCAGCTGTAGTCATGCTACCGCGGGACAAACAGCTTTCTCTGCAGGCAGGAGTGCAATCTCTTCTTCGGGGTCAGTCACACCCCTTGAGGCGCCTCATGCACTTCCTGGGGAAGATGGTGGCAGCGATGGAGGCAGTGCCGTTCGCGCAATTCCATCTGCGGCCACTCCAGTGGGAAATTCTCCGAAAATGGGACAGGAGGTCGACTTCACTCGACAGGAACGTCTCTCTTTCCCTTGCAACCAAGACGTCACTTCAGTGGTGGCTCCTTCCCAACTCTCTGTCGCAGGGGAAATCCTTCCTACCCCCCACCTGGGCTGTGGTCACGACGGACGCGAGCCTGTCAGGGTGGGGGGCGGTTTTTCTCCACCACAGGGCTCAGGGAACCTGGACTCCGATAGAGTCATCCCTTCAGATCAATATTCTGGAGATAAGGGCAGTGTATCTAGCCCTATTGGCCTTTCATCAGTGGCTGGAGGGCAGGCAGATCCGAATCCAGTCGGACAACGCCACGGCCGTCGCTTACATCAACCACCAAGGCGGCACTCGCAGTCGTCAAGCCTTCCAGGAAGTCCGACGAATTCTGCAGTGGGTGGAAGCCACAGCCTCCACGATCTCCGCAGTGTACATCCCGGGCGTAGAAAACTGGGAAGCAGATTTTCTCAGCCGACAGGGCATGGACGCGGGGGAATGGTCTCTTCACCCAGACGTGTTTCGAGAGATCTGTCGCCGCTGGGGGACGCCGGACGTCGATCTCATGGCGTCACGGCACAACAACAAAGTCCCGGCATTCATGGCCCGGTCTCAAGATCACAGAGCTCTGGCGGCGGACGCATTAATTCAGGATTGGTCGCAGTTTCGACTTCCCTATGTGTTTCCTCCTCTGGCGATGCTCCCCAGAGTGTTGCGAAAAATCAGGTCCGACTGTCATCGCGCCATTCTCGTCGTCCCAGATTGGCCGAGGCGGTCGTGGTACCCGGATCTGTGGCATCTCACGGTGGGTCAACCGTGGGCGCTCCCAGACCGCCCAGACTTGCTGTCTCAAGGGCCGTTTTTCCATCTGAATTCTGCGGCCCTCAACCTGACTGTGTGGCCATTGAGTCCTGGCTCCTAGCGTCCTCAGGGTTATCTCAAGATGTCATTGCCACTATGAGACAGGCCAGGAAACCAACGTCCGCCAAGATCTATCACAGGTCTTGGAGGATCTTCTTGTCCTGGTGCTCTGACAACGGTGTTACGCCCTGGCCCTTTGCCTTACCCACTTTTCTTTCATTCCTTCAATCCGGAATGGACAAGGGTTTGTCTCTCGGCTCTCTTAAGGGACAAGTATCGGCGCTTTCCGTATTTTTTCAAAAGCGTCTAGCCAGACTTCCGCAGGTCCGCACGTTCATGCAGGGAGTTTGCCACATAGTCCCACCTTACAAGCGTCCGCTGGAACCCTGGGACCTCAATAGGGTGCTAACGGCTCTTCAGAAGCCACCTTTCGAGCCGCTGCGGGAAGTTTCTCTATCACGTCTTTCGCAAAAGGTGGCATTTCTAGTGGCAGTTACATCGCTCCGTAGAGTGTCGGAACTGGCAGCGCTGTCATGCAAAGCCCCCTTCCTGGTTTTTCACCAGGATAAGGTGGTTCTACGTCCGGTACCGGAATTTCTCCCTAAGGTGGTATCCCCTTTTCATCTCAATCAGGATATCTCCTTACCTTCATTTTACCCTCATCCAGTTCACCAATGTGAAAAGGATTTGCACTCATTAGATTTAGTGAGAGCACTCCGGCTCTACGTGTCTCGCACGGCGCCCCTGCGCCGCTCAGATGCCCTTTTTGTCCTTATCGCTGGCCAGCGTAAGGGTTCGCAGGCTTCCAAGTCAACCTTGGCTCGATGGATCAAGGAACCGATTCTTGAATCCTACCGTTCTTCGGGGCTTCCACTTCCTTCAGGGTTGAAAGCCCATTCTACCAGAGCCGTGGGTGCGTCCTGGGCACTGCGGCACCGGGCTACGGCTCAGCAAGTGTGTCAGGCAGCTACCTGGTCTAGTCTGCACACTTTCACGAAACACTATCAGGTGCATGCCTATGCTTCGGCAGACGCCAGTCTAGGTAGGCGAGTCCTTCAGGCGGCGGTTGCCCACCTTTATGAGGGGGTCGTTTTTCGGCTCTTTTTATCGAGGTATTCTTTTACCCACCCAGGGACTGCTTTTGGACGTCCCAATTGTCTGGGTCTCCCAATGGAGCGACAAAGAAGAAGGGAATTTTGTTTACTTACCGTAAATTCCTTTTCTTCTGGCTCCTATTGGGAGACCCAGCACCCGCCCCTGTTCCCTTCGGGCTGTTGTTCTTTTGTGTACACATGTTGTTCATGTTGAATTGTTCTTTTGGTTCATGGTTTCAGTTCTCCGAACATCCTTCGGATTGAATTTACCTTAGACCAATTTATAAGTTTCCTCCTTCCTGCTTTTGCACCAAAACTGAGGAGCCCGTGATGCACGGGAGGGTGTATAGGCAGAGGGGAGGGGTTACACTTTTTAAAGTGTAATACTTTGTGTGGCCTCCGGAGGCAGAAGCTATACACCCAATTGTCTGGGTCTCCCAATAGGAGCTAGAAGAAAAGGAATTTACGGTAAGTAAACAAAATTCCCTTCTTCACTATTATCCAGTCTTACTGTATTTCCTTTTTTTTTTCCACTGTTCACAGGGAGGTGAAACTGAAACTGTTGATCCTAAATTGGTACACGTGGTGCTAGTCGACGAATCTGTTTTAGAACCTGAGGTAATATATATTTGTAATTCATGGGGAAAAAATTGTGACATTCAAGCGTGTGATAGAAACAACATATGGTGAAATGATGAAACATAGGCATTGAAATTAAAACAATTCTGTTGGGGAGGTGGAGCAAGGTGCATCATCTAGGTTTCATTGGCATCCCTGACACATCCTGTGTCATCCACTATTTCCTACAAAGAGATGTCAATCAAGCCTAGGTGGGTGGGGTTTCTTCTGAGGGAGGAGGACGCTTCCCTGCTGAAGAAACACCTAGCAAATACCTGGAAAGCATTTTATATGAGGTGTACAATTTGTTTAACCAGATCGACCAAGTGCCTTAAATTTATGGTTCCTTGTCCCAAGCTTTTACCCCACACCATTGTAAATTTTATGTTAAAGCTCCAATCTAGTGGTTTGATGCCGCCTCTGTTCCCTCTTTTGCCAGAGTTGAACATAGAGAATTCATTCAAAAAGTTATTTGTGAAGTCTGAACAGTAAAAAAATCTAAACAAGAAAAACAAAACAGCTATGAACCAAAATTTTTTGTGTGTGTGTTGCATATATATATATATATATATATATATATATATATATATATATATATATATATATATATATATATATATATATATATATAAATACACCACGTCTCCCATCCTCCGCCGCACTCTCTCCCATCCTCAATCCAGCATTTTTTCCATCCCACCTAGTCCCCTACATTTTTGCAGCACATCCGTGCGTGCGTCCTGATTTTTTTTTATTTATGTAAACTAAGTAGGAAATACAAATAAACTTAATTTAGGGCCAGTAAAATGTTACTGTAGTAATCGTCAACTACAGTATTTTTTACTGAATATTGTAAGGGTCAGCTCAGTGCCACACATGAGAGCGATGCACGAGTCTCACATTGCATCATCTGGCACAGTCGCTCTCTACCAGACAGGAGTGTGCGGCTGTACCGGATGATGCGATGTGAGATTCGTGCATCGCTCTCACGTGTGGCACTTGCCGTAGTGTCAGTTGCAGGCGCTCATATTTTATTTTTTTTTTACTGACGTCCGTATTTTTTATTTCGCCACACTATTTTTTTTGTATGGGGGGGGTTCTAGTTTCCAAAATGGGGTCACTTGTGGGGGAGCTCCATTGTTTAGGCACATCAGGGGGTCTCCAAACGCAACATGGCGTCCGTTAATAATTCCAACCAATTTTGCTGTGAAATGGCGCTCCTTTTCTTCTGAGCTCCGCCGTGCGCCCAAACTATTGATTGCCACCACATATGAGGTATCTGTGTACTCAGGAGAAATTGCACAATACGTTTTATGGTGCATTTTTTCTTGATACCCTTGTGAAAAAAAAAACTACTTTTTTACAATTTCGTGGTACAAAAAAAAAAATATTTTCACGGCTGAACATTATAAACTTTTGGAAAGCCTCCAGAGGTTCAAAGTGCTCACTAAACATCTAGATAAATTCCATGAGGGGTCTAGTTTCCAAAATGGGGTCACTTGTGGGGGAGCTCCATTGTTTAGGCACTTCAGGGGGTCTCCAAACGCAACATCGCATCCGCTAATGATTCCAGACAATTTTGCACTCAAAAATTCAAATGATGCTCCTTCCCTTCCGAGCCTTGCCGTGTGCCCAAACAATTGATTTCCACCACATATGAGCTATCGGTGTACTCAGGAGAAATTGCACAATTAATTTTATGGTGCATTTTTTCCTGTTACCCTTGTGGAAATGCTACATTTTATGGCTAAAGTAACATTTTTGTGTGTAAAAAAAGTAAAATTTTCATTTTTTCCTTCTACATTGCTTTGGTTGCTGTGAAGCTCCTAAAGGGTTAATAAACTTCTTGGATGTGGTTTTGAGCAGACTGACGGGGGCAGATTTTAGAATGGGGTCACTTTTGGGTATTTTCTGTTGCCTGTTCGCAAATCACTCCAAATGTGTGATGTGGTACCCAAAGATTTTTGTTTTGTAAATTTTGTTGGAAAAATGAGAAATTGCTGAAGAACTTTGACTCCTTCTAACTTCCTAACATAAAAAAAAAAATGTTTCTTTATCGTTCCTATGGGAGACCCAGACATTGGGTGTATAGCTTCTGCCTCCGGAGGACACACAAAGTACTACACTAAAAAGTGTAGCTCCTCCCTCTGAGCATATACACCCCCTGGATAACCAAATATAGCCAGTTCAATGCTTTGTGTTCAGGAGGCATACATCCACACATGCATTCTCATCTGATTTTTGATTTTTGGAAAGAGTTTGAAGAAAAGCGGGTCCAAGCCTGGACTCCCGGCATGTCCTTTCTCACCCCACTGTGTCGGCGGTGTTGTTAAGGTTGATTTCAGGGCTGGAGCCTTACATGCCGCGCTCCTTCACCATCCCTCGGGCTCTGGCTTGAAGTGGGAGCCAGCACGGTTCTCCCTGCCTTGCAGGAGACTGGTCTCCATCCGCAGCCCTTCAGGATCCTGCCGGACGGAGCACTCATCCCCAGGGACTTGAAACTCTGCGTCTCACAAGCTAAGTATCTGAGACGTTATTTTCAGGGGGTCCCTTGTACTTTATTGTTGGGGAGAGTGGGCTGTGTATCTGTTCTGACATTTCCGGCCGGTTCTCTGGTTTTCACCTGAGAACCGCGCCGATGGTGCCTGCGCGCCGGCCGCATCGTTAAATTTAGGCCCTGGGTTCGCCTGAGGCCTAGTTTCGATTTCACTGCCCCTGCATGTCAATCATGCAGAGGGACAGTGCGGCTCCGCCCAGCGGCCGTTCGGCACAGGGGAGGGACACTCCTCCCTGAGGAAATGTCCCCTCCCCTGTAAATCTCCTTGGCCCTCCAGATCCCGCTCTCAGAGTAGGCCCCGCCCCCTCTCCTCGCTCCGGCGCCATTTTATCAGCGTTCTCACAGCGATCGGCGCTGGCTGCAGCATCTCTGCTAATCTGTCTGGGGGTCTGGGCTGTGGGATCTGGAGGGCACACAAACGGTCTGGTAAGCCACAACCTCCGGTTGTGGACCTGCTTTTATACTCTCTGGGGGGTCATTCTGGCTCAGAGCCCCCACTTCAGCAGCATGTCTCACACGAGGAGCAAGGCTGCAAGGCTGTACGCAATATGCACTGCATGTAAGCTCGTGCTGCCTGAACCGAGCACATATCCACATTGTGATGCCTGCTCTAACCTGGCAATGCCTCAGCCTTGTATCGCTCCCACAGTGGTCCCTCCGGCTCCGGTGGCTGAACCCGCGGCTTGGGTAGAATCCTTCTCTAGGTCAATCTCCCAGTCTTTTGCCGATTCCATGGGACAGCTGTCCCGGACTTTGCTGACCATGCATCAGCCCCCTTCTCAGGGCGCCTCTGCTGCTAGGGCTCTCTCAGCGGAGCTCACAGAGGATTCTTCATCTGGTCCCAGACCTCGTCCTCCTAAAAGGAGACGCAGGGCTCACTCTCCTTCCTCGTCCCGTGGCTCTGATTCACGAGCTGACTCGCAGGACGAGGAGGATGAGGACGAGGCTCATTCACCAAAGGTAGACCCTCCGGTGTCTAGACTCTCAGCCCGGACATTTGTATCAGTGGCTGATGGCACCTCACTTAAGGATTCCACTGACCGCCAGGTTGACCTTCTGGCCAAATCTGTGTATGAAGCTGCGGGGGCCTCGTTCTCCCCATCTTTTGCAGCAGTGTGGGCTCTCAAAGCCATCTCTGCTTCTCTAGAGGAGATGCATTCCCTCACCAGGGACTCTATGCCCGAAATGGTTGCCTTAACTTCCCAGGCTTCGGCCTTTTCATCCTCTGCCATGTCTGCCATGCTGGAGGCTTCTCACCGCACTGCGGTGGCTTCGGCTAATTCCCTCGCTATCCGCAGGATCTTCGAGAGTGGAAGGCAGACGCTTCTTCAAAGAAGTACCTTGCTGGGCTCCCATTTGCTAGGTCCAGGCTGTTCGGTGAACAACTGGATGAAATTATTAAGGAAGCTACTGGCGGGAAGAGTACTTACATGCCACAAACTAAAACCAGGAAACCTGTCCATGGCAGGAACCAGTCGAGGTTTCGTTCCTTTCGTTCCTCCAACTGGTCGTCCTCTAAGCCCTCGGCCTCGTCCACTAACTCAGCCAAGGACCAAAAACCCAACTGGCGCACGAAGCTGCGTCCTCAGAAGACCGCAGGAGCTGCTGCCACTAAGGCAGCCTCCTCTTGACTATCTGGCCGCGCCAGCAACGTCCTTGGTCGGTGGCAGGCTCTCCCACTTTGGCGACGTGTGGTTTCAACACGTCTCCGATCAGTGGGTGCGGGATATCATCTCCCACGGCTACAGGATAGAATTCTCTTCCAGCCCGCCAAACAGATTTTTTCTGTCAACTTCCCCCTGCTCCAAGGCCGCCGCCTTCTCACAGGCCGTGGCATCCTTGCAGGCCAACGGAGTAATTGTACCGGTTCCCGCCCGGGAACGGTTCAGAGGTTTCTACTCAAATCTCTTCCTAGTCCCCAAAAAGGACGGTTCCTTCCAGCCCATCCTGGATCTCAAGCTTCTCAACAAGCATGTTCAGGTGCGGCATTTTCGCATGGAGTCTCTGCGATCAGTCATTGCCTCAATGACCCAAGGAGATTTCCTGGCATCCATCGACATCAGAGATGCCCATCTGCATGTGCCAATTGCAGTTTCACACCAGCGTTGGCTACGTTTTGCAATCGGAGAGGAACATTTCCAATTCGTGGCTCTCCCCTTCGGGTTAGCCACGGCCCCTCGAGTATTCACCAAGGTCATGGCAGCAGTGGTTGCGGTTCTGCACCTCCAGGGGTTGGCAGTGATTCCTTACCTGGACGACCTTCTAGTCAAGGCTTCATCCAGTGCAGACTGTCAGCGGAGTGTCTCGCTCACTCTCGCCACTCTAGTCCAATTCGGGTGGCTTGTCAATCTGCCCAAATCCACTCTGACTCAGAAGCTCACGTACCTAGGGATGCAATTCGAGACTCTGCCGGCACTTGTGAAGCTGCCCTTAGTCAAACAGCAGTCCCTCCATCTGGCGGTGCGCTCTTTGCTGAGGCCCCGCCGTCATTCCATCAGGCACCTAATGCAGGTGCTGGGTCAGATGGTGGCGTCAATGGAAGCGGTTCCTTTTGCCCAGTTCCATCTGCGTCCTCTGCAGCTGGACATTCTCCGCTGTTGGGACAAGCGGACTTCCTCCTTGCACAGGTTAGTGGCTCTGTCGCCACAGACCAGGGGCTCCCTTCAGTGGTGGCTTCGGCCCCTCTCTCTGTCTCAGGGATGCTCCTTCCTGGCCCCGTCCTGGGTGATCCTCACCACGGATGCCAGTCTATCCGGCTGGGGAGCAGTATATCTCCACCACAGAGCGCAGGGCACTTGGACTCCGTCCGAATCAGCCCTCTCGATCAATGTGCTGGAAATCAGAGCTGTGCTTCTAGCTCTCTTAGCCTTTCACCACCTGTTGGCGGGCAAGCACATTCGAGTCCAGTCAGACAACGCGACAGCGGTTGCCTACATCAATCACTAAGGCGGGACACGCGGCCGCCTAGCAATGTTGGAGGTTCCACGCATCCTTCAGTGGACGGAGGACTCCAAGTCCACCATATCCGCAGTCCACATCCCAGGCGTGGAAAACTGGGAGGCAGATTATCTCAGCCGTCAAACCGTGGACATCCGGCAGTGTTTCGGTCAATCTGCCGCAAGTGGGGCACTCCGGAAGTGGATCTAATGGCATCCCGGCACAACAACAAGGTTCCGGTTTACGTGGCTCGCTCCCACGATCCTCAGGCCTTTGCAGCGGACGCGCTGGTTCAAGATTGGTCCCAGTTTCGCCTGTCTTCCGTGTTTCCCCCTCTAGCTCTCCTTGCCCAGAGTCCTGCGCAAGATCAGAATGGAGGGCCGTCGGGTCATCCTCATTGCTCCAGACTGGCCCAGGCGAGCTTGGTACCCAGACCTGCTCCATCTGTCCGTAGAGGTGCCGTGGCATCTCCCGGACCGTCCAGACCTTCTCTCACAAGGTCCGTTTTTCCGCCAGAATTCTGCGGCTCTCAGATTGACGGCGAAGCTCTTGAGTCCTGGATCTTGACGACTTCTGGTATCCCTCCTGAAGTCATCTCCACTATGACTCGGGCTCGGAAGTCTTCCTCGGCCAAAATCTATCACAGGACCTGGAGAATTTTCCTGTCCTGGTGTCGCTCTTCCGGCCATGCTCCTTGGCCTTTTTCCTTGCCGACCCTCCTGTCCTTTCTACAGTCCGGTCTGCAGCTAGGACTATCCCTCAATTCCCTCAAGGGACAGGTCTCGGCTCTGTCAGTGTTGTTCCAGCGTCGTATCGCCCGGCTGGCTCAGGTATGCAACTTCATGAAGGGCGCATCTCACATCATTCCGCCTTACCGGCGGCCTTTGGATCCCTGGGACCTCAATCTGGTCCTCACGGCTTTGCAGAAACCCCCCTTTGAGCCTCTTAGGGAGGTTTCTTTGTCTCGTCTTTCACAGAAAGTGGTCTTTCTAGTGGCCATAACTTCCCTCAGGAGAGTCTCTGATTTGGCTGCGCTCTCTTCGGAGTCACCTTTTTAGGTTTTTCATCAAGACAAGGTGGTTCTCCGTCCGACTCTGGACTTTCTCCCTAAGGTGGTTTCTCCTTTCCACCTTAACCAGGACATTTCCCTGCCTTCCTTTTGTCCGGCTCCTGTTCATCGCTTTGAAATAGCGTCGCATACTCTGGATCTGGTGCGGGCACTCCAGATCTATGTGTCTCACACCGCTGTTCTTAGGCGGTGCACCCCTCTTTTTGTGCTGACCACAGGTCGGCGTAAGGGCCTCTCTGCTTCTAAGCCGACCTTAGCTCGTTGGATTAGGTCGGCCATTTCCGATGCCTACCAGTGTACTCAGGTGCCTCCCCCGCCGGGGATCAAGGCACACTCGACCAGAGCTGTCGGTGCCTCTTGGGCTCTCAGGCACCAGGCTACGGCTCAGCAGGTCTGTCACGCTGCCACTTGGACTAGTCTGCATACCTTTTCGAAGCACTACCAAGTGCATGCTCATGCTTCGGCAGATGCGAGCTTGGGCAGACGCATCCTTCAGGAGGCTGTCGCCCATTTGTGAAGTTAGGTTTCGCCTACTTCTCAGTTTTCTGTTTATTCCCACCCATGGACTGCTTTGAGACGTCCCAATGTCTGGGTCTCCCATAGGAAAGATAAAGAAAAAGAGAATTTTGTTTACTTACCGTAAATTATTTTTCTTATAGTTCCGTATTGGGAGACCCAGCACCCTCCCTGTTGCCTGTTGGCAGTTTCTTGTTCCGCGTGTTATCACCAGCTGTTGTTGTAGACAGAGGCTCCGGTTGTTCCGGCTCTTGATCTGTCTTTACTTGTGGGTGGCTATTCTCCTTCAGCTTTTGCACTAAACTGGCTATATTTGGTTATCCAGGGGGTGTATATGCTCAGAGGGAGGAGCTACACTTTTTAGTGTAGTACTTTGTGTGTCCTCCGGAGGCAGAAGCTATACACCCAATGTCTGGGTCTCCCAATACGGAACTATAAGAAAAAGAATTTACGGTAAGTAAACAAAATTCTCTTTTTTGAAAATTGCGCTGATGTAAAGTAGACAAGTGGGAAATGTTATTTAGTAACTATTTTGTGTGACATATCTCTCAGATTTATGGGCATAAAATTTCAATTTTTGTTTTTTAAGGAAATTTACAAATCCAGTTTTTCTTTATCGTTCCTTTGGGAGACCCAGACCATGGGTGTTTAGCTTCTGCCTCTGGAGGACACACAAAGTACTACACTTAAAAGTGTACCTCCTCCCTCTGAGCTTATACACCCCCTGGTAGCCAGTCCTAGCCAGTTTATTGCTTTGTGTCAGGAGGCATACATCCACACATGCATTCTCATCTGATTTGTTTGACTTTTGGAAAGAGTTTGAAGAAAAGCGGGTCCATGTCTGGACTCCCGGCATGTCCCTTCTCACCCCACTGTGTCGGTGGTGTTGTAAGGTTGATTTACAAGGCTGCAGCCTTACATGCCGCGCTCCTTCACCATCCCTTCTGGGCTCTGGCTTGAGAATCCTTGAGGATTCTGTTGGACCGGAGCACTCATCCCCAGGGACATGGCCCTGCGTCTCAGCAGCTAAGTACCTGAGACGTTTATGTTGGGGGTCCCGGTTCTTTATTGTAAGGGGAGAGTATGCTGTATGTGATTGTTTTTAACTTTTCCGGCGGGTTCTCTAGCTTTTGCCTGAGAACCGCGCCGATGGTGCCTGCTTGTCGGCCTCGCCGCTTAAATTTAGGCCCCGGCTTCGCCGGAGGCCTAGTTTCATTTTCCTGCCCTCACATGTCACTCATGCAGAGGGACAGGTTCGGCTCCTCCCGGCGGCCGTTCTACACAGGGGAGGGACACTCCCCACTGCTGGGGCGTCCCTCCTTCCCTGCAGGTCTCTATAGCCCTCCAGTTCCCGCTCTTTTATAGGAACGCCCTCTTCTCAGGCAGAGTTCACTCTGCTCTGGGACATCCTGCATTCTGCATCTCTGCTGAGGTGCTGCGACTGGGGGACCGGGCTTCGGGATCTGGAGGGCACACAACACCGCGCTCAGCGGTCTGGTAAGCCACAGCCGGTCTCCGGTTGTGGACCTCTGTATAGGGTCATTCCGTGTCAAGTGGACCAGTTTTAAAAATCGTCCCCACTCGACGTTCTCCGATTTTGCTGAAAATTTATAAGGATGTACATGTATGTTTGAAAAGAGGTTCTGTAAATTTTTAGGGCCAGATCTCAAATATATTGGGCACTGTTGACCTTTCACTGGAGGCCCCCCCCCAAGCCTGCAGCTTCAGCTAAGAGGATTTTGCAAACTTTGGCACATAGCCATTAGAGTTCTATACTGGCTATGATGCTGAAATTTGGCATACTAGCTCAACTTTTGCTGCTAAACGCAATGAAATTATTACCGGCTATGACAAAACAATATTTCGGCCGCAATTTTGTGTCAAAGTAGCTTGCAAAACGCCTCGCATAAAATTTATGCCAAACTTTGCCCATATATAACTCAAGACCAAAAACCAATAGGAACTGGTGCTTTACCCTGTACAACAAACATCTTCATGACTTTGCATTGCTGCAATATCACGGTCAAAGCATATTTATTTGTGGAAATATTCACACCCACATATGATGAAAAACTTAAAAAAAACGAATTTTACCTATTTTTAGGTCAAATTTCCCAAAAAGGGTACCCCTAAAATATATTAATTCTGTTATCATTTGAAAGAGCACATTTTTCTCTACAAGGATCATTGGGTTTTTTTTTTGGAGTCTCTCCATTTAAGAAAAGAAAAATGCCACTGAACATGGTGTTATTTATTAATACGCAATGAATGGTAACTGCACTATTCAAACCCTTGCGTTGGTCCATGGTGGTTATACCACAACCAATTCCCTAAGAATTGGTATTATAATCCTATTAAGAATTGTAATAATGCTGTCTTTCGAGAATTGGCAGCCCCATCGCCTAGGAGCCATGGCCGATAGCCGTGCAAGGCAAGTCGCGGGTGGTCTCTTTATCGCAGGTTCCAAAGCCTGAGGGTGGGTGTCTTTGCCTAGGATCCCAAGCCTAATATTGGGTATCTTTTGTTGGTTCCCAAGCCATAATGTTCAGTCTAAGTAAGTGGTCTGGAATTGTTGCTGAATTTGCAATGAAAGATGAAGGGTCATTTGACACCCTTGTTGCAGTCCACACTTTCTTAACAGTAATTGTGGAGTATCTCAAGACTCTCATCAATGGGATTCATCATATCCATTACTTCAGTGATGGATCTGCAGCCCAGTACAAAAATTTCAAAAATTTTCTCAACTTGTGCCACCACAATGCTGATTCCAATATCAGCGCTGAATGGAATTTTTTTGGTGCCAGTCATGGAAAGTCGGCCTGTGATGGGATTGGAGGGACAGCAAAGAGGTTGGCAGCTCGTGCCAGTCTTCAACGCCCAACTGAAAACCAAATACTGACCCTGGTGGATTTATTCAACTTTTGCAACGAGCAACTGCATGGAATCAAGTTTTTTTTTGTTCCAAAAGAAAAAATTGACGAAATACGGGTAGTTCAAGAGGAAAGGTTCAAAGATGGACATACAATTGCTGGAACAAGAGAAAATCACCAGTTTGTGCCAATTGATGACAAAAAGATTCGCATTTCAAGGGTGTCAAATGACCCTTCATCTTTCATTGCCCATGTAGATGGATCTGTCAGATCAGAAATGCCTTTTGTGCCAATTGCAAACCTCCAGCCAGGGCAATACATTGCCTGCATTTACGATAGGAACTGGTGGATTGGAAATATTTCTGAAATTTCAGTCGATGACCATGATGCATTAATACATTTTATGCATCCTCATGGACCAGCTAGCTTCTTTCACTGGCCTGTGAGAAATGATACATGCTGGATTCCCGAGCAGTCGATCATTGCAATAATTCCAGCACCAGCTGCAACAGCAATGGGCCGACAATACAGCTTTTCTGAACCCATTATGTTGCAAATTCAGCAACAATTCCAGACCACTTACTTAGACTGAACATTATGGCTTGGGAACCAACAAAAGATACCCAATATTAGGGTTGGGATCCTAGGCAAAGACACCCACCCTCAGGCTTTGGAACCTGCGATAAAGAGACCACCCGCGACTTGCCTTGCACGGCTATCGGCCATGGCTCCTAGGCGATGGGGCTGCCAATTTTCGAAAGACAGCATTATTACAATTCTTAATAGGATTATAATACCAATTCTTAGGGAATTGGTTGTGGTATAACCACCATGGACCAACGCAAGGGTTTGAATAGTACAGTTAGCATTCATTGCGTATTAATAAATAACACCATGTTCAGTGGTATTTTTCTTTTCTTAAATGGAGAGACTCCAAAAAACCCCCAATGATCCTTGTAGAGAAAAATGTGCTCTTTCAAATGATAACAGAATTAATATATTTTAGGGGTACCCTTTTTGGGAAATTTGACCTAAAAATAGGTAAAATTCGTTTTTTTTTTAAGTTTTTCATCATATGTGGGTGTGAATATTTCCACAAATACATATGCTTTGACCGTGATATTGCAGCAATGCAAAGTCATGAAGATGTTTGTTGTACAGGGTAAAAAACCAGTTCCTATTTGGTTTTTGGTCTTGAGTTATATATGGGCAAAGTTTGGCATACATTTTATGCGAGGCGTTTTGCAAGCTACTTTGACACAAAATTGCGGCCGAAATATTGTTTTGTCATAGCCGGTAATAATTTTATCGCGTTTAGCAGCAAAAGTTGAGCTAGTATGCCAAATTTCAGCATCATAGCCAGTATAGAACTCTAATGGCTATGTGCCAAAGTTTGCAAAATCCTCTTAGCTGAAGCCGCAGGCTTGGGGGGGGCCTCCAGTGAAAGGTCAGCAGTGCCCAATATATTTGAGATCTGGCCCTAAAAATTTACAGAACCTCTTTTCAAACATACATGTACATCCTTATAAATTTTCAGCAAAATCGGAGAACGTCGAGTGGGGACCACTGGTCCGCTTGACACGGAATGACCCTATATTCTCCCTGGGGTTCATTCTCTGCAAAGCCCCCACTCCAGCAGCATGTCTCACACAAGGAGCAAGACTCCAAAGCTTTATTCTGCATGCACTGCATGTAAGCTCCTGCTGCCTGAGCCGAGCATTTATCCACACTGTGATGGTTGCTCTAACTTAGCGGTGCCACAGCCTGGAGTCTCACTCCCAGTGGTCTTTCAGGCTGCTGCCTCACCTGTGACTGAACCCCCGGCCTGGGTAGAGTCCTTTTCTAGGTCCATATCCCAGTCATTTGCTGAGTCCATGGGACTTTTGTCCACGACTTTGATGAATATGCATCAGCCTCCCTCACAGGGTGCCTCTAATAGTCTTGACAGAGGACTCCTATCCTCTGACCTCCGTCCATCGGCGCTCACGGAGGATTCATCATCTGATCCCAGACCCCGTCCTTCTAAGAGAAGGCGCAGGGTTTCCTCCCCCTCCCCATCCCACGGCTCTGTCTCAAGAGCTGACTCTCAAGATGAGGAGGATGCCCTCACTGGGGGCTCGGAGGCTATGTATCCCATCGATTTCTCTGAGGGTGACTCAGATCTTAGTGATTTGATTGCTACTATTAATTCTGTGCTGGATCTCAATCCGCCAGTGTCAGAGGAGCAACTCTCTTTGGCATTAAAACATCAGTTTACCTCGTCTAAGAGAGTGAAGTGTGTTCTTTAACCACTCCAGTTTTCAGACCGCTGTGACCAAACCCAGGGCCTGCCCTGACAAACGCTTTCCAAAGCATGGTTCTGATGACCGGTTTCCATTTCCACCTGAGGTGGTCAAGGAGTGGTCTCACTCCCCAAAGGTAGACCCTCCGGTGTCTAGGCTCTCAGCCCGGACCGTTGTGTCGGTGGCTGACGGCACCTCACTTAAGGATTCCACTGACCGTCAGATTGACCTTCTGGCCAAATCTGTGTATGAAGCTGCGGGGGCCGCGTTTTCCCCGACTTTTGCAGCAGTGTGGGCTCTCAAAGCCATCTCTGCTTCTCTAGAGGAGATGCATTCCCTCACCAAGGAATCTATGCCTGAGATGGTTACCTTAACTGCTCAGGCTTCAGCTTTTTCATCTTATGCCATGTCTGCCATGCTAGAGGCTGCTCACCGCACTGCGGTGGCTTCAGCTAATTCTCTTGTTATCTGCAGGATTTTGTGGCTTCAAGAGTGGAAGGCAGATGCTTCTTCCAAGAAGTTTCTTACTGGGCTCCCTTTTGGTTCACGACTGTTTGGTGAACAGCTGGATGAAATCATTAAAGAAGCTACTGGTGGGAAGAGTACTTCCATGCCACAAACCAAGACCAGGAAACCCGCCCAGGGTAGGAATCAGTCGAGGTTTCGTTCCTTTCGTTCCTCCAACTGGTCATCCTCTAAGCCTTCCGCCTCGTCCGCTAACTCAGCCAAGGATCAGAAATCCAACTGGCGCCCAAAAGCGCGTCCGCAGAAGACCGCAGGAGGTTCTGCCACTAAGGCAGCTTCCTCATGACTCTCGGCCCGCTCCAGCCACGTCCTTAGTCGGTGTCAGGCTCTCCCACTTTGGCGACGCTTGGTTAAAGCAAGTCTCCGATCAGTGGGTGAGAGATATCATATCTCACGGCTACAGGATAGAATTCTCTTCCAGCCCTCCAAACAGATTTTTTCTCTCAACTCCCCCCTGCTCCAAGGCCGCCCCCTTCTCGCAGGCCGTGGCGTCCTTGCAGGCAAACGGAGTGATTGTCCCAGTTCCCGCTCAGGAACGGTTCAGAGGTTTTTACTCAAATCTCTTCCTAGTTCCAAAAAAGGACGGTACCTTCCGGCCCATCCTGGATCTCAAGCTTCTCAACAAGCATGTCCGGGTGCGGCATTTTCGCATGGAGTCTCTGCGATCAGTCATTGCCTCTATGACCCAAGGGGAGTTCCTGGCGTCCATCGACATTAGAGCTGCCTATCTACTTGTGCCAATCGCAGTGTCACATCAGCGTTGGTTACGTTTTGCGATAGGAGAGGATCATTTCCAATTCGTGGCTCTCCCCTTCGGGTTAGCCACGGCCCCTCGGGTATTCACCAAGGTCATGGCGGCAGTGATTGCGGTCCTGCACCTCCAGGGGTTGGCAGTGCTTCCTTATCTGGACGACCTTCTGGTCAAGGGTACATCCAGCGCAGACTGTCAGCGGAGTGTTTCGCTCACTCTTGCCACCCTAGCCCAATTCGGGTGGATTGTCAATCTTCCCAAATCCACTCTGACTCCGACCCAGAGTCTCACGTACCTAGGGATGCAGTTTGAGACTTTGCCGGCACTTGTGAAGTTGCCCTTAATCAAACAGCAGTCTCTCCGGCTAGCGGTGCGCTCTCTCCTGAAGCCCTGCCGTTATTCCCTCAGGCGCCTGATGCAGGTGCTGGGTCAAATGGTGGCCTCCATGGAGGCGGTTCCCTTTGCCCAGTTCCATCTGCGTCCTCTGCAGCTGGACATTCTCCGCTGTTGGGACAAGCAGCCTTCCTCCTTACAGAGGTTAGTGGCTCTGTCGCCACGGACCAGGAGCTCTCTTCAGTGGTGGCTTCGACCCCTCTCCCTGTCCCAAGGGCGCTCCTTCCTGACTCCGTCCTGGGTGATTCTCACCACGGATGCCAGCCTATCCGGCTGGGGAGCGGTACATCTCCACCACAGAGCACAGGGCACTTGGACTCCGTCCGAGTCAGCCCTTTCAATCAATGTGCTGGAAACCAGAGCTGTGCTTCTAGCTCTCCTAGCCTTTCACCACCTGTTGGCGGGCAGGCACATTCGAGTCCAGTCAGACAACGCGACAGCGGTTGCCTACATCAATCACCAAGGCAGGACACGCAGCCGCCTGGCAATGTTGGAGGTCCAACGCATTCTTCAATGGGCGGAGGACTCCAAGTCTACCATATCCGCAGTCCACATCCCTGGCGTAGAAAACTGGGAGGCAGATTATCTCAGCCGTCAATCCGTGGACGGTGGCGAGTGGTCCCTGCACCCCGGCAGTGTTTCAGTCAATCTGCCGCAAGTGGGGCACTCCGGACGTGGACCTAATGACATCCCGTCACAACAACAAGGTTCCAGTTTACGTGGCTCGCTCCCACGATCCTCAGGCCTTCGCCGCGGACGCTCTGGTTCAAGACTGGTCCCAGTTTCGTCTGTCCTACGTGTTTCCCCCCTCTAGCTCTCTTGCCCAGAGTCCTGCGCAAGATCAGAATGGAGGGCCGTCGAGTCATCCTCATTGCACCGGACTGGCCCAGGCGAGCTTGGTATCCGGACCTGCTCCAACTGTCCGTGGAGATGCCGTAGCGTCTTCCGGACTGTCCAGACCTGCTCTCGCAAGGTCCGTTTTTCCGCCGGAATTCTGCGGCACTCAAATTGACGGCGTGGCTCTTGAGTCCTGGATTTTGACGGCTTCTGGTATTCCTCCTGAAGTCATCTCCACTAGGACTCGGGCCCGTAAGTCTTCCTCCGTCAAGATATATCACAGGACTTGGAAAATTTTCCTGTCCTGGTGTCGCTCTTCCGGCCATCCTCCTTGGCCATTTTCGTTGCCGACCCTTCTGTCTTTTTTACAGTCCGGTCTGCAGCTAGGACTGTCCCTCAACTCTCTCAAGGGACAAGTCTCAGCTCTATCAGTGCTGTTCCAGCGGCGTCTCGCCCGGCTGGCTCAGGTCCGCACCTTCATGCAAGGTGCGTCTCACATCATTCCGCCTTATCGGCGGCCCTTGGATCCCTGGGACCTTAACTTGGTCCTCACGGTATTGCAGAAACCCCCTTTCGAGCCCCTTAGGGAGGTTTCTTTGTATCGTCTTTCTCAAAAGGTGGCCTTTCTAGTGCCATATCTTCTCTCAGGAGAGTCTCTGATTTGGCTGCGCTCTCCTCGGAGTCACCTTTTTTGGTTTTTCACCAAGACAAGGTAGTTCTCCGTCCGACCCCGGACTTTCTTCCTAAGGTGGTCTCTCCCTCCCACCTTAACCAGGATATTTCCTTGCCTTCCTTCTGTCCGGCCCCTGTTCATCGCTTTGAGAAAGCGCTGCATACTTTAGATCTGGTGCGTGCTCTCCGGATTTATGTGTCTCGCACCGCTGCACTTAGGCGGTGCACCTCTCTTTTTGTGCTAACCACAGGGCGGCGCAAGGGTCTCTCTGCTTCTAAGCCGACCTTGGCCCGTTGGATTAGATCGACCATTTCGGACGCCTACCAGAGTACTCAGGTGCCTCCCCCGCCGGGGATCAAAGCACACTCGACCAGAGCTGTCGGTGCCTCTTGGGCTTTTAGGCACCAGGCTACGGCTCAACAAGTCTGTCAGGCTGCCACTTGGACTAGCCTGCATACCTTTTCGAAGCACTACCAAGTGCATGCTCATGCTTCGGCAGATGCGAGCTTGGGCAGACGCATCCTTCAGGCGGCTGTCGCCCACTTGTGAAGTTAGGCTCCACCTATTTCTTAGTTTATTCCCACCCAGGGACAGCTTTGGAATGTCCCATGGTCTGGGTCTCCCAAAGGAACGATAAAGAAAAAGAGAATTTTGTTACTTACCGTAAATTCTTTTTCTTATAGTTCCGTATTGGGAGACCCAGCTCCCTCCCTGTTGCCTGTTGGCAATTTCTTGTTCCGCGTGTTATCACCGGCTGTTGTCGTGGACAGAGTCTCCGGTTGTTCCGGCTATTCTCCTTCAGCTTTTGCACTAAACTGGCTAGGATTGGCTACCAGGGGGTGTATAAGCTCAGAGGGAGGAGCTACACTTTTAAGTGTAGTACTTTGTGTGTCCTCCGGAGGCAGAAGCTAAACACCCATGGTCTGGGTCTCCCAATACGGAACTATAAGAAAAAGAATTTACGGTAAGTAACAAAATTCTCTTTTTTATCCATTCCATTTTGAGGGGCCTATATATTGGACAATCCACAGAAGTGGTACTATTTTAAAAACAGCACCCCTCAAGTTGGAAGAAGCAACAATTGGTATTTACAGTGTAAATTTGGCTCAGATAGATCGCAGACACCATGTCTCGTTTGCAGAGTCCCTGAGGTACCAAAACAGCAGAAACCCCCACAAGTGATCCCATTTTGGAAACTAGACCCATTATCATTAATTTGTTATGCAATTTCTTCCAAACATAGTGAAATGTGGTAACAGACTAGTGTTTGGGCACATTGTCAAGCTCAGAAAGCAAAGAGCACTATTTAATATTTGGAACATAAATTTCGACACAGCATTGTATTAGCAGAGCCCCTGAGGTGCCAAATAGCATAAACACCCACAAGTGACTCCAATTGGCAAACTAAACCACATAAGAATTCAGGGGCTATGGTGAGCATTTTCAACCCACAAACTACGTCGCAAAAGTTAAAACGATTTTTCAGTTAAAAAAACCCATAATTTGAGTTTGTCCACTATAATTTTACTTAAGCCTCAAAGTCTTTAGGGGTAAAAGGAATAAATAAGACAATTTGTTATCAGTTACACAAGAGTAATAGGTAACTGGACCCCTCTATTTCTCCCGAAAGCAGTGATATCCCACATGTCGTTGAAAACTAACAAAGGAAAAAAGAGAAAAAAAAGCCACATGTCAGGGCTGAGACAAAAGAGCTTTATTTGGTTTTAGAGCTCAGATTTTTCTAGAATATTTTTCGGTCGACATTTTTGGAGCCCCGGAAGTGCCAAAACAGCAGAAATAAACATAGCGACCCCATTTTATCTTTTTTTACATCTCACTGAATTCATCTACGTTTGCACTTACTGTTTTAGCCCCAGAGGTGTTTTCACTTTGCAACAACATATACCTCAAGCTTTTTTTCTGGAGGAGGGCAAATCTGCAGGCTGGTGCCCATACATCGTGCCCGCCTTGTGCTTTTGGAGATGTTTACCCGTAAATCGTTAAATGGGCACTCGTCACTTCAGCAATGTCAAACGTCTAGATGATAACTGGCTTAGGCAAAGTGGGGCTCTGAAGACGGGATTTTTGTATTTCAGAGTGCAAAATTCATTGGATTTTATTAGGGGGTAGGAGCCATGTCACTTTTCCATTGTTTGTCTCATACCCTTCATGTAGCTGCAGTGCTTGAGACCTGTCAGTTCTTCACTGACTCAGCCCATTAGATTCTACTGATGCCAAGCATCTGATAGCTTTTGGGTATGATGGCAGCTATAAGTCGCTAGCCATCGCTAGGGTTAAAGGGAACCTGTCAGGTCCCCTATGCCTTCTAACCTAGCAACAGGCCATGTGTGCTTCAAAATTCCCTGCCAAACCATCCCTGTCTAATGCTATTGTCAAAAACCAATGCTTAAAAAAATTATTTAAAAGGTTTGTTTTCCCTTACTAGTCGCAGGGGCATTGATTTTCCCAACTAGTCGGTCCACTTAGCATGTCACCACACCCTTGTGGGTATGATAGCATGCTTTAGGCTAGTTTCACACTTGCGTTGGACGGGATCCGTAGCATTGCGTTGTGTTACGCATGCAACGGATGCGTTACATATAGTGGCACAACGCATGCTACAGATCGTACAAATTAACGCAATCCGTTGTAGTTTTTTTTCCTTGACTTTACACATCTGAGCATGCGCAGTTGTGTAAAGACAGCTGCGTTAACGGAATCCGTCAAATGACGCAATCTAACGGAATCCGCCACCATAGGCGTCCATTATAAAAACATGGACGCCTAACGGATTCCTGCAGGTTGCGTTTTTTTGACTCTCCGCCAAGTGCAGAAAAACGCTACATGCAGCGTTCCATCCGCCCGACGCAGCGTCAAAATAACGACGCTGCGTCGTCCAGCGGATGCAACGCAGACACTTATGTTACAGTGCATCGTCCATACAACTCTATGGAAAATAGCGCAGTGCATTAACGGACTGCGCTATTCTCCATAGTGACGGAATGCGCTGAACGCAAGTGTGAAACTAGCCTTACAAAAGCATCGTCTTTGTCAGAGCTATACAAAGCTGCGTACAAGCGTGGCTTGGTTCCTCCAGCATTGAGCGGCTCTGACGCCGGGTGTATGCAGAGTGGCTCGCTGCGCATGCTCGGAAGTCGTCTGCACTTTCGGCCATGGGTCTGCGTTTGGCACGACAGCCGCTGAACACATCACCATACTTGGGTTTGACTTCAGCATTATTGTTCGTTGCCGTTATATCTTCATATACTGTGTAGAGGCCATTCTCTGATTGGAGCTGTGCAGCAGTACCGGAGTACAGTCACTATATCTGTATTGATCTGTGATATTCCGGCATACAACACTGGAATGTATTTATTAATATTGTCTAGCGCCAGATTTATCATAGTAATTTATGCTGTTTGATAACGCTGGCAAATTTTATGATGTTCTAGTCGAAGTTTACACCACCTAGTGCCACAAATTCATACTAAAATGATTGGTGTATTTTTTGGCACATGGTGTCACATATCAGGCCATGCTCTTTTTGAGAAACCTTGCTTCTTTTCAGTAAGGCTGCACACCCCTTGTCAGGAAAAGTGTCTAAAAAAAACAAAATAAATATGGGCCAAAACATTATACTGGGGTTGTTTTTTGTTTGCAAATGACGCTAGAATTTTGGTGATATGTCCTAATGTCTTCCTTGTGTGTCTGCTGGCCCTAAAAGAGCTGATGTACGTTGTTGCCATTTTATAATTTTTTGGGATTAATTATGTTTTAGGACTCGTTAATAAAACAACCAAAAGCAACAAAAGCCAAGAAGAAAAAAGAAAATACAGATGGACGAGACGGCCGTAGAAGAAAGATTCCCATCGATGCAGAAAGCGATTGTTCAGGCAAAAAACAGAAAGCAGAAAAGAAAGAGTTAGATAGCAATGGTGGTGACCCGAGTGACCTTAGCCGGAGCTCCTGGACTGGTGGCAGCAGTGCTGACCCCGCAGCGGATTCTAGATCCAAACACATGTTACATTTTGTTCCACAAATTAATCGTAATATTCGCTTTGCAACTTACACCAAAGAAAACGGCCGTACATTAGTAGTCCAAGACCAGCCTGTTAGTGAAGGAACACCTGTAGCTTTCCCCAAGTTTTCAGCAATGGCTAGTCAAGGCTTACCAATGCCAGAAAACTTAAGATCAGTGAGTACAAGTGCATTGCCGACTGATAATCCTGTAAGCACAGCCGAAAGTTTAACGTCAAGTGGAGTGACCGCAACTACAGTGAGAATCTCCGACACCAGTGTAGCGACCGACGAAAACAAGAAGCCAAGCTGGGCTGGCGGAGAGGTATTTACCGTATTTTATACTTTTCTACCTAGGTTTCTATTTGGCTGGACCAACAAAAATTAAGTGTGACAGTTTTTAACAAGACAATTCCTATTTTGTCTTTTATACGTTTAATGTGGATAACTTTTTTCACAATGCCACAAAATGTTTTGTTTTTTTATTCTAATCTTATACATTTTTGGCATTTCCAAAGGTCATCCCACAAATACTTAATTGATTTGGCCCCTAGCAATGAGACTTGCATATATATCAAGAATCACGAGCTGCTGACAGTGAAATAGTGGTTGGAAGTCCTGTAGAAATGAATGGGAATTAAGACCAACTGTCCACTGACCGCAGAATGCATCAGAGACCCGGAGTGTAGCGATAGATGCAGGTCTCATTGGAGGGACCCACATCGACTATATATTTATGGAATAAATATACGAGATGGGAGTAATCCTTTAATTAACACCAATCCCTATTTCCTACTTTGCATGTCAGTGCTACATTCAAACACTAAAACATTTAGAAGTCAACTTCTACTTGTTTTTAGACGCCGTACAAGAAATATAATTTTAATATTTTTTGGACTATAAAATGAGTGTGCGCGTCTTATGGTCCAAAGGCAGTGACCTGTGGTTGAGAAGGAAGCTGACATATCGCCCTTCCTGATTACTGCCCTCTCCTCCTGCCTGACATTGATCTACCTGATTGGTGCAGGAGAGGAAGCTGCAAGGACCTGCACATTACTGCCAACTGCACGGCCTGACTAGCTGGTAGACCTTTCACCTGACTGGCTGTTAGTCCTTTCACCTGACTGGCTGTTAGTCCTTTCACCTGACTGGCTGTTAGTCCTTTCACCTGACTGGCTGTTAGTCCTTTCACCTGACTGACTGTTAGTCCTTTCACCTGACTGGCTGTTAGTCCTTTCACCTGACTGGCTGTTAGTCCTTTCACCTGACTGGCTGTTAGTCCTTTCACCTGACTGGCTGTTAGTCCTTTCACCTGACTGGCTGTTAGTCCTTTCACCTGACTGGCTGTTAGTCCTTTCACCTGACTGGCCGTTAGTCCTTTCACCTGACTGGCCGATAGTCCTTTCACCTGACTGGCCGATAGTCCTTTCACCTGACTGGCCGATAGTCCTTTCACCTGACTGGCCGATAGTCCTTTCACCTGACTGGCCGATAGTCCTTTCACCTGACTGGCCGATAGTCCTTTCACCTGACTGGCCGATAGTCCTTTCACCTGACTGGCCGATAGGTCTTTCAGCTAGTCAGGAGAAAGGTCTATCAAATGACCCGCTGATAGACCTTTCGCCTGACTATAGCAGAACTGGTACAGCGAACAGATTCTGTATTTTATTTAGCTGCAAACATTGAGAAATGGACTTAAAACAGAACTAAAAACAACAACTCTAAGCTGTATTTTCATCTTTTGTAGTTTTTCCAGTCTGGAGTCAAACTATTATAAGTTGCCTTTTAAGTTGTCTTTAGCATTCTAAGACATAATGAAATATTACTTCTGCTTAATAACCCTTTTTACGTTGAGCCTTTTTGATTAATGTATTGCAGAATTTCAGAAAAAGTATGCCTGTCAAAAGTGGTTTTGGCATGTCTGGACATCAACCAACGTTTGGAGATGACAGAAACCAATCCAATGGCACAGTTCAAGGAAACAAACCTGGTGGCTTCCAGTTTGGAACTAGTAATGTCCAGGAAGATGCAAAAGAGACCGATATGTCTAAAAATCTGTTTTTCCAGTGTATGTCACAAAATGTTCCACCAAGCAATTATTTTACTGCCATCTCAGAAAGTTCTGTAGAGGACCCTTCAAGCAAGGACCCCGGGATGTTATGCAAGGAAGGACTTTCTTCTACACTTTTCAAACCAAAGGCTCTCACTCCACAAGAAACAAAAGCAAACACAAAACCGCCCTTTTCTGAATCTATGCCGAAACTCACCCCTGCATTTCCTGGAAAGGTTTTACCTACTCGGCCACCTGAGACCCATGAAAACCTTTTTTTGCAGCCTCCAAAGCTTTCACGAGAAGAACCTTCAAACCCATTTTTGGCCTTTTCAGATAAAAAGGACGTTTCACCATTTGGCTTTGCAGTCCAGAGTTCCTTGCCTGGAAATACTTCATCCTCCATTTGGCAGGACCAGCACAGAGCTGAGGATCCCGGCTCGTTGCTGAAAACAAAACCCCTCTTTACTACAGAGTCGCTTAAACGGTTACCCATAACTTCAGGTGCATCAGTAACTGATTCTCTTCAAAGTTCTACGTTTTTGGGAAATGGCCGAGCAAATTCCCCAGCAAATAGCTTAAGTCAACCGATTGAGATGCCAACATTGGCTTCGAGTCCTACTGAAGATAAACCTGCAATTGGATCTGGGCAAATGGACAATCCGTTGTTAAGAACATTCACTGCTTTGTCAAGTAGGCTTCAGCCGGGTGTCATCCCCTCCTCAGAATTTTCTCACGATGGTAAAGCCGCGTTTGACTCTGTCAATAGGTTCACATTGGATGAGAGAAGTCGGACGTCTAAACAAGACTCTGATTCCAGTACCAACAGTGATCTGAGTGATATGAGTGATTCAGAAGAGCAGCTAAACTCTAGGGCTGGCTTTAAGGGGATCCCAGAGCACCTTGTTGGGAGGATAGGACCTAATGGAGAACACGTTGTGGACTTGTTATTAGCAAAAGGAAGAGGAAAACAGGTCGGAAGAGGAAGACCAAGATCCACTGCTACAATGAAAGGTAAGAAGGACAAGCGTAAAAAAGAGTATTCCTCTCTGATAGATGTGGCTGACAGCTCTAGGAGCTGTACCTATGTGGTGATTAACCCCTTCAGCCCCCGGGCACTTTCCGTTTTTGCGTTTTTGTTTTTTGCTCCTTTTCTTCCGAGAGCCGTAACTTTTTTATTATTCCGTGAATCTTGCCATATGAGGGCTTGTTTTTTGCGGGACGAGTTGTACTTTTAAATGAAACCATAGGTTTTACCATATATTGTACTGGAAAACAGCAAAAAAAATCCAAGTGTGGAAAAACTGCAAAAAAAGTGTCATCGCACAATAGTTTTTGGGACGTTTTATTCACCGTGTTCACTATATGATCAAACTGATATATCTATGTGATGCCTCAGGTCGGTGCGAGTTTGTAGACACCAAACATGTATAGGTTTACTTGTATCTAAGGGGTTAAAAAAAATTCACAAGTTTGTCCAATAAAAGTGGCGCACGTTTTGCGCCATTTTCCGAAACACGTAGCGTTCTTATTTTTAAGGATCTATGGCTCAGTGATGGCTTATTTTTTGCGTCTCGAGCTGACGTTTATAATGGTACCATTTTTGCGCAGATGCTACGTTTTGATCGCCTGTTATTGCATTTTGCGTAAAACTTGCGGCGACCAAAAAACGTAATTTTGGCGTTTGGAATTTTTTTGCCACTACGCCGTTTACCAATCAGATTAATTGATTTTTTATTTTGATAGATCGGGCATTTCTGAACGCGGCGATACCAAATATGTGTATATTTATTTATTTTTTAACCCTTTAATTTTAAATGGGGGGAAAGGGGGGTGATTTGAACTTTTAGGTTTTTTGTTTTTTTTTTATTTTTTAAAACTCTTTTTTTTACTTTTTTTTTTTATTTTACTAGTCCCCCTAGGGGGCTATAGCAATCAGCAATCCGATCGCTGATCGCTATCTGCTGATCACAGCAATACAGCTGTAATCAGCAGATTCAGTCACTTTGGTTTTCCCTCTGCTCTCGGCCGAGGGAAAACGAAAGTGAAACATCGTAGCAGCAGGCGTCATCACATGACCCTGTGCTACGATGGCAACCACCGATAGTCACGTGATAACACACGTGACTTCCGGTGGGGGCGGCGGTAAGTAACAAACAAGGCCGCGCGCATTTAAATCTTGCTGCCATACTTTGGCAGCAAGATTTAAGGGGTTAATGGCCGCGGGTGGAAGCGATTCCACCCGCGGCTAGCAGGCACACGTCAGCTGTTGAAAACAGCTGATATGTGTGCCGATCCACGCCGCCTGCCCGCGGCAGGGGGCGGGGCTTAACGGGACACGATCCTGGACGGATAGATCCGTCCAAGGTCGTGAAGGGGTTAATGGCCCCTACCTACCACTGCATCATGGTGGCCAATGAACCTAGAAGTGGTTACACGTATCACAACTCGGCAGCAAGAGAGTTTCCACAAAAGTTATTTCTTTGTCGCTCCATTGGGAGACCCAGACAATTGGGTGTATAGGCTATGCCTCCGGAGGCCGCACAAAGTATTACACTAAAAGTGTAAAGCCCCTCCCCTTCTGCCTATACACCCCCCGTGCTCCCACGGGCTCCTCAGTTTTTATGCTTTGTGCGAAGGAGGCAGACATGCACGCACAGCTCCATAGATTGGTCAGCAGCAGCTGCTGACTATGTCGGATGGAAGAAAAGTGGGCCCATATAGGGCCCCCAGCATGCTCCCTTCTCACCCCACTCTTGTCGGCGGTGTTGTTAAGGTTGAGGTATCCATTGCGGGTACGGAGGCTGGAGCCCACATGCTGTTTTCCTTCCCCATCCCCCTTAGGGCTCTGGGTGAAGTGGGATCCTATCGGTCTCCAGGCACTGAGACCGTGCTTCATCCACAACAGCTGGGAGCCTGCTGGATAGGAGCCGGGTATCGTTCAGGGACATGGCCCTGCTACTTGGAGGTACTCTGTGTCCCCGTGGGGACCGAGCACATCAACACTCCAGCATTGCTGGGTGTGCTAGTGCACCGGGGACCGCGGCGCTGACCGGGTTAAATGTGCCATTACACACTCAGCGTCGCTGAGTGTGTTTATGTAGGGGGACTACCGCGCTGACCGCCGCCGCCATGTTTAGCACTGAGGCGCGGCTGGGACTTGTAGTGCGCCAGGGACTTCCGCGCGGCCGCGCTTTTACGGCGGCCGCGCTTATTACTCGAGTCCCTGGCTTTTGCGGCCTAGTCTTTCTTCCTCCCGCCCACAGCCCTGACAAGCAGGGGAAGGGCGGGACGCTGTACAGACGAGCAGCAATGAGGGCTGGAGAATGCTTTGCATACTCCACCCCCCTCACTGTGCACTGTGGGGCACCAGTTCCCGCACTTTCTGGGTCACGCCCACGGCTCCCTCCTCTCCTCAGGACGCCGGCAGCCATTCCTGTCAGCTCCTCGGACGCTGCAGAGGGGGACAAATTCTGGGAGACCCAGGCAGGGATTCTAGTGGCCTCACAACCGCTTTAAGCGGGTGGTAAGCAGCACCTGTGGTGCTAGCCCCATTGTGCAGAAGTGTAATTATATGTTTATGGTATATACTTTACACTGTATAGTGCACAGTTGTTTTCTGGCTATATACCCTATTGTGTTGCTCAGGGAAGACAATAGCATGGCGCCCACAAAAGGCAGGGGTGCCAAAACACAGGCTTACTATGCTGCCTGCGCCGCATGTACGACGCCGCTACCGGCAGGTTCCATTGACCCTCATTGTGTGCACTGCTCGGCCCCTACTGCACTTGCTCAGCCGGAGCCTCTGCTAAGAGGGGCCCACGGGGAGCCACCTGCTGACACTCTCCAGGTGACAGGGACGGAGTTTGCAGTCTTTACGGATAAACTCTCTGAAACTATGGCTAAGATACTAGAAGCCTTGCAGTCCAGACCGGTATCTCAGCACAGGGACTCTGTTGAATCATTGTTCCCTGGCCCCCCTCAGTTGGACCAACAATGTCCCCCCGGGGTATCTCATAGATCCCAGGCTGGGGGCTCTGACACGGACCCCAGCCCCAGACCGATTAAGCGAGCTCGCTTGGAAATTCCCTCAACATCATCATATTGTTCAGGGTCTCAGCGGGGGGAATCTCTGGTTGATGACGCGGAGACAGCTGATCAGGATTCTGATCCTGAGGCCGCTCTCAATCTTGATACTCCGGACGGGGACGCCATAGTGAACGATCTTATTGCGTCCATCAATCAAATGTTGGATATTTCTCCCTCAGCTCCTCCGGTGGAGGAGTCAGCTGCTCAGCAGGAGAAATTCCGTTTCAGGTTTCCCAAGCGTACACCGAGTATGTTTCTGGACCACTCTGATTTCAGAGAGGCAGTCCAGAATCACCATGATTGTCCAGATAAGCGTTTTTCTAAGCGCCTTAAGGATACACGTTATCCCTTTCCCCCTGACGTGGTCAAAGGTTGGACTCAGTGTCCCAAGGTGGATCCTCCAATCTCCAGACTGGCGGCTAGATCCATACTTGCAGTGGAAGATGGGGCTTCACTCAAAGATGCCACTGACAAGCAGATGGAGCTCTGGTTGAAATCCATCTATGAAGCTATCGGCGCTTCTTTTGCCCCAGCATTCGCAGCCGTATGGGCGCTACAAGCTATATCAGCAGGTCAAGCGCAAATCGACGCAGCCACACGCACTTCCGCGCCGCAGGTGGCGTCCATAACCGCTCAGACGTCGGCAATGGCGTCTTACGCTATTAATGCTGTCCTGGACTCTGCGAGCCGTACGGCGGTTGCATCCGCCAATTCGGTGGTACTCCGCAGGGCCTTGTGGCTACGGGAATGGAAGGCAGATTCTGCTTCCAAAAAGCGCTTAACTAGTTTGCCAATTTCTGGCGACCGATTGTTTGGCGAGCGTTTGGATGAAATCATCAAACAATCCAAGGGAAAGGATACATCCTTACCCCAGCCCAAACCGAACATACCCCAACAGAGGAGGGGGCAGTCGAGGTTTCGGTCCTTTCGGGGCGCGGGCAGGTCCCAATTCCCCTCGTCCAAAAGGCCTCAGAAAGATCAAAGGAACTCTGATTCATGGCGGTCTAAGTCACGTCCTAAAAAGACCACCGGAGGTGCCGCTACCAAAGCGGCTTCCTCATGACTTTCGGCCTCCGCAATCTGCATCCTCGGTCGGTGGCAGGCTCTCCCGCTTTTGCGACACCTGGCTGCCACGGGTAAAAGACCGCTGGGTGAGAGACATTCTGTCTCACGGTTACAAGATAGAGTTCACCTCTCGTCCCCCGACTCGATTCTTCAGGTCATCCCCGCCTCCCGAGCGAGCCGAGGCTCTTCTGCAGGCGCTGGGCACTCTGAAGGCAGAAGGAGTGGTGGTCCCTGTTCCTCTTCAGCAACAGGGTCACGGGTTTTACTCCAACCTGTTTGTGGTCCCAAAGAAGGACGGGTCTTTCCGTCCTGTCCTGGACCTGAAACTGCTCAACAAACACGTAAAGACCAGGCGGTTCCGGATGGAATCCCTCCGCTCCGTCATCGCCTCAATGTCCCAAGGAGATTTCCTTGCATCGATCGATATCAAAGATGCTTATCTCCACGTACCGATTGCTCCAGAGCACCAGCGCTTCTTGCGCTTCGCCATAGGAGACGAACACCTGCAGTTCGTGGCACTGCCGTTCGGCCTGGCAACAGCCCCACGGGTTTTCACCAAGGTTATGGCTACTGTAGTAGCGGTCCTCC
Source organism: Anomaloglossus baeobatrachus (assembly GCF_048569485.1). Classification (NCBI taxonomy): domain Eukaryota; kingdom Metazoa; phylum Chordata; class Amphibia; order Anura; family Aromobatidae; genus Anomaloglossus; species Anomaloglossus baeobatrachus. The sequence goes on from NC_134356.1 coordinate 220,844,982, forward strand.
ACTCTCAGGGTCACTCGGTGATCCCTTACTTGGACGATCTCCTGATCAAGGCACCCTCTCAAGAGGCATGCCAACACAGCCTTGACGCTACTCTGGAGACTCTCCAGAGTTTCGGGTGGATCATCAATTTTCCAAAGTCAAATCTGACACCGACCCAATCGCTGACATGTCTTGGTATGGAGTTTCATACCCTCTCAGCGATAGTGAAGCTTCCGCTGATCAAGCAGCGGTCGCTACAGAAGGGGGTACAATCTCTCCTTCAAGGTCAGGCACACCCCTTGAGGCGCCTCATGCACTTCCTGGGGAAGATGGTGGCAGCAATGGAGGCAGTCCCTTTCGCGCAGTTTCACCTGCGTCCTCTTCAATGGGACATCCTTCGCAAATGGGACAGGAAGCCGACGTCCCTCGACAGGAACGTCTCTCTCTCTCAGGCGACCAAAGCTTCCCTTCGGTGGTGGCTTCTTCCCACTTCATTATCGAAGGGGAAATCCTTCCTACCCCCATCCTGGGAGGTGGTCACGACGGACGCGAGTCTGTCAGGGTGGGGAGCGGTTTTTCTCCACCACAGGGCTCAGGGTACGTGGACCCGGCAAGAGTCCTCACTTCAGATCAATGTTCTGGAAATACGGGCAGTGTACCTTGCCCTGAAAGCGTTCCAGCAGTGGCTGGAAGGCAAGCAGATCCGAATTCAGTCGGACAATTCCACAGCGGTGGCATACATCAACCACCAAGGCGGCACACGCAGTCGGCAAGCCTTCCAGGAAGTCCGGCGGATCTTGATGTGGGTGGAAGCCACGGCCTCCACCATCTCTGCAGTTCACATCCCGGGCGTGGAAAACTGGGAAGCAGATTATCTCAGTCGCCAGGGCATGGACGCAGGGGAATGGTCCCTTCACCCGGACGTGTTTCAGGAGATCTGTTGCCGCTGGGGGGTGCCGGACGTCGACCTCATGGCGTCCCGGCACAACAACAAGGTACCGACGTTCATGGCACGGTCTCAAGATCCCAGAGCTATGGCGGCAGACGCCTTAGTTCAGGATTGGTCGCAGTTTCAGCTCCCTTATGTGTTTCCTCCGCTGGCACTGCTGCCCAGAGTGTTACGCAAGATCAGGGCCGACTGCCGCCGCGTCATCCTCGTCGCTCCAGACTGGCCGAGGAGGTCGTGGTACCCGGATCTGTGGCATCTCACGGTCGGCCAACCGTGGGCACTACCAGACCGACCAGACTTGCTGTCTCAAGGGCCGTTTTTCCATCTGAATTCTGCGGCCCTCAACCTGACTGTGTGGCCATTGAGTCCTGGATCCTAGCGTCTTCAGGATTATCTCAAGAGGTCATTGCCACTATGAGACAGGCTAGGAAACCAACGTCCGCCAAGATCTACCACAGGACGTGGAAAATTTTCCTGTCATGGTGCTCTGCTCAGGGTTTTTCTCCCTGGCCTTTTGCCTTGCCCACTTTTCTGTCCTTCCTTCAATCTGGACTGGAAAAGGGTTTGTCGCTCGGCTCCCTTAAGGGACAAGTCTCAGCGCTCTCTGTGTTTTTCCAGAAGCGCCTAGCCAGACTTCCACAAGTACGCACGTTCCTGCAGGGGGTTTGTCACATCGTTCCTCCTTACAAGTGGCCGTTAGAACCCTGGGATCTGAACAGGGTGCTGATGGCTCTTCAGAAACCACCATTCGAGCCAATGAGGGATATTTCTCTCTTACGCCTTTCGCAGAAAGTGGTTTTCCTAGTAGCAGTCACCTCTCTTCGGAGAGTGTCTGAGCTAGCAGCGTTGTCGTGCAAAGCCCCTTTCCTGTTGTTTCACCAGGACAAGGTGGTTTTGCGTCCGGTTCCGGAATTTTTCCCCAAGGTGGTATCCCCCTTTCATCTCAATCAGGATATCTCCTTACCCTCTTTTTGTCCTCATCCAGTTCACCAATGTGAAAAGGATTTGCACTTGTTAGATCTGGTGAGAGCACTCAGACTCTACATTTCTCGTACGGCGCCCCTGCGCCGCTCGGATGCACTCTTTGTCCTTGTCGCTGGCTTCCAAATCAACCCTGGCTCGGTGGATCAAGGAGCCAATTCTCGAAGCTTACCGTTCTGCTGGGCTTCCGGTTCCCTCAGGGCTGAAGGCCCATTCTACCAGAGCCGTGGGCGCGTCCTGGGCTTTGAGGCACCAGGCTACGGCTCAGCAGGTGTGTCAGGCGGCTACCTGGTCGAGCCTGCACACTTTCACGAAACACTATCAGGTGCATACCTATGCTTCGGCGGATGCCAGCCTAGGTAGACGAGTCCTTCAGGCGGCGGTTGCCCACCTGTAGGAAGGGGCCGTTTTACGGCTCTATTACGAGGTATTAATTTACCCACCCAGGGACTGCTTTTGGACGTCCCAATTGTCTGGGTCTCCCAATGGAGCGACAAAGAAGAAGGGAATTTTGTTTACTTACCGTAAATTCCTTTTCTTCTAGCTCCAATTGGGAGACCCAGCACCCGCCCCTGTTTTTTTGTGTACACATGTTGTTCATGTTGAATGGTTTCAGTTCTCCGATATTCCTTCGGATTGAATTTACTTTAAACCAGTTTATAATTTTTTTCCTCCTTCTTGCTTTTGCACCAAAACTGAGGAGCCCGTGGGAGCACGGGGGGTGTATAGTCAGAAGGGGAGGGGCTTTACACTTTTAGTGTAATACTTTGTGCGGCCTCCGGAGGCATAGCCTATACACCCAATTGTCTGGGTCTCCCAATTGGAGCTAGAAGAAAAGGAATTTACGGTAAGTAAACAAAATTCCCTTCTTATCGGTTAAGGGAACAAGTGAGAAAAGAGTTGTGAATATATGATAAAATGTAACTTTTATTATTAATTGGGTTGGTTTACTGAAGCACAAGTCATGTGCTGGCGCCATTATTAGCACGTCATGTGTCTTTCCCTATTTAATCGGGATTCACCCCAATGCACATTTTGCCAGCTATTCTGTCTTCCTCTGCTACATACAGTACTGTCTAAAAGTTTGGACACACCTTCTTATTCAAAGAGTTTTCTTTATTTTCATGACAGAAAATTGTAGATTCACATTGAAGGCATCGAAACTATGAATTAACATATGTGGAATGAAATACTTAACAAAAAACTGTGAAACAACTGAAAATATGTCTTATATTCTAGGTTCTTCAAAGTAGCCACCTTTTGCTTTCATTACTGCTTTGCACACTCTTGGCATTTTCTTGATGAGCTTCAAGAGGTAGTCACCGTAAATGGTCTTCCAACAGTCTTGAAGGAGTTCCCAGAGATGCTTAGCACTTGTTGGCCCTTTTGCCTTAACTCTGCGGTCCAGCTCACCCCAAACCATCTCGATTGGGTTCAGGTCTGGTGATTGTGGAGGCCAGGTCATCTGGCATAGCACCGATCACTCTCCTTCTTAGTCAAATAGCCCGTACACAGCCTGGTGGTGTGTTTGGGGTCATTGTCCTGTTGAAAAATAAATGATGGTCCAAAAACCGGAGTGTGCAACACAGTAATCAAAGCAAAAGGTGGCTACTTTGAAGAACCTAGAATATAAGACATATTTTCAGTTGCTTCACACTTTTTTGTTAAGTATTTCATTCCACATGTGTTAATTCATAGTTTTGAATGAGAAGGTGTGTCCAAACTTTTGGTCTGTACTGTATGTGCCACTATTGCACCAACCCAATCATCTCCGCTCCGCTCAGTCATCACAACTCTCTGCGGGCGCTACCTTACCCTGCAATCCTGCCACTCCGACAGTACTGTTTCACAATGGCAATTTGTTGCAGTAATCTATTATGTTTAATATTGGCTCAACTTCAATATAACCTTTGACAATAATCATCTCTAATACAGAAACTGGCAGTCTGTTATATTAGGCAGATATATTAATTTAGTGAAATATACTATTATAAATTCTGATTTGAATACCGCTGCATAATAAGTAGATATTTATTTTATTAACCAGAGAAATTGTGGACTCCGGATAATTTCTCACACATCCTAATTTGATATGACCGAGATACAGGACTCATTTAATAACATTTTAGAATGTAATAATTAAGTTACATTTTATCATTTATTCACAATTCTTTTCCCATTTATCCATGTGCCCCGTACATAATTTCTTTTTTGGTGGCACACACCCTTGTGAGTGTTGATGGGAAGATAGTTGGCAACAGAGTTTCCAGTAAAGGCAGTATATGTATGTCATATACACAGGTCGCTGGAGTGTTGTAACGCCCAGGATCGGTCACAGCATCTAAGCACATTCAAATGAATAGCAGCTATCGTGGCTTATTGCTGTTTTCAATAGAGCAGATGCTGGCTATATATTACAGCCAGCATCTGCCCCGTATGGATAAGGAACAGCTCCTGAGCCTGCTCTATACACACTTCTTCTAGCCAATGATGTACATGTACAGCAGGGTGCGCAAAGGTGTTAACCTCAATCATCACTAGGCAGTTTTGTGCATTGGTTTTTCCCCTTCCAAGCAATATAACTTTATTTTTGCGTTGAAATGGCCAACTATTTTTGAGGGGAAAGTAATAAAAAAAAGGAGGCGATTCAAAGTTTTATGCACTGGGTTTTTATGTATTTCTAAAAATTATTTTTTTTTCCTTTGGGGAACTTAAATTTGCAATTGTTTAAAAATTCTTTAAAAAAAACTTTTAACTCCTTTGTAACTGGCCAGTTTTTATGTTTTTTTGAGGGGGTTTCAATATTCCCTCCACTTCTTCTAAGGGCTCGCTAATAGAGATGAGCTAACACTGGCGTAACATTTTTCTTGATACCCTTTTGGGGGTAAATACGACATATTAATCACTTACTGTATTTTTGAGAGATCTGCAGTGACTGGAAAAAACACATATATGACATTTTGATTCTTCTAAATTTATTTCTACATTCAGAATATGTTTTAAATGATTTTATATTTTTATAGACAGGACTCTTATGGACGCAGTGATACCAATTATTATTTTTTTTAATCTATTTATTATAAAACTGAAAAAAGGGGGTGACTTATTCTTTATACATATATACACATACATTCATATGTATATATTTTTTTAAAACATCTTTTTCAGACTTAACGTTTTGGTCCCCCTATGGGACTGTAACCTGTGATCATTTGATTGCCTCTAATATATACTACAATGACAAATTAAGAAGCTCATTCTGTAGCAAAGCTGGGTGGTCATCAGGGCCTTTAGCAATCCCCTGGCTTCATGGTAAACCTATAAGTGCCCTGAGATTGTATCACATTGGGCCAGTAAGTGTGTTGACTGTTGATCGCGCTACTTAAATGCTGCTATTATCCTTGCCGATCACTGCTCTTACAGGCAGAAGCCAGCTGTGTGTTACTGACAGCATCTGCCCTGTGTGGGTTGTGCACACTCCTGAGCTACCTCCATACATACATCTTGACTATGTTGTACAGTTATATCAAGGTCTATATCAAGGTCCCCAAAGTTCCTAAAGGGAATATGTCAGAAGGTTTTTGCCACCCAATATGAAAATAGCATGATGTAGGGGTAGAGACCCTGATTCCAGCAATGTGCCACTTATTAGGCTGCTTACTGTAGTTTTGATAAAATCATTGTTTCTCTGACGCCTCATTGGGGGACACAGGACCATGGGTGTTATGCTGCCTATCCATAGGAGGACACTAAGTAGATGCAAAAGCATAGCTTCTCCTCTGCAGTATACACCCCCTGGCCGGGCCAGGCAACCTCAGTTTTAGCTTAGTGTCTGTAGGAGGCACTTCCTTTCAAGGTTTGTTATTTTTTGAGGGCGACGGTTTCCTTTTGGGACCGATCTCCCACTACCATCAACGGGCGGGAACGTGGAGTGTCGCCTCCACGTACCCCCTCCTGCGACGCTGGATCCTGGGCTGGACGATGGGTTCCACAGACACCGATTTTCCAAAGCCCAGGGTAGAGGCCTGTGCCCTATAGCCCAATTCCTCAGCCCCTCTTTGCAGGCTCTGAGTTGAATATGGCACCAATTCCTCAGCCCCTCTTTGCAGGCTCTGAGTTCAATATGGCACCGGTGTGACCGGACACAGCAAGCTGACTCTGCTATTTTCACTGCCTGGACTGAAGCAGTGTTTTAAAGTGAGATCCCCCCTGACTGGTTTCCCAGACAAAGGGAGAAAAGACGCAGGGAAGGCTCCCCTGACATTTACAGTATTTATTATGAGAAAGTCCCTTGCTGAGTGCAAGGAGGAGAGCTCCAAAGATCCTGCACACACAGTGTTAACTTTTCTCTAGCTTGCTGGCTGGAGGAGGGGGGAAGTCACTCCTGTTTGCAGAAAGTCCTGGAGATAATTTCCTGGTCGCAGGGGGAGGGCCCAGGGCTCAGGGACAGAAAAGCCGGCTGATAACCACCAGTGACAAGCTGTGTGCTGACTGGAGGGAGAGGGCGGAAAACTATCAGAAGCTCCCTTCCCGCCGGTTTTTACTACCCACAGCAGGGGGGGGCACACTGACTTCATCTTCGTGCTCTTTTAGCGCTAAGCCCCGCCCCCGTGGCCGCGATAAGCGCCCCCCCCCTCACCCCCAGGAAAGCGTGCGAAGATCTCCATAGAGCTTAATCCTTCCTGAGGACAGGGCCATCGGCTGATTTTGGTGAGGTGCTTGCTTCACTTGTAGCTATGCTGAGCATTGCTCCCCCTCCTGGCATACTCCTATTAGGAACATGCAGAATTCTAAGGGCACTAAGAGTGCTAAGGCCCACATAGTCTATTATTCAGCCTGCACTACCTGCCACGCTAAGCTACCACGTAAACACATCTCTTCTCTCTGTGAGTCCTGTCCCCCTATAGCCCCCCAAGACCCCCCTGCCACCACCGCCGCAACCGTCAGCCCAGAGCCTAGGGCTCCCAGCCCACCGGAATGGGCACAGTTTCTGTCCCAATCCATGGAAAAACTGTCACAGACCCTGGTGCTGGCTATGCAGTGTCGTCCTCCACACCCTTCTGGGTCCCTGGACTGAACACAGTCTGAGGATACCCCTATGGAGGATCCTTCTGAGGTAATCCGGGCACATGCTTCACCGGTTGCAGGGATCAGGAAAAGAGCACACGGCCGGGTGTCTCTAGCGGGCTCTCCCTCGGGAGCACACAGGGCAGGCTCTCCCACACGCTCCACGGCTTCTGAAGAGCTGGAGGAGGGAGAATGCTGTTTATACAAAGAGGATTCCTTGGTTTCAGCCTCCCTAGATGATCAAACTGCAATAGACTCCCTTATAGCAGCAATCAACCAAACTCTGCTTGTGGAGGATCCCCTATCCACTACCACTGACCATGCGGTCTCCTTTAAGAGGGCAAGGAAACCCCAAAAGGTTTTCGCTGATCACCCAGAGTTTCAGGATATCCTCACAAAGCAAAGGGAGAAGCGCTTCGGTAACCGAAAACTCATGGAGTCCCGGTACCCTTTTGCCTCACCTGCCCCTAAGGGCTGGGCCGATCCGCCCTCGGTCGACCCCCCGGTCTCCCGCCTTACCACAAAGACGCTCCTGTCTTTACCTGATGGTTCCTCCATCAAGGACCCGACAGACAGGTGGAGCACCTCGCCCGCTCTGCTTTTGAGGCTGCAGGTTCCTCCCTCTCGCCCTCCTTTGCCGCTGTGTGGGTCGCAAAGGCGATCTCGGTCTGGGCAGAATCCCTTAACACTTCGCTTGAGGAATCCCAGTTCACTCATACCTTCGCAGAGGTAACATCTCAAATTGCCGCTGCGGCGGAGTACCTCATGCAGGCCTCCATGGACGCTGCTACCAGCGTTTGCCGCCTCAAATACCATAGCCATCCATAGAGCTCTCTGGCTCCGACAATGACGAGCAGACTCTGCCTCCAAGAAGTCTCTCACGGGCCTTCCCTTTTTTCCAGACCGTTTGTTTGGCGAACGTCTGGACAATCTCATTTCTGACGCCACGGGAGGAAAGAGTACCTCCCTCCCCCTGCTGAAGTCCAGGACGTCCTTCACCAGACGTCCACAGTTTTCGTTCCGCTCCTTTCGGAACTCATTTGGTTGGTCGACATCCCGTGCTGTCCCCGCCACCAGTCACGAACTACGCAGGGACCGACCTCAGCTCTCCCCGAAACCCACTTCGTCATGGCAGCCTAGACCGAAACAGTCCAGGACTAAGGAGACTCGGCCACGACGTTTTCCCCCCTCATGACTCCGGCGCCCCGGAAGACACACTCATTGTAGGAGGTCGACTGCGGCTCTTTCATCACATCTGGGCTGCCGCCTCAGACGACAAATGGGTGCGAGACCTTGTGTCTTCCGGTTACCACATAGAGTCGGTTCTTTACCAAACCCCCCAAAGACTCGAAAACGACGCAAAGCTTTTTTCTCAGCAATCCACTCGCTCCAAACAGCAGGAGTGATAATACCTGTCCCAGACGACGAGAAGTTCGGGGGGTTTTATTCCAACCTCTTTGTGGTCCCCAAAAAGGCTGGGTCAGTTCGACCCATCCTGGACCTCAAACACCTAAACAAACACATGCACGTACAAAGATTCAGAATGGAGTCCCTAAGGTCCATTATTGCATCCATGGTCGAAGGGGAATTCCTCGCCTCCATAGACATCAAGGACGCGTACCTGCACATACCCATCGCCCCAGATCACCAAAAGTTCCTCTGCTTCGCAATTCAGGACTCCCACTTTCAATTCGGAGCTCTACCCTTCGGCCTCGCCACCGCACCAAGGGTCTTCACCAAAGTCATGGCGTCCGCCATGAGCGTCCTTCATGCCAGGGAAGTAGTCGTTCTCCCTTACTTGGACGACCTCCTCATCAAGACCCCCTCCTTCCGCGACTGCTCAACCAGCATACAAATCACTGTGGACACCCTATCCCGCTTAGGGTGGCTAGTGAATCTGGACAAATCATCCCCGATCCCATCACGATCCATCACCTTCCTGGGCATGTCCCTGGACACCCGTCGGGGCTTGATCCTTCTCCCTTAGGGCAAGGCGATCGCTCTTCAACGAGCGGTACGCTGCCTTCTACGTCCTTCGTCTCGCTCCATTCGATTCACCATGAAAGTGCTCGGCAGGATGGTGGCAGCTATGGAAGCAGTACCCTTTGCTCAACTGCACCTCCTCCCACTGCAGCTAGCCCTTCTAGCGGCCTGGGACAAGAGCCCCTTCTCCCTGGACAGACATCTTCACCTAACGCCTTCAGTCAGGTACGCACTCCGCTGGTTGCTTCGGTCCTCATCCCTATCGAAGGGGAGATCTTTTCTCCCAGTGAACTGGCTGGTCCTGACCACGGACGCCAGCCTCCTAGGCTGGGGAGGAGTGTACCGGCAGCACACTGCTCAAGGACGTTGGACGCCCCAGGAGTCTTTCCTACCCATAAACATCCTGGAACTCCGCGCGATCTTCCTCGCGCTCAGAGCGTTCTGCCCTCTGTTAGCGGGTCGTCAGATTCGAGTCCAATCGGACAATGCGACAGCTGTAGCCTATATCAATCGGCAGGGGGGCACCCGCAGCAAAGCGGCTTATCTCGAGGCCCACAAGATCCTCAGCTGGGCCGAATCGTCGGGATCAGTGATATCAGCGGTACACATACCGGGGGTAGAGAACTGGGCAGCAGACTTTCTAAGTCGCCAAGGCCTGGCCGCCGGAGAATGGTCTCTCCACCCAGATGTGTTTCTACACATCTACACTCGCTGGGGCACACCAGACGTGGACCTAATGGCCTCAAGGTTGAATGCAAAGGTACCCGCGTTCATAGCCAGGTCACGCGACCCACAGTCCATCGGCGTGGATGCTCTAGTCTGCTCCTGGCACCAATTCCACCTGCCTTACATATTTCTACCTCTACCCCTGCTGCCGCGGGTAATCAGGAAGATCAAGGCAGAGGGAGTCTCGGTGATACTGATAGCACCGGACTGGCCCAGGCGCGCCTGGTACGCCGAATTAGTACAAATGCTCACAGACGCACCGTGGCGCCTTCCAGACATCCCAGACTTGCTGACCCAAGGGCCCATTTCCCATCAGAACTCCAGAGCCCTGAAGCTGACGGCATGGCCATTGAGACCTGGGTATTAACAAGAGCGGGATTCTCTCCCTCGGTTATTTCCACCATGATCAGCGCCCGAAAGCCTGCTTCATCCCGCATTTACCACCATACGTGGAAAATCTTCCTTTCATGGTGCAGGAAAAATAACGTCCAGCCTCTGCCTCTGGCCATCCCCGGAATTCTCGACTTTCTACAGTCTGGCTTGCAAGCGGGGTTGTCTCTCAGTTCCCTTAAAGGGCAGGTCTCAGCGCTCTTAATCTTCTACCAATGCCGCCTGGCTCAAAAACCGCAAGTCAAGACCTTCCTCCAGGGCGTTTCCCATCTAGTTCCCCCGTACAAATGGCCGCTGGAACCATGGGACCTCAACCTCGTTCTGGACGGTCTCCAGAGGTCTCCCTTTGAACCCCTCAAGGAATCCTACCTTACTCTTCTGTCCTGGAAGGTAACATTCCTGGTGGCAATTACATCCATTAGACGGGTTTCGGAGCTAGCAGCACTCTCTTGCCGCGAGCCTTTTCTGATCTTTCACCAGGACAATGTGGTTCTGCGCCCCCTTCCGGATTTCCTTCCAAAGGTTCTTACCCCGTTTCATTTGAACGAGGACATTGTTCTGCCTTCCTTTTGTTCACACCCGGTTCATAGGGTGGAAAGGTCTCTGCATTCGTTAGACCTCGTCAGAGCTCTCAGATATTACATATCCAGGGCAGCCCCCTTTAGGAAAACGGACTCTTTGTTCGTCATTCCTGAGGGGCCTAAGAAGGGACAGGCAGCTTCAAAGGCGACTCTGGCTCGCCGGATTCGCTCTGCGATCCAGGAAGTCTACCGCTTGCAACTCAAGCCCATTCCTAGTGGGCTGCGGGCTCATTCCACGCGAGCAGTTGGCGCTTCGTGGCCATTCGGCATCAGGCTTCAGTGGAACAGGTGTGTAAGGCTGCGACCTGGTCTAGCCTACATACGTTTTCAAAGCATTACAGAGTCCATACCCAGGTTTCAACTGAGGCAAATCTGGGTAGAAAAATTCTGCAAATGGCAGTAGAGCACCTCTCTCAGTAGGCGCTCCAGGCTGTCTGGGACTGGTTCCTAGTCCTTGGGTTGTGTTGTCTTCTTTTATGTTTTCCCACCCATGGTCTGCTTTAGGACGTCCCATGGTCCTGTGTCCTCCAATGAGGCATCAGAGAAAACGTATTTTTGTGTACTCACCGTAAAATCGTTTTCTCTTAGCCATCATTGGGGGACACAGCACCCACCCTGTTGCCCTGTTGGGCCTTGGTTCTCTCAGTACCTTATTTGGTTATGACTCTTCTTTTCTCATGTTCCTCTGTTGAGAAGTTTCTACTGGTTTTTTCCCCTACTGCTTGTGTACTAAAACTGAGGTTGCCTGGCCCGGCCAGGGGGTGTATACTGCAGAGGAGGAGCTATTTCTTTTGCATCTACTTAGTGTCCTCCTATGGATAGGCAGCATAACACCCATGGTCCTGTGTCCCCCAATGATGGCTAAGAGAAAACGATTTTACGGTGAGTACACAAAAATCCGTTTTTTATCAGCAGGAGATTATCACTAGAGGATTAGTAAATCTGCTGCCATGTAGTGCTCCACATTCATGAGCTCTGTATAACTCCGCCCCATCACTGATCGGTAGCTTTCTGCCTATGCACAGTATACACAGAAAGTGGATCAGTGGTTGTGGGTGGGGTTATACATACAGAGCTCAACGTTCAAAGAACTAGTAGACCTACAGCAGTGGTTTTATCAAAACTACAGCAAGCAGTCCTGTAATTAATACATAACAGGAATCAAAAAATGTAAACAAAATACAAAAGTATAAAAATTAGGATCACCCCCTTAGACTTTATATAGAAAATAATAGACACTAAATAAATAAAAATCTTGTGTGTACCCCAAAATTGTATCAGTAATAATTTTAACTTTTCAAAAAAAAAAAAAACAAAAAACCTCTCTACAGCTCCTTTGATAGAAAAATATAACGATGGGTCTCAGAAAATGGCGACGCAAACCAAATTTCCTTTATCGCAAATTTGAAAAAACAAATGTCACCACTGATATAAAAAAATCTGTACAATTTTTGTATCCCCGTAATCGTACTGCCTTAAAGAATCACTCTGCCAGGTCATTTTTACCAATGGACACCGGCAATACAATGATCTTTGCCTGATTTCTGAACCTTTGCTTTGCTGCAGTTGGGCAATCTGTGTTGAAAGACGTGAGTAAAGTGAGAAAGCTGAAGCAGTCGGGAGAGCCCTTTCTTCAGGATGGGTCCTGTATTAATGTGGCGCCACATTTACACAAATGTCGGGAGTGCAGATTAGAACGCTACCGGAAATTCAAAGAGCCGGACCAGGATGATTCCACCGTGGCTTGCAGATTTTTCCACTTCCGCAGGTATGGCTTTATTATAAGTGTTTGTGTTCCCAGCAATGTAGACAGTCAGCTCTAGTTATTATTATTATTATTATTATTAATAATAATAATAGGGATAAGCGAACTGTTCAGTGATCGGTAAGCGTAATGAGCCTTTTGATGCTTGGGTACTCGTTAACGGAGTATAATAGAAGTCAAAGGGGAACTCGAGCATTTTTCCTGAAAATCTGAAAAAAGGTTGTGTTCCCCATTGACTTCCTTTATACTCTATAAATGAGTTCTGAGCATCAAAATGCATTGTTCCAAAATTACAATAGAGTTTCCAAACATTGTAAAAAGCTGAAAATGGTCATTTGATGAATTAGCAAAATTGAGAGGTCACATTTACCGAAATCAAATCTTGCATTTCTTTGCATGATGTCAGAATAGCCTCCCACAGCTGCTATTGTGATGTAAACTGTCTACCATCCTCATAGATTTTTTGCTTGAGGATACTCCAAAGGTTCTCAATAGGGTTTAGGTCAGGGGAGGCTGGTGGCAGAATTGAGAGGTCACATTTAGTGAAATCAAATGATTTTCCAATCAAAAACATCTTAAAAGGCCAAGTTACTTGTTAACATAGGACCCCTTCTATGGTATCACAATTCTTGCATCCATTGAACTTTTAAGGTTTTGGATAGTTTCTGCTTGAATTTCTTTGCAGGATGTCAGAATAGACTCCCAGAGCTGCTATTGTGATGTGAACTGCCTACCATCCTCATAGATATTTTGCTTGAGGATACTCCAAAGGTTCTCAATAGGGTTTAGGTCAGGGGAGGCTGGTGGCAGAATTGAGAGGTCACATTTAGTGAAATCAAAAGCTTTTCCAATCAAAAACATCTTAAAAGGCCAAGTTACATGTTAAGATAGGACCCCTTCTATGGTATCACAATTCTTGCATCCATTGAACTTGTGAGTATTTGGATAGATTCTGCTTGAATGTCTTTGCAGGATGTCAGAATAGACTCCCAGAGCTGATATTGTGATGTAAAATCTTTTGCTTCAGGATACTCCAAAGGTTCTCAATAGGGTTGAGGTCAGGGGAGGCTGGTAACCACACCATGAATTTCTCTCCTTTTTATGCCCAAAGCTGCCAATGATAAGGTATTCTTTGCTGCAGGAGATGGTGCATTGTCATGCATGAAGATGATTTTGTTTAGGATAGCAGGGTTCTTCTTTTTCTAAACACAAAGTAAAGGTTTTTTTAACCAAAAAAACGCAATAAACCAGCGCTAGATGGGTTTTTTCAATTTTATTGATATAAAATTTTTTCTATCCTTGTTTCAAGGCCAAATATTTAATAAGAAACACACTGATTATTAACAGGTCCAAGGACCGCATAAAACACATATAAAAAACAAAGGAATAATGCTTATAAAATTAAATATAATATTATTCCTTTTATAAAACCACCATGCTCCAAGATGATACAATATTCACATTGAATTGGTTTGACTAGTTTAAACAAATTGCCCCGGCCGGTGGCACATGCTCTATTGCTTAAATATTTTTAACCGATGAATTAAGTGAAATACCAAACCACTCGGTTAGTTTGCACGCTTACTTTACACAATATAAGCATGCAGCGTTGTATTTACTCCCAGACCTTTGGAGAAAAACTAAAACATTTATCCACAATGACACCCCTGATCCACGGTGTAAGTCAGCAGAGTTTTTTAGCAGAATTTAGTCTGCGGTATTTGAACCGGCTTTTCTCCTCCGATTAAGCTGGAACCGCTGCGTATGGGGTTAATTGGTTAACCTCCCAGAGCAGACACTTTGGGAGCAGCGGCCGCGATTAATGCTGGTTCTAAGGGAGGTATATAGTCAGCCAGACCCCTCCTTCCAAAGGCTATATATCACTTCAGAATACCACAATCAGCCGGTCCCATACACTCTCAAATATACTTGCAATAAAACTATGCAAAGTCGCTGAAACCATAAAAGGCTGGCTGTAGATAATAAGACAGAGATAGTTACTCAGCCTCTCCGGCGGGCAGTCCAGACCGTATTCAGTGTAGACTGACTGGATCCACGTAGGGAAGAAGTTGTATAGCAGGTTAGCACCACACTAGGTTCCGATCCGTTTCCAGGCAATGTAATGCCGCTGGAGGTGCCAGTGTGTGCTGGTTGGAGACACAGAAGGAGTCGGCAGTAATCTCTCAATTTCTCCGGCAAACCGTCCGGACCGTGTCCAATAGGTACAGATGGATTCCACACGGGAGAGAGATAGCTTGGCAGGTTATCACCACACAGAAGAGGTAGGAACAGAGTCCTGATTCTTCTTTTTCTACCATGGAAGAAAGTGTTCACTTAGAAACTATATAATTTGGCAAGGTCAATTTGGAATATGCCATAATGCTCCTTTCTCAAGTAAAGTTACGTCAACTTACCCCCAAAACTAAAACGCAAGCACCTTTTTGGGAAGTTGTCTACTCATTTTGGGTTTAGAATTTAGGCTGTACAGGACATGTAATATCATCCTTTCTTCGGCGCTCTATTGGGAGACCCAGACGATTGGGTGTATAGCTACTGCCTCCGGAGGCCACACAAAGCATTACACTAAAAAGTGTAAGGCCCCTCCCCTTCTGGCTATACACCCCCCGTGGGATCACGGGCTGCTCAGTTTTCAAGCTTTGTGCGAAGGAGGCACACATCCATGCATAAGCTCCACTGTTTAGTCAGCAGTAGCTGCTGACTATATCGGATGGAAGAAAAGAGGGCCCATACTAAGGGCCCCCAGCATGCTCCCTTCTCACCCCACTTGCGGTTTGTAAGGTTGAGGTACCTATTGCTGGTACGGAGGCTGGAGCCCACATGCTGTTTTCCTTCCCCATCCCCCTGAGGGGCTCTGAGGAAGTGGGATCTTTCCGGCCACCAAGCCCTGAGGCCGGGCTCCATCCACAGACCCATAGAACCTGCTGGATGTGGAGCGGGAGTGCCGTTCAGGGACAAGGCCCTGCAACTTTCAGGTACTCTGTGTCCCCGTATGGCAGGCCACGCACACTCCAGGCTTGCTGGGTGTGCTAGTGCGCCGGGGACTGTAGCGCTGTGCGCTGGGCTTATAGTCCCTGCAGATTACTGGGGGACTTTACGTGTGGGGACCGCCGCGCCGACCGCCCCTGGAGCGGCGGCGCAGCTGCGACTTGTAGTGCGCCGGGGACGCGCCGACCGCGCTTTTACGGCGGCGGCGCTTCTAACTTTAGTCCCCGGCTTTTGCGGCCTAGCGCCGCTTCGTTCCCGCCCCCACCCTGTCACTCAGGGAAAGGGAGAGACGCTGTTCTATAGCAGCGCCGAGGGCTGGAGCCTTATTTGCATTCTCCAGCCCCCTTCACTAGACACAGTGGGCGCCGGGTTCCCGCTCTTGTCTCGGGCCCGCCCTCGGCCCGCCCCTCTCCTCTGGACGCCGGCAGCCATTCCGGCACGCAGAGCGGGAAAACGGAGACAAGCGCTGAGCTACCAGCACAGGATTCCGGCGCCACACACCCGCTTTTGTGCGGGCGGTAAGCGGCAACTAAAGTGCTGACCCACTAATGCCGAAGTGTCCTGTTGTACTTTTGTACGGTCGCTATTCAGGATGCAGACCTAGAAACAGCAGCAAAAGATCAGGGGTGCTAAAGCACAGACTCTGTATGCTGCTTGTCTTGCATGTGCTGCAGTGTCATGTGTCCTTTATGCTTGTATGTTTTACATTGCACTGTAAGGGCTATTCTTGGCTGTCTACCCGCCTAGATGGCTAGACAGCGGCAGCAAACAGCAATGGTGCTAAGGCACAAGCTTTCAATGCTGCTTGGATTGCATGTACTGCAGAGTTTATTTTCATGCTTGTACATTCACTGCATGTCGCTATTCTTGGCTAATGCTCCTTGATGACTAGACAACAGCAGCAGAAAAGCAAGGGTGCTAAGGCACAAGCTTTCAATGCTGCTTGGATTGCATGTGCTGCAGTGGTTATTTTCATGCTTGTATGCTATACATTCACTGTATGTCGCTTTTCTTGGCTAATGCTCCTGAATAACTAGACAACGGCAGCAGAAAAGCAAAGGTGCCAAGGCACAGGCTTTCTATGCTCCTTGTACTGCATGTGCTGAAGTGTTTATTGTACTTCATGCTTGTATGCTATACATTGCACTGTACGGTCGCTATTCTTGGCTAATGCTCCTAGATGGCTAGACAGCAACAGCAAAAAAAAGCATGGGTGCCAAGGCACAGGCTTTCTATGCTGCTTGTACTGCATGCGATACTGTTCCAGGACCCCCAGTGTGTGCAATTACTCAACGGGGTCTCTGCTACAGGTGGCCAAAAGAACCACCTGTGATCCCTGTCCAGGGACAGGGACGGAGTTGCAGTTTCCGCTGATATATTGTCTGTGACTATGACTAACATCTTACAGACTTTGCAGTCCAGACAGACCTTGGGCAATGTTGATTCAATGCCCCTGGCCACCCTGATTTCGAAACAAATCATGGCTCCAGGAGGGTCCCATGCATCCCAGGGTGCAGGCTCTGACACGGACGACAGTCCCAGACGGCCTAAGCGAGCTCCCTAAGAACGGCCCTCGACTTCATCACAGTACTCTCTGTATGATGATGCAGACGTAGCTGTTCAGGACTCTGATCCTGAGACCGCTCTCAATCCGGATACACCGGATGGTGACGCTATAGTGAATAATCTTATAGCGTCCATCAATGGAAGGTTGGGTATTTCTCCCTCAACTCCTCCAGTGGAGGGGTCAGCTTCACAGCAGAAGAAATCCCTATTTCGGTATCTCAAGCGTATATTGAGTACTTTTCTGGTCACTCTGACTCCAGAGAAGCAGTCCAGGAACACCACGCTTATCCCGATAAGCGTTTCTCCAACCGTATTGAGGATACGCGTTGTCTCTTCCCCCCTGACGTGCTCAAGCGCTCCAAGGGTGGATCCCCCAATCTCCAGGCTTGTGGCTAGATCTATAGTTGCAGTGGAAGATGGGACTTCACTTAAAGATGCCATTGACGGACAGATAGCCCTCTGGTTGCAATCTGTCTATGAAGCTATCGGCGGGTCGGTTGCCCCGGCATTCGCAGCCATAGAGGCACTCCAAGCTATTTCAGCTAGTATTGCGCAGAGGGACGCGGTCACATGTACATCTTGGCCGCAGTAGCGTCCTTCACCTCGCAATGTCGGCATTGCGACTCAAGCTGTTTATGCTGTCCTGGACTCTACGAGCCGTACGTCAGTGGCGTCCGCCAACTCCGTGTTGTTACGCTCCTAGTGTTAAGGGATTGGAGCAGATGCTGCTTCCACAAAAGTGCTTAACCAGATTGCCTTTATCTGGTGACAGACTGTTTTCGTGAGCGGTTGGATTAAATCATTCAACTGTCCAAGGGTACGGATTCTTCCTTACCCCAGCTATCAAACAAGACCCATCAGGAGAAGGGACAGTCGAGGTTTCGGTCCTTCCCAGGCTCGGGCATGTCCCAATTGCCCTCGTCCAACAGGACTCAAAAGGCTCAGAGGGGCGCAGGTTCCTGGCGGGCTCAATCACGCCCGGAGAAGGCAGCCGGAGGGACCGCTACCAAGGCGGTTTCCTCATGACTTTCAGCCCTCTCTCTCCGCGTCCGCGGTCGGTGGCAGACTCCCCCGCTTTAGCGACATTTAACTGCCACAGGTCAATGGCCGGTGGGTGAGAGACAGTTTGTCGCAGAAACTTCCTCACCGGCCGAGCCGAGGCTCTTCTGCAGGCAGTAGGAGTCGTAATCCCGGTTCCTCCTCAGGAACAAGAGACACTTTTTACTCCGATCTGGTCGGGGTGACAAAATAGGACGACTCCTTCCGTTCCGTTCTGGACCTTAAACTGCTCAACAAGCCAGGCGGTTCCGGATGGAATCCCTCCGCTCCGTCATTGCCTCAATGTCTCAAGGAGATTTCCTAGCATCAATAGACATCAGGATGCTTATCTCCACGTGCCGATTGCTCCAGAGCACCGGCGTTTGCTACGATTCGTTATTGAAGACGAGCATCTTCGGTTCGTAGCCCTACCCTTCGGTCTGGCGACAGCCCCACGGGTTTTCACCAAGTTCATGGCAACAGTGGGACCACTCCCGCACTCTCAGGGTCACCCTGTGATCCCTTACTTAGACCATCTACTTGTCAAGGCACTCTTTTAAGAGGCATGCCAACACAGCCGGAACATGGCGCTGGAGACTTCCCAGAGTTTCGGGTGGGTCCTCAACTTTTCAAAGTTAAACCCAATCGCTGGCATATCTTAGCTTGGGGTTTCACACTCTCTCAGCGATGGTGAAGCTTCCACTGGACAAACAGCGGTCACTACAGACGGGGGTGCAGTCTCTCCTTCAAGGAGACACCTCATCCAGAGGCAGTCCCTTTCACGCAGTTTCATCTGCGTCCACTTCAATAGAACATTCTTCGCTAATGGGAGGGGAAGTCGATGTCCCTACACAGGAACGTCCCCCTTTCTCAGACGATCAAGGACTCTCTTCAGAGGAGTCCACTCTTCAGATCAATTGTCTGGAGCTCTGGGCAGTGTATATTGCCCTGCAAGACTTCCTGCAGTGGCTGGAAGGCAAACAGATCCGAATTCAGTCGGACAATCCACAGCGGTGGCATACATCAACCACCAAGGCGGACTACGCAGTCGGCGAGCCTCCCAGGAAGTCCGCCGGATTCTGCTAGGGGTGGAAGACAGAGCATACACCATATCCGCAGTTCACATCCCGGGCGTAGAAAACTGGGAAGCAGACTTCCTCAGTCACCAGGGCGGGGACGCAGGAGAATGGTCTCTGCACCCGGACGGGTTTCACGAATCGGCACAACAGCAAGGTCCCGGTTCTCATGACGATCAAAGAGCTCTGGCGACAGGCATCTCACGGTCGGTCAACCGTGGGCACTACCAGACCGGCCAGACTTACTGTCCCAAGGGCCGTTTTTCCATCTGAATTCTACGGCCCTGAACCTACTGTGTGGCCATTGCGTCCTAGATCCTAGTGTCCTCAGGATTATCCCAAGGGGTCGTTGCCACCATGAGACAGGCTATGAAGCCCACGTCTGCTAAGATCTACCACGGAAGTGGAAGATTTTCTTTTACTGGTGCTCTGTACAAGGAGTGTCCCCCTGGCCATTGGCATTGCCTACTTTTCTTTCCTTCCTGCAATCTAGGTTGGAAAAGGGCTTGTCGCTCGGCTCCCTTAAAGGGCAAGTCTCGGCGCTATTGGTGTTTTCTCAGAAGCGTCTAGCACGACGTCCGCAGGTACGCACGTTCCTGCAGGGCGTTTGTCATATCGTCCCCCCGTACGAGCGGCCGTTAGATCCATGGGATCTGAACAGGGTACTAGTTGCTCTCCAGAAGCCGCCTTTCGAGTCTCTGACGGATGTTTCACTCTCTCGACTATCACGGAAAGTGGCCTCTCTGGTAGCGATCACGTCTCTTCGGAGAGTGTCTGAGCTAGCAGCGCTGTCATCCAAGGCTCCCTTCCTGGTGGTCCACCAGGACAAGGTAGTGTTGCGCCCCATTCAGGAGTTTCTCCCTAAGGTAGTATCCTCGTTTTCATATTAATCAGGATATCTCCTTACCTTCCTTTTGTCCTCATCCGGTTCACCGGTATGAAAAGGATTTCCATTTGTTAGATCTGGTGAGAGCACTCAGAATCTACATTTCCCGCACGGCGCCCCTGCGCCGCTCTGATGCACTCTTTGTCCTTGTCGCTGGCCAGCGCAAGGGGTCCCAGGCTTCTAAAGCCACCCTGGCTCGATGGATCAAAGAACCAATTCTGGAAGCCTACCGTTCTGCGGGGCTTCCGGTTCCTTCAGGGCTGAAGGCCCATTCAACCAGAGCCGTGGGTGCGTCCTGGGCATTACGACACCAGGCTTCGGCTCAACAAGTGTGCCAGACAGCTACCTGGTCGAGTTTGCACACTTTCACCAAACATTATCAGGTGCATACCTATGCTTCGGCGGACGCCAGCCTAGGTAGAAGAGTCCTGCAGGCGGCAGTGGCCTCCTCGTAGAGGAGGGCTGTCTTGCAGCTCTAACTTGAGGTATTTTGTTACCCACCCAGGGACAGCTTTTGGACGTCCCAATCGTCTGGGTCTCCCAATAGAGCGCCGAAGAAGAAGGGAATTTTGTTACTTACCGTAAATTCCTTTTCTTCTAGCTCTTATTGGGAGACCCAGCACCCGCCCTGTTGTCCTTCGGGATTTTTGGTTTGTTTGCGGGTACACATGTTGTTCATGTTGAACGGTTTTCAGTTCTCCGATGTTACTCGGAGTGAATTTGTTTAAACCAGTTATTGGCTTTCCTCCTTCTTGCTTTAGCACTAAAACTGAGCAGCCCGTGATCCCACGGGGGGTGTATAGCCAGAAGGGGAGGGGCCTTACACTTTTTAGTGTAATGCTTTGTGTGGCCTCCGGAGGCAGTAGCTATACACCCAATCGTCTGGGTCTCCCAATAAGAGCTAGAAGAAAAGGAATTTACGGTAAGTAACAAAATTCCCTTCATTGTCAGATTTCTGTATTATTTATTTTATTCATTTATTTATTTTTAAATAATGAAATTTAAAAAATGGTAGAAAAAATATACCAAAATGATTAAATTAAGCTTGTTAAACATTTTTAAAGAGGGTTTGTCACCAGATTTCACAGTACAAACTGCATATTGTATTAGAGTCTTGCACCTGATAAGACTGGTGTACTTACTTTGAAAGTCCACATTGTAGATCAGATATAGAGTACTTGAATAGAATATCTCAAAACATATCCGAGTGCTTTCTGCCCATAAACGGAAAATCATAGTAAATATACACAGTTAAACAATAGTCATCGCTGCTTATCTATTTCTGTTAAGTGAAATAGATTTATAAAGTGGTTTGAAAACCACATAGAAGAAAGTGCAGCACCAGAAGCCCCCCTCCCTCTCTACCCCCAGTCACACCTGTTAAAGGGAACCTGTCAGGTGCAATATGCACCCCGAACCACGAGCAGTTCTGGGTGTATATTGCTAATCCCTGCCTAATCGTCCCACTAGAATAGATAAAGGGATCTTTAGAAAAAGTATTTCTAAAGATCCCATATGATATGCTAATGTGGCCAGTGACTAGTTGCAAGGGCGTTAGTTCCTTTAGCTAGTCGGCCCCTTTAGTATGTAAGCACGTCCCTGTGGGCATGCTAATGAATACGCAGCGTCAGAGGCATGGTCGCACTCACCTGTCTGCTGCCATCGCGTCCGACTCCTGGATTTGGATTTCGGCTCAGTGCGCATGATCCTGGACTTTTGGTCATGTGCACTACATGAATTTGAATCCAGGATGCGTCCACCCGACTTCATAGTACGAATGACCGAAAGTCTGGGATCATGTGCACTGAGCCGAAATCCAAGAGTCGGACATGATGGTAGCAGAGGTGAGATCATCCTCTGACACTGCACATTCATTAGCATGTTAGCACACCCACAAGGGAGTGCTTATATGTGAAGGGGACCGACTAGCTAAAGGAACTAACGCCCAGGGGACTAGTCGCTGACCTCATTAGCATATGATAAAGGCTCTTTAGAAATCCTTTTTCTATAGATCTCTATCTATGCTAGTGTATACAGGGACAGTTAGGCAGGGATTAGTAATATACACCCAGAACTGCTCATGCCTTAAGGTGCATATTGCACCTGACAGGTTCCCTTTAAGCAGTCAGGGTGAAAACAATCTACTCCAAATTTTGGTGAATTTTCCAGAGCAGCCCTGGCGTAGTTGTGAATATGTGTAAAGGGGTTGTCCGGTGGAAGTAATTAATGGCCTGTCCACAAGATAGGTGATAACTTGCTGACCGGTGTGTGTGCAGCTGCAGAGACCTGCACCGATTAGCAGAATATGGGTTATTTAATAACTGTTACATAATGGTGCAGCAGGTCAGATTCATTCTCTATGGGGCTGCCAGAAAAATTCCAGCACAGCGCTCTGCAGCCCCATAGAGAATGTATGGAGCAGCGGCCAAGCATGAGCACTGCTGCTCTAGTCTAACAGCACTCAGCATTCGGACCTCTAGTGATCATCACCTACCCTATAGATTGGGGACAACAAGCCCTTTAATATGGCACGAGAGCATTAAGATGCCTTGTACTGTGAAATCTAACAGCAATGCGTCATTTTCTAATATGTTATATAAAGTTGCTGTCCTTGCATTTTAGGCTGGTTTTTACCCGGAAAGGAATACTTCGTGTAGAAGGCTTCTTGAGCCCTCAGCAGAGTGATTCTGAAGCCATGCGTCTCTGGGTTCCCAATGCAGTGGCAGCGGAGGGCATTGACTTGGAGACATCAAAATATATTCTTGCGAACGTGGGAGATCAGTTCTGTCAGTTAGTTATGTCGGAGAAGGAAGCCATGATGATGGTGGAGCCACAGCGTAAGTTTCTAGTTATAGCATGAGTTATTATCCACAGTGGGATAGTACAAAGATTGTGGGTTGTCATCTAAGTATTTCTTTCTACACAGAAAAGGTTGCTTGGAAGCGAGCGGTCAGAGGTGTGAGGGAGATGTGCGATGTGTGCGAGACCACGCTCTTCAATATCCACTGGGTTTGTCGGAAGTGTGGATTTTGTGTCTGCCTCGATTGTTATCGGCTCAAAAAGAGCAGACAGCTCAGAGGTAAATATCTTATAAAGCGAGGGCTGCGTAAACACTCCAAGAGGAATTCCAACGTGGCAGGCCAGTTTTATTGTCGTATTAGAATTTTGATACAGTACTTTGATAAATTCTAAAGCAAATTGTTATTATTGATTTATTTATTTATTTATTTTTTTAAAGTTGCCCCAGAAAATGAGCCCAGTGATGAGGAGGGCTTTGCGTGGCTAAAATGTGCTAAAGGACAGTCCCATGAACCCGAAAACCTCATGCCCACTCAGATTATCCCTGGCACAGGTAAGCATTATCTTTTTTTCATAGTTACATAGTTACTTAGGTTGAAAAAAGACCTAGGTCCATCTAGTTCAACCTTCCTCCACCAGTTCTACATTTAGTCACTAAGTCATTTATAACCAACAATGCTTTGTGTACTGAGAAAATCATCCAGCCCTTTTTTAAAAGCTGTTATAGTATCTGCCATTACTACCTCTTGTGGTAGGGTATTCCACAGTCTGACTGCTCTAACTGTAAAGAACCCTTTCCTATTTAGCTGCCGGAATCGCTTTTCTTCCACTCGCAGTGAGTGTCCCCCTGGTCCTTAGTATTGTCTTTGGAAGAAATAAGTCATGTGCCAGTCCTTTATATTGACCACACATGTATTTATACATATAAATGAGATCTCCTCTGAGACGTCTTTTTTCTAAGCTAAACATATCTAACTTTCTTTGTCGCTCCATTGGGAGATCCAGACAATCGGGTGTATAGCTTCTGCCTCCGGAGGCCACACAAAGTATTACACTTTAAAAAGTGTAACCCCTCCCCTCTGCCTATACACCCTCCCGTGGATCACGGGCTCCTCAGTTTTATGCTTTGTGTGGAAGGAGGCACACATCCACTCATGCATTCTCATATTAGTTATGTCGGTTGGAAGAAAAGAGGGCCCCCACGGGGCCCCCGGCATGTTCCCTTCTCACCCCACTATGTCGGCGGTGTTGTTAAGGTTGAGGTACCCATTGCGGGTACAAAGGCCGGAGCCTCATGCCGTCTCCTTCACCATCCCTTAGCGGCTCTGGGAGAAGTGGGATCCTGAACGGTCAGCCATTTGCTGGGACCGTGCTCCCTCCGCAGCCCCTGTGGGAATCTGCCGGACCGGAGTCTATTCAACCTCATGGACCGGGCCCTGCAACTCTAAGGTACTCTGTGTCCCCATTGGGGAATATGCAGGAGCGCACCTTCTTCCCGGACGCTGCGGCAGCTGCTGAATTGAGAAGACCGGCGGACTTCTGCGCCGACCGTGCCTGCTTGTCGGGCGCGGTCTCAAATTTAGTCACCGGCTTCATCGCGGCCTAGTCGCAAAAATCCCGCCCCCGGGCCTGCCTGTCAGGGGTAAGGGCGGGACTGCCGACCTGACGTCGGATGTGAGGGCTGGAGCATCCTGCATGTTTCCTCCCCCCTCACTGATCACTGTGGGGACCCCAGATTCCCGCACTTTCCTGGCGCCGCCCACGGCTCCACTCCTACCCTGAGATCTCCGGCAGCCATTTTTTGGGCATTCTGCCGGTGGAGGATTCTCAGGAACAGCTCTGCAGCTCCAGGGGACCTAAAGCTGGGAATCTGGAGGCACACACTCAGCTTGTTAGCGGTCGGTAAGCCACACCGGTCACCCGGTGCTGGTCCCCCCTAGGGTGCCGGAATAGATACGTATTTATATATATATTTCTGTTCGGTCGGGCTGTATACCCTGTTTTTGCCCATATACCCTCAGTGATCATTCTCCTAGGAGACAACAGCATGTCGTCCACAAGGAGCAAAGCTGTTAAGGCACAGGGGTTTTTTGCGGCCTGTACCTCTTGTGGGGCTATGTTACCTGCGGGTTCCACCTACCCTCACTGTGAGCAATGCTCGACCCCTGTTTCACTTGCTCAGCCGGAGCCTCGGTCACTAGTGGACCCCTCGGCTCATGTAGACCCCCCGGCTCCCCCTGTCCAGGCGGCAGGGACAGAGTTCTCCTCTTTTGCTGAGAAACTCTCTGAGTCACTTTCACAATCCATGGCTCAGTCTATGGACAAATGGTCTGCCAAGCTGCTAGAAGCTTTGCAGTCCAGACCGGTCCTTACACAGGCCCCGGCCCCTGTTGGATCGTCACCTCCAGGCCCCTCTCGGTCCGAGCCGCAGCGCGCTCCCAGGTTGGGCCCTAGGTCCCACGCGGAGGACTCCTGCCAGGACCACAGTCCTAGACAGGCTAAGCGGGCTCGCTGGGAATCTTCCCCGACTTCTTCACGCTGCTCGGGTTCCCAGCTTGAGGACTCTCTGGAGGACGAGGCGGACATCGCAGCTCAGGGTTCTGACCCTGACGTCACCCTTAACCTTGATACACCTGAGGGGGACGCATTAGTGAATGATCTTATCTCGTCCATCAACCAGGTGTTGGATCTCTCTCCCCCGCCTCCTACTGTGGAGGAGTCGGCGTCTCAGCAGGAGAAACACCAGTTTCGGTTCCCCCAAACGTACACGCAGTGCGTTCTTCGATCACTCTAACTTCAGAGACGCTGTCCAGAAGCCCAGAGCGGTTCCGGACAAGCGCTTTACTAAGCGCCTCACTGACACGCGTTACCCCTTCCCCGCTGAAGTCGTTAAGGGGTGGGCTCAATGTCCCAAGGTGGATCCTCCAGTCTCTAGATTGGCGGCTAGATCTGTGGTATCGGTGGCAGATGGCTCATCGCTAAAGGATGCCACTGACAGGCAGATAGAGCTCCTGGTGAAGTCCATCTTTGAGGCCACGGGCGCGTCTTTTGCCCCGGCCTTTGCAGCCGTGTGGGCACTCCAAGCTATCTCGGCTTGTCTGACTGAGATTAATGCTGTCACACGTAATTCTGCTCCGAAAGTTGCGTCTTTGACTTCTCAAGCGTCAGCTTTTTCTTCCTACGCCATGAACGCAGTCCTAGACTCGGCTAGCTGTACAGCTGTGGCATCCGCTAACTCTGTGGCAGTCCGCAGGGCCATGTGGCTGCGCGAATGGAAGGCAGACTCGGCCTCCAAGAGGTTCTTAACCGGTTTGCTGTTTTCTGGCGAACGCTTGTTTGGCGAACGATTGGATGAGATTATTAAGGAATCCAAGGGAAAGGACTCCTCATTACCCCAGTCCAGACCTAAGAGACCTCAACAACGGAAAATACAATCGAGGTTTCGGTCCTTTCGTCCCTCCGCCAAGCCCCAATCCTCTTCGTCCTGCAGGCAGGAGAAAGGCCAGAGGAACTCCTAGGCGTGGCGGTCCAATTCACGCCCCCAAAAGGCCGCAGGAGGCACTGCCTCCAAGGCGGCCTCCTCATGACTCTCGGCATCCCCTATCCGCATCCTCGGTCAGTGGCAGGCTCTCCCGCTTTGGCGACGCCTGGTGGCCACATGTTCAAGACCGATGGGTGAGAGACATTCTGTCTCACGGTTACAGGATAGAGTTCAGCTCCCGTCCTGCGGCTCGTTTCTTCAGAACCTCTCCGCCCCCCGCTCAGGCCGACGCACTTTTTCAGGCGGTGGACGCTCTGAAGACAGAAGGAGTTGTGACCCCCGTTCCCCTTCAGGAACGTGGTCGCGGCTTTTACTCCAACTTGTTCGTGGTGCCAAAAAAGGACGGATCATTCCGTCCCGTTCTGGACCTCAAACTGCTCAACAGACACGTGAGAACCAGAAGGTTACGGATGGAATCTCTCCGCTCGGTCATCGCCTCGATGTCACAAGGAGACTTTCTAGCATCGATCGACATCAAAGATGCTTATCTCCACGTGCCGATCTCACCCGAACATCAACGCTTCTTGCGTTTCGCCATCAGGGACGAACACCTTCAGTTCGTGGCATTGCCTTTCGGCCTGGCGACAGCCCCACGGGTTTTCACCAAAGTCATGGCATCCGTCGTGGCGGTCCTACACTCTCAGGGCCACTCGGTGATTCCCTACCTAGACGATCTCCTAGTCAGGGCTCCTTTTCGGGTGGCGTGTCAACACAGCCTGACAGTCGCTCTGACGACTCTCCAGCAGTTCGGGTGGATCATCAACTTCCCAAAATCCAAGTTGACACCGACCCAATCACTGACTTACCTCGGGATGGAGTTTCATACACAGTCAGCGGTAGTCAAGCTACCGAGAGACAAACAGCTTTCTCTGCAGGCAGGGGTGCAATCACTTCTTCGGAGTCAGTCACACCCCTTAAGGCGCCTCATGCACTTCCTGGGGAAGATGGTGGCAGCGATGGAGGCAGTGCCGTTCGCGCAATTCCATCTACGGCAGCTCCAATGGGACATTCTCCGCAAATGGGACAGGAGGTCGGCTTCCCTCGACAGGAACGTCTCTCTTTCCCTTGCAACCAAGACGTCACTTCAGTGGTGGCTCCTTCCCAACTCTCTATCGCAGGGAAAATTCTTCCTACCCCCAACCTGGGCTGTGGTCACCACGGACGCGAGCCTGTCAGGGTGGGGAGCGGTTTTTCTCCACCACAGGGCTCAGGGAACCTGGACTCCGATAGAGTCTTCCCTTCAGATCAATGTTCTGGAAATAAGGGCAGTGTATCTAGCCCTATTGGCTTTTCAGCGGTGGCTGGAGGGCAGGCAGATCCGTATCCAGTCGGACAACGCCACTGCCGTCGCATACATCAACCACCAAGGCGGCACTCGCAGTCGTCAAGCCTTCCAGGAAGTCCGGCGGATTCTGCAGTGGGTGGAAGCCACAGCCTCCACCATCTCCGCAGTTCACATCCCGGGCGTAGAAAACTGGGAAGCAGATTTTCTCAGTCGTCAGGGCATGGATGCGGGGGAATGGTCTCTGCACCCATAAGTGTTTCGAGAGATCTGTCGCCGCTGGGGAACGCCGGACGTCGATCTCATGGCGTCACGGCACAACAACAAAGTCCCGGCATTCATGGCACGGTTTCAGGATCACAGAGCTCTGGCGGCGGACGCGTTAGTTCAGGACTGGTCGCAGTTTCCGACTGCCTTATGTGTTTCCTCCTCTGGCGATGCTGCCCAGAGTGTTACGCAAGATCAGGTCTGACTGCCGTCGCGCCATTCTCATCGCTCCAGACTGGCCGAGGCGGTCGTGGTACCCGGATCTGTGGCATCTCACGGTGGGTCAGCCGTGGGCACTTCCAGACCGCCCAGACTTGCTGTCACAAGGGCCATTTTTCCATCTGAATTCTGTGGCCCTCAACCTGACTGTGTGGCCATTGAGTCCTGGCTCCTAGCGTCTTCAGGGTTATCTCAGGATGTCATTGCCACCATGAGACAAGCCAGGAAGCCAACGTCCGCCAAGATCTATTACAGGTCTTGGCAAATCTTCTTATCCTGGTGCTCTGATAACGGTTTCTCTCCATGGCCGTTTGCCTTACCCACTTTTCTTTCATTCCTCCAATCCGGAATGGACAAGGGTTTGTCACTCGGCTTTCTCAAGGGCCAAGTATCGGCGCTCTCCGTATTTTTTCAAAAGCGCCTAGCCAGGCTTCCGCAGGTCCGCACGTTCCTGCAGGGAGTTTGCCACATAGTCCCACCTTACAAGCGTCCGCTGGAACCCTGGGATCTTAACAGGGTGCTAACGGCTCTTCAGAAACCACCTTTCGAGCCGCTGCGGGATGTCTCTTTATCATGTCTTTCGCAAAAGGTGGCCTTTCTAGTGGCAATTACATCACTCCGGAGAGTGTCTGAGCTTGCAGCGCTGTCATGCAAAGCCCCCTTCCTGGTGTTTCACCAGGATAAGGTGGTTCTGCGTCCGGTTCCGGAATTTCTCCCTAAGGTGGTATCTACTTTTCATCTCAATCAGGATATCTCCTTACCTTCATTTTGCCCTAATCCAATTCACCAATGTGAAAAGGATTTGCACTCTTTGGATCTGGTGAGAGCACTACGCCCCTGCGTCGTTCAGATGCGCTCTTTGTCCTTGTCGCTGGCCAGCGTAAGGGTTCGCAGGCTTCCAAGTCAACCTTGGCTCGGTGGATCAAGGAACCGATTCTTGAAGCCTACCGTTCTTCGGGGCTTCCGCTCCCTTCAGGGCTGAAAGCCCATTCTACCAGAGCCGTGGGTGCGTCCTGGGCATTGCGGCACAGGGCTACGGCTCAGCAGGTGTGTCAGGCAGCGACGTGGTCTAGTCTGCACACTTTCACGAAGCACTATCAAGTGCATACCTATGCTTCGGCAGACGCCAGTCTAGGTAGGCGAGTCCTTCAGGCGGCGGTTGCCCACCTGTAAGAGGAGGGCCGTTCGGCTCTTTTTATTGAGGTATTCTTTTACCCACCCAGGGACTGCTTTTGGACGTCCCGATTGTCTGGGTCTCCCAATGGAGCGACAAAGAAGAAGGGAATTTTGTTTACTTACCGTAAATTCCTTTTCTTCTAGCTCCTATTGGGAGACCCAGCACCCGCCCCTGTTCCCTTCGGGCTGTTGTTCTTTGTGTACACATGTTGTTCATGTTGAATTGTTCTTTTGGTTCATGGTTCAGTTCTCCGAACATCCTTCGGATTGAATTTACCCTAGACCAATTTATAAGTTTTCTCCTTCCTGCTTTTGCACCAAAACTGAGGAGCCCGTGATCCACGGGAGGGTGTATAGGCAGAGGGGAGGGGTTACACTTTTTAAAGTGTAATACTTTGTGTGGCCTTCGGAGGCAGAAGCTATACACCCGATTGTCTGGGTCTCCCAATAGGAGCTAGAAGAAAAGGAATTTATGGTAAGGAAACAAAATTCCCTTCTTTTCAACCTGTCATCATATGGGAGGCCTTCCATTCCTTGTAATAGTTTAGTTGCCCGCCTTTGAACTGACTCTAACTTCTGAATGTCCTTTTTAAAATGTGGAGCCCAAAACTGGATCCTGTATTCCAGATGTGGCCTTACAAGTGATTTATAGAGGGGTAACAATACGTTGGGATCACGGGATCTAATCTCTCTTTTTATACACCCGAAAATCTTGTTTGCTTTAGCAGCTGCTGCTTGACATTGAGTGCTGCTGCTCAGCTTATTTGTAATGAGAATACCCAAGTCCTCAAGTCCTTCTCCTGTTCTGTAGTCCCGAGTTTACTTCCATTTAATGTATACGCAGCTATAGGATTACTCCGTCCTAGGTGCATTACTTTACATTTATCAACATTAAATCTCATTTGCCAAGTATCTGCCCATTCTGACATCTTATCCAGATCTTTTGTAATATTGTACTATCCAGGTCAGTTTTTAATATCCTACATAGTTTGGTGTCATCGGCAAAGACTGACACTGTACTATCAATCCCATCCACAAGGTCATTAATAAAGAGAGTAAAAAGAATCGGTCCAAGCACAGATCCCTGCGGCACCCCACTGCTGACTATAGCCCATTTAGAGAATGTACCATTTATGACTACGCTTTGTTTCCTATCTTTTAGCCAATTCCTTACCCAGTTGCATATTGTGTCCCCTAGTCTTTGCTTCTGGAGCTTTAGTATAAGGCTATTATGTGGTACAGTATCAAATGCCTTTGCAAAGTCCAAATAAATCACATCAGCTGCATTACCAACTTACCCCCTCATAGAACCCCAACAGGTTGGTTAGACACGACTTATCTTTCATGAATCCATGCTGTTTGTCAGTTATCATATTATTTTCTGCAATATTTCCCCTTTGTATTGTTCTTCAAGAAACCTTGTAGTGTAGCACTGTGTGCAGATACCACTCCTTGTGATTAAAGAAGTTCACTGATTGAGATGTATTTTGTTTGCAGCCCTTTACAACATTGGGGATTTGGTCCACGCAGCAAGAGGAAAATGGGGCATCAAGGCCAACTGTCCATGTATCATTAGAAACAATAAGACTGTATTAAGACCAGCAGTCACAAACGGCATGTCCCAGGTACTCCTTGTGTTCCCCAGTGTTATATTGTGTGCATTTCCAATGTACTAATGTGGATTATTTTTTCTTTTCTGTAGCTATAAAGCATTGAGTGCCACGTGTTTAGCACTAGACATAGTAGGTGGTCGACAGTATTCGCTATTGTCTGGCGTGCATTTCAAGTCAGATAATAGAATGCATTGAAATGGGATAAAGAGAATCTGTCATCACAATAGAACATGTGAAAGTCAAGATATGGCCTAATGGGGCAGTTCTACTGGTTGAATAGATGCCTATAGTGCAGAAATCCACAGCCTGGTTCATTTTAATTAATTTATAGAAGTTTTGGTGCAAGATCTTTTTGTGCATTGGGGCAGAACTGTGGGTAGGGTCTTTGGCGTTGCTGCGACCACTCTGCACTTGTACGAGTTTTTTTTTTTTTATTTATTTTTTTTAATTTCATGCTAGCACTGCCCATAGTAAAGGCGGCGCTTATGTACATTCATCTCCTGGGGGTCTTCATCAATATGGTGGCACATGTGCAGATTCAGACTTTGGTTTAATGACAAGCAGAGATCTCAATCTGCGCATGTGACACCCCCAGCTTTATTTTGCTGAAGACCGCCTGATGTCAGATTGCACATATGTCGCCATTTAGCTGAAGACCCCCGGGAGATGAAAGGGTGGCACTTGCGCATATTCTGCGTTCGGTGCTTGCGTGAAATTTAAAAAAGAGGCTCTTACAAATGTGGAGCTGAAGACCCTAGCCACAGTCTAGCCCCACAGTCTTACCCTGAGGCACAAAAAGGATTTTTCAGCAAAACGTCTATAATGAATTGAACCAGGCTGCGGATTACTGCACTACAGGTATCTATTAAATCAGTATAACAGCCCCGTTATGGCTATACTCCAGTTGTTTTTTTTATTGTACTCCTGGAGTGGTGCTTTAAATTTAATTCTCTTGCCCCCTGTATTGTACTTACCTTCCAACGGCTTCATCTTTTTTACAGCATCACTCCTGTCAGTCTCTGTAGATTAGTAACCTGCCAACAGCTCGCTCTGGTTCTCATAGACTTGCAGTGAGACCTAGTGATGTAGCTTCTGACTTCCAGCCAATCAGAAGCTATGGGCACAAGATAACGCTGCGAGGCCGGAGCGGTGCCAGTAAAAAATGAAGCTAGAAAAAGATGGAAGGCGAGTATTAAGGGTACTTTACACGCTGCGATATCGGTACCAATATCTCTAGCGAGCGTACCCGCCCCCGTCGGTTGTGCGACACGGGCAAATCGCTGCCTGTGGCGCACAACATCACTAACATCCGTCACACGAACTTACCTTCCTTGCGACATCGCTCTGGCCGGTGATCTGCCTCCTTTCTAAGGGGGCGGTTCGTGCGGCGTCACACGGCAGTCCAATAGCAGAGGAGGGGCGGAGATGAGCGGCCGGAACATGCTGCCCACCTTCTTCCTTCCTCATTGCCGGTGGACGCAGGTACGATGTTGTTCATTGTTCCTGTGGTGTCACACATAGCGATGTGTGTTGCCGCAGGAGCGACGAACAACATCGTACCTGCAGCAGCAACGATATTAAGGAAATGAACGACGTGTCAACGAGCAACGATTTTTCACGTTTTTGCGCTCGTTAATCGTCGCTCCTTGGTGTCACACGCTGCGATGTCGATAACGACACCGGATGTGTGTCACTAACAACGTGACCCCGACGATATATCGTTAGCGATGTCGCAGCGTGTAAATCCCCCTTTAGACAGGGGGCAGGAGACATGGATTTAAAATGCCACTAAAGTTCTGAAAACCCCCCCCGCTGGAGTGGTGTTTTACGTCGTCATGCAGGTTCCTTTTTAAGGGGCTTAACAAAGAATTAAAGGGAACCTGTCAGGTCCAAAATAGACCCAGGACCACGAGCAGTTCTGGGTGCATATTGCTAATCCCTGCCTAACTATCCCTGTATACACTAGCATAGATAAAGAGATCTATAGAAAAAGTATTTCTAAAGATCTTTTACCGTATGCTAATGAGCAAGGGGACTAGTCCCCTGGGCGTTAATTCTCTTGGCCAGTCGCCCCCCCTTAGCATATTAGTACGCCCCTGTGGGTGTGCTAACATGCTATAATGAATGTGCAGCGTCACAGGATGATCTTACTCACCTCTCTGCCGCCATCGCGTTTGACGGGGGATTTTGGCTCAGTGAGCATGACCCTGCAGTTTGGGTCAGGCGCACTACTTCAGTTTGAAGCCAGGACGTGTACACCTGGTTTCATAATGCACATGACCCAAACTCCGGGGTCATGTGTACTGAGCCGAAATCCCCCGTTGGACACGATGGCGGCGGAGAGGTGAGTGAGATCATCCTGTGATGCTGCGCATTCATTAGTATGTTAGCACTACCACAGGGACGTACTGACATGCTAATGGAGCCGACTAGCCAGGGGAACTAATGCCCAGCGGACTAGTCCCTGTGCTTATTAGCATATGATATAAGATCTTTAGAAATACTTTTTCTAAAGAG
Organism: Anomaloglossus baeobatrachus; assembly: GCF_048569485.1. Lineage (NCBI taxonomy): Eukaryota > Metazoa > Chordata > Amphibia > Anura > Aromobatidae > Anomaloglossus > Anomaloglossus baeobatrachus. The sequence goes on from NC_134356.1 coordinate 220,878,389, forward strand.
TTCTTTATCTATGCTAGTGTATACAGGGACGGTTAGGTAGGGAATAGCAATATGCACCCAGAACTGTTCGTAGTCCTGGGTACATATTGGACCTGACAGGTTCCCTTTAAGTTGTTTTAATCTCGTAATGTCCCGTGGATTTTTTTGTGTGCTTCCATTGATTCCTCACCCTCTTCCAAGAGGCATAACTTTTTCAGTTTTCCGTCGACGTTGTAGTATGATGGCTTGTTTTTTGCAGCAAGCCAAGTTGTAATTTTGAATGACATGATTCTTTTTATTTCTTCAAGGTTCCATCTGTAAATACTCCTGTCAACAATGGAGGAACACCATCATCATCCTCATCAATTACTACTGGACAAACAAATGAAAATAGCCTTAAAACAGAGGATGATATAAAACCAGACACTGCTGACAACATGGCGGAAGAAACCATTACTGAACAAAATAATCTGAACAACACGGAGAATAAAAGCAAGCAGCAGTCCCCAGAATCCACCCCCTCATCCGCATTGCACTGGCTGGCAGACCTTGCAGCACAAAAAGCAAAAGAAGAAACAAAAGGTAGTGCTCATTGTACAATTCAGTAGACTGTGTTATGTAGGATAGTGCAGCCCTACTTGTATGGTGACAAATCCGTCTTATAGTCAACTGTTCAACGCTAAATCGCTGCCTTCTAGGAAGAGAAGGAAAAAAGTTGTGGAAACATACAACTTACAGAAATAGAGAGAAATCTGGTACATTTTAGTTCGCTTAGCAAAGTTGATTATAATTGTAAGATCTGCCACTTATGCACTAATCACAAAATGTAAAGTAAAAAATCAAAAGAGACATCTAAATCAAATCAGTGTTTGGTGTGACCTCCTTCAACCTTCAAATCAGCATCAATTCTTCTAGGTACACTTGCACAAAGTCAGGGATTTTATGTAGGTGTATGAGTAACCACTTATACCAAACAGGTAATGGTGATCATCACTTCAATATGTAGGTTGAAACAGTCATTAACTGAAACAGAAACAGCTGTGCAGGAGGCTTAGAACTAGTTGGGCATTAGCCGGACTCTGCTACAAGGTGAAGTTGTAGAAAAAAGTTTAGTGTCACGGGTCATACACCATAGTAAAACTGAGCATATCAACAAGGTACAGGTAGTTATACTTCATCAGTAAGGTCTTTCTCAAAGGTATCAAAGCACACTGGAGTTTCAAGTTTTTTTGAAAAAGCACCAAGGAATGGGCAACGTTGAGGACCGGAGATGCAGTGGTCGGCCAAGGAAATTAAAGCACCACTCCGGAGGGTTTTTTTGTTGCACAGCTGGAGTGATGCCTTAAATCTAGGTCCTCTACACCCTGTATTATACTCCTCTTATGACAAATTCATCTTATTCCTCTGCTCCGGTCAATCTTCGGGGATTTGGGACCTGCCGGCGACTTCAGTCTTTCACGGAGTGAGCCGCAACTCACATCTTAATAAACGTCTTATGAGAACCTTGTTCTGGCTCTCTTAGAGATGTATTGGCAGCTTGTGACATAACATCTAAATTCTGGACAGTCACAAGATGGCGCGATGGGAACAGTGCAGCATCGATAAAAGGTAATGACGCCGTTGGGTGAGTATATAACAAGGGGCTTAGATTTAAAGTGCCACTTCAGTGCTGAAAAACAAAACGCTGTAGTGGTGCTTTATGTACAGCAGATAAGATCCATGCTTACTTCTCTTCAAAATCAGATGTTGTGCAGCAGTGCCATCAGCTCAGATCTAGCAGAAGCCAATGTGATGGTGCTACATCCATCTACTGTTAGTAGTATGGCCAGAAGTGGTCTTCATGGAAAAATTAGAGCTAAAAACCTAACCCAACATATCTGCAAAATGGAAGCAAAGTCAAGAGACTTAATTATGCAGGAACTTGGGTGCAGAAAAGTGTCAGCAGGTGCCCTGGACTGATGAGTCAAAATGGGAAATATTTGGCTGTAATAGAAGGCAGTTTTTCTTTGTCGCTCCATTGGGAGACACAGACAATTGGGGTGTATAGCTTCTGCCTCCGGAGGCCACACAAAGTATTACACTTAAAAGTGTAAACCCCTCTGCCTATACACCCCCCCGTGCATCACGGGCTCCTCAGTTTTTATGCTTTGTGTTGAAGGAGGCACACATGCACGCAAGCTCCACAATTTAGTCAGCAGCAGCTGCTGACTATATCGGATGGAAGAAAAGAGGGCCCATAACAGGGCCCCCGGCATGCTCCCTTCTCACCCCACTCTGGTCGGCGGTGCTGTTAAGGTTGAGGTACCCATTGCGGGTACAAAGGCTGGAGCCACATGCTGTTTTCCTTCCCCATCCCTTAGGGGCTCTGGGTGAAGTGGGATCCTAACCGGTCACCAGGCACTGGGACCGTGCTCCCTCCGCAGCCCCTGGGGACAGTCAGGGACAGGCCCTGCTCCTCTGAGGTACTCTGTGTCCCCTTGGGGACGGCGCATAGAGCGCCTGTGTAACGGACGCTGCAGCACCTGCCGGGTGTTTGGCGTCGCCGGGACTACCGCGCCGACCGCGCTTGTTTGCCGGCCGCGCTAATAAATTTAGTCCCCGGCTTTTGCGGCCTAGTACCGCAAACTCCCGCCCCCGAGCCTGCCAGTCAGGGGTGAGGGCGGGACGCTAGACTGCATGTCAGCGGTGAGGGCTGGAGCATACTGAGGTATCCTCCTCCCCCCTCACTGAGCACTGCGGGGCACCAGATTCCCGCACTTTCTGAGGCACGCCCACGGCTCCCTCCTCCTCTCAGAACGCTGGCAGCCATTCCTATCAGCACTTCTGACGCTGGAGAACTTCAGGGAGACAACACCGAGCTCCACAGCTCTGGGAGGCCCAGGCAGGGAATCTGGTGGTCACACAACCGCTGAGGGCGGTCGGTAAGCCGCACCTGTTACTAGGTGCTGGCCCCCCTGGGTGCCGAAGTGTATATTTATATGCTTATATTGTATACAATCAGGGATGCTTATCTCCACGTGCCGATTGCACCAGAGCATCAGCGCTTCCTGCGTTTCGCCATCGGGGACGAACATCTTCAGTTCGTGGCACTGCCTTTCGGCCTGGCGACAGCCCCACGGGTCTTCACCAAGGTCATGGCAACAGTGGTAGCAGTCCTACACTCTCAGGGACACTCGGTGATCCCTTACTTAGACGACCTTCTTGTCAAGGCCCCCTCTCGGGTGGCATGCCAACACAGCCTGAACATTGCTCTGGAGACTCTCCAGAGATTCGGGTGGATCATCAATTTCCCAAAGTCAAAATTGACACCGACCCAATCGGTGACATATCTCGGGATGGAGTTTCATACTCTCTCAGCGATAGTGAAACTTCCGCTGGACAAACAGCGTTCACTACGGACAGGGGTGCAATCTCTCCTTCGAGCCCAGTCGCACCCCTTGAGGCGCCTCATGCACTTCCTAGGGAAGATGGTGGCAGCAATGGAGGCAGTTCCATTTGCGCAGTTTCATCTGCGTCCACTTCAATGGGACATTCTCCGCAAATGGGACAGGAAGTCGACGTCCCTCGACAGGAACGTCTCCCTTTCTCGAGCGGCCAAGGCCTCCCTTCAGTGGTGGCTTCTTCCCACTTCTTTGTCGAAGGGGAAATCATTCCTGCCCCCATCCTGGGCTGTGGTCACGACGGACGCGAGTCTGTCAGGGTGGGGAGCGGTCTTCCTCCACCACAGGGCTCAGGGTACCTGGACTCAGCCAGAGTCCTCCCTTCAGATCAATGTTCTGGAGATAAGGGCAGTGTATCTAGCCCTAAAGGCGTTCCAGCCGTGGCTGGAAGGCAGGCAGATCCGAATTCAGTCGGACAACGCCACGGCGGTGGCATACATCAACCACCAAGGCGGCACACGCAGTCGGCAAGCCTTCCAGGAAGTTTGGCGGATTCTGCTGTGGGTGGAAGCCACAGCCTCCACCATCTCCGCAGTTCACATCCCGGGCGTAGAAAACTGGGAAGCAGACTTTCTCAGTCGCCAGGGCATGGACGCAGGGGAATGGTCTCTTCACCCGGACGTGTTTCAAGAGATCTGTTACCGCTGGGGGAAGCCGGACGTCGACCTAATGGCGTCCCGGCACAACAACAAGGTCCCGGCATTCATGGCACGGTCTCAAGATCACAGAGCTCTGGCGGCAGACGCATTAGTTCAGGATTGGTCGCAGTTTCGACTGCCTTATGTATTTCCTCCTCTGGCACTGCTGCCCAGAGTGTTACGCAAGATCAGGTCCGACTGCCGCCGCGCCATCCTCATCGCCCCAGACTGGCCGAGGAGGTCGTGGTACCCGGATCTGTGGCATCTCACGGTGGGTCAACCGTGGGCACTACCAGACCGACCAGACTTGCTGTCTCAAGGGTCATTTTTCCATCTGAATTCTGCGGCCCTCAACCTGACTGTGTGGCCATTGAGTCCTGGATCCTAGCGTCTTCAGGGTTATCTCAAGAGGTCATTGCCACTATGAGACAGGCCAGGAAACCAACGTCCGCCAAGATCTACCACAGGACGTGGAGGATCTTCTTATCCTGGTGCTCTGATCAGGGTTTTACTCCCTGGCCATTTGCCTTGCCCACTTTTCTGTCCTTCCTTCAATCCGGAATGGAAAAGGGTTTGTCTCTCGGCTCTCTTAAGGGACAAGTCTCGGCGCTCTCTGTGTTTTTTCAAAAGCTTCTAGCCAGGCTTCCGCAGGTACGCACGTTCCTGCAGGGGGTTTGCCACATAGTCCCTCCTTACAAGCGTCCGCTAGAACCCTGGGATCTGAACAGGGTGCTAACGGCTCTTCAGAAACCACCTTTCGAGCCAATGAGAGATATTTCTCTTTCTTTTTCGCTCCTAATTGGGAGACCCAGACAATTGGGTGTATAGCTACTGCCTCCGGAGGCCGCACAAAGTACTACACTTAAAAGTGTAAGGCCCCTCCCCTTCTGGCTATACACCCCCCCGTGGGAGCACGGGTCCCTCAGTTTTTGCTTTGTGCGAAGGAGGTCAGACACGCACGCATAGCTCCACTATTTAGTCAGCAGCAGCTGCTGACTATGTCGGATGGAAGAAAAGAGGGCCCATACAGGGCCCCCAGCATGCTCCCTTCTCACCCCACTTTCTGTCGGTGGTGCTTGTTAAGGTTGAGGTTCCCATTGCGGGTACGGAGGCTGGAGCCCACATGCTGATTCCTTCCCCATCCCCATTAGGGCTCTGGGCGAAGTGGGATTTTACCGGTCTCCAGGCACTGAGACCGTGCTCCATCCACAGCCCCTGGAGAAGCCGCTGGATATGGAGCTGAGTATCGTCAGGGACATGGCCCTGCTCCGTCAAGGTACTCTGTGTCCCCGTGCATACGCGCGCACACCGCAGCATTGCTGGGTGTGTTAGTGCGCCGGGGACAACAGCGCTGCTGCGCTTGTGCCATTTCCTCACTTCAGCTTAGCTGAGTGGGTAGACTCAGGGAGAACGGTCGCGCCGGCCGCTGGGACTGCGACGCGGCTGGGACTTGTGGTGCGCCGGGGACTTCCGCGCTGGCCGTGCATATATCACGGCCGCGCTTATTACTACAGTCCCCGGCTTTTGCGGCCTAGTTCGTTCGTTCCCGCCTCCGCACCTGCCAGTCAGGAGGAGGGCGGGACGCTGTACAGAGCATCAGCGCTGAGGGCTGGAGTCTTTTTTACATACTCCAGCTCTCACACCAGGCACAGTATGACGCAGTTTCCCGCACTTTGTTTGTGGCACGCCCACGGTCCGCCCCTCTTCACAGAACGCCGGCAGCCATTCCTGCCTGCACGCTGAGCTGCAGAGGGGAGACGGGGAGACCCAGACACGGGATTCTACGGCCTCATACCCGCTGTTCAGCGGGCGGTAAGCAGCCCTCAAGGGCTCACCCCCACTTGTGCCGTTTGTATACTGAGTATTTTGTGTTTGCAAATACTTTGTACTGTACGGTCGCTGGTGATTCTCGGCTATATACCCTCCTAGATTACAAGGAGGCAACAGCATGTCGTCCGCAAAACGCAAGGGTGCCAAGGCACAGACATTATATGCTGCCTGTACCGCATGTGGGGCTGCTCTACCGGCAGGTTCCACTGACCCCCATTGTGTGCAGTGCTCGGCCCCTGTGCAACTTGCACAGCCGGGGCCTCTGCTGGACGTGACCCAGAGTGTACCACCTGTGAATGCTGTCCAGGTGACAGGAACGGAGTTTGCAGCTTTTGCTGACAGATTGTCTATGACCATGTCAAAGATTCTTGAAACATTGCAGTCTAGACCAGTATCTCAGACCATGGACACTGTGGCATCATTGCTCCCTGGTCCCCCTCAGCTGGAACACTTCCAAGCTCCGGGGGTGTCACATGCACCCCAGTGTGACGATTCTGACTCAGACAACAGTCCCAGACAACCTAAGCGGGCTCGTTATGAGGGGCCCTCAACTTCGTCTCACTGGTCAGGATCCCAGCGGGACGAATCTATGGGTGATGAGGCGGATGTAACTGATCAAGATTCTGATCCTGGGACCGCTCTCAATCTGGATACACCGGATGGTGACGCCATAGTGAATGATCTTATAGCGTCCATCAATAGGATGTTAGATATTTCCCCGCCAGCTCTTCCTGCGGAGGAGGCAGCTTCACAGCAGGAGAAATTCCATTTCAGATATCCCAAGCGTAAATTAAGCACTTTTCTGGACCACTCTGACTTTAGAGATGCAATCCAGAAACACCACGCTTATCCTGAGAAGCGGTTTTCTAAACGGCTTAAAGATACACGCTATCCTTTTCCCCCTGACGTGGTCAAGGGTTGGACCCAGTGTCCCAAGGTGGACCCTCCAATCTCCAGGCTTGCAGCTAGATCTTTAGTTGCAGTAGAAGATGGAGCGGCACTTAAAGATGCCACTGACAGGCAGATGGAGCTCTGGCTGAAATCCATCTATGAAGCTATTGGAGCGTCGTTGGCGCCAGCTTTTGCAGCCGTATGGGCACTCCAAGTCATTTCAGCTGGGCTTATACAAGTCGACTCGGTCACACGTACATCTGCCCCGCAGGTGGCACCATTGACCTCTCAAATGTCTGCATTCGCGTCTTACGCGATTAATGCTGTCCTGGACTCTACGAGCCGTACGGCGGTGGCGTCAGCCAACTCCGTGGTTTTGCGCAGAGCCCTGTGGTTGAGAGAATGGAAGGCAGATTCTGCTTCCAAGAAGTGCTTAACCAGTTTGCCTTTTTCTCGCGACCGATTGTTTGGGGAGCGTTTGGATGAAATCATTAAACACTCCAAGGGTAAGGACTCATCCTTACCTCAACACAGACAAAACAAGCCCCAACAAAGGAGGGGTCAGTCTGGTTTTCGGTCCTTTCGAGGCTCAGGCAGGTCCCAATTCTCCTCGTCCAAAAGGACTCAAAAGGATCAGAGAGGCTCAGATTCTTGGCGGACTCAGTCACGCCCAAAAAAGACAGCAGGAAGAACCGTTACCAAGACGGCTTCCTCATGACTCCTCTCTCCGCATCCTCGGTCGGTGGCAGGCTCTCCCGCTTTGGCGACATTTGGCTGTCACAGGTCAAAGACCGTTGGGTGAAGGACATTCTGTCTCACGGGTACAGGATAGAGTTCAGCTCTCGTCCTCCAACTCGTTTCTTCAGAACTTCCCCACCGCCCGACCGAGCCGATGCTCTGCTGCAGGCGGTGGCCGCTCTAAAGGCGGAAGGAGTGGTGACTTCCGTTCCTCTTCAGGAACAAGGTCACGGTTTTTACTCCAATCTGTTTGTGGTGCCAAAGAAGGACGGGTCCTTTCGGCCCGTCCTGGATCTAAAGTTGCTCAACAAACACGTAAAAACCAGGAGGTTCCGGATGGAATCTCTACGCTCCGTCATAGCCTCAATGTCTCAAGGAGATTTCTTAGCATCAATAGACATCAAAGATGCTTATCTTCACGTGCCGATTGCGCCAGAGCATCAGCGTTTTCTACGCTTCGTTATAGAAAGCGAACACCTGCAGTTCGTAGCGTTACCTTTCGGGCTGGCAACAGCCCCTCGGGTCTTCACCAAGGTCATGGCAGCAGTAGTAGCTGTCCTGCACTCGCAGGGTCACTCCGTGATCCCGTATTTGGACGATCTACTTATAAAGGCACCCTCTCAAGAGGCATGCCAACACAGTCTGGACGTGGCACTGAAGACTCTCCAGAGTTTCGGGTGGATTATCAACTTTTCAAAGTCAAATCTAACCCCGACCCAATCACTAACATATCTTGGCATGGAGTTTCATACTCTCTCAGCGATAGTGAAGCTTCCACTGGACAAGCAGTGCTCTCTGCAGACAGGGGTGCAATCTCTCCTGCAGAACCAGTCCCACTCCTTGAGGCGCCTCATGCATTTCCTAGGGAAGATGGTGGCAGCAATGGAAGCAGTCCCTTTCGCGCAGTTTCATCTGCGCCCTCTGCAATGGGACATTCTCCGCCAATGGGACGGGAAGTCGACGTCCCTCGACAGGGATGTCTCCCTCTCTCAGGCAGCCAAGGACTCTCTCCGATGGTGGCTTCTTCCAACCTCATTGTCAAAAGGAAAGTCGTTCCTACCCCCATCCTGGGCGGTGGTCACGACAGATGCGAGCCTATCAGGGTGGGGAGCAGTGTTTCTTCACCACAGGGCTCAGGGTACGTGGACTCAGAGAGAGTCCACCCTTCAGATCAATGTTCTGGAAATCAGAGCAGTCTATCTTGCTCTGCGAGCCTTCCAACAGTGGCTGGAGGGCAAGCAGATCCGGATTCAGTCGGACAATTCCACAGCGGTGGCGTACATCAACCACCAAGGGGGAACACGCAGTCGGCAAGCCTTTCAAGAAGTCCGGCGGATTCTGACGTGGGTGGAAAACACAGCATCCACCATATCCGCAGTTCACATCCCAGGCGTGGAAAACTGGGAAGCAGACTTTCTCAGTCGCCAGGGCATGGACGCAGGGGAATGGTCCCTTCACCCGGACGTGTTTCAGGAGATCTGTCGCCGCTGGGGGATGCCGGACGTCGACCTGATGGTGTCACGGCACAACAACAAGGTCCCGGTTTTCATGGCACGGTCTCACGATCACCGAGCTCTGGCGGCAGACGCCTTAGTTCAGGATTGGTCGCAGTTCCGACTACCTTATGTGTTCCCACCTCTGGCATTGTTGCCCAGAGTGCTCCGCAAAATCAGGTCCGACTGCCGTTGCGCCATTCTCGTCGCTCCAGACTGGCCAAGGAGGTCGTGGTACCCGGATCTGTGGCATCTCACGGTAGGACAACCGTGGGCGCTACCAGGCCGTCCAGACTTGCTGTCTCAAGGGCCGTTTTTCCATCTGAATTCTGCGGCCCTGAACCTGACTGTGTGGCCATTGAGTCCTGGATCCTAGGGACCTCAGGTTTATCTCATGATGTTGTTGCCACCATGAGACAGGCTAGGAAACCATCCTCCACCAAGATCTACCACAGAACGTGGAAGATATTCTTATCTTGGTGCTCTGCTCAGGGAGTTTCTCCCTGGCCATTTGCATTGTTTATTTTTCTTTCCTTCCTGCAGTCTGGGTTGGAAATAGGTTTGTCGCTTAGCTCCCTTAAAGGACAAGTCTCTGCGCTATCCGTATTCTTTCAGAAGCGCCTGGCGCGACTTCCTAAGGTACGCACGTTCCTGCAAGGGGTTTGTCATATCGTTCCCCCTTACAAGCGGCCATTGGAACCCTGGGATCTGAACAAGGTTCTGATTGCGCTCCAGAAGCCACCTTTCGAGCCTATGAAGGAGATTTCCTTTTCTCGGCTTTCACAGAAAGTGGCTTTTCTGGTGGCGGTCACGTCTCTTCGGAGAGTGTCGGAGCTGGCGGCGTTATCTTGCAAATCTCCCTTCCTGGTGTTTCACCAAGACAAGGTAGTACTGCGTCCAATTCCAGAGTTTCTTCCCAAGGTGGTATCTTCCTTTCATCTCAATCAGGATATCACTTTACCATCTTTGTGTCCGCATCCAGTTCACCAATTTGAAAAGGGTTTGCATCTGTTGGACCTGGTGAGAGCACTCAGGATCTACATCTCCTGCACGGCGCCTCTGCGCCGTTCGGATGCACTCTTTATCCTGGTCGCTGGTCAGCATAAAGGGTCGCAAGCTTCCAAATCCACCCTTGCGCGGTGGATCAAGGAACCAATTCTTCACGCCTACCGTTCTGCTGGGCTTCCGACTCCTTCTGGACTGAAGGCCCATTCTACCAGAGCCGTGGGTGCGTCCTGGGCATTACGGCATCAGGCTACGGCTCAGCAGGTGTGCCAGGCGGCTACCTGGTCGAGTCTGCACACTTTTACCAAGCATTATCAGGTGCATACCTACGCTTCGGCGGATGCCAGCCTAGGTAGACAAGTCCTGCAGGCGGCGGTGGCCCACCTGTAAGAAAGGGCTGCCTGACAGCCCGATCACGAGGTATTCTTTTACCCACCCAGGGACTGCTTTTGGACGTCCCAATTGTCTGGGTCTCCCAATTAGGAGCGAAAAAGAAGAAGGGAATTTTGTTTACTTACCGTAAATTCCTTTTCTTCTAGCTCCAATTGGGAGACCCAGCACCCGCCCTGTTTTTTCTTAGGGTATTTGTTTTTCGGGTGCACATGTTGTTCATGTTGATAAGTTACGTTCTCCGATATTGTTTATCGGATTGAATTTGTTTTTGAAACAGTTATTGGCTTTCCTCCTTCTTGCTTTTGCACTAAAACTGAGGGACCCGTGCTCCCACGGGGGGGTGTATAGCCAGAAGGGGAGGGGCCTTACACTTTTAAGTGTAGTACTTTGTGCGGCCTCCGGAGGCAGTAGCTATACACCCAATTGTCTGGGTCTCCCAATTGGAGCTAGAAGAAAAGGAATTTACGGTAAGTAAACAAAATTCCCTTCTTCACGCCTTTCGCAGAAGGTGGTCTTCCTAGTGGCAGTCACATCATGCAAAGCCCCCTTCCTGGTGTTTCACCAGGACAAGGTGGTTCTGCGTCCAGTTCCGGAATTTCTCCCTAAGGTGGTATCCCCTTTTCATCTCAATCAGGATATCTCCTTACCTTCTTTTTGCCCTCATCCGGTTCACCAATGTGAAAAGGATTTGCACTTGTTAGATCTTGTGAGAGCACTCAGACTCTACATTTCTCGTACGGCGCCCCTGCGCCGCTCGGATGCGCTCTTTGTCCTTGTCGCTGGCCAGCGTTAAGGGTCGCAGGCTTCCAAGTCAACCTTGGCTCGATGGATCAAGGAACCAATTCTTGAAGCCTACCGTTCTTCTGGGCTTCCGGTTCCTTCAGGGCTGAAAGCCCATTCTACCAGAGCCGTGGGTGCGTCCTGGGCATTGCGGCACCAGGCTACGGCTCAGCAGGTGTGTCAGGCGGCTACCTGGTCGAGTCTGCACACCTTCTCGAAACACTATCAAGTGCAGATGCCAGCCTAGGTAGGCGAGTCCTTCAGGCGGCGGTTGCCCACCTGTAGGAAAGGGCCGTTTTACGGCTCTTTTACCGAGGTATTCTTTTACCCACCCAGGGACTGCTTTTGGACGTCCCAATTGTCTGGGTCTCCCAATGGAGCGACAAAGAAGAAGGGAATTTTGTTTACTTACCGTAAATTCCTTTTCTTCTAGCTCCTATTGGGAGACCCAGCACCCGCCCATGTTCCCTTCGGGCTGTTGTTCTTTTGTGTACACATGTTGTTCATGTTGAATTGTTCTTGGTTCATGGTTTTCAGTTCTCCGAACATCCTTCGGATTGAATTTACCTTAGACCAATTTATAAGTTTCCTCCTTCCTGCTTTTGCACCAAAACTGAGGAGCCCGTGATGCACGGGGGGGGTGTATAGGCAGAGGGGAGGGGTTTACACTTTTAAGTGTAATACTTTGTGTGGCCTCCGGAGGCAGAAGCTATACACCCCAATTGTCTGGGTCTCCCAATAGGAGCTAGAAGAAAAGGAATTTACGGTAAGTAAACAAAATTCCCTTCTTTTCTCAAAGGGCTGGAGAGTGATATAATAATGAGTTTCAGCAGGCAATAGTGAAGCATAGTGGAGGTTCAGCAAATTGAGTTGGGAGTTTTGTCAAGATTGGTGGAGGTTCAGCAAATTGAGTTGGGAGTTTTGTCAAGATTGGTGGAGGTTCAGCAAGTTGAGTTGGGAGTTTGGTGAAGATTAATTGTCTTCAATGCTTTGAAATATAGAGAGATACTTATCCAGCATACAAATACCATCAGGAAGCCGTCTGACTTCAAATTTATTCTGCAGCAAGACAACAACCCCAAACGTACAGCCAATGTCAATAAGAGCTATATTGAGCGTAAAGAAGGTCAAGGAATCCTGGCGGGGATAATATGGCCCACAAAGCCCTGATCTCAGCATCATTGGTTCTGTCTGGGATTTCATGAAGAGACAGAAGAATTTGCACAACCTACATCCACAGAAGATCTGTGATTAGTTCTTCAAGATGTATGCAACAACCTCTCTTCCGATTTCCTTCAAATATTTTAAAAGAGTAGTCACAACAAATATTGATTTCATTTTCTAAGCCTTTTTTTTCTTTAAAGGTCCATAGGAATCTTTCGCTTCTATGGGTTTATTGGAGGCTTGGGGCTACATTTGGCGCAACAATTGGAGAATAGGACTGGATAACTGGTCCAATGTAGTACAACATGTTATGCTCAAATCCAAAATAAACCCTTGGGTTGAGACCATACAGGGAATCCATTATGAATATCTGATTCAATTCCTTAAACAAAAATAAAATGTGTTAATTTTCGACCATTTTACTTTGTTTGCCATTGTAGATTGATTGAACACTGTAACTAATGTGGATGTGTTGTATTTCAGATCCTAGCACACAGAAACCTGTACAGCAAAAAGAAGCAAATCCTTCCTTGAGTTTAGATTCCCTTAATTCAAATATCAAGACCTCCTCGTCTCCAAAACTCTTTAACAGCCTTTTATTAGGCCCAGCTGCCTCCAACATAAAGACTGAAGGCTCCAGCTTAAGAGATTTGCTTCATTCAGGTCCCGGGAAGCTTTCGCAGGGGACAATGGAAGCTGGCGTTCCTTTCCCTCCAGTCTTTAATGCCGCAGTGAGTAGTTTTTGAACCAGAATGTTCTTAAATTAGATGGATCTTCTATAAGAAAGGATAGGTATATTTCAACTTATTTATGATAAGCTGCTTTGCAGTCAAAATAGACCTTATTTATTTTCTATTCTAATTAAAATTAGGTAGGTGGAGGGCTTCTGCTGCAGCTAGTTGCCTTAGGCCTAAGCCGTACGGCATGAAAATCGGTGCGAGTGGAGTGCGATAAAAAAATCGCATTCCACTCGGACCAATATTAGCCTGTGTGTCAGCGCACATGAGCGATTATTTCTTCATCGTTCCTTATGGGAGACCCAGACCATGGGTGTATAGCTTCTGCCTCCGGAGGACACACAAAGTACTACACTCAAACGTGTAGCTCCTCCCTCCTAGCATATACACCCCCTGGTAGCCAGTCCTAGCCAGTTCAATGCTTTGTGTTCAGGAGGTCACACACACACATGCATTCTCTGATTTTTGATTTTTTGGATTTCAAAGATTTGGAAGAAAAGCAGGTCCAGTCTGGACTCCCGGCATGTCCCTTCTCACCCCACTGTGTCGGCGGTGCTGTTAAGGTTGATTTTCCAAGGCTGGAGCCTTCACATGCCGCGCTCCTTCACCATCCCCTGGGGCTCTGGCTTGAAGTGGGAGCCATCACGGTTCTCACTGCTTTGCAGGAGACCGGTCTCCATCCGCAGCCCTTTCAGGATTCTGCCGGACGGAGCGCTCACCTCCCAGGGACCTGGCACCTGCGTCTCACAAGCTAAGTACTGAGACGTTTTTACCACAGAAAGTGGTCTTTCCAGGGGTCCCTTGTACTTTATTTATTGGGGAGAGTGTGTCTTATGATTGTGTTAACATTTCCGGCCGGTTCTCCAGTTTTCACTGGAGAACCGCGCCGATGGTGCCTGGACGCTGGCCGCATGTTTAAATCTAGGCCCCGGCTTCGCCTGAGGCCTAGTTTCGGTTTTCACTGCCCCTGCATGTCAGTCATGCAGAGGGACAGTGCGGCTCGGCCCAGCGGCTGTTCAGCACAGGGAACGGACAGTCCTCACTGAGGAAAGATTCCCTCCCCTGTATACCTCATTTGCCCGCTCTCAGAGTAGGGCCCGCCCCCTCTCCTCGCTCCGGTCGCCATTTTCTCAGCGTTCTCAGTGTCTGCATAGGCACAGAGATACCACATTGTGACAAATGGGGGCCTGGGCTGGGGGTCTGGAGGGCACAGAAGTGTATGTTAAACTGTCTGGCAAGCCACAACCTTCGGTTGTGCAGCTGCTTATATTCTCTGTTTATATACTCTGCTGGGGGTCATTCTGAACAGAGCCCCCACTTCTGCAGCATGTCTCACATCAGAGCAAGGCTGCAAGGCTGTTCTTAATAGGCACTGCATGTAGACTCGTACTGCCTGTACCGAGCACATAAAAACAGTGGTCCCTCGGCCTGGAGGCTCATCAGTGGGTCCCTCCAGCTGCTCCGACTCCGGTGGCTGAACCCCCGGTTTGGGTAGAATCCGCTCTTCCAGGGGACAGCGGTCCCGGACTCTGCTGAGCATGCATTAGCCCCCTTCTCAGGGCGCTTCTGCTGCTACGGCTCGCTCAGCAAAGCTCACATGGTCTCAGACCCCGTCCTCCTAAAACGGAGACGCAGGGTCCCCTGTCCTTCCCCGTCCCGCAGCTCTGATTCACGAGCTGACTCTCTGGACGGGGAGGATGTCTTTACTAGGGGCCTGGACACTACTTCATGTACCATTGATCTGTCCGAAGGTGATGCAGATGCTAATGATTGGATTACGTCCATTATATTTGTACTGGACCTCCATCCGCCTGTATCAGGGGAGCATCCCCCTCTGGCAGAAAGGCATCAGTATACCTTAAAGAGAACAAGGAGTGTGTTTCTTAACCACTCCAGTTTTCAGCCCACTGTGACCAAGCCCAGAGCTTGTCCTGACAGACGCTCCCAAAGCGTGGTTCTGAGGACTGTTTCCCCCTTCCACCAGAGGTGGTCAAGGAGTGGGCTCATTCACCAAGGGTGGTCCCTCCGGTGTCTAGACTTTCAGCCCGGATAGTTGTATCAGTGGCTGACGGCACCTCTCTAAGGATCCCACTATACATGAATTCTGTGCTGGACCTCAATCCGCCAGAGTTTACCTTGTCTAAGAGAACGAGCAGTGTGTTCCTTAACCGCTCCAGTTTTCAGGCCACTGTGACCAAGCCCAGGGTCTGCTCTGACAAACGCTTCCCAAAGCATGGTTCTGATGACAGTTTTCCCTTTCCACCAGTGGTGGTTAATGAGTGGGCTCATTCACCAAAGGTGGCTCAGCCCGGACCGTTGTATCAGTGGCTGATGGCTCCTCACTTAAGGTTTTGCTGTCCGCCAGGTTGTCCTTCTGGCCAAATCTGTATGGAGGCGGCAGGGGCCTCGTTCTCCTCAGCTTTTGCAGCAGTGCGGGCTTTCAAAGCCATCTCTGCTTCTCTAGAGGAGATGCATTCCCTTACAGGGACTCTATGTCCGAAATGGTTGCCTTAACTTCCAGACTTCAGTCTTTTCATCCTATGCCATGTCTGCCATGCTGGAGACTCTCACCGCACTGCGGTGGCCTCGGCTAATTTCCTCGCTATCCGCAGGCTCCTTTGGCTTCGGAAGTGGAAGGCAGATGCTTCTAAAGAAGTTCCTTGCTGTGCTCCCCTTTGCTGGGACCAGACTATTCGGGAACAACTGGATGAAATTATTAAGGAAGCTTTTGGCGGGAAGAGTTCTTCCATGCCACAAACCTAAACCAGAAACCTGTCCAGGGCAGGAATCAGTCGAGGTTTCGTTCTTTTCGTTCCTCCATCTGATCGTTCTCTAAGCCCTCGGCCTCGTCCACTAGCTCAGCCAAGGATCGTAAACCCAAATGGCGCACGAAGCCGCGTCCTCAGAGGACCGCAGGAGATGCTGCCACTAAGTCAGCCTCCTCCTGGCTATCTGGTCACGCCAGCAACGTCCTTGGTCGGTGGCAGGCTCTCCCACTTTGGCGACGTATGGTTTTAACACGTCTCCGATCAGTGGATGCGGGATTCCATCTCCCACCGCTACAGGATAGAATTCTATCCAGCCCGCCAAACAGATTTTTTCTGTCAACTCCCCCCTGCTCCAAGGCCGCCGCCTTCTCACAGGCCGTGGCATTCTTGCAGGCCAATGGAGTAATTGTACCGGTTCCCGACTGGGAACGGTTCTGAGATTTCTGCTTAAATCTATTCCTAGTCCCCGAAGAGGGCGTTGCCTTCCGACCTGGATCTCAAGCTTCTCAAGCATGTTCAGGTACGGCATTTTCGCATGGAGTCTCGGCGATCAATCAATGACCCAAGGAGATTCCCTAGCATCCATCGACATCAGAGATGCCTATCTGCATGTGCCAATCGCAGTTTCACACCAGCGTTGGCTACGTTTTGCAATCGGAGTGGTCCAATTCGTGGCTCTTCCCTTGGGGTTAGCCACGGCCCCTCGAGTATTCTCAAGGTCGGGGCAGCTGTGATTGTGGTCCTGCACCTCTAGGGGTTGGCAGTGATCCTTTTGCCCTGGACGGCCTTCTAGTCTGGGCTTCATCCAGTGCAGACTGTTAGCGGAGTGCCTCGCTCACTCTCGCCACTCTAACCAATTCGGGTGGCTTGTCATTCTGTCCAAGTCCACTCTAACTTCGACCCAGAAGTTCACGTATCCAGGGACGCAATTCGAGACTCTCTCGGCACTTGTGAAGCGCCCCTTAGTCAAACAGCAGTCCCTCCGCTGGCGGTCGACGTCGTTCCATCAGGCACCTAATACAGGTGCTGGATCAGATGGTGGCGTCAATGGAAGCGATTCCCTTGCCCAGTTCCACCTGCATCCTCTGCGGCTGGATATTTTCCGCTGTTGGAACAAGCGGACTTCCCCCTTCCACGGGGTGGTGGCTTCGCCACAGACCAGGGGCTCGTTTCAGTGGTGGCTTCGGCCCCTCTGTCTCAGGGACGCTCCTTCCTGGCCCCGTCCCGGGTGATCCTCACCAGGATGCTATTCTATCCGGCTGGGGAGCAGTATATCTCCACCATGGAGCGCAGGGCACTTGGACTCTGTCCAAATCAGCCCTCTGGATCAATGTGCTGGAAATCAGAGCTGTGTTTCTAGCTCTCTAAGCCTTTCACCATCTGTTGGCGGCTAGGCACATTCGAGTCCAGTCAGACAACGCGACAGCGTTTGCCTACATCAACCTCCAGGGCGGGACACTCAGCCGCCTGGCAATGTTGGAGGCTCAACGCATTCTTCAGTGGACGAAGGACTCCTAGTCCACCATATCCGCAGCCCACATCCCAGACGTGGAAAACTGTGAGGCAGATTATCTCAGCCGTCCAACCGTGGTCCACGATCCTCAGGTTTTTGCGGCAGACGCACTGGTTCAAGTTTGGTCCCAGCTTCGTCTGTCTTACGTGTTTCACCCTCTAGCTCTTGCCCAGAGTCCTGCGCAAGATCAGTAAGGAGGGCCGTCGGGTCATTCTCATACTCCAGACTGACCCAGGCAAGCTTGGTACCCTGACCTGCTCCATCTGTCCGTAGAGTTGCCATCGCATCTTCCGGACCGTCCAGACCTTCTCTCAAAAGGTCCGTTTTTCCGCCAGAATTCTGCGGCTCTCAGATTGACGGCGTGGCTCTTGAGTCCTGGATCTTGACGACTTCTGGTATCCCTCCTGAAGTCATCTCCACTATGACTCGAGCTCCGAAGTGTCCTTTGGCCTTTTGGCCTTGCCGACCCTCCTGTCCCTTCTACAGTCCGGTCTACAGCTAGGACTATCCCTCAATTCCCTTAAGGGACAGGTCTCGGCTCTGTCAGTGTTGTGCCAGCGGCGTATCGCCCGGCTGGCTCAGGTGCGCTTCTTCATGCAGGGCGCATCTCACATCATTCCGCCTTACCGGCGGCCTTTGGAGCCCTGGGACCTTAATCCGGTCCTCACGGCTTCTGGAAACCCCCCTTTGAGCCTCTTAGGGAGGTTTCTTTGTTTCGTCTTTCACAGAAAGTGGTCTTTCTAGTGGCCATAATTTCCCTCAAGAGAGTCTCTGTTTTGGCTGCACTCTCTTCGGAGTCACGCCCTTTTTTGGTTTTTCATCAAGACAAGGTGGTTCTCCGTCCGACTCCGGACTTTCTCCCTAAGGTGGTTGCTGCTTCCACCTTAACCGGGGCATTTTCCCTGCCTTCCTTTTGTCCGGCTCCTGTTCATCGCTTTGAAAAAGCGTTGCATATCCTGGATCTGGTGCGGGCGCTCCGGATCTATGTGTCTCGCACCGCTGTTCTTAGGCGGTGCACCTCTCTTTTGTGCTGACCACTGGTCAGCGTAAGGGCCTCTCGGCATCTAAGCCGACCCTGGCTCGTTGGATTAGGTCGGCCATTTCCGATGCCTACCAGTGTACTAAAGTGCCTCCCCCGCCGGGGATCAAGGCACACTTGACCAGAGCTGTCGGTGCCTCTTGGGCTTTCAGGCACCAGGCTACGGCTCAGCAGGTCTGTCAGACTGCCACTTGGATTAGTCTGCATACCTTTTCGAAGCACTACCCAGTGCATGCTCATGCTTCGGCAGATGCGGGCTTGGGCAGACGCGTCCTTTAGGAGGCTGTCGCCCATTTGTGAAGTTAGGTTTCGCCTACTTCTCAGTTTTTCTGTTTATTCCCACCCATGGACTGCTTTAGAACGTCCCATGGTCTGGGTCTCCCATAAGGAACGATGAAGAAAAAGAGAATTTTGTTACTTACCGTAAATTCTTTTTCTTATAGTTCCGACATGGGAAACCCAGCACCCTCCCTATTACCTGTTGGCAGGTTTCTTGTTCCGTGTGTTTTCACCGGCTGTTGTTGTTGTAGACAGAGGTTCCGGTTGTTCCGGGTTTTACTCTGTCTCTACTTGTGGGTGGATGTCCTCCTTCAGCTTTTGCACTAAACTGGCTAGGACTGGCTACCAGGGGGTGTATATGCTAGGAGGGAGGAGCTACACGTTTGAGTGTAGTACTTTGTGTGTCCTCCGGAGGCAGAAGCTATACACCCATGGTCTGGGTCTCCCATGTCGGAACTATAAGAAAAAGAATTTACGGTAAGTAACAAAATTCTCTTTTTTCTCAGCCCTAATCGGAGCGAGAAAACAATCGCAGTATGCTGCGACTGTAATGCGATCATTGTTTCTCTCGCACCCATTTGTGTATGGAGTGAGAGAAAAATCGCACTGCACTTGCGGTACACCGGTGTACCCGGAGTGCAGTATGAGAATCGCAATAGCCGGCTACGGATGAGAGAGGGAGATAAATCCCTCCCCTCTGCAGCGCCGGCCCACCCCTCCTCAGTGCCAGCCCGCCCCCCCGCAGCTGAGGTCCGCTCGCACGGTCGGACCTCAATCGCAGGGACACTCGCATGACACTCGGCTCTGCTGTACTGCCAGCGTGAGCCGAGTGTTATGCGAGGGGATCGCAGTATTCCCCGTGTGGCCCTGGCCTTACAGCCTGATACTGCGCTAGTGTAATGGAAGGGGATGGCTGATATTCTACCAGACGTTGAAAAATTCTTTGCATTGCATTCTATCTTTCAATTCTGACCACTATTTTTTTATTTTTAGGCAAAGGGAAAATCCAGCTTACCCAACTTTCTGGACCACATTATTGCTTCTGTTGTAGAGAACAAAAAGACATCAGATGCTGCCAAGAGAGCAAGTAGCTCGACTGAGAGTCTGAAGGAGGGGAAGGAGATGATGATGGGTTTACATGTACTTGACCCACACACATCACATTCCTGGCTGTGTGATGGAAGGCTACTCTGTCTACACGACCCGAGCAACAAAAACAATTGGAAAATATTTAGGGAATGCTGGAAACAAGGCCAGGTGAGCACGTGTATATATTTTGGGAGGGACCGTGAATAATTTGGTTAAGCTATATCAGAATTGATTGTGGAACAACTTCACTTTCCTCTTCTTCTTCTTTTTAGCCTGTGTTAGTTTCTGGGGTACAGAAAAAACTAAAGTGGGAGCTATGGAAGCCGGATGCGTTTAGCCTTGAATTTGGAGACCAAGACGTGGATCTGGTGAATTGTCGGAACTGTGCTATAATTTCGGATGTGAAAGTTCGTGATTTTTGGGACGGTTTTGAAGTTATTGAAAGTAAGTGCAATCTTTTTTACTTTGGTCTAATAATGTGTAGGATCAACCTTTCATGGCGGTCTATATGTACATTCAGGTCATAGAAGTTGAATAAAGTGGGTCCTTAATATCTGTAATCCAATGTCTTATTCTAGAGAAACTCCCATCTCTGCTGTATTGTGTTAGCTCTGCTGTACTGGGTTAGCTCTGCTGTACTGGGTTAGCTCTGCTGTACTGGGTTAGCTCTGCTGTACTGGGTTAGCTCTGCTGTACAGTCTTAACTCTGCAGTACCGTCTTAGCTCTGCAGTACCGTCTTAGCTCTGCAGTACCGTCTTGGCTCTGCAGTACCGTCTTAGCTCTGCAGTACCGTCTTAGCTCTGCAGTACCGTCTTAGCTCTGCAGTACCGTCTTAGCTCTGCAGTACCGTCTTAGCTCTGCAGTGCCGTCTTAGCTCTGCAGTACCGTCTTAGCTCTGCCGTACTGAGTTAGCTCTAGTGTACTGTCTTAGCACTGAGCTCACTGCTGAGTGGTGTGTGATTATGAGAAAAAAGTGTCACACTGGTAATGCCCCCTTTCACTTAACCCCTTCACCCATGGGCAATTTTCCATTTTTCTTTCTTTTTTATTACTCCCCTTCTTCCGAGAGCCGTAACTTTTTTATTTTTCCATCAATCTTGCCATATGGGGTCTTGTTTGTTTGGCGGGAGGAGTTGTACTTTTGAATGAAACTATACATTTTACCATGTAGTGTACTGAAAAACGGCAAAAAAAATTCCAAGTGTGGGAAAAATTGCAAAAAAAAGTGTGATTGTATGATAGTTTTTGGGATATTTCATTGACTATGTTCATTATATGGTAAAATTATGTGTCCGTGTGATCCCTTAGGCCGGAACGAGTTTGTAGACACCATACATGTATAGGTTGACTTTTATCTAAGGGGTTAAACAATTATGAAGTTTGTCCCCCCAAAAATGGTGCACTTTCTCTGACGCCTCATTGGGGGACACAGGACCATGGGTGTTATGCTGCCTATCCATAGGAGGACACTAAGTAGATGCAAAAGCATAGCTCCTCCTCTGCAGTATACACCCCCTGGCCGGGCCAGGCAACCTCAGTTTTAGCTTAGTGTCAGTAGGAGGCACTTCCTTTCAAGGTTTGTTATTTTTTGAGGGCGACGGTTTCCTTTTGGAACCGATCTCCCACTACCATCAACGGGCGGGAACGTGGAGTGTCGCCTCCACGTACCCCCTCCTGCGACGCTGGATCCTGGGCTGGACGACGGGTTCCACAGACACCGATTTTCCAAAGCCCAGGGTAGAGGCCTGTGCCCCTATAGCCCAATTCCTCAGCCCCTCTTTGCAGGCTCTGAGTTGAATATGGCACCAATTCCTCAGCCCCTCTTTGCAGGCTCTGAGTTGATATGGCTCCGGTGTGACCGGACACAGCAAGCTGACTGCTATTTTCACTGCCTGGACGGAAGCAGTGTTTTAAGGTGAGATCCCCCCTGACTGGTTTCCCAGACAAAGGGAGAAAAGATGCTGCAGGGAAGGCTCCCAGGACATTTACAGTATTTATTATGAGGCTGAGCAAGGAGGAGAGCCCCAAGGATCCTGCACACACAGTGTTAACTTTTCTCTAGCTTGCTGGCTGGAGGAGGGGGGAAGTCACTCCTGTTTGCAGAAAGTCCTGCAGATAATTTCCTGGTGGCAGGGGGAGGGCCCAGGGCTCAGGGACTCACTGCTGTTTATTTGCTCTGTTTATTTGCTCTAGCAGAAAAGCCGGCTGATAACCACCAGTGACAAGCTGTGTGCTGACTGGAGGGGGAAGGAGGAAAACTATCAAAAGCTCCCTTCCCACCGTTTTTTACTACCCACAGCAGGGGGGGGGGCACACTGACTTCATCTTCGCGCTCTTTTAGTGCTAAGCCCCGCCTCCCCGCGGCGCGATAAGCCCCGCCCCCCCAGGAAAGCGTGCAAAGATCTCCATAGAGCTTAATCTTTTCTGAGGACAGGGCCATTGGCTGATTCTAGTGAGGTGCTTGCTTCACTTGTAGCTCTGCTGAGCATTGCTCCCCCTCCTGGCATACTCCTATTAGGAACATGCAAAATTCTTGAACATGCACCAAGAGTGCTAAGGCCCACATAGTCTATTATTCAGCCTGCACTACCTGCCACGCTGAGCTACCACGTAAACACAGCACTTCTCTCTGTGAGTCCTGTGCCCCTATAGCCCCCCAAGACCCCCCTGCCACCACCGCCGCCACAGTCAGCCCAGAGCCTAGGGCTCCCAGCCCACCGGAATGGGCACAGTTTCTGTCCCAATCCATGGAAAACTGTCACAGAACCTGGTTCTGGGTATGCAATGTCGTCCTCCACACCCTTCTGGGTCCCTGGACGGAACGCAGCCTGAGGATACCCCTATGGAGGATCCTTCTAAGGTAATCCGGGCACATGCTTCACCGATTGCAGGGATCAGGAAAAGAGCACACGGCCAGTGTCTCAAGCGGGCTCTCCCTCGGGAGCACACAGGGCAGGCTCTCCCACACGCTCCACGGCTTCTGAAGAGCTGGAGGAGGGAGAATGCTGTTTATAGCAAGAGGATTCCTTGGTTTCAACCTCCCCAGTTGATCAAACTGCAATAGACTCCCTTATAGCAGCAATCAACCAAACTCTGCATGTGGAGGATCCCCCATCCACTACCACTGACCATGCGGTCTCCTTTAAGAGGGCAAGGAAACCCCAAAAGGTTTTCGCTGATCACCCAGAGTTTCAGGATATCCTCACAAAGCAAAGGGAGAAGCCTGACAGGCGCTTCGGTAACTGAAAACTCATGGAGTCCCGGTACCCTTTTGCCTCACCTGCCCCTAAGGGCTGGGCCGATCCGCCCTCGGTCGACCCCCCGGTCTCCCGCCTTACCACAAAGACGCTCCTGTCTTTACCCAATGGTTCCTCCATCGAGGACCCGACAGACAGACAGGTGGAGCACCTCGCCCGCTCTGCTTTTGAGGCTGCGGGTTCCTCCCTCTCGCTCTCCTTTGCCGCTGTGTGGGTCGCAAAGGCGATCTCGGTCTGGGCAGAATCCCTTAACACTTCGCTTGAGGAATCCCAGTTCACTCATACCTTCACAGAGGTAACAGCTCAAATTGCCGCTGCGGCGGAGTACCTCATGCAGGCCTCCATGGACGCTGCTACCTGCGCAGCGTTTGCCGCCTCAAATACCATAGCCATCCGTAGAGCTCTCTGGCTCCGACAATGGCGAGCGGACTCTGCCTCCAAGAAGTCTCTCACGGGCCTTCCCTTTTTTCCAGACCGATTGTTTGGCGAACGTCTTGACAAGCTCATTTCTGACGCCACGGGAGGAAAGAGTACCTCCCTCCCCCAGCTGAAGTCCAGGACGTCCTTCACCAGACGTCCACAGTCCTCGTTCCGCTCCTTTCGGAACTCATTTGGTTGGTCGACATCCCGTGCTGTCTCCGCCACCAGACGCGGACTACGCAGGGACCGACCTTCTCAGCTCTCCCCGAAACCCACTTCGTCATGGCAGCCTAGACCGAAACAGTCCAGGACTGGGGAGACTCGGCCACGACGTTTTCCCCCCTCATGACTCCTTCGGCGCCCCGGAAGACACACTCATTGTAGGAGGTCGACTGCGGCTCTTTCATCACATCTGGGCTGCCGCCTCAGACGACAAATGGGTGCGAGACCTTGTGTCTTCCGGTTACCACATAGAATTTCGGACCCGACCCCCGAGTCGGTTCTTTCCCAAACCCCCCAAAGACTCGAAAACGACGCAAAGCTTTTTTTCTCAGCAATCCACTCGCTCCAAACAGCAGGAGTGATAATACCTGTCCCAGACGACGAGAAGTTCGGGGCGTTTTATTCCAACCTCTTTGTGGTCCCCAAAAAGCATGGGTCAGTTCGACCCATCCTGGACCTCAAACACCTAAACAAACATGTGCACCTACGGAGATTCAGAATGGAGTCCCTAAGGTCCATTATTGCATCCATGGTCGAAGGGGAATTTCTCGCCTCCATAGACATCAAGGACGCGTACCTATACGCACATACCCATCGCCCCAGATCACCAAAAGTTCCTCCGCTTCGCAATTCAGGACTCCCACTTTCAATTCGTAGCTCTACCCTTCGGCCTTGCCACCGCACCAAGGGTCTTCGCCAAAGTCATGGCGGCTGC
Source organism: Anomaloglossus baeobatrachus (assembly GCF_048569485.1). Taxonomy (NCBI): domain Eukaryota; kingdom Metazoa; phylum Chordata; class Amphibia; order Anura; family Aromobatidae; genus Anomaloglossus; species Anomaloglossus baeobatrachus. Next base: position 220,902,780 of record NC_134356.1, read on the forward strand.
CATGAGCGTCCTTCACGCCAGGGGAGTAGTCGTTCTCCCTTACTTGGATGACCTCCTCATCAAGGTCCCCTCCTTCCGCGACTGCTCAACCAGCGTACAGATCACTGTGGACACCCAATCCCGCTTAGGGTGGCTAGTGAATCTGGACAAATCATCCCTGATCCCATCACGATCCATCACCTTCCTTGGCATGTCCCTGGACACCCGTCTGGGCTTGATCCTTCTCCCTCAGGACAAGGCGATCGCTCTTCAACGAGCGGTATGCTGCCTTCTACGTCCTCCGTCTCGCTCCATTCGATTCACCATGAAAGTGCTCGGCAGGATGGTGGCAGCTATGGATGCAGTACCCTTTGCTCAACTGCACCTCCGCCCACTGCAGCTAGCCCTTCTAGCGGCCTGGGACAAGAGTCCCTTCTCCCTGGACAGACATCTTCACCTGACGCCTTCAGTCAGGTACGCACTCCGCTGGTTGCTTCGGTCCTCATCCCTATCGAAGGGGAGATCTTTTCTCCCAGTGAACTGACTGGTCCTGACCACGGACGCCAGCCTCCTAGGCTGGGGAGCAGTGTACCGGCACCACACTTCTCAAGTACGTTGGACGCTTCAGGAGTCTTTCCTACCCATAAACATCCTGGAACTCCGCACGATCTTCCTCGCGCTCAGAGCGTTCTGCCCTCTGCTAGCGGGTCGTCAGATTCGAGTCCAATCGGACAATGCGACAGCTGTAGCCTATATCAATCGGCAGGGGGGCACCCGCAGCAAAGCGGCTGATCTCGAGGCCCACAAGATCCTCAGCTGGGCCGAATCGTCGGGATCAGTGATATCAGCGGTACACATATCGGGGGTAGAGAACTGGGCAGCAGACTTTCTAAGTCGCCAAGGCCTGGCCGCCGGAGAATGGTCTCTCCACCCAGATGTGTTTCTACACATCTACACTCGCTGGGGCACACCAGACGTGGACCTAATGGCCTCAAGGTTGAATGCAAAGGTACCCGCGTTCATAGCCAGGTCACGCGACCCGCAGTCCATCGGTGCGGATGCTCTAGTCTGCTCCTGGCACCACTTCCGCCTGCCTTACATATTTCCACCTCTACCCCTGCTGCCGTGGGTAATCAGGAAGATCAAGGCAGAGGGAGTCCCGGTGATACTGATGGCACCGGACTGGCCCAGGAGCGCCTGGTACGCCGAATTAGTACAAATGCTCACAGACGCACCGTGGCGCCTTCCAGACATCCCAGACTTGCTGACCCAAGGGCCCATTTCCCATCAGAACTCCAGAGCCCTGAAGCTGACGGCATGGCCATTGAGACCTGGGTATTAACAAGAGCGGGATTCTCCCCCGCGGTTATTTCCACCATGATCAGCGCCCGAAAGCCTGCTTCATCCCGCATTTACCACCGTACGTGGAAAATCTTCCTTTCATGGTGCAGGGAAACTAACGTCCAGCCTATGCCTCTGGCCATCCCCAGAATTCTCGACTTTCTACAGTCTGGCTTGCAAGCGGGGTTGGCTCTCAGTTCCCTTAAAGGGCATGCGTTTCCCATCTAGTTCCCCCGTACAAACGGCCACTGGAACCATGGGACCTCAACCTCGTTCTGGACGGTCTCCAGAGGTCTCCCTTTGAACCCCTCAAGGAATCCTCCCTTACTCTTCTGTCCTAGAAGGTAACATTCCTGGTGGCAATTACGTCCATCAGACGGGTTTCGGAGCTAGCAGCACTCTCTTGCCGCAAGCCTTTTCTGATCTTTCACCAGGACAAGGTGGTTCTGCGCCCCCTTCCGGATTTCCTTCCAAAGGTTCTTACCCCGTTTCATTTGAACGAGGACATTGTTCTGCCTTCCTTTTCTCCACACCCGGTTCATAGGATGGAAAGGTCTCTGCATTCGTTAGACCTCGTCAGAGCTCTCAGATATTACATATCCAGGACAGCCCCCTTTAGGAAAACGGACTCTTTGTTCGTCATTCCTGAGGGGCCTAAGAAGGGACAGGCAGCTTCAAAGGCGACTCTGGCTCGCTGGATTCGCTCTGCGATCCAGGAAGTCTGCCGCTTGCAACTCAAGCCCATTCCTAGTGGGCTGCGGGCTCATTCCACGCGAGCAGTTGGCGCTTCGTGGGCCATTCGGCATCAGGCTTCAGTGGAACAGGTGTGTAAGGCTGCGACCTGGTCTAGCCTACATACGTTTTCAAAGCATTACAGAGTCCATACCCAGGTTTCAACTGAGGCAAATCTGGGTAGGAAAATTCTGCAAACGGCAGTAGAGCACCTCTCTCAGTAGGCGCTCCAGGCTGTCTGGGACTGGTTCCTAGTCCTTGGGTTATGTTGTCTTCTTTTATGTTTCCCACCCATGGACTGCTTTAGGACGTCCCATGGTCCTGTGTCCCCCAATGAGGCGTCAGAGAAAAACGGCTTTTTGTGTACTCACCGTAAAATCGTTTTCTCTTAGCCATCATTGGGGGACACAGCACCCACCCTGTTGCCCTGTTGGGCCTTGGTTCTCTCAGTACCTTATTTGGGTATGACTTTTTTTCTCATGTTCCTCTGTTGAGAAGTTTTTACTGGCTTTTTCTCCTACTGCTTGTGTACTAAAACTCAGACTGCCTGGCCCGACCAGGGGGTATATACTGCAGAGGAGGAGCTATGCTTTTGCATCTACTTAGTGTCCTCCCATGGATAGGCAGCATAACACCCATGGTCCTGTGTCCCCCAATGTAGGCTAAGAGAAAACGATTTTACGGTGAGTACACAAAAATCCGTTTTTTCTTCGGCGCTCTATTGGGAGACCCAGACGATTGGGTGTATAGCACTGCCTCCGGAGGCCACACAAAGCAATTACACTAAAAAGTGTAAGGCCCCTCCCCTTCTGGCTATACACCCCCAGTGGGATCACTGGCTCACCAGTTTTCTGCTTTGTGCGAAGGAGGTCAGACATCCACGCATAGCTCCACTGTTTGTAGTCAGCAGTAGCTGCTGGCTCTATCGGATGGAAGAAAAGAGGGCCCATATAGGGCCCCCAGCATGCTCCCTTCTCACCCGCGGTGGTGCTTGTAAGGTTGAGGTACCTATTGCTGGTACAGAGGCTGGAGCCCACATGCTGTTTTCCTTCCACATCCCCTGGAGGGCTCTGTGGAAGTGGGATCTTGCCGGCCCCCAAGCCCTGGGGCCGGGCTCCATCCACAGACCCATAGAACCTGCTGGATTGGGAGCGGGAGTGCCGTTCAGGGACAAGGCCCTGCAACTTTCAGGTACTCTGTGTCCCCGGCAGGCACGGACACTCTCAAGGCTTGCTGAGCGTTATAGTGCGCCGGGGACAGTAGCGCTGTACGCTGGGGGTTAGGTCACTGCAGCTTTGCTGAGTGACGTTATATGTTGGGAACTACTGCGCCGACCGCTCCTGGAGCGGCGGCGCAGCTGCGACTTGTGGTGCGCCGGGGGCTCTGCGCCGACCGCGCTTTTACGGCGGCGGCGCTTCTAACTTTAGCCCCCGGCTTCTGCGGCCTAGCGCCGCTTCGTTCCCGCCCCCACCCTGTCAATCAGGGTAGGGGAGAGACGCTGCTCAATGGCAGCGCCGAGGGCTGGAGCTTTATTTACATGCTCCAGCCCTCTCACTAGGCACAGGGGGAAGCAGACTTCCCGCTCTTCGTCGGTGTACGCCCAGGGCCCGCCCCCCCTCTCCACAAGGACGCCGGCAGCCATTACACATGCGATCTGGCTGGGGAAAGGCAGCAGGCTCTGGGAGACCCAGACTAGAGGGATTTCTGGCGACCACACACCGCGCCTAAGCGGGCGGTAAGCTGCACAGTAGTGCTGGCCCCACTAGTGCCTCAGTGATATATTAGTGTACTTCTTGCTTGGTACCATATATATATATATATATTTATATAGTGCACTGTAAGGTCGCTTCTTGGCTGGACACCCTGTACTGCTCTGAGGAGGCAGCAACATGTCATCCGCAAAACGCAAGGCTGCCAAGGCACGGGCTGTGTGCACTGTTTGTACTGCATGTGGGGCTGATCTACCGGCAGGCTCCAATGATTCACATTGTGTGCAATGTTCAGTCCCAGTGGCACTTCGTCAGCCAGAGCCTATTGTGGTGGTAGCCCAGGCAGAGACGCCTGTGAACCCTGCCCCGGTGACGGGGACAGACTTTGCAGTGTTTGCTGATAAAATGTCTGAGGCTATGACAAAAATCCTGGAGACCTTGCAGGCCAGGCCAGTTCCTCAGACCATGGACACTGCTGTGGCTATGCTCTCTGGTCCCCCTCAGTTGGAACTAATCCGTACTTCAAGGGGGTCTCAAGCATCACAAGCTGAAGTCTCTGACTCAGATGACAGTCCCAGGCAGCCTAAGCGAGCTCGCTGGGAAAGACCCTCGACGTCATCACACTGCTCAGGGTCTCAGCGAGAAGAGTCTCTCTGTGATGAGACTGAGGACGGTGATCAGGATTCTAATCCTGAGGCCCCTCTCAATCTGGATGCCCCTGATGGTGACGCCATGGTTAATGACCTTATATCGGCGATTAATAGACTGTTGGATATTTCTCCCCCAGCTCCTTCAGCAGAGGAGGCAGCTGCACAGCAGGAGAAGTTCCATTTCCTGTATCCCAAGCGTAAATTAAGTGCTTTTTTGGACCACTCTGACTTCAGAGAATCAATCCAGAAGCACGACGCTCATCCAGACAAGCGTTTCTCTAAACGTTCTAAGGATACCCGTTATCCTTTTCCCTCTGAAGTGGCCAAACGCTGGACCCAGTGCCCAAGGGTGGATCCCCCAATTTCCAAGCTTGCGGCTAGATCCATAGTCGCAGTAGAGGATGGCGCTTCACTTAAAGATGCCAACGACAGACAGATGGACCTTTGGTTAAAATCTGTCTATGAAGCTATCGGCGCGTCGTTTGCTCCAGCATTCGCGGCCGTGTGGGCACTACAAGCTATTTCAGCTGGTTTAGCACAGGTGGATGCTATCATGCATCCAGCAGTGCCACAGGTGGCGTCCCTAACTTCGCAAATGTCTGCGTTTGCGACCTATGCTATCAATGCTGTCCTAGAATCTACGAGCCGTACCTCTATGGCGGCCGCCAATTCTGTGGTTTTGCGCAGAGCCTTATGGTTAAAGGACTGGAAAGCAGATGCTGGTTCCAAAAAATGCTTAACCAGCTTGCCATTATCTAGAGACAGACTGTTTGGTGAGCCATTGGCTGAAATCATAAAACAGTCCAAGGGTAAGGACTCTTCCTTGCCACAGCCCAGAGCAAGTAAACCTCAACAGAAAAAGTGGCAGTCGAGGTTTCGGTCCTTTCGAGGCTCGGGCAAGCCCCAATTCTCCTCGTCCAAAGGGACTCAGAAAGGACAAGGGAGCTCAGATTCCTGGCGGGCTCACTCACGCCCCAGGAAAGCAAATGCAGGAACCGCTTCCAAGGCGGCTACCTCATGACTTTCGGCCTCCTCCCTCCGCATCCTCGGTCGGTGGCAGGCTCTCCCGCTTTTGCGACATTTGGCTGTCACAGGTCAAAGACCGGTGGGTAACAGACATTTTGTCTCGCGGGTACAGAATCGAGTTCAGTTCTCGGCCTCCACTTCGGTTCTTCAGAACCTCCCCACACCCCAACCGAGCAGATGCCCTGCTGCAGGCGGTGGACTCTCTAAGAGCAGAAGGAGTCGTGATCCCTGTCCCCCCTCTGGAACGGGGGCGAGGATTTTACTCCAATCTCTTTGTGGTTCCAAAAAAGGACGGCTCCTTCCGTCCTGTTCTGGACCTAAAACTGCTCAACAAGCATGTGAACGCCAGGCGGTTCCGGATGGAATCCCTCCGCTCAGTCATTGCCTCAATGTCCCAAGGAGATTTCCTAGCATCAATAGACATCAAAGATGCTTATCTCCACGTGCCGATTGCTACGGAGCACCAACGCTTTCTGCGCTTCGTGATAGGAGACGAACATCTTCAGTTCGTGGCTCTGCCATTTGGTCTGGCGACAGCCCCCCGGGTGTTCACCAAGATCATGGCAGCAGTGGTAGCAGTCTTGCACTCTCACGGACACTCTGTGATCCCTTACTTGGGCGATCTACTGGTCAAGGCACCCTCTCAGGAGGCATGCCAACTCAGCCTGAATTTTGCACTGGAGACTCTCCAGGCGTTCGGGTGGATCATCAACTTCCCAAAGTCAAATCTGTCACCGACCCAATCACTAACGTATCTTGGCATGGAGTTTCATACTCTCTCAGCGATAGTGAAGCTTCCGCTGAGCAAGCAGCGGTCACTACAGACAGGGGTGCAGGCTCTCCTTCAAAGTCAGTCGCACTCCTTAAGACGCCTCATGCACTTCCTCGGGAAGATGGTGGCGGCAATAGAGGCGGTTCCGTTTGCGCAGTTTCATCTGCGTCCACTTCAATGGGACATTCTCCGCCAATGGGACGGGAAGTCGACATCCCTGGACAGGAAAGTCTCCCTTTCCCAGACGGCCAAGGACTCTCTGCAGTGGTGGCTCCTTTCCACCTCATTATCACAGGGAAGATCCTTCCTACCACCGTCCTGGGCGGTGGTCACGACAGACGCGAGTCTGTCAGGGTGGGGAGCAGTGTTTCTCCACCACAGGGCTCAGGGTACGTGGACTCAGCAGGAGTCCAGCCTTCAGATCAATGTTCTGGAAATCAGAGCAGTGTTTCTTGCCCTACTAGCCTTCCAGCAGTGGCTGGAAGGGAAGCAGATCCGAATTCAATCGGACAACTCCACAGCGGTGGCATACATCAATCACCAAGGAGGGACTCGCAGTCGGCAAGCCTTCCAGGAAGTCCGGCGCATTATGATGTGGGTGGAAGCCACGGCCTCCACCATATCCGCAGTTCACATCCCCGGCGTAGAAAACTGGGAAGCAGACTTCCTCAGTCGCCAGGGCATGGACGCAGGGGAATGGTCCCTTCACCCGGACGTGTTTCAGGAAATCTGTCGCCGATGGGGAAGGCCGGACGTCGACCTAATGGCGTCCCGGCACAACAACAAGGTCCCAACCTTCATGGCACGGTCTCGCGATCAAAGAGCTCTAGCAGCAGACGCCCTAGTGCAAGATTGGTCGCAGTTCCGGCTCCCTTATGTGTTTCCACCTCTGGCACTCTTGCCCAGAGTGCTACGCAAGATCAGATCCGACTGCAGCCGCGTCATACTCGTCGCTCCAGACTTGCCGAGGAGGGCGTGGTATCCGGATCTGTGGCATCTCACGGTCGGCCAACCGTGGGCACTACCAGACCGACCAGACTTACTGTCCCAAGGGCCGTTTTTCCATCGGAATTCTGCGGCCCTCAACCTGACTGCGTGGCCATTGAGTCCTGGATCCTAGCGTCTTCAGGCTTATCCCAAGGGGTCGTTGCCACCATGAGACAGGCTAGGAAGCCCACGTCTGCTAAGATCTACCACAGAACGTGGAGGATATTCTTATCCTGGTGCTCTGCTCAGAGAGTGTCTCCCTGGCCATTTGCATTACCTACCCTTCTTTCTTTCCTGCAATCTGGGTTAGAAAAAGGTTTGTCGCTCGGCTCCCTTAAAGGACAAGTCTCGGCGCTATCCGTCTTTTTTCAGAAGCGTCTAGCACGACTTTCTAAGGTGCGCACGTTCCTACAGGGGGTTTGCCATATAGTTCCCCCGTACAAGCGGCCGTTAGATCCATGGGATCTGAACAGGGTACTAGTTGCCCTCCAGAAGCCGCCCTTCGAGCCTCTGAAGGAGGTTTCACTTTCTAGACTATCACAGAAAGTGGCTTTTCTGGTAGCGATCACATCTCTTCGGAGAGTGTCTGAGCTAGCAGCGCTGTCTTCCAAGGCTCCCTTCCTGGTCTTCCACCAGGACAAGGTAGTGCTGCGCCCCATTCAGGAGTTTCTCCCGAAGGTGGTATCCTCTTTTCATCTTAATCAGGATATCTTTTTGCCTTCGTTTTGTCCTCATGCAGTTCATCGGTATGAGAAGGATTTACATTTGTTAGATCTGGTGAGAGCACTCAGAATCTACATTTCCCGCACAGCGCCCCTGCGCCGTTCGGATGCTCTCTTTGTCCTTGTCGCTGGTAAGCGCAAAGGGTCGCAGGCTTCTAAGGCCACCCTGGCTCGATGGATCAAAGAACCAATTCTTGAAGCCTACCGTTCTGCGGGGCTTCAGGTTCCATCAGGGCTGAAGGCCCATTCTACCAGAGCCGTGGGTGCGTCCTGGGCATTGCGACACCAGGCTACGGCTCAACAGGTGTGCCAGGCAGCTACCTGGTCGAGTCTGCACACTTTCACCAAACATTATCAGGTGCATACCTATGCTTCGGCGGACGCCAGCCTAGGTAGAAGAGTCCTGCAGGCGGCAGTTGCCTCCCCGTAGGGGAGGGCTGTCTTTGCAGCTCTAACATGAGGTATTTCTTTACCCACCCAGGGACAGCTTTTGGACGTCCCAATCGTCTGGGTCTCCCAATAGAGCGCCGAAGAAGAAGGGAATTTTGTTACTTACCGTAAATTCCTTTTCTTCTAGCTCTTATTGGGAGACCCAGCACCCGCCCTGTTGTCCTTCGGGATTTTTGGTTTGTTTGCGGGTACACATGTTGTTCATGTTGAACGGTTTTCAGTTCTCCGATGTTACTCGGAGTGAATTTGTTTAAACCAGTTATTGGCTTTCCTCCTTCTTGCTTTTGCACTAAAACTGGTGAGCCAGTGATCCCACTGGGGGTGTATAGCCAGAAGAGGAGGGGCCTTACACTTTTTAGTGTAATTGCTTTGTGTGGCCTCCGGAGGCAGTGCTATACACCCAATCGTCTGGGTCTCCAATAAGAGCTAGAAGAAAAGGAATTTACGGTAAGTAACAAAATTCCCTTCTTTGCGCCATTTTCCATGACCTGTAGCGTTCTAATTTTTCGGGATATGGGGCTCAGTGATGGCTTATTTTTTTGTATCTCGAACTGACGTTTTTAGTGATAGTTTTGTGCAGATTCTACTTTTTAATCACCTTGCATTTTGTGCAAAATTTGCTACGATCACGTCATGGGGCTTCCTATGGCAGCGGGTAAGTGCGCGGTACCTGCTATGGCACTTTAAATCGCGCTGTCACATTTTGACAATGCGATCTATGGGGCTAACTGGCATGGGTGTATCGCAGATCCACCTGTGCCTGCGAGGCACACATGTCTGCTGTGCAAATCAGCAGACATGTACGGGGATCACCACCGGCTCACCGCAGCAGCCAGTGGTTATCACCCATTCATGATTTATCGTATAATTACATCCTTGGTCTTGAAGGGAATAATTTAAAACATTGCTGTGAGAAATGTTTTTTGCTTATCAAGTGCTAACAGATAGAATGTCTAATAAAGTAAATGTTTGAAATGAGTTATTCTTTGACTGTACGGGTCTAAGAACAACTATTAATTCCATCCATGGTAAACCTTTTATTTCTTCAGAAAGATTAAGAGCAGAGGATGGCTCTCCTATGGTGCTTAAACTAAAAGACTGGCCCCCTGGGGAGGATTTCAGAGACATGATGCCAACACGGTAAGGTGACATTCTTGTTAAAGGCGGGTTGTCCTTCATTTGGACAACTCTTTAAATACCCGAGTTGCCTCAGTAAAACGAGAAAAGCTTATACTCCCCTTCTGCACTTGTGATGTTCCAGCGATGTTGGCGCAGGGTCTCCTAGTGCTTACATGACAGGATATCATATGAGTGCTGCAGCCAACCAGTGGCTGCTAATCAACATTCTGTCTGAAGAAGTGATAAAGGCAGCATCTGCTGATCGGCTGTGGTGCTCACGTGCTGGATGGCCCCGGTGCGATAAGCTTTTTGGATTTTACTTGGATTGTTGCATTAAAGGAGGAGTTTTATTTTTCTATTGCCCAACATATAATTTTTGCTGATATGAAAACTATACTTTTAAGGTTTTTATCAAAAGTAGGGCTCTGTTCACATCACAATATGTTGTCATCTACTCCTGGAATGTAATTGGTGCTCTTGTGGTGCCCTGCCTATAGGAGCAGGGAGTGGCAGGCTCTCAAGGATACAGTGCAAGCTATTGGGAGCACGCTGCTCTCCATCTGCACTCCTGCCAGTCTCGGCAGATTGATGGTTACCTGCAGCTTCTTCCCTGCCTTTGACCCCGAGACATTCCATGCTGCATCCGCCTTTGCCTGCTCTATCCTAGTTCATTATGATTGCAGCGGATGTTACTGCCACTTAAGGGGTCACTGCCAACCCAAACCTGCCCCTGTCATTAGGCTTTTGTGTCCCTAGGAAGTCTCCAGTTCAGTGGCTGTTCTTATATAGACAGTTTGGTCACTTGAATTAGAGCTGGACGTGGTGTTCGAAGAGTGAGGGAAGGAGGAATGCTTCTCTGCACTCCTAGTCTTCTCCTCTTCACATAAGCATCCTCATGGGAGCATTGTGAGATCCAGTCATGTCAAACTAAGCAGTGTCGCATGTGCGAAATTAAGAAATAAGAGCCCACAGCTTAAGTAAGGGATGTCTTCAACCCCTACCCCACCTTTTCTGCTGCTGTGTGGGATCTGCACAACCTCTCTAATACCACCTTCAACCTTCAAGGGTCTGTGATGGGTACTGTTCAGAGGTGGTGGGGTCTGAGGCGATGTATCCCTTTGTATACCTCTCTAATGGGGGGATGCGTTACTGTTTTTCCATTACAGGAGTCCTTCCAATGCTTAATTCCAACAGGTTTTAAAAAATGTGAACAGGACCTTGCATATCGGTGGTCCCAAATAATTTTGCTGGTACGCCATATTTAGATTAATTCAACATCGCATGTTTTCACTTTTTTGTAGATTTGATGACTTGATGGACAATCTTCCTTTGCCTGAATATACAAAGCGAGATGGGAGGCTTAATTTGGCATCAAGATTACCCAGTTACTTTGTGCGGCCAGATCTTGGTCCAAAAATGTATAACGCCTATGGTATGTTATCCAAATATCAAAAGTGACATTTTACTATGCATTATGTATTAGGGAAAGTTGACATCCCGTTGTAATTCATTAGAGGTCTTCAGACTTCTTACTGTGAAAGAAGAGCCAGCACAATCTGAGAAAGGCATGCATCATATAAAAGTGCAAATTCACGGTTTATTCTAACTTTGCTATAGTACAAAATGAGATTTTTAGCAAATAATTGATCAATTCTTTGAGCCACCCCTGCCATTTTGCTGGCTCCCTTTTCCGACTTCTTACTGTGCTGTCTTAGCAAGAGATTTCCTGACTGCATGCTTTTTTAAGGTATGATGATATTCTCTTGTGAGGGGACACATGTAGAGAGGTGATAGATTGGTTTAGCCTTACAACAGAAGACAATCTGGCATATGAGAACCAGTACATTAGTTTAGTGCTAGATTCTCAATTCTCCGTAAAGGGTTTTTGATGGGAGCTGCACCTGACAAAGGTTAAGAGCTTCTAACAGCGTTCCTGAAGAATCTTAGCGCAGTTCCCACAGGCTATGATCTCCACTTCACTAATATTCTTAGATTCGTGTCCTGCAACGTTCTTCTTCAAATTCCATGAAAGATTTTTTTTTGTGGAGTTCAAGTGCGATGTATTTTCCTGGCCTCCTTCTGAAACCAAACCTGTGTGGACTGTGAAAAAGCTGAAAGTTCTTTTTCAGGTCACCACTAAAAAAAATGTTAGTGTGCACATATATGAAAGCATCACTACTTCCATGTGGGGGTACAATAATTTGTTTAATGAATTTGAATTAATTTTTTAATTTTTGCATTTTTGACCAATCAGCGCCTGGCGTCTATCTACCCGCCTTCGGACATTTGAGAAGGATGTACGCGCTTTGCTGACTTCCTGCTCAAAGGTGGGGTGAAGTGAGCCGGCACTGATTGGTCACGGGGCTCGCGTTTCATAACAATGTCATATGAGCCCTGGGAACGCAACTTCAGACATCACTGGAACCATGGCTGCATCGGAGATGAGTATAGGTTTTTCTTTTTTATGGGGGCTAACAAGGGGAATGAGTAGGGATTGTCCAATTAGTGGACAACTCCTTTTAAACTTGAGATATTTTGCAGAGATTTCTACAGCAAAAAATCAGTCCCATACACGTGAATTGGTTTATTTCTGCTGCATGTGAATGGCTTTCACCAAACCTTATTCAGATGTATAGGACATTTCTAAGAAATTCTGCATCTAATGTGTGACATGCAACATTTCTTAACATCTGGAGCTCCAAAATTCTCCAGGTCGTATTCCCAGTCCATGCTTGGGCTTTCTATCATACAAACGGGCCATGACTGCAAAAAAAACACTGACATAAATGAATCATCACTAGAAAATGTGGAAATTTCATGAATGCATGCCGCTGAATAAATGATTTGTATTTAGGTCATATAATACTGACAGTTTTCTTGTTTTAATTAAGGCTTAATTACTGCTGAAGATAGACGAGTTGGCACAACAAACCTGCATTTGGACGTGTCTGATGCAGTTAATGTCATGGTGTATGTAGGCATTCCATTAGGAGAGAGTGCTCATGATGAAGGTAATCACATCAGTAAATGTCCCAAAGACATTATGGCATATTTATTATTAGTGTCTGAGTCTTAGTGTAAACTTTGCCTAGACAGTTTTAAAGGGATTCTGTCAGTAAAATCAACCTCCCTAAGCCATGTTTATGAACCTACAGGTCATAGGAAGCTGAATAAAATGATAACTTGATATCTGCGATATGATTTTTCTTGAATGCAAGGGAGCTGTTAAGATCTGTGGGCTGAAAACAGATTTGTATGAGAATCTACCTCCAGAGTTTGTTTGTTGAAGGGAACATTACCATGTGAGACATGTAATGACTGACATTTTGCTCTCATAATCACATCCATCTCTGCAGTGAGATCAGAACTAACACAGAAAAGCAGACGTGAACTGTGTTTCATTGCAAAAACATTTACAGTTGTGCTCACTGGATTGTCAGCTCTGCTGTGCTGTCACTTGCATCCACACAGGCTGTGAGACAAAAGCTAAAGCACTGAGAGAGGAAGACTACAATTGTGTTTGTTATGAAACAAAGTGCAACTCTGCTGTACTGTGTTGGTTATTATCAGGCACAGCTCTGAAGCAGTGCTGCCAGCACTGAGAAGACAACTGTAGATGCAAATGTTTTTAATGAGACTGCTCTAGAGTGGTCGGTTGGCTGCAGAGCGTTAGGCCTGCTGTAGCGAGTTAGGCCTGCTGTAGCGAGTTAGGCCTGCTGTAGCGAGTTAGGCCTGCTGTAGCGAGTTAGGCCTGCTGTAGCGAGTTAGGCCTGCTGTAGCGAGTTAGGCCTGCTGTAGCGAATTAGGCCTGCTGTAGCGGGTTAGACCTGCTGTAGCGGGTTAGGCCTGCTGTAGCGGGTTAGGCCTGCTGTAGCGGGTTAGGCCTGCTGCAGAGCGTTAGGCTTGCTGGAGCGGGTTAGGCCTGCTGTAGAGGGCTAGGCCTGCTGTAGAGGGCTAGGCCTGCTGTAGAGGGCTAGGCCTGCTGTAGAGGGTTAGGCCTGCTGTAGAGGGTTAGGCCTGCAGTAGAGGGTTAGGCCTGCAGTAGAGGGTTAGGCCTGCAGTAGAGGGTTAGGCCTGCAGTAGAGGGTTAGGCCTGCAGTAGAGGGTTAGGCCTGCAGTAGAGGGTTAGGCCTGCAGTAGAGGGTTAGGCCTGCAGTAGAGGGTTAGGCCTGCTGTAGAGGGTTAGGCCTGCTGTAAAGGGTTAGGCCTGCAGTAGAGGGTTAGGCCTGCAGTAGAGGGTTAGGCCTGCAGTAGAGGGTTAGGCCTGCAGTAGAGGGTTAGGCCTGCAGTAGAGGGTTAGGCCTGCAGTAGAGGGTTAGGCCTGCTGTAGAGGGTTAGGCCTGCAGTAGAGGGTTAGGCCTGCAGTAGAGGGTTAGGCCTGCAGTAGAGGGTTAGGCCTGCAGTAGAGGGTTAGGCCTGCAGTAGAGGGTTAGGCCTGCTGTAGAGGGTGTGCATTGCTGTAGTGGGTTAGGCCTGCAGTAGAGGGTTAGGCCTGCTGTAGAGGGTTAGGCCTGCAGTAGAGGGTTAGGCCTGCAGTAGAGGGTTAGGCCTGCTGTAGAGGGTTAGGCCTGCAGTAGAGGGTTAGGCCTGCAGTAGAGGGTTAGGCCTGCAGTAGAGGGTTAGGCCTGCTGTAGAGGGTTAGGCCTGCTGTAGAGGGTTAGGCCTGCTGTAGAGGGTTAGGCCTGCAGTAGAGGGTTAGGCCTGCAGTAGAGGGTTAGGCCTGCAGTAGAGGGTTAGTCCTGCAGTAGAGGGTTAGGCCTGCAGTAGAGGGTTAGGCCTGCAGTAGAGGGTTAGGCCTGCTGTAGAGGGATAGGCCTGCTGTAGAGGGCTAGGCCTGCTGTAGAGGGCTAGGCCTGCAGTAGAGGGCTAGGCCTGCAGTAGAGGGTTAGGCCTGCAGTAGAGGGTTAGGCCTGCAGTAGAGGGTTAGGCCTGCTGTAGAGGGTGTGCATTGCTGTAGTGGGTTAGGCCTGCTTTCAAGCTTTATATATACCGTACATAAATTTGCAGCTAACGCATACATTATATCTGCTATGTTTCTTTGTAGCATAGAATTAGGATGCCTCAATAAGGGCTCTTATTTATTGGGTAGCTACAAGAGTAGGCACCCTTCAACTTATTATTCCAAGATCTATTGATGAAAATTAACTTTGTTCATTGGAAAGTACAATCTATGACGTAAAGCATGCCATTGTTTATCAATTATACGTGCTGTGGAGTCATAATTTGTTCCACCACAATTCCACCCATATTGTAATGCATATAAATGTTCCAACTTAGGCCGGGGTCACACAAATGTTTTACACCAGATATTTGACAAACACTTCGGTGAATTAGGACCTAACAGCATTTTATAGATCATGTCTAAAATGTACAAATCTATCACTTATTACAAGATTGGGCTAATATAATGCAACTTTCAGAGGTACTCAGGACTATTGAGGAAGGCGATGCTGATGAAGTGACAAAAAAACGAATTCATGAGGGAAAAGAAAAGCCTGGAGCACTGTGGCACATCTACGCTGCCAAGGATGCAGAGAAGATCCGGGAGCTTCTTAGAAAGGTACAGTTTTGGTATCCAACTATGGCAGTCACTTATAAGACAAGAAAGTTCATTACTCATTGCTGTGTTACATGTTGTAGGTTGGCGATGAACAGGGGCAAGAAAATCCAGCAGATCATGATCCAATACATGATCAAAGCTGGTATTTGGATCAGGAGTTACGTAAGCGTCTCTATGATGAATATGGAGTGCAAGGCTGGGCAATTGTCCAATTCCTGGGAGACGCTGTCTTCATTCCTGCTGGAGCACCACATCAGGTACAACATCATCCAGTTATGCTTTTCTGTGTTATACCATGATGCGTCAAAACTGCACATGGCCAACATGTACATATTAATGCTTGGCATAAAACTCAAAAGACCTTAGGCATAAGAAAAGCCTCACAACATGAGTATATTAATCCCAACTTAACAAGATTATTATGGCATTGAAGTAAACATAGTATCAAATTTACTCAAACAAGATTTATTAAAAGCATAATGCCATACATTCTTATATGGGGGCAAAATAGAATATACCATACCCTTTATAAGCGTGTATTGGCTACAAAAAACAATACTGCACACTGTGCACTTATCAGGGGCAGAATTCTATATAGTGCAGAAGTGTGACAACCCCTGAAGAAGAAGGAGGGCGAAACAAGCGTTGGGATGACGAGGGCACGCAGAATTCTGGCCCACATAGAAGTTTGCTTGCTTGGCACTTTCCTAGTAATATTTAGTCACACTTCTGGCCTTGATAAGTGCACAGTGTCAGTATTGTTATATGTAGCTAATGCACGCTTATAAAGGGTATGGTATATGTTATTGTGTCCCCTTATAAGAATTTCTGGCACTATGCTTTTAATACATCTTTTTTTAATAAATTTTATACTATAAGATAGCTGCCTGACAGGTCCTCGAGTAGAGATACAGTATATCCCAAAAGTGAGTACACCCCTCACATTTTTGTAAATATTTTATTATATCTTTTCATGGGACACCACAGAAGATATGACACCGATACAATGTAAAGTAGTCAGTGTACAGCTGGTATAACAGTGTAAATTTGGTGTGTCCTCTAAATAACGCCACACACAGCCATTAATGTCTAAACTGCTGGCAACAAAAGTGAGTACACCCCCCATCTGATAACACGCAGTTATTTAAGGTTTTTTTTTCCTGCGAAAGCTGTGGTTCTCATAGGTAGGACTTGTATCTGCTATGCATTTATGACATGTCTCAACTTCAGTGCCCATTTACGCGAATGAGAAACACATTTGACACCCATTCACCCATCGGAGGCCAATTCGCATACCACCAAGGACCGCATCTGCAAGGAGTTTGTACGTCGTCCTTGTGGGTTTCCAGTTTCATTTCACACCCAAAGATACACTGATGTGGAATTTAAGTCTGGGAGCCCCAATGGGGCAGTGATGACAGTGTCTGTAACGAGCTGTGGAATATGATGGCGCTATAAAAGCAAGCAAAATAAATAACTTAAAAAATAGCCAGCACTCCACTTGCTTCAAGAACAAAAATTGCTATTCAGTATGACATATTTTTTTGTTGCTTCGTACAAACAGCATAAAATAACATAATGTATGAAAAAATTGCAACAAAAAAAACCCATACTAAGCCAACACGTTTCTGACCTTACTAGTTCTCTGTCTGGCTTAGGCTATGGACCTCAAAGGTCAGACACGTGTTGCCTTAGTATGGTTTTTTTGGTTGCAGTTTTTTCATACATTATATTGTATGCTATATGTACGGAGCGACACAGAAATATGTTTTCTCTGACGCTTCATTGGGGGACACATGACTATGGATAGGCAGCAATAACACCCATGGTCCTGTGTCCCCCAATGATGGCTAAGAGAAAACGATTTTATGGTGAGTACAGAAAAATCCGTTTTTCTCTGACGCCTCATTGGGGGACACAGGACCATGGGTGTTATTGCTGCCTATCCATAGTCCTGTGTCCCCCAATGATGGCTAAGAGAAAACGATTTTATGGTGAGTACAGAAAAATCCGTTTTTCTCTGACGCCTCATTGGGGGACACGGGACCATGGGTGTTATTGCTGCCTATCCATAGTCCTGTGTCCCCCAATGATGGCTAAGAGAAAACGATTTTACGGTGAGTACACAAAAATCCGTTTTTTACCCCTATTGAATAAAGCGAGTAGAGGGCTGGCTATCTTTTTGAATTTCATCTGTGCCTTGGAATGAAATTGACATGCACTTGGCAGGTGAGCGGATGTGACTTTCCTATCCCAATATAAGTAACTTGTCCGCTGTAGATGTTCTTGCCTTTTTACTGTATACACTATTTCATACCATTGCATCCTGTGAAAAGAGCCTAGATGACCACATGCCACAGTTTTACAAACTGTAGATCTTGAGCAAGGTTGCTTGATCGTGTTGAGTCCATACACATTGAGGTAGCAATTTTACATCATGTTTTTTTTCTTTTGGCTGCAGGTCCACAACTTGTACAGTTGTATAAAAGTAGCGGAAGATTTTGTCTCTCCAGAACATGTGAAGCATTGCTTCCGCCTGACGCAGGAATTTAGGCACTTGTCAAACACGCACACAAACCATGAGGACAAACTACAGGTATAGTAACAGTGATTGAGAAATAATTATTTACAATACCTTAATTACCAGTTGTGTATAAGAAAAGTTACTATATTTTCTGAACGTTTTAAAATCTCAAATGCTAAAACAGTTGTTTACCCTTCATATTTTGTTGTATAGGAACATACGCATATAAAGATTGAGATTATGGACACTTTTGCACAATTATTTTCTTTAAACTAGGCAAAATTCTAAATAGCCTAAAAAATTCCTACCATTTTGCTGTTGTAGGGACTAAACAACTCCTTAACATAGCTGGTTGTCCAGCTGCTTCTAACAAAGATCCAACACACTGCTCCTGGATGTGACCACTTTCTATGCCCTCCCCATCTTTTCTGTGTTAAGCAACAAGTTCAAGCTTTAAATCCATAATCTATGTAGTTTTTTTTTCCCCCACATTGAATTTTTACCTGTTTTAGTCTTTTCATATCGCACCTTTTCACAGGCCAGTGGTCTGCAAAAAACAGAGGCTTGTTCATGTTTGGTCCGATTTTCTAACCAAACTCGCCAATCATGTGAATGGTTCTGTAACTACAATGGAAAGCACAACACTCCATTTGTGTTGAATCTATGTGCTGTCCATTTATCTCTGACTAGTGCTAGGGATTCTGGAAAACCTCCCATTATTTTATTACCTCGCATCAGAGCAAGGATGACACACAGAGTAAAAATGGTACATGACTCAAAAATGGATGAAAATTATATCTAGCATAATGATGAAAAGTAGTACTTTTACTGCATCCCAGATTAAATAAAAGGAGGAATTCAGCCTTACAGGTGATGGCGAGGAAGAGGGAAGTACATGGCAGATCAGAGAATGGAGAGGAAGGAAAGCATCCAAGTTTTCAGGGAGGGCAGAGTGCACAAACTAATTATATATATATATATATATATATATATATATATATATAAAAGAATATTTATATTTCTTTGTCGCTCCATTGGGAGACCCAGACAATTGGGTGTATAGCTACTGCCTCCGGAGGCCACACAAAGTATTACACTCAAAAGTGTAAGGCCCCTCCCCTTCTGGCTATACACCCCCAGTGGGATCACTGGCTCACCAGTTTTGTGCTTTGTGCGAAGGAGGTCAGACATCCACGCATAGCTCCACTGTTTAGTCAGCAGTAGCTGCTGACTATATCGGATGGAAGAAAAGAGGGCCCATACTAAAGGGCCCCCAGCATGCTCCCTTCTCACCCCACTCTTGTCGGGTGTTTGTTAAGGTTGAGGTACCCATTGCGGGTACGGAGGCTGGAGCCCACATGCTGTTTTCCTTCCCCATCCCCCTGAGGGCTCTGGTGAAGTGGGATCATATCGGTCTCCAGGCACTGAGGCCGTGCTCCATCCACAGCTCCTGGGAATCTGCTGGACATGGAGCGGAGTATCCTCAGGGACATGGCCCTGCTACGTTAAGGTACTCTGTGTCCCTATGGGGACCGCGCACGGACACACGGCAGCATTGCTGGGTGTGTTAGTGCGCCAGGGACGGCGGCGCTGCCCGCACTAATGCCATCGCACACGACAGCTTGCTGGGTGTGTTAGTGTATTAGGGGACTACCGCGCTAACCGCCGTTGCCATTTTTATTTCGGGCGCGGCTGGGACTTGTGGTGCGCCGGGGACTTCCGCGCCGACCAAGGCTTATATGCCGGCCGCGCTTATCAACTCGAGTCCCCGGCTTGCGCGGCCTAGTCTCACTTCGTTTCCGCCCACAGACCTGCCAGTCAGGGTAGGGGCGTGACGCTGCACAGCACGGCAGCGCTGGGAGCTGGAGTATGCTTTGCATACTCCACCCCTCTCACTGGATGCACGGTGAAACCGGCAGCGCTGAGAGCTGGAGTATGCTTTGCATACTCCACCCCTCTCACTGTGTACACTGTGAAGCCGGATTCCCGCACTTTCCCAGGCACGCCCACGGCTTCCTCCTCTACACAGGACGCCGGCAGCCATTCTTGTCAGTGTTTTCTGTAGCGACAGAAGAGACAAGTTTAGGAATCCCTGGCAGGGATTCGGATAGTCACACAACCGCTGTGACCAGGCGTTAAGCAGCACCTGTGGGGCTGACTCCACTAGTGCCGAAGTGCACATATACATATATGCTTATTCACTATGCATTGCACTGTTTAGCTGCATTTTTGTATATACCCTCTTTGATTGTGCGGAGGACATAACAGCATATTGTCTGTGTAAAACAGAGGTGCAGAAGCACATGTTTTCTATGCAGCCGGTGCAGCATGTACGGCTATATGGCCGGCAGTGTACATAGGTATTTACTGACAGATTTTCTGAGACTATGGCTATGAGACTAGAAGCCTTGCAGTCCAGACAAGTCTCTCAAATCCATGGCCACTGTTCATCATTATCCATGGTCCCCCTCAGTGGGAACAACTTTGAGCTCCGAGGGGTCATGTGCTTCCCAGAGTGACGGCTCTGACACGGACGACAGTCCCAGATAGTCTGAGAGGCTCACTATGAGCGGCCATCGACTTCATCACACTAGTCAGGGTCCCAGCAAGCGGACTCTCTGTGTGATGTGGCGGAGGTAGCTGCTCAAGATCTAATCCTGAGACCGCTCTCAATCTGGATACACCTGATGGTGACGCCATAGTCAATAATCTCATAGCGTCCATCAATAGAATGTTAGTTATTTCTCCCCCAGCTCCTCCAGTGGAAGAGTCAGCTTCATAGCAGGAGAAATTCCATTCACGTATCCCAAGCGTAAATTAAATACTTTCCTTGACCACCCTGACTTTACACAGGCAGTCCAGGAACACCACGCTTATTCAGTTAAGCGCTTCTCCAAACGGCTGAGGATACACGTTATCCCTACCCCCTGACGTGGGCAATGGCTGGACCCAGTGTCCCAAGGGGCATCCTCCAATCTCCAGCTTGCAGCTAGATCCATAGTTGCAGTGGAAGATGGGGCTGCACTTAAAGATGCCACTGACAGACAGAGGGATCTCTGGTCGAAATCCATCTATGAGGCTATCGGCGCGCTGTTAGCTCCAGCATTCGCAGCCGTAGAGGCACCCCAAGCTACTTCAGCTTGTCTTACACAGATGGACACGGTCACACGTACATCTGTTCCGCAAGTGTCATCCTTAACCGCCCAAATGTCTGCATTTGCGTCTTATGCGATTAATGCTGTCCTGGACTCTACGACCCGTACGGCAGTGGCGTCCGCTCACTCCGTGGTTTTACGCAGGGCCTGGGTGTTAACTGAATGGAAGGCAGATTCTGCTTCCAAAAAAGGGCTTAACCAGTTTGCCTTGTTCTGCTGACCGACTGTTTAGTGTGCGTGAGATGTAATCATTAAACAGTTCAAGAGTAAGGATTCTTCCTTACCTCAGCCCAGACAAAACAAACCCCAACATACCAAGGGACAGTCGGGGTTTTCGGTCTTTTCAAGGCTCGGGCAGGTCCCATTTCTCCTCGTCCAAAGAGGACTCAAAAGGATCAGAGGAGCTCAGTTTCTTGGCGGGCTCAGTCACGCCCAAAAAAGACAGCCTGAAAACCCACTTCCAAGAGGCTTCCTCATGACTTGCGGCCTCCTCTCTCCGCATCCTCGGTCGGTAGCAGGCTCTCCCGCCTTGGCGATATTTCGCTGTCACAGGTCAAAGACCGTTGGGTGAGAGACATTCTGTCTCACGGGTACAGGATAGAGTTCAGTTCTCGTCCTCCAACTCAATTCTTCAGAACTTCTCCACCTCCCGACCGAGCCGATGCTCTTCTGCAGGCGGTGGGCACTCTAAAGGCACAACGAGTGGTGACCCCCGTTCCTCTTCAGGAACAAGGTCACGGTTTTTACTCCGAATTATTTGCGATGCCAAGAAAGGACGAGTATTTCCGTCCCGTTCTGGATCTAACACGGCTCAACCAGCTCGTGAACACCAGGCGGTTCCGGATGTAATCCCCCGCTCCGTCATCGCCTCAATGTTTCAAGGAAATTTCCTAACATCGATAGACGTCAAGGATGCTTATCCCCACGTGCCGATTGATCCAGAGCTCCAGCGTTTCTACGCTTTGTTATAAGACGCGAACACCTTCAGTTCGTAACTCTGCCTTCCGGCTGGCGATAGCCCCACGGGTCTTCGCTAAGGTCATGGCAGCAGTAGTACCAGTCCTGCAATCTCAAGGTCACTCTGTGATCCCGTGTTTGGGAGATCTACTTGTCAAGGCACCCTCTTAAGGAACATGCCAACACAGCCGAACGTTGCGCTGGAGACTCTCCAGAGTTTCGGGTGGATCATCAACTTTTCAAAGTCAGATCCGACCCCGGGCCAATCACTAACATATCTAGGCATGGAGTTTCATACTCTCTCAGCGATAGTGAAGCTTCCGCTAGACAAACAGCGTTCACTACAGACAAGGCTGCAATCTCTCCTTAGGATCAGTCGCACACATTGAGACGCCTCATGCACTTCTCACGTAAGATGGTAGCAATGGCGGCAGTCCCTTTCGCGCAGTTTCATCTGCGTCCACTACAATGGGACATTCTCCGCCAATGAGACGGGAAGTCGACGCCCATCGACAGAGACGTCTCCCTTTCTCAGGCGGCCAAAGAATCTCTACGGTGGTGGCTTCTTCCCACCTCATGGTCAGAAAAAAGGTCCTTCCTACCCCCATCCTGGGCGGTAGTTACGACAGGCACGAGTCTATCAGAGTGGGGAGCAGTTTTTTCTCTGCCACAGGGCTCAAGGTACGTGGATTCAGCAAGAGTCCACCCTTCAGATCAATGTTCTGGAAATCAGAGCAGTGTATCTTGTCCTACAAGCCTTCCAGCAGTGGCTGAAAAGCAAGCACATCCGAATTCAGTCGGATATCTCCACAGCGGTGGCATACATCAACCACCACGGAAGAACACGCAGCATCCACCATATCCGCAGTTCACATCCCAGGCGTGGTAAACTAGGAAGCAGACTTCCTCAGTCGCCAGGGTATGGACGCAGGGGAATGGTTTCTTCACCCGGACGGGTTTCAGGAGATCTGTCGCCGCTGCGGGATGCCGGACGTCGACATAATGGCGTCACGGCACAACAACTTTGTTCCGGCTTCATAGCACAGTCTCACGATCATCGAGCTCTGGCGGCGGACGCCTCAGTTCAACATTGGTCGCAGTCCCGGCTACCTTATGTGTCCCACCTCTGGCATTGTTGCCCAGAGTGCTGCGCAAGATCAAGTCCGACTGTCGCCGCGCCATCCTCGTCGCTCCAGATTGGCCGAGGAGGTTGGGGTTCCCGGATCTGTGGTACCTCACGGTAGGCCAACCGTGGGCACTACCAGACCGACCAGACTTGCTGTTTCAAGGGCCCCTTTTTTCCATCTGAACTCTGCGGCCCTGAACATGACGGTGTAGCCATTGAGTCCTGGATCATAGCGTCTTCAGGATTATCTCAGGAGTGGTTGTCACCATGACGCAAGCCAAGAAGCCAACGTCCGCCAAGATCTACCACAGATCGTGGAAGATATTCTTATCTTGGTGCTCTGCTCAAGGAGTTTCTCCCTGGCCATTTGCGTCGCCTATTTTTCCTTCCTTCCTACAATCTTGGTTGGAAAATGGTTGGTCGCTCAGCTCCCTTGAAGGACAAGTCTCAGCGCTATCTGTATTTTTTCAGAAACGCCTAGCCGACTTCCGCAGGTATGCACGTTCCTGCAGGGAGTTTGTCTTCTCATCACTCCGTACAAGCGGCCATTAGAGCTCTGGAGTCTGAACAAGGTTCTAATGACTCTCTTGAAGCCGCCTTTCGAGCCTTTGAAAGTTGTTTCCCTTTTCCGTCTTTCACAGAAAGTGGCCTTTCTAGTAGCGGTCACGTCTCTTCAGAGAGTGTCCGAGCTAGCAGCGCTGTCATGCAAATCTCCATTCCTGGTCTTCACCAGGACAAGGGGGTTCGGCGTCCGATTCCGGACTTTCTCCCTAAGGTGGTATCCCACTTTCATCTCAATCAAGATATCACCTTACCTTCTTTGTGTCCTCATCCAGTCCATCAATTTGAAAAGGATTTGCATCTGTTGGATCTGGTGAGAGCACTCAGGATCTACATTCCCGCACGGCGCTCCTGTGCCGCCCGGATGCACTCTTTGTCCTTGTCGCTGGTCAGCGTAAAGGGTCGCAAGCTTCCAAATCCACCCTGACTCGGTGGATCAAGGAACCAATTCTTGAAACCTACCGTGCTGCTAGGCTCCCGGTTCCCTCAGGGCTGAATGCCCATTCTACCAGAGCCGTGGGTGCGTCCTGGGCATTACGGCACCAGGCTACGGCTCAGCAGGTGTGCCAGGTACCTACCTGGTCGAGTCTGCACACTTTTACCAAGCTTATCAGGTGCATACCTACGCTTCGGCAGACGCCAGCCTAGGTAGACAAGTCCTTCAGGCAGCGGTTGCCCACCTGTACGAAAGGGCTGTTTGACGGCCCTACCACGAGGTATTCTTTTACCCACCCAGGGACTGCTTTTGGACGTCCCAATTGTCTGGGTCTCCCAATGGAGCGACAAAGAAGAAGGGAATTTTGTTTACTTACCGTAAATTCCTTTTCTTCTAGCTCCAATTGGGAGACCCAGCGCCCGCCCTGTTTTCTTAGGGTTTTTTTCGGTACACATGTTGTTCATGTGAATGGTTGCAGTTCTCCGATGTTTCTTCGGATTGAATTGGTCTTTAAACCAGTTATTGGCTTTCCTCCTTCTTGCTTTTGCACTAAACTGGTGAGCCAGTGATCCCACTGGGGGTGTATAGCCAGAAGGGGAGGGGCCTTACACTTTTGAGTGTAATACTTTGTGTGGCCTCCGGAGGCAGTAGCTATACACCCAATTGTCTGGGTCTCCCAATTGGAGCTAGAAGAAAAGGAATTTACGGTAAGTAAACAAAATTCCCTTCTCTTATATATAGTAGAAATTTTGAAGCTAAAAACACAAATAGTCCTCTGACAAATACCCCATTCAATTTTCTCCTTTCTTTCTTCCTTCCTTCCTCTTTCTCTTCTTTCCTTTTCCTCTTTTTTTCTTTCTTGTACATATTTCTTAAAAGAAATGATTCTCAATATTTGCAAAGAAGATATAACTAAACTAATCTATATATATGTTTTACAGAAGTCTTTGCAAATGATTATTATGCATGGTAGCTCTCCTTCTAACCATTTTCCTAATCCCATTTCACCTTTCTTTTCCCAGTTTCCCCAATAAAGATCTCTCCTTCCGCCTTCCCTCCCCGGCTTACCTCCCCCTCAAACAAAAAACGCAAATGTTTGAACTGTTTATAAAGAAATTGTCTAATGTTTCTACTTTGTTCCACTAAACTAATGTAATATATAAATGTTCTAATATGTAATAATAAAAATATTGTAACCAAACTAATTATATAGTAGCATAGTATAGGGAGGAAGAAAGTACCATATTTTTCGGATTGTAAGATGCACTTTTCCTCCCAAAATGTAGGATGAAAATGAGGGGGGGTGCGTCTTACAATCTGAATGTAGCTTACCGGGAGGTGGAGAAAGGGCGCTGTACTGGCGTTGGGGGTCCTGCTTGCTGTGTGAAGCAGGGCGTTGCGAATGTTCCAGATGCTCTGTTGGCGGTGCAGACTTCAAAGGAATGGTGCCCGGAGACCGCATGTGCGCAGATGGTGCTCTCTGCTCAAGATCTCATCTGCGCATGCACTGTCTCCAGCCCATTGATCTCCCAGCAGTGAATATAAGGAAAATGGCACCCGGAGGTGGCGCGTGCACAGGTGAGATCTTGGCTTGTCGTTGAGCCGAGACTTCAATCTGCGCATCCTCCACCTCCAGCCACCATTTCTTTGAAGCCCGCACCACCGACAGAGCATCTGGGAGTGGGACACCCGCCGCACGGCCCCATATCCAGGACAGACCCCGCAGCCAGCACAGCTTCCACTGCAGAGCCTGCAGCATCGCCCTACTCCAGCACTGTCCCTGCCTCCTGTGACCCCATTTCACCACCGCTGGCCTCCCCCCCTCTAAGACACCAGGTGCGTCTTATAATTATGGGTGCGTATTATAATTCAGTGCGTCTTATAAAACGAAAATTACGGTAAATGGAGAGCTTGGAGATTTGCATAGACTATGTAAAAGTGTATACATAGACATAGAAGTGAAGATTTGGGCAGGGAAGGAGAAAATGCACACTTCTCAGCATCATTGTCTGTTACCAAGATGTAGAGGAGTATCCTCATGATGTGTATAAGGTAAAAAGGCAGGCCAGAGATGAAGCTGTGATTGTATATGAAAGCCAATCAAGTTAGCAGCATCCTGGACATAAAGTGCCCTGTAACCCCACCCCATCCTCTACCCCTAACAACAGTCCAAAAAACTGCCATTTTTTTCCTTACCCTTGCTATTTGCTTTTCTTTTTTCAGGTCAAGAACATTATCTACCATGCAGTCAAAGACGCTGTTGGCACCCTCCGAGCACACGAGTCTAAACTGGCGAGATCATAAAAAAACATAAATTTTACGCTCTTGGAAAATTGTAACAGGAGCATCATTTACGTTTTGGATTTGTCACTTCTAGAGGCAAAAGTCTAAACAGACAGGATCCATTGTACAACCCGACCACTGTTTTCTATCCAGCCTCGTCACATGTACTCTAGACGTGCCTCACTTATGCACTCGTCTGAAAGGCGGCTGATTTCTGCTGCTGCCTTCAGCTTTAACTACGTGATCTCTGGAATACTGTGCTGTTGGCACACTTCTGGACTAGGAAAATCTAGAAGAGCATGTTTGGCTTCTCGGGCATAGTTTTCCAGTCTTGGAGAAATCTACAAAACTAATTCAAGAGGAACTAACATAGTTAATACTTTAAGAAAAAAAAAAACTCTTTACGTTGCACCCAACACAATGGATAATTTAGTACGTGTCCTTGTAGTTATTTGCAATACAAAACAACTTGTTACAACCTTATTAATAGCATAGTTCAATATGCTAGCTCTAAATAAAGTGGAGGGGGCTGAATTCATGCTTTTACTGGGGAAGGCAAGGTATTGGAAATGTATTTATTAAGAACAATAGATTTGTAGCGGATCAGTTACTCTTTCATGACAGTAGACATTTTTTTAGACTTTTTGAAGATCACCTCTATTTTCCCGGCAATCCCAAAAAAGGCACATCACATGGCATTTAGTCTTCCTTTCACATTGACTCTAATTGTAGTCATTCATATGAGTGTGCGTAATGGGTAGGGTGTCAGAACCATAAAAGTGGCCAAGTGTTCGTGCTAAGAAAAGAAGCCATTACTGGCCATCTTTCCACAGTGTCTGTATTAAGTGTATATAGTTGCAGTAGCAACTTTATGCAAAATGTTCCGCACATGATCCATTTCATTTACCAGTTGTTACCCATCCAAATAAAACACTGCATTCTTAATCAGTGAAATATTTTGAGATTAATATTTGAAGCATCTAAAATCAGTAATTTTTTCTGTTTGTTTTGGGTTTTTTTTGGGGAGTTTTTCAGATTTTGGGAGGTGATCTTTTTTCCGCCTGTACTGGTGCCAGTTTGCAGGTCTGTTTATACATTCAGTTACACACGTTTTTTAAGTGAATTATTGTAGATGACTTTAATTTGACTTCCTGTACTTTGATTTTGTGAAGGGCTGACTAGGGTTTCCATGTTCTTATTAAAGTACAACGAATCTCTCGTTTTGAGTTGTTCTTTTACTGCAGTTTTTTAATCATGGCACGAGTTGTTTGCATCATTGCACTTTTCACCATAATAGTTTTTATTTCTCAACTACCAACATATTACGCAGTATTTTTTTTTTTTAATTCGGAGGGTACTTGTAAGACAACTCATAATTCAACAGATACAAAGAGGAGCGATGGTCGTGCTCGCAAGCTTACAATCTATGAGGAAATAGGGGTAACACAAAAATGGTAAAAAGTGACCGGTCCTGCCATCAATATGATAAATACGAGATTCTCATAACGCTGCATAAAATGGTCACCAGTAGAGCTGGTCGAACTCGCAAAAAACAGGGTCCGGCGGGTCCCTGCTAAATTTAAAAAAAAAAAAAAAAACATTGGGGGACACAGGATCATGGACCATGGGCGTTATGCTGCCTATCCATAGGAGGACACTAAGTAGATCCAAAAGCATAACTCCTCCTCTGCAGTATACACCCCCTTGCCGGGCCAGGCAACCTCAGTTTTAGCTTAGTGTCTGTAGGAGGCACATCCTTTCAAGGTATTGTTATTTTCTTTGTCGCTCTATTGGGAGACCCAGACAATTGGGTGTATAGGCTATGCCTCCGGAGGCCGCACAAAGTATTACACTTAAAAGTGTTAAGCCCCTCCCCTTCTGCCTATACACCCCCCGTGCTCCCACGGGCTCCTCAGTTTTTTGCTTTGTGCGAAGGAGGTCAGACATGCACGCACAGCTCCACAGATTGGTCAGCAGCAGCTGCTGACTATGTCGGATGGAAGAAAAGTGGGCCCATATAGGGCCCCCAGCATGCTCCCTTCTCACCCCACTCTTGTCGGCGGTGTTATAAGGTTGAGGTATCCATTGCGGGTACGGAGGCTGGAGCCCACATGCTGTTTTCCTTCCCCATCCCCCTCAGGGCTCTGGTGGAAGTGGGATCCTATCGGTCTCCAGGCACTGAGACCGGGCTTCATCCACAACTCCTGGGAGCCTGATGGATAGGAGCCGGGTATCGTTCAGGGACATGGCCCTGCTACTTGGAGGTACTCTGTGTCCCCGTGGGGACCGAGCACAGCAACACTCCAGCATTGCTGGGTGTGCTAGTGCACCGGGGACCGCGGCGCTGACCGGGTTAATGTGCCATTACACACTCAGCATCGCTGAGTGTGTTTATGTAGGGAGACTACCGCGCTGACCGCCGCCGCCATGTTTAACACTGAGGCGCGGCTGGGACTTGTAGTGCGCCGGGGACTTCCACGCGGCCGCGCTTTTACGGCGGCCGCGTTTATTACTCGAGTCCCCGGCTTTTTGCGGCCTAGTCTTTCTTCCTCCCGCCCACAGCCCTGACAAGCAGGGGAAGGGCGGGACGCTGCACAGGACGAGCAGCACTGAGGGCTGGAGCATGCTTTGCATACTCCACTCCCCTCACTGTGCACAGTGCAGGCACCAGCTCCCGCACTTTCTGGGTCACGCCCACGGCTCCCTCCTCTCCTCAGGACATTCCTGTCAGCTCCTTGAACGCTGCAGAGGGGGACAAATTCTGACAGACCCAGGCAGGGACCCTGGTGGCCTCACAACCGCTTTAAGCGGGGGGCATGCAGCATCTGTGGTGCTAGCCACATTTCTGCAGGAGTGTAATTTTAAATTATATGTTTATAAGATATACTTTACACTTTATGGTGCACAGTTGATTCTGGATATATATATTGTGTTGCTCAAGGAAGACAACAGCATGGCGCCCATAAAAGACAGGAGTGCCAAACACAGGCTTACTATGCTGCCTGCGCCGCATGTACGACCCCGCTACCGGCAGGATCCACTGAGCAATCCAGACCGGTATCTCAGCACAGGGGCACTGTTGAATCATTGCTCCCTGGCCCCCCTCAGTTGGACCAGCAAGGTCCCCCCGGGGTGTCTCATAGATCCCAGAGTGAGGTCTCTGATACAGACCCCAGCCCCTGACCGACTAAGCGAGCTCGCTGGGAAATCCCCTCGACATCTTCATATTGGTCAGGGTCTCAGCGGGGGAACCTCTGGTTGATGAAGCGGAGATAGTTGATCAGGATTCTGATCCTGAGGCCGCTCTCAATCTTGATACACCTGACGGGGACGCCATATTGAACGATCTTATTGCGTCCATCAATCAAATGCTGGATATTTCTCCCTCAGTTCCTCCAGTGGAGGAGTCAGCTTCTCAGCAGGAGAAATTCCGTTTCAGGTTTCCCAAGCGTACACTGAGCATGTTTCTGGACCACTCTGATTTCAGAGAGGCAGTCCAGAATCACCGTGCCTGTCCTGATAAGCGTTTTTTTTTCTTTGTCGCTCCATTGGGAGACCCAGACAATTGGGGTGTATAGCTACTGCCTCCGGAGGCCACACAAAGTATTACACTCAAAAGTGTAAGGCCCCTCCCCTTCTGGCTATACACCCCCAGTGGGATCACTGGCTCACCAGTTTTGTGCTTTGTGCGAAGGAGGTCAGACATCCACGCATAGCTCCACTGTTTAGTCAGCAGTAGCTGCTGACTATGTCGGATGGAAGAAAAGAGGGCCCATACTAGGGTCCCCAGCATGCTCCCTTCTCACCCCACTTTTGTCGGAGGTGTTTGTTAAGGTTGAGGTACCCATTGCGGGTACGGAGGCTGGAGCCCACATGCTGCTTTCCTTCCCCATCCCCTTTCGGCTCTGGGTGAAGTGGGATCATATCGGTCTCCAGGCACTGAGGCCGTGCTCCATCCACAGCTCCTGGGAATCTGCTGGACATGGAGCTGAGTATCCTCAGGGACATGGCCCTGCTACGTTGAGGTACTCTGTGTCCCTGTGGGGACCGCGCACGGACACACGGCAGCATTGCTGGGTGTGTTAGTGCGCCAAGGGACGGCGGCGCTGCCCGCACTAGTGCCATCGCACACTACAGCTTGCTGGGTGTGTTAGTGTATTAGGGGACTACCGCGCTAACCGCCGTTGCCATTTTTATTTCGGGCGCGGCTGGGACTTGTGGTGCGCCGGGGACTTCCGCGCCGACCAAGGCTTATATGCCGGCCGCGCTTATCACTCGAGTCCCCGGCTTGCGCGGCCTAGTCTCACTTCGTTTCCGCCCACAGACCTGCCAGTCAGGGTAGGGGCGTGACGCTGCACAGCACGGCAGCGCTGAGAGCTGGAGTATGCTTTGCATACTCCACCCCTCTCACTGTGTGCACTGTGAAACCGGCAGCGCTGAGAGCTGGAGTATGCTTTGCATACTCCACCCCTCTCACTGTGTACACTGTGAAGCCGGATTCCCGCATTTTCTCAGGCACGCCCACGGCTTCCTCCTCTACACAGGACGCCGGCAGCCATTCTTGTCAGTGTTTTCTGTAGCGACAGAAGAGACAAGTTTAGGAATCCCTGGCAGGGATTCGGATAGTCACACAACCGCTGTGACCAGGCGTTAAGCAGCACCTGTGGGGCTGACTCCACTAGTGCCGAAGTGCACATATACATATATGCTTATTCACTATGCATTGCACTGTTTAGCTGCATTTTTGTATATACCCTCCTTGATTGTGCGGAGGACATAACAGCATATTGTCTGTGTAAAACAGAGGTGCAGAAGCACATGTTTTCTATGCAGCCGGTACAGCATGTACGGCTATATGGCCGGCAGTGTACATAGACCCCCATTGTATACTACCTACGGAGTCTCTGCTAATCGTCCAGGACATGGGGACGGAGCCTGCAGTATTTACTGACAGATTTTCTGAGACTATGGCTATGATACTAGAAGCCTTGCAGTCCAGACAAGTCTCTCAAATCCATGGCCACTGTTCATTCATTATCCATGGTCCCCCTCAGTGGGAACAACTTTGAGCTCCGAGGGTGTCATGTGCTTCCCAGAGTGACGGCTCTGACACGGACGACAGTCCCAGACAGCCTGAGAGGCTCACTATGAGCGGCCCTCGACTTCATCACACTAGTCAGGGTCCCAGCAAGCGGACTCTCTGTGTGATGTGGCGGAGGTAGCTGCTCAAGATCTAATTCTGAGACCGCTCTCAATCTGGATACACCTGATGGTGACGCCATAGTCAATAATCTCATAGCGTCCATCAATAGAATGTTAGTTATTTCTCCCCCAGCTCCTCCAGTGGAAGAGTCAGCTTCATAGCAGGAGAAATTCCATTCACGTATCCCAAGCGTAAATTAAATACTTTCCTTGACCACCCTGACTTTACACAGGCAGTCCAGGAACACCACGCTTATCCAGTTAAGCGCGTCTCCAAACGGCTGAGGATACACGTTATCCCTACCCCCTGACGTGGGCAATGGCTGGACCCAGTGTCCCAAGGGGCATCCTCCAATCTCCAGCTTGCAGCTAGATCCATAGTTGCAGTGGAAGATGGGGGCTGCACTTAAAGATGCCACTGACAGACAGAGGGATCTCTAGTCGAAATCCATCTATGAGGCTATCGGCGCGCTGTTAGCTCCAGCATTCGCAGCCGTAGAGGCACTCCAAGCTAATTCAGCTCGTCTTACACAGATGGACACGGTCACACGTACATCTGTTCCGCAAGTGTCATCCTTAACCACTCAAATGTCTGCATTTGCGTCTTATGCGATTAATGCTGTCCTAGACTCTACGACCCGTACGGCAGTGGCGTCCGCTAACTCCGTGGTTTTACGCAGGGCCTGGGTGTTAACTGGATGGAAGGCAGATTCTGCTTCCAAAAAAGGGCTTAACCAGTTTGCCTTGTTCTGCTGACCGACTGTTTAGTGTGCGTGAGATGTAATCATTAAACAGTTCAGGAGTAAGGATTCTTCCTTACCTCAGCCCAGACAAAACAAACCCCAACATACCAAGGGACAGTCGGGGTTTTCGGTCTTTTCAAGGCTCGGGCAGGTCCATTTCTCCTCGTCCAAAGAGGACTCAAAAGGATCAGAGGAGCTCAGTTTCTTGGCGGGCTCAGTCACGCCCAAAAAAGACAGCCTGAAAACCCGCTTCCAAGAGGCTTCCTCATGACTTGCGGCCTCCTCTCTCCGTATCCTCGGTCGGTAGCAGGCTCTCCCGCCTTGGCGATATTTAGCTGTCACAGGTCAAAGACCGTTGGGTGAGAGACATTCTGTCTCACGGGTACAGGATAGAGTTCAGTTCTCGTCCTCCAACTCAATTCTTCAGAACTTCTCCACCTCCCGACCGAGCCGATGCTCTTCTGCAGGCGGTGGGCACTCTAAAGGCACAACGAGTGGTGACCCCCGTTCCTCTTCAGGAACAAGGTCACGGTTTTTACTCCGAATTATTTGCGGTGCCAAGAAAGGACGAGTATTTCCGTCCCGTTCTGGATCTAACACGGCTCAACCAGCTCGTGAACACCAGGCGGTTCCGGATGTAATCCCCCCGCTCCGTCATCGCCTCAATGTTTCAAGGAAATTTCCTAACATCGATAGACGTCAAGGATGCTTATCCCCACGTGCCGATTGATCCAGAGCTCCAGCGTTTCTACGCTTTGTTATAAGACGCGAACACCTTCAGTTCGTAATTCTGCCTTCCGGCTGGCGATAGCCCCACGGGTCTTCGCTAAGGTCATGGCAGCAGTAGTACCAGTTCTGCAATCTCAAGGTCACTCTGTGATCCCGTATTTGGGAGATCTACTTGTCAAGGCACCCTCTTAAGGAACATGCCAACACAGCCGAACGTTGCGCTGGAGACTCTCCAGAGTTTCGGGTGGATCATCAACTTTTCAAAGTCAGATCCGACCCCGGGCCAATCACTAACATATCTAGGCATGGAGTTTCATACTCTCTCAGCGATAGTGAAGCTCCCGCTAGACAAACAGCGTTCACTACAGACAAGGCTGCAATCTCTCCTTAGGATCAGTCGCACACATTGAGACGCCTCATGCACTTCTCACGTAAGATGGTAGCACTGGCGGCAGTCCCTTTCGCGCAGTCTCATCTGCGTCCACTACAATGGGACATTCTCCGCCAATGAGACGGGAGGTCGACGCCCATCGACAGAGACGTCTCCTTTTCTCAGGCGGCCAAAGAATCTCTACGGTGGTGGCTTCTTCCCACCTCATGGTCAGAAAAAAGGTCCTTCCTACCCCCATCCTGGGCGGTAGTTACGACAGGCACGAGTCTATCAGAGTGGGGAGCAGTTTTTCTCTACCACAGGGCTCAAGGTACGTGGATTCAGCAAGAGTCCACCCTTCAGATCAATGTTCTGGAAATCAGAGCAGTGTATCTTGTCCTACAAGCCTTCCAGCAGTGGCTGAAAAGCAAGCACATCCGAATTCAGTCGGATATCTCCACAGCGGTGGCATACATCAACCACCACGGAGGAACACGCAGCCGGCAAGCCTTCCAGGAAGCCGGCGGATTCTAACGTGGGTGGAAGACACGGCATCCACCATATCCGCAGTTCACATCCCAGGCGTGGTAAACTGGGAAGCAGGCTTCCTCAGTCGCCAGGGTATGGACGCAGGGGAATGGTTTCTTCACCCGGACGGGTTTCAGGAGATCTGTCGCCGCTGATGGATGCCGGACGTCGACATAATGGCGTCACGGCACAACAACATTGTCCCGGCTTCATAGCACAGTCTCACGATCATCGAGCTCTGGCGGCGGACGCCTCAGTTCAACATTGGTCGCAGTCCCGGCTACCTTATGTGTCCCACCTCTGGCATTGTTGCCCAGAGTGCTGCGCAAGATCAAGTCCGACTGTCGCCGCGCCATCCTCGTCGCTCCAGATTGGCCGAGGAGGTCGGGGTTCCCGGATCTGTGGTACCTCACGGTAGGCCAATCGTGGGCACTACCAGACCGACCAGACTTGCTGTTTCAAGGGCCCTTTTTTCCATCTGAACTCTGCGGCCCTGAACATGACGGTGTAGCCATTGAGTCCTGGATCCTAGCGTCTTCAGGATTATCTCAGGAGTGGTTGTCACCATGACGCAGGCCAAGAAGCCAACGTCCGCCAAGATCTACCACAGATCGTGGAAGATATTCTTATCTTGGTGCTCTGCTCAAGGAGTTTCTCCCTGACCATTTGCATCGCCTATTTTTCCTTCCTTCCTACAATCTTGGTTGGAAAATGGTTGGTCGCTCAGCTCCCTTAAAGGACAAGTCTCAGCGCTATCTGTATTTTTTCAGAAACGTCTAGCCGACTTCCGCAGGTACGCACGTTCCTGCAGGGAGTTTGTCTTCTCATCACTCCGTACAAGCGGCCGTTAGAGCTCTGGAGTCTGAACAAGGTTCTAATGACTCTCTTGAAGCCGCCTTTCGAGCCTTTGAAAGTTGTTTCCCTTTTCCGTCTTTCACAGAAAGTGGCCTTTCTAGTAGCGGCCACGTCTCTTCAGAGAGTGTCCGAGCTAGCAGCGCTGTCATGCAAATCTCCATTCCTGGTCTTCACCAGGACAAGGGGGTTCGGCGTCCGATTCCGGACTTTCTCCCTAAGGTGGTATCCCACTTTCATCTCAATCAAGATATCACCTTACCTTCCTTGTGTCCTCATCCAGTTCATCAATTTGAAAAGGATTTGCATCTGTTGGATCTGGTGAGAGCACTCAGGATCTACATTCCCGCACGGCGCTCCTGTGCCGCCCGGATGCACTCTTTGTCCTTGTCGCTGGTCAGCGTAAAGGGTCGCAAGCTTCCAAATCCACCCTGACTCGGTGGATCAAGGAACCAATTCTTGAAACCTACCGTTCTGCTAGGCTCCCGGTTCCCTCAGGGCTGAATGCCCATTCTACCAGAGCCGTGGGTGCGTCCTGGGCATTACGGCACCAGGCTACGGCTCAGCAGGTGTGCCAGGCACCTACCTGGTTGAGTCTGCACACTTTTACCAAGCATTATCAGGTGCATACCTACGCTTCGGCAGATGCCAGCCTAGGTAGACAAGTCCTTCAGGCGGCGGTTGCCCACCTGTACGAAAGGGCTGTTTGACGGCCCTACCACGAGGTATTCTTTTACCCACCCAGGGACTGCTTTTGGACGTCCCAATTGTCTGGGTCTCCCAATGGAGCGACAAAGAAGAAGGGAATTTTGTTTACTTACCGTAAATTCCTTTTCTTCTAGCTCCAATTGGGAGACCCAGCACCCGCCCTGTTTTCTTAGGGTTTTTTTCGGTACACATGTTGTTCATGTGAATGGTTGCAGTTCTCCGATGTTTCTTCGGATTGAATTGGTCTTTAAACCAGTTATTGGCTTTCCTCCTTCTTGCTTTTGCACTAAACTGGTGAGCCAGTGATCCCACTGGGGGTGTATAGCCAGAAGGGGAGGGGCCTTACACTTTTGAGTGTAATACTTTGTGTGGCCTCCGGAGGCAGTAGCTATACACCCCAATTGTCTGGGTCTCCCAATTGGAGCTAGAAGAAAAGGAATTTACGGTAAGTAAACAAAATTCCCTTCTTTTTTTCTAAGCGCCTTAAGGATACACGTTATCCTGTTCCCCTGACGTGGTCAAAGGTTGGACTCAGTGTCCCAAGGTGGATCCTAGCCTGGCGGCTAGATCCATACTTGCAGTGGAAGATGGGGCTTCACTCAAAG
The DNA here is from genome assembly GCF_048569485.1 of Anomaloglossus baeobatrachus. Taxonomy (NCBI): domain Eukaryota; kingdom Metazoa; phylum Chordata; class Amphibia; order Anura; family Aromobatidae; genus Anomaloglossus; species Anomaloglossus baeobatrachus. Next base: position 220,938,606 of record NC_134356.1, read on the forward strand.
ATGCCACTCACAGGCAGATGGAGCTCTGGTTGAAATCCAGCTATGAAGCTATCGGCGCTTCTTTTGCCCCAGCATTTGCAGCCGTATGGGTGCTACAAGCTATCAGCAGGTCAAGCGCAAATTGACGCAGCCACACAGACGTCGGCATTTGCGTCTTACGCTATTAATGCTGTCCTGGTCTCTGCGAGCCGTACGGCGGTTGCATCCGCCAATTCGGTGGTACTCCACAGGGCCTTGTGGCTACGGAAATGGAAGGCAGATTCTGCTTCCAAAAAAGCGCTTAACCAGTTTGCCAATTTCTGGCGACCGATTGTTTGGCGAACGTTTGGATGAAATCGTCAAACAATCTAAGGGAAAGGATACATCCTTACCCCAGCCCAAACCGAACATACCCCAACAGAGGAAGGGGCAGTCGAGGTTTCGGTCCTTTCGGGGCGCGGGCAGGTCCCAATTCTCCTCGTCCAAAAGGCCTCAGAAAGATCAAGGGCACTCCGATTCATGGCGGTCTAAGTCACGTCCTGAAAGACCACCGGAGGTGCCGCTACCAAAGCGGCTTCTTCATGGCTTTCGGTCTCCTCAATCCGCATCCTCGGTCGGTGGCAGGCTCTCCCGCTTTTGCGACACCTGGCTGCCAAGGGTAAAAGACCGTTGGGCGAGAGACATTCTGTCTCACGGTTACAAGTTAGAGTTCGCCTCTCGTCCCCCGACTCGATTCTTCAGGTCATCCCCGCCTCCCGAGCGAGCCAAGGCTCTTCTGCAGGCGCTGGGCACTCTGAGGGCAGAAGGAGTGGTGGTCCCTGTTCCTCTTCAGCAACAGGGTCAAGGTTTTTTCCACCAACCTGTTTGTGGTTACAAAGAAGGACGGGTCTTTCCGTCCTGTCCTGGACCCGTAACTGCTCAACAAACACGTAAAGACCAGGTGGTTCCGGATGGAATCCCTCCGCTCCGTCATCGCCTCAATGTCCCCAGGAGATTTCCTTGCATCGATCGATATCGAAGATGCTTATCTCCACGTACCGGTTGCTCCAGAGCACCAACGCTTCTTGCACTTCACCATAGGAGACGAACACCTGCAGTTCGTGGCACTGCAGTTCGGCCTGGCTACAGCCACGGGTTTTCACCAAGGTTAGGGCTCCCGTAGTAGCGGTCCTCCACTCTCAGGGTCACTCGGTGATCCCTTACTTGGACGATCTGCTGATCAAGGCACCCTCTCAAGAGGCATGCCAACACAGCCCCGACGCTTCTCTGGAGGCTCTCAAGAGTTTCGGGTGGATCATCAATTTTCCAAAGTCAAATCTGACACCAGCCCAATCGCTGACATATCTTGGCATGGAGTTTCATACCCTATCAGCGATAGTGAAGCTTCCGCTGATCAAGCAGCGTTCACTACAGAAAGGGGTGCAATCTCTCCTTCAAGGTCAGGCACACACCTTGAGGGGCCTCATGCACTTCCTGGGGAAGATGGTGGCAGCAATGGAGGCAGTCCCTTTCGCGCAGTTTCACCTGCGTCCTCTTCATTGGGACATCCTAACCAAAGCTTCCCTTCGGGGGTGGCTTTCTTCCCACTTCTTTATCGCATGGGAAATCCTTCCTACCCCCATCCTGGGAGGTGGTCACGACGGACGCGAGTCTGTCAGGGTGGGGAGCAGTCTTTCTCCGCCACAGGGCTCAGGGTACGTGGACTCAGCAAGAGTCCTCGCTTCAGATCAATGTTCTGGAGATCAGGGCAGTGTATCTTGCCCTAAAAGTGTTCCAGCAGTGGCTGGAAGGCAAGCAGATCCGAATTCAGTCGGACAACTCCACAGTGGTGGCTTACATCAACCACCAAGGCGGAACACGCAGTCGGCAAGCCTTCCAGGAAGTCCGGCGGATTTTGATGTGGGTGGAAGCCACTGCCTCCACCATCTCCGCAGTTCACATCCCGGGCGTCGAAAACTGGGAAGCAGACTTTCTCAGTCGCCAGGGCATGGACGCAGGGGAATGGTCCCTTCACCCGGACGTGTTTCAGGAGATCTGTTGCCGCTGGGGGAGGCCGGAAGTCGACCTAATGGCGTCCCGGCACAACAACAAGGTCACGGCATTCATGGCACGATCTCACGATCACAGAGCTCTGGCGGCAGACGCCTTAGTTCGGGATTGGTCGCAGTTTCAACTCTCTTATGTGTTTCCTCCGCTGGCACTGTTGACCAGAGTGTTACGCACGATCAGGGCCGACTGCCGCCGCGCCATCCTCGTCACTCCAGACTGGCCGAGGAGGTCGTGGTACCCGGATCTGTGGCATCTCACGGTCGGCCAAACGTGGGCACTACCAGACCGACCAGACTTGCTGTCTCAAGGGCCGTTTTTCCATTTGAATTCTGCGGCCCTCAACCTGACACTGTGGCCATTGAGTCCTGGATCTTAGCGTCTTCAGGATTATCTCAAGAGGTCATTGCCACTATGAGACAGGTTAGGAAACCAACGTCCGCCGAGATCAACCACAGGACGTGGAAAATTTTCCTGTCATGATGCTCTGCTGGGGGTTTTTCTCCCTGGCCTTTGGCCTTGCCCACTTTTCTGTCCTTCCTTCAATCTGGACTGGAAAAGGGTTTGTCGCTCGGCTCCCTTAAGGGACAAGTCTCAGCGCTCTCTGTGTTGTTTCCAGAAGCGCCTAGCCAGACTTCCACAGGTACGCACGTTCCTGCAGGGGGTTCGTCACATCGTTCCTCCTTACAAGCGGCCGTTAGAACCCTGGGATCTGAACAGGGTGCTGATGGTTCTTCAGAAACCACCATTCGAGCCAATGAGGGATATTTCTCTCTCACGCCTTTCGCAGAAAGTGGTTTTTCTAGTAGCAGTCACTTCACTTCGCAGAGTGTCTGAGCTAGCTGCACTGTCATGCAAAGCTCCCTTCCTGGTGTTTCACCAGGACAAGGTGGTTCTGCGTCCGGTTCCGGAATTTCTCCCTAAGGTGGTATCCCCCTTTCATCTCAATCAGGATATCTCCTTACCTTCTTTTTGTCCTCATCCAGTTCACCAATGTGAAAAGGATTTGCACTTGTTAGATCTGGTGAGAGCACTCAGACTCTACATTTCTCGTACGGCGCCCCTGTGCCGCTCGGATGCACTCTTTGTCCTTGTCGCTGGCCAGCGTAAAGGGTCACAGGCTTCCAAATCAACCCTGGCTCGGTGGATCAAGGAGCCAATTATCGAAGCTTACCGTTCGGCTGGGCTTCCGGTTCCCTCAGGGCTGAAGGCCCATTCTACCAGAGCCGTGGGCGCGTCCTGGGCTTTGAGGCACCAGGCTACGGCTCAGCAGGTGTGTCAGGCGGCTACCTGGTCGAGCCTGCACACTTTCACAAAGCACTATCAGGTGCATACCTATGCTTCGGCGGATGCCAGCCTAGGTAGACGAGTCCTTCAGGCGGCGGTTGCCCACCTGTAGGAAGAGGCCGTTTTTACGGCTCTCTTACGAAGTATTATTTTACCCACCCAGGGACTGCTTTTGGACGTCCCAATTGTCTGGGTCTCCCAATAGAGCGACAAAGAAGAAGGGAATTTTGTTTACTTACCGTAAATTCCTTTTCTTCTAGCTCTAATTGGGAGACCCAGCACCCGCCCCTGTTTTTTTGTGTACACATGTTCATGTTGAATGGTTTCAGTTCTCCGATATTCCTTCGGATTGAAGTTACTTTAAACCAGTTTATAATTCTTTTTCCTCCTTCTTGCTTTTGCACCAAAACTGAGGAGCCCGTGGGAGCACGGGGGGTGTATAGGCAGAAGGGGAGGGGCTTAACACTTTTAAGTGTAATACTTTGTGCGGCCTCCGGGGGCATAGCCTATACACCCAATTGTCTGGGTCTCCCAATTAGAGCTAGAAGAAAAGGAATTTACGGTAAGTAAACAAAATTCCCTTCTTTTGAGGGCGACGGTTTCCCTTTGGGACCGATCTCCCAATACCATCAACGGGCGGGAACGCGGAGTGTCGTCTCCACGTACCCCCTCCTGCGACGCTGGATGCTGGGCTGCCTTTTACTGGAAGACGGGTCCCACAGACACCGATTTTCCAGAGCCCAGGGCAGAGGCTCAATTCCTCAGCCCCTCTTTACAAGCTCTGAGTTGAACATGGCACCTGTGTGGCTGGACACAGCAAGCTGACTCTGCTGTTTCCACTGCCTGGACTGAGGCAGCGTTAAGGTGAGATCCCCCCTGACTGGTTTCCCAGACAAAGGGAGAAAAGACGGTGCAGGGAAGGCTCCCAGGACTACTGAATTTACAGTATTTATTATGAGAAAGTCCCTTGCTGATTGCATGGAGGAGAGCCCCAGGGATCCTGAACACAGTGTTAATTTTTCTCTAGCTGCGTGCTGGCTGGCTGGAGGAGGGGGAAGTCCCTCGCTGTTTGCAGAAAATCCTGCACAGATAATTTACGGTGGCGGGGGGAGGGCCCAGAGATCAGGAACTCACACTGTTTATTTGCTCTGCTTATTTACTCTAGCTGTGTGCTCTGATTGCAGGAAAGCCGGCAGAGATAATCCACCAAGCTGTGTGCTGACTGGAGGGAGGGGGAGAAAAATTCACAGAAGCTCCCTTCCCGCCGTTTTTTGCTACCGACAGCAGGGGGGCACACTGACTTCTTCTTGGCGCTCTTTTAGCGCTAAGCCCTGCCCCCCGTGGGCCGCGATAAGCCCCGCCCCCCAGGAAAGCATGCGAAGTTCTCCACAGAGCTTACTCCTTCCTGAGGACGCAGGGCCATCGGCTGATTCTGGTGAGGTACTTGCTTCACTTGTAGCTCTGCTGAGCATTGCTCCCCCTCCTGGCATACTCCTATTAGGAACATGTAGAATTCTAAGGGTACTAAGAGATTATTCAGCCTGCACTGCCTGCCACGCTGAGCTACCACGTAAACTCTCTGAGTCCTGTGCCCCTATAGCCCCACTAAACCCCACCGCCGCAACAGTCAGCCCAGAGCCTAGGGCTCCCAGCCCACCGGAATGGGCACAGTTTCTGTCCCAGTCCATGGAAAAACTGTCACAGAACCTGGTTCTGGCTATACAATGTTGTCCTCCACACCCTTCTGGGCCCCTGGACGGAACGCAGCCTGAGGATACCCCTATGGAGGATCCTTCTGAGGTAATCCGGGCACATGCTTCACCGGTTGCAGGGATCAGGAAAAGAGCACACGGCCGAGTGTCTCCAGCACTCTCTCATGGCCCCCATGACTCTCCCTCGGGAGCACACAGGGCAGGCTCTCTCCCACACGCTCCACGGCTTCTGAAGAGCTGGAGGAGGGAGAATGCTGTTTGTACCAGGAGGATTCCTTGGTTTCATCCTCTCCAGATGATCAAACTGCAATAGACTCCCTTATAGCAGCAGTCAACCAAACTCTGCATGTGGAAGATCCCCCATCCACTACCACTGAGCATGTGGTCTCCTTTAAGAGGGCAAGGAAACCCCGAAAGGTTTTCGCTGATAACCCAGAGTTTCAGGTTATCCTCACAAAGCAAAGGGAGAAGCCTGACAGGCGTTTCGGTAACCGAAAACTCATGGAGTCCCGGTACCCTTTTGCCTCATCTGCCCCTAAGGGCTGGGTCGACCCCCCCGGTCTCCCGCCTTGCCACAAAGACGCTCCTGTCTTTACCCGATGGTTCCTCCATCAAGGACCCGACAGACAGACAGGTGGAGCACCTCGCCCGCTCTGCTTTTGAGGCTGCAGGTTCCTCCCTCTCGCCCTCCTTTGCCTCTGTGTGGGTCGCAAAGTCGATCTCGGTCTGAGCAGAATCCCTTAACACTTCGCTTGAGGAATCCCAGTTCACTCATACCTTCACAGAGGTAACAGCTCAAATTGCCGCTGCGGCGGAGTACCTCATGCAGGCCTCCATGGACGCTGCTACCTGCTCAGCGTTTGCCGCCTCAAATACCATAGCCATCCATAGAGCTCTCTGGCTCCGACAATGGCGAGCGGACTCTGCCTCCAAGAAGTCTCTCACGGGCCTTCCCTTTTTTCCAGACCGATGGTTTGGCGAACGTCTGGACAAGCTCATTTCTGACGCCACGAGAGGAAAGAGTAACTCCCTCCCCCATCTGAAGTCCAAGACGACCTTCACCAGACGTCCACAGTCCTCGTTCCGCTCCTTCGGAACTCATTGGTTGGTCGACATCCCGTGCTGTCCCCGCCACCAGCCGCGGACTACGCAGGGACCGACCTTCTCAGCTCTCCCCGAAACCCACTTCGTCATGGCAGCCTAGACCGAAACCGTCCAGGACTAGGGAGACTCGTCCACGACGTTTTTCCCCCCTCATGACTCCTTCAGCGCCCTGGAAGACACTCTCATTGTAGGAGGTCGACTGCGGCTCTTTCAACACATCTGGGCTGCCACCTCAGACGACAAATGGGTGCGAGACCTTGTGTCTTCCGGTTACCGGGACCCGACCCCCGAGTCGGTTCTTTCAAACCCCCCAAAGACTCGAAAACGACGCAAAGCTTTTTTCTCAGCAATCCACTCGCTCCAAACAGCAGGAGTGATAATACCTGTCCCGGACGACGAGAAGTTCAGGAATTTTTATTCCAACCTCTTTGTGGCCCCCAAAAAGGATGGGTCAGTTCGACCCATCCTGGACCTCAAACACCTGAACAAACATGTGCACGTAGGGAGATTCAGAATGGAGTCCCTAAGGTCCATTATTGCATCCATGGTTGAAGGGGAATTCCTCGCCTTAGACATCAAGGACGCGTACCTGCACATACCCATCCCCCCAGATCACCAAAAGTTCCTCCGCTTCGCAGTTCAGGACTCCCACTTTCAATTCGTAGCTCTACCCTTCGGCCTTGCCACCGCACCAAGGGTCTTCACCAAAGTCATGGCGGCCGCCATGAGCGTCCTTCACGCCAGGGGAGTAGTCGTTCTCCCTTACTTGGACAACCTCCTCATCAAGGCCCCCTCCTTCCGCGACTGCTCAACCAGCGTACAGATCACTGTGGACACCCTATCCCACTTAGGGTGGCTAGTGAATCTAGACAAATCATCCCTGATCCCATCACGATCCATCACCTTCCTGGGCATGTCGATGGACACCCGTCGGGGCTTGATCTATCTCCCCCTCGACAAGGCGATCGCTCTTCAACGAGCGGTACGCTGCCTTTTAGGTCCTCCGTCTCGCTCCATTCGATTCAGCATGAAGGTGCTCGGCAGAATGGTGGCGGCTATGGAAGCAGTAACCTTTGCTCAACTGCACCTCCGCCCACTGCAGCTAGCCCTTCTAGCGGCCTGGGACAAGAGTCCCTTCTCCCCGGACAGACATCTTCACCTGACGCCTTCAGTCAGGTACGCACTCCGCTGGTGGCTTCGGTCCTCATCCCTATCGAAGGGGAGATCTTTTCTCCCAGTGAACTGGCTGGTCCTGACCACGGACGCCAGCCTCCTAGGCTGGGGAGCAGTGTACCGGCACCACACTGCTCAAGGACGTTGGACGCCCTAGGAGTCTTCCCTACCCATAAACATCCTGGAAATCTGCGCGATCTTCCTTGCGCTCAGGGCATTCTGCCCTCTGCTAGCGGGTCATCAGATTTGAGTCCAATCGGACAATGCGACAGCTGTAGCCTACGTCAATCGGCAGGGGGACACCTGCAGCAAGGCAGCTTATCTCGAGGCCCACAGGATCCTCAGCTGGGCCGAATCGACAGGGTCAGTGATATCAGCGGTACACATACCGGGAGTAGAGAACTGGGCAGCAGACTTCTAAGTCGCCAAGGCCTGGCCGCTGGAGAGTGTTCTCTCCACCCAGAAGTGTTCCTACACATCTGCACTCGCTGGGGTACACCAGACGTGGATCTAATGGCCTCAAGGTTGAACGCAAAGGTACCCGTGTTCATAGCCAGGTCACGCGATCCGCAGTCCATCGGCGCGGATGCTCTAGTCTGCTCCTGGCACCACTTCCGCCTGCCTTACATATTTCCACCTCTACCTCTGCTGCCGCGGGTAATCAGGAAAATCAAGGCAGAGGGAGTCCTGGTGATACTGATAGCACCGGACTGGCCCAGGCGCGCCTGGTACGCCGAATTAGTACAAATGCTCGTAGACGTACCGTGGCGCCTTCCAGACATCCCAGACTTGCTGACCCAAGGGCCCATTTCCCATCAGAACTCCAGAGCCCCGAAGCTGACGGCATGGCCATGGAGACCTGGGTATTAATAAGAGCAGGATTCTCCCCCGCAGTTATCTCCACCATCATCAGCGCCCGAAAACCTGCTTCATCCCGCATTTACCACCGTACGTGGAAAATCTTCCTTTCATGGTGCAGGGAAACTAACGTTCAGCCTCTGCCTTTGGCCATCCCCAGAATTCTCGATTTTCTGCAGGTCGGCTCTCAGTTCCCTTAAAGGCCAGGTCTCAGCGCTCTCAATCTTCTACCAATGCCTCCTGGCTCAAAAACCGCAGGTCAAGACCTTCCTCCAGGGCGTTTTCCCATCTTGTTCCCCCATACAAACGGCCGCTGGGGACCCATGGGACCTCAATCTCGTTCTGGACTGTCTCCAGAGTTCCCCCTTTGAACCTCTCAAGGAATCCTCCCTTGCTCTTCTGTCCTGGAAGGTAACGTTCCTGGTGGCAATTACGTCCATCAGACGGGTTTCGGAGCTAGCAGCAATCTCTTGCCGCAAGTTTTTTTTCGGATTTTTCACCAGGACAAGGTGGTTCCGCGCCCCCTTCCGGATTTTCTTCCAAAGGTTCCTTCCCTGTTTCATTTGAACGAGGACATTGTTCTGCCTTCCTTTTGTCCACACCCAGTTCATAGGGTGGAAAGGTCTCTGCATTCGTTAGACCTCGTCAGAGCTCTCAGATATTACATATCCAGGACAGCCCCCTTTAGGAAAACAGACTCTTTGTTCATCATTCCTGAGGGGCCTAAGAAGGGACAGGCAGCTTCAAAGGCGACTCTGGCTCGCTGGATTCGCTCTGCGATCCAGGAAGTCTACCGCTTGCAACTCAAGCCCATTCCTAGTGGGCTGCGGGCTCATTCCACGTCAGCAGTTGGCGCTTCGCGGGCCATTCGGTATCAGTCTTCAGTGGAACAGGTGTGTAAGGCTGCGACCTGGTCTAGCCTACATACGTTTTCAAAGCATTACAGAGTCCATACCCAGGTTTTCAGCTGAGGCAAATCTGGGTAGGACAATTCTGCAAACGGCAGTAGAGCACCTTCTCTCAGTAGGTGCTCCAGGCTGTCTGGGACTGGTTCCTAGTCCTTGGTTTGCTTTGTCTTGTTTTTATTTTTCCCACCCATGGACTGCTTTAGGACGTCCCATGGTCCTGTGTCCCCCAATGAGGCGTCAGAGAAAAACGGATTTTTGTGTACTCACCGTAAAATCGTTTTCTCTTAGCCATCATTGGGGGACACAGCACCCACCCTGTTGCCCTGTTGGGCCTTGGGTCTCTCAGTACCTTATTTGGGTATGACTTTTTTTCTCATGTTCCTGTGTTGAGATAAGTTTTTACTGGCTTTTTCTCCTACTGCTTGTGTACTAAAACTGAGGTTGCCTGGCCCGGCCAGGGGGTGTATACTGCAGAGGAGGAGCTATGCTTTTACATCTACTTAGTGTCCTCCTATGGATAGACAGCATAACACCCATGGTCCTGTGTCCCCCAATGATGGCTAAGAGAAAACGATTTTATGGTGAGTACACCAAAATCCGTTTTTCCCCATAATCTTAAGCATACAGCATCTTCACTCCATCACACTATTTTCACTATCTCCTTCCCTATATTTCTGTGTAACTCTGATTCTCCACTTGCTGAATTGAAGGTGGAAGTGGGCCCCCATACCTCCTGGGCCTGTGTATGGCTTCACAGGTAGCACCAATGATATGTCCGCTCCTTAGCATGCATAGAACACCATATATTGATGACTGTACACATGCTCAGAAACCGGAAGACTAGCAACCCCTAACTAATATGCCACTGCCTAACCGGCACAGTCATCACTTCCAGTAAGGTCTCATTGGTCCAAAAGAAGTGAGAACAAAGAGGCTGAGATAAGCTGTTGGAAAGAAAAATGATTATTCCCAAAATATTAACTTGTCCCCAAAAGGGTGTAATTTACTGATTAATGGATTTCTGATTGCTGAAAACCCTAGTTAGACCTCGGTTCCACTTGCGAGAGCATCGGAAGCAATATACTAATGACCCTCTGCTGCGAGCGTCAGCCGAGGGTCATGTGCCTGTGATGCATTCTTGTGATCGTATCACAGCTGTGGAGAAGAGGGAGGGATCACTTTCTCCCCATCTACTCCCTGGCCTGTCTCTGCGTACATCGCACCGCAGTTGAATGACATGCGTGTGCAGTACGATGTTTCACATGCTTCCATAGACTTGTATGGGGGTGCGTGAGCCAAGAATCGCTGCCAAACGCAAGACGCTGTAATTCATTTCTCAGGCCGATATGGCATGAGAAATCAATCGCAGATGGACATTGCCCCATAGTTTTGCACTGGTGCGAGTCCGGATTGCACTGATTTGTGCAAAATGAAGTGGAACCGTACCTTTATCCTGAGAATGGAATCGCAGAGAAATTGGGGAAAACCAAGCAGGGCTTTCAGCTATTTGCAGCAGTCCCATAGAAAATATGGAATGGAGGTCAAGCATGTGCATGTCTGTGCTTTTTTAGAGGGGGGGTATACAGAGACCTGTTTTCAGAGGTCCAAAGACCCTTTGTTGGCATCATTGAGGATTCCAGCAGATGGACCCGCAGCAATAAGCAGTAAGTTATCCCTTGGGTTTTATTGATACAGTTTAACTTACGATTATCATTTACCCCTTTACATAATAACTATTTCCCATTTGTGCGTTTGTTTTTTTATCTCCTTCCAAAAGCCATAACTTTTAGTTTTCTATTGGCTTAGCTGTGTGAGGACTTGTTTGTGGAACAAGTTGTACTTTTAAATGACACGATTCAGTTTATCATTTAATGTACTAGAAAGTGGGAATAAAGTTCAAGTGCACTCAGATGATGACCGAATATCACAGCCATCATCTGTCAGGAAAGACGCAGGCTTGGCTTGTGAGCCAGCATCATAGTCAGGTAGCCTCAATAGGCTGTACGCCTATTGCAGCAAGAAGTTAAAAGTGGATTATGTGACATTGTTAGTGTCACCTGACTACAGGGCTGTATTTAGTGTTCATGCTGACCTAGGGACCTTAATTGGCCACGACCCCTACTGGTAGCTCAGGCCAAGGGTATGTGCCCACAACATCTTTCTCATGAGGTTCTGGTCTGTAACCTGGTTGAAAAAGCACTAAATAACTGCTCAAAATAATGAACATATGCCCTGCAACTTAAAAATAACAGGTCTAGAAATATTTGGACAGTGACACAAGTTTTTACAGTTTAGCTGTTTTTCAAAACATATTCAAGATACAGCTGTATCAGCAATGTGTGCTTACATCCTAAATGGGGTAAGGGTTTAGGAAGTACAACTCTAGTATGTAGCTGCTTTTTTTTCAAGAGACCAGAAATAATTGGACAATTATCTCAAAAGCTATTTAATGGGCTGCATGGGCTATTCCTTCATTAATCCATCATCAATTAGGCAGGTAAAAGGTCTGGAGCTGATTCCAGGTGTGGCATTTGCATTTGGAAGCTGTGACATCTGCGCTAGAATTAATGTCTATGATGGCAACATTGGGAGGAAGGCCAGGCTGGCAGACAGAAAGGGGCGGGAATAGATAGCAAAACCCGACATACATATTACCTTCCTGTTGCACCTGTCAATCAAATAGCACTGGAATTTTACTTGCAAATATTTCTGAAATAAAACATGCAATCGCTGAACAAAAGGTATGCTTAATTCAGCATCCTAGCGCCAGTATAGCACTGGCTTTACTTTATATAGGAAAATCCTTCTGGTTGGTTCCCTTTAAGGATTTGTTTAGGAATTACATCAATTTTTCTACAAAGACTCAAAAGTAATTGGACAAATTAGCTTTATTATAAATAAAATATTTATCTCTAATACTTTATAGAGAATCCGTTGCAGGCAATGACTGCTTGAAGTCTAGAAGTCATGGACATCGCCAAACGCTGGGTTTCCTCTGTTGTGATGCTTTACTAGGCTTTACTGTAGTTGACTTCATTTGTTGCTTGTTTGTGGGTCTTTCTGCCTTACGTTTTGTCTTAAGCAAGAGAAATACAGTTAGGTCCAGAAATATTTGGACAGTGACACAATTTTCGCGAGTTGGGCTCTGCATGCCACCACATTGGATTTGAAATGAAACCTCTATAACAGAATTCAAGTGCAGATTGTAACGTTTAATTTGAAGGTTTGAACAAAAATATCTGATAGAAATTGTAGGAATTGTACACATTTCTTTACAAACACTCCACATTTTAGGAGGTCAAAAGTAATTGGACAAATAAACCAAACCCAAACAAATTATTTTTATTTTCAATATTTTGTTGCGAATCCTTTGGAGGCAATCACTGCCTTAAGTCTGGAACCCATGGACATCACCAAACGCTGGGTTTCCTCCTTCTTAATGCTTTGCTAGGCCTTTACAGCCGCAGCCTTCAGGTCTTGCTTGTTTGTGGGTCTTTCCGTCTTAAGTCTGGATTTGAGCAAGTGAAATGCATGCTCAATTGGGTTAAGATCTGGTGATTGACTTGGCCATTGCAGAATGTTCCACTTTTTTGCACTCATGAACTCCTGGGTAGCTTTGGCTGTATGCTTGGGGTCATTGTCCATCTGTACTATGAAGCGCCGTCCGATCAACTTTGCGGCATTTGGCTGAATCTGGGCTGAAAGTATATCCCGGTACACTTCAGAATTCATCCGGCTACTCTTGTCTGCTGTTATGTCATTAATAAACACAAGTGACCCAGTGCCATTGAAAGCCATGCATGCCCATGCCATCACATTGCCTCCACTATGTTTTACAGAGGATGTGGTGTGCCTTGGATCATGTGCCGTTCCCTTTCTTCTACAAACTTTTTTCTTCCCATCATTCTGGTACAGGTTGATCTTTGTCTCATCTGTCCATAGAATACTTTTCCAGAACTGAGCTGGCTTCATGAGGTGTTTTTCAGCAAATTTAACTCTGGCCTGTCTATTTTTGGAATTGATGAATGGTTTGCATCTAGATGTGAACCCTTTGTATTTACTTTCATGGAGTCTTCTCTTTACTGTTGACTTAGAGACAAATACACCTACTTCACTGAGAGTGTTCTGGACTTCAGTTGATGTTGTGAACGGGTTCTTCTTCACCAAAGAAAGTATGCGGCGATCATCCACCACTGTTGTCATCCGTGGACGCCCAGGCCTTTTTGAGTTCCCAAGCTCACCAGTCAATTCCTTTTTTCTCAGAATGTACCCGACTGTTGATTTTGCTACTCCAAGCATGTCTGCTATCTTTCTGATGGATTTTTTCTTTTTTTTCAGCCTCAGGATGTTCTGCTTCACCTCAATTGAGAGTTGCTTAGACCGCATGTTGTCTGGTCACAGCAACAGCTTCCAAATGCAAAACCACACACCTGTAATCAACCCCAGACCTTTTAACTACTTCATTGATTACAGGTTAACGAGGGAGACGCCTTCAGAGTTAATTTCAGCCCTTAGAGTCCCTTGTCCAATTACTTTTGGTCCCTTGAAAAAGAGGAGGCTATGCATTACAGAGCTATGATTCCTAAACCCTTTCTCCGATTTGGATGTGAAAACTCTCATATTGCAGCTGGGAGTGTGCACTTTCAGCCCATATTATATATATAATTGTATTTCTGAACATGTTTTTGTAAACAGCTAAAATAACAAAACTTGTGTCACTGTCCAAATATTTCTGGACCTAACTGTACATAATCAATGGTCGATGGGATTGAGATCTGGTGGTTGACTCAGCTATTGCAGAATATTAATTACACTTTTTTGCCTTAAAAACTCCTGGGCTGCTTTTGCAGTATATTTTGGGTCATCGTCCAGCTGTGATGTGAAGAGATGCCCAATCAAAAAACGCTTCATTTGGTTGAATATGAGCAGAAAGTATAGCCCTGTACACTTCAGAATTCATCTAGCTGCTTTTGTCTTCAGTCACATCATTTATAAACACTAGTGACCCAGTGTCATTGGAAGCCATGCATGCCCTGCCTTCACCCTGCCTCCACCATATTTTACAGAGGATATGGTGTACTTTGGATCATGAGCTGTTCCAAGCCTTTTGCATACTTTCTTCTTACCATCATTCTGATACAGGTTGTTCTTCGTTTCATATGTCCAAAAATACTTTTCCAGAACTGGGCTGGCTTTGTTTGTTTTTTTTGGCAAAGTCTAATCTGTCCTTTCTATTTCTAAAGGGGTGGTCTGAAGCCACAGTAATTTTCGTTTAAACCCCTAATATTAAGAGCCATAATCTAAACTATTTTCTAATATACTTGCAATAACTCCTTCATGACATTTGACGTACCTATACGTCATGGTCAAATCGGGGTTCCCGAAGTATATTTACGTCATAGCAATCGTGCGGGCAACAGGATCTTTGCACACGTGATCACCACCGGGAGCTCGGTTTACGTGACAACCAAACCCTGGCTTTCACAGCAAAGAGTGGTGCTTGGGTGTCTTAAAGAGACAAAATCGTCACTACACCAATAGATGAATTCCCAGAGGGGTGTAGTTTCCATATCTGGTCACTTGAGGGGGTTTCTGCTGTTCTGGCACTTAGGTACTCTGTAAATGGAGTCCGCAAACTATTCTAGGAAAGTCCGTGCTTTAAAAGTAATTAGTGCTCCTTCCCTCCCGAGCCCTGCCGTGTGGCCAAATAGTACTGTACAGTCACATGTGAGGCATTTCCACGTTGAGGAGAAATTGTGTAACAGATTATGGGGCCTTTTTTTTACCTATTTACTGTGTGAAAATTGGAAATATTGGTGTCAATATGCTCACTGAACCCTAACATGAATTCATTGAGAGATGTACTTTAGAATGTGGCTATGTGTGCTATGTCACACTGGCATGTCAGCTTGTCTGCCAATGTAACATAGCACTCGCAAACCATCTAATATATAAAGGTGTGTGTGTGTGTGTGTGTGTCCGGGATTGGCATCTGCACCGTCGCAACTACAGCCACAAAATTTTGCACACTCACACTTCTGGACCTCGAGAGCGTCATAGGCTATGTTTTGAGGGGAAATTATAACCCCGCACTTTACAGTTATATAAAAAAAAACTGCCTCCATTAAAGCAAATGGAGCTGGGAGCCACAGTGCAGCCAGAACGTCAGAAGAATGCGCAGCCATGCCCTTAAATGGAATGTTGGCGTTTCACAATGCAGCCAGGGAAAGAGGCAGACACAGGATAAGAAACAGACACAAAGAGACAGACACAGACAAAGAGACAGACTGACAGGGAAAGAGAGGAAAAGAGAGAGACAGGGTAAGAGAGACAAAGACAGGTAAAGAGACAGAGACAGACACAGGGAAACAGACAGGGAAAGAGACAGACAGGGTAAGAGACAGACAAAGACAGGTAAAGAGACAGACAAAGAGACTGACACAGGGAAAGAGGGAAAGCGACAGACAGGGAAAGAGAGGGAAAGAGACAGACAGGGAAAGAGATTGAGACAGACTGAGAAAGAGACAGACAGAGAGATATATACAGAGGGGGAGACAGACATTATAATTACATTTATATCTATTTGTTTTGTGGTTTTTGTGTGCAGAGTACATTTCTTTGTCGCTCCATTGGGAGACCCAGACAATTGGGTGTATTGCTCATGCCTCCGGAGGCCACACAAAGTATTACACTAAAAGTGTAAAGCCCCTCCCCTTCTGCCTATACACCCCCCGTGCATCACGGGCTCCTCAGTTTTTATGCTTTGTGCGAAGGAGGCTGACATCCACGCATAGCTCCACAGCTTGGTCAGCAGCAGCTGCTGACTAGGTCGGATGGAAGAAAAGAGGGCCCATAACAGGGCCCCCAGCATGCTCCCTTCTCACCCCACTGTGTCGGCGGTGCTGTTAAGGTTGAGGTACCCATTGCGGGTACACAGGCAGGAGCCACATGCTGTTTTCCTTCCCCATCCCTTACTGGGCTCTGGGTGAAGTGGGATCCTAATCTGTCTCCAGGCACAGGGACCGTGCTCCCTCCGCAGCCCCTGGGAATCTGCTGGATAGGAGCCGGGTATCGTCAGGGACAAGGCCCTGCTACTGTGAGGTACTCTGTGTCCCCGTGGGGGCCGCGCATGGAGCGCTTGTGCCATACACATTACAGCACTGCTGGGTGTGTTAGTGCGCCGGGGACTACCGCGCATGGAGCGCTTGTGCCATACACATTGCAACACTGCTGGGTGTGTTAGTGCGCCGGGGACTACCGCGCATGGAGCGCTTGTGCCATACACATTGCAGCACTGCTGGGTGTGTTAGTGCGCCGGGGACTACCGCGCGGCCGCGCTTTTTGCCGGCCGCGCTTATAACTTTAGTCCCCGGCTTCTGCGGCCTAGTATCGCATATTCCCGCCCACAGGCCTGCCAGTCAGGGGAAGGGCGGGACGCTGCACAGATCGTCAGCGCTGAGGGCTGGAGCATACATTAGTATCCTCCTCCCTCCTCACTCAGTACACTGGGGCACTAGATTCCCGCACTTTTCTTGGGCATGCCCACGGTCCCCTCCTCCCCACAGAACGCCGGCAGCCATTCCTGTCAGCGATTCAGACGCTGGAGAGGAGAGACAACACAGGGAGACCCAGGCAGGGAATCTGGTGATCACACAACCGCTCTGAGCGGTCGGTAAGCAGCACCTGTGGTGCTGGCCCCACTGAGTGCCGAAGTGTATATATATATATATATATATATATATATATATATATATATATAGGCTTATAGGCTATACATTTGCACTGTACGGTCGCTCTGTTGTTTTTTGGCTATATACCCTCCTGGATTGTTCTCAGAGGAGACAACAGCATGTCGTCCGCAAAAAGCAAGGGTGCCAAAGCACAGGCGTACTTTGCAACCTGTACATCATGTACGGCTGTACTGCCGGCAGGTTCCACTGACCCTCATTGTGTGCAATGCTCGGCCCCTGTGGCACTTACTCAGCCGGAGCCTCTGCTACAGGTGGCCCAGGTGGAACCACCTGCTACCACTGTCCAGGTGACAGGGACGGAGTTTGCAGCTTTTGCTGACAAACTGTCTGAGAGTATGGATAAATGGTCTGCTAAAATACTAGAAGCCCTACAGTCCAGACCGGTGACTCAGGCCCCGGGCACTGTTCAATCTTTGACCCCTGGTCCCCCTCAATTGGAACAGCAAAGTGCCCCTGGGATGACCCATAGGTCCCAGGGTGAGGTCTCTGACACGGACCGAAGTCCCAGACCGCCTAAGAGGGCTCGCTGAGAAATTCCCTCCACCTCATCACACTGTTCAGGGTCTCAGCAGGACTCTCTGGAGGATGAAGCGGAGGTAACAGATCAGGATTCTGATCCTGAAGCCGCTCTCAACCTAGATACACCTGAAGGTGACGCCGTAGTGAATGACCTTATAGCAACCATCAATCAGGTGTTGGATATTTCTCCCCCAGCTCCTACAATTGAGGAGTCAGCTTCTCAGGAGAAATTCCGTTTCAGGTTCCCCAAGCGTACATTGAATACGTTTCTGGATCACTCTGACTTCAGGGAGGCAGTCCAGAAAAACCGAGACTGTCCAGACAAGCGTTTTTCCAAGCGCCTTAAGGATACACGTTATCCCTTCCCCCCTGATGTTGTCAAGGGCTGGACTCAGTGTCCTAAGGTGGATCTTCCAATCTCCAGACTGGCGGCTAGATCCATAGTTGCAGTGGAAGATGGGGCTTCACTCAAAGATGCCACTGACAGACCGATGGAACTATGGTTGAAATCCATCTATGAAGCTATCGGCGCGTCGTTTGCTCCAGCATTCGCAGCCGTATGGGCACTCCAAGCTATCTCAGCTTGTCAGGCGCAGATTAATGCAGTAACACGTACATCTGCCCCGCAAGTGGTGTCCTTAACCACTCAGGCGTCGGCGTTTGCGTCCTACGCCATTAATGCTATCCTGGACTCTGCGAGCCGTACGGCGGTAGCATCCGCCAATTCGGTGGTAGTCCGCAGGGCCATTTGGCTACGTGAATGGAAGGCAGATTCTGCTTCCAAAAAGTTCCTAACCGGTTTGCCATTGTCTGGCGACCGCTTGTTTGGTGAGCGATTGGATGAAATCATTAAACAATCCAAGGGAAAGGACTCATCCTTACCCCAGTCCAGACCAAACAGACCTCAACCACGGAAGGTACAATCGAGGTTTCGGTCCTTTCGGACCGCGGGCAGGTCTCAATTCTCCTCGTCCAAAAGGCCTCAGAAAGATCAGAGGAACTCCGATTCATGGCGGTCTAAGTCACGTCCTAAAAAGACCGCCGGAGGAACCGCTCCCAAAGCGGCCTCCTCATGACTTTCGGCCTCCTCAAACCGCATCCTCGGTCGGTGGCAGGCTCTCCCGCTTTTGCGACGCCTGGCTGCCACAGGTAAAAGACCGATGGGTGAGAGACATTCTATCTCGCGGTTACAGGATAGAGTTCAGCTCTCGTCCTCCGACTCGTTTCTTCAGAACATCTCCGCCCCCCGAAAGAGCCGATGCTCTTCTGCAGGCGGTGGGCACTCTGAAGGCGGAGGAAGTGGTGATCCCTGTTCCTCTTCAGCAACGGGGTCATGGTTTTTACTCCAACCTGTTCGTGGTGCCAAAAAAGGACGGATCCTTCCGTCCTGTTCTGGACCTAAAACTGCTCAACAAGCATGTGAAAACCAGGCGGTTCCGGATGGAATCACTCCGCTCCGTCATCACCTCAATGTCCCAAGGAGATTTCCTAGCATCAATCGACATCAAAGATGCTTATCTCCACGTACCGATTGCACCAGAGCATCAGCGCTTCCTGCGTTTCGCCATAGGGGACGAACACCTTCAGTTCGTGGCACTGCCTTTTGGCCTGGCGACAGCCCCACGGGTCTTCACCAAGGTTATGGCAACAGTGGTGGCAATCCTACACTCTCAGGGACACTCTGTGATCCCTTACTTAGACGATCTACTTGTCAAGGCACCCTCTCAAGGGGCATGCCAACACAGCCTGAACATTGCTCTGGAGACTCTCCAGAGTTTCGGGTGGATCATCAACTTTCCAAAGTCAAATCTGACACCGGCCCAATCACTGACATATCTTGGCATGGAGTTTCATACTCTCTCAGCGATAGTGAAGCTTCCGCTGAACAAGCAGCGTTCACTACAGACAGGGGTGCAATCTCTCCTTCAAGGCCAGTCACACCCCCTGAGGCACCTCATGCACTTCCTAGGGAAGATGGTAGCAGCAATGGAGGCAGTTCCTTTTGCGCAGTTTCACCTGCGCCCACTTCAATGGGACATTCTCCGCAAATGGGACAGGAAGTCGACGTCCCTCGACAGGAACGTCTCCCTTTCTCGGGCAGCCAAGGCTTCCCTTCAGTGGTGGCTTCTCCCCACTTCTCTGTCGAAGGGGAAATCCTTCCTGCCCCCATCCTTGGCGGTGGTCACGACGGACGCGAGCCTGTCAGGGTGGGGAGCGGTTTTTCTCCACCACAGGGCTCAGGGTACTTGGACTCAGACAGAGTCCTCCCTTCAGATCAATGTTCTGGAGATAAGGGCAGTGTATCTTGCCCTAAAGGCGTTCCAGCCGTGGCTGGAAGGCAAACAGATCCGAATTCAGTCGGACAACTCCACAGCGGTGGCATACATCAACCACCAAGGCGGGACACGCAGTCGGCAAGCCTTCCAGGAAGTCCGGCGGATTCTGCTGTGGGTGGAAGCCACAGCCTCCACCATATCCGCAGTTCACATCCCGGGCGTAGAAAACTGGGAAGCAGACTTTCTCAGTCGCCAGGGCATGGACGCAGGGGAATGGTCCCTTCACCCGGACGTGTTTCAGGAGATCTGTTGCCGCTGGGGCATGCCGGACGTCGACCTAATGGCGTCCCGGCACAACAACAAGGTCCCGACATTCATGGCACGGTCTCAAGATCACAGAGCTCTGGCGGCAGACGCCTTAGTTCAGGATTGGTCGCAGTTTCAACTCCCTTATGTGTTTCCTCCTCTGGCACTGTTGCCCAGAGTGTTGCGCAAGATCAGGGCCGACTGCCGCCGCGCCATCCTCGTCGCTCCAGACTGGCCGAGGAGGTCGTGGTACCCGGATCTGTGGCATCTCACGGTCGGCCAACCGTGGGCACTACCAGACCGACCAGACTTGCTGTCTCAAGGGCCGTTTTTCCATCTGAATTCTGCGGCCCTCAACCTGACTGTGTGGCCATTGAGTCCTGGATCCTAGCGTCTTCAGGGTTAACTCAAGAGGTCATTGCCACTATGAGACAGGCTAGGAAACCAACGTCCGCCAAGATCTACCATAGGACGTGGAAGATATTCCTGTCGTGGTGCTCGGCTCAGGGTTTTTCTCCCTGGCCATTTACCTTGCCCACTTTTCTGTCCTTCCTTCAATCCGGATTGGAAAAGGGGTTGTCGCTCGGCTCCCTTAAGGGACAAGTCTCTGCGCTATCTGTGTTTTTTTCAGAAGCGCCTAGCCAGACTTCCACAGGTACGCACGTTCCTGCAGGGGGTTTGTCACATCGTCCCTCCTTACAAGCGTCCGTTAGAACCCTGGGATCTGAACAGGGTGCTGATGGCTCTTCAGAAACCACCGTTCGAGCCAATGAGGGATATTTCTCTCTCACGCCTTTCGCAGAAGGTGGTCTTCCTAGTAGCAGTCACTTCACTTCGGAGAGTGTCTGAGCTAGCAGCATTGTCGTGCAAAGCCCCTTTCCTGGTGTTTCACCAGGACAAGGTGGTTCTGCATCCGGTTCCGGAATTTCTCCCTAAGGTGGTATCCCCCTTTCATCTCAATCAGGATATCTCCTTACCCTCTTTTTGTCCTCATCCAGTTCACCAATGTGAAAAGGATTTGCACTTGTTAGATCTGGTGAGAGCACTCAGATTCTACATTTCTCGTACGGCGCCCCTGCGCCGCTCGGATGCACTCTTTGTCCTTGTCGCTGGCCAGCGTAAAGGGTCACAAGCTTCCAAATCAACCCTGGCTCGGTGGATCAAGGAACCAATTCTCGAAGCTTATCGTTCCTCGGGGCTTCCGGTTCCCTCAGGGCTGAAGGCCCATTCTACCAGGGCCGTGGGAGCGTCCTGGGCCTTGCGGCACCAGGCTACGGCTCAGCAGGTGTGTCAGGCAGCTACTTGGTCGAGCCTGCACACTTTCACGAAACACTATCAGGTGCATACCTATGCCTCGGCAGATGCCAGCCTAGGTAGGCGAGTCCTTCAGGCGGCGGTTGCCCACCTGTAGGACGGAGCCGTTTACGGCTCTATTACGAGGTATTATTTTACCCACCCAGGGACTGCTTTTGGACGTCCCAATTGTCTGGGTCTCCCAATGGAGCGACAAAGAAGAAGGGAATTTTGTTTACTTACCGTAAATTCCTTTTCTTCTAGCTCCAATTGGGAGACCCAGCACCCGCCCCTGTTCCCTTCGGGCTGTTGTTCTTTGTGTACACATGTTGTTCATGTTGAATGGTTTCAGTTCTCCGATATTCCTTCGGATTGAATTTACTTTAAACCAATTTATAATTTTTTCCTCCTTCTTGCTTTTGCACCAAAACTGAGGAGCCCGTGATGCACGGGGGGTGTATAGGCAGAAGGGGAGGGGCTTTACACTTTTAGTGTAATACTTTGTGTGGCCTCCGGAGGCATGAGCTATACACCCAATTGTCTGGGTCTCCCAATTGGAGCTAGAAGAAAAGGAATTTACGGTAAGTAAACAAAATTCCCTTCTTTTGTTAATACATATAATAATAATAATTCTAGCTTGTTAACAGCAGTTATTAACCCGGGCGAAGCCCGGTAGTACAGCTAGTTCCAACTAATTCTGCACTCCAATATGAAGTTCCTTTCCTTCTGAGCTGTGACCACCTATGGGATATTGGCACACAGGAGAACACGGACCATAAAATGTATTACTCAATTTCTCTTATTAAACTTTTTGAAAATTAAAACTTTGTGGCCAAACCAACACTTTAGTGGGAAAAATGATAATTTTTTTTATATTCACAGCTCAATGTTATACAATTCTGTGAATCACTTGAGGGTTAAAATTGCTCACTATACCCAAAAATGAATTCCTTGAGAAGTATAGTATCACTTGCGGGGTTTTTTGCTGTTTTGCATGTCAGGGGATCTTCAAACATGACATGGCATCCACAATCTATTCCAGCCAAAATGGCGCTCCTTCCCCTCCGAGCCTTGCCGTGTGCCCAAACAGTAGTCTTCCATTACACATGGTGTATAGGTGTACTCAGGAGAAATTGCAAATAAATCGTATGGTGCATTTTCTCCTGTCATCCTAGTATATGTGCACGGACGTCTCAGGGAAGTCCATGTTACAGTTTGGGTTCGGACACCCCAATATAGATAGAAATTAAAAAAAAAAAAAAAGCAGGACCTTTATATTTACCGATCTTCCCCTTGGCTGCAATACTACTTCTGGGTTGACTCATTAGCTGTCAAACAAATTGTCTTATCCATTAGATGTGACAATCTCAGAACTTTACTCGGCTCATCCCAATTGCCCTGGTGCAGTGGCAATCAGGATAATAAGGGGTTAATGACAGCTCTCAGCTGCCACTAAGCCCCAGATTAGTAATGGGGAGGTCTAGTCTATGACACCCCTCCATTACTAATCCTGTAAGTGAAAAGAAATAAACACAAACGCAAAAAAAATCTTTGATTTGAAAGGAAATACAAAAAACACACCCTTTTTCCAATTTTTTAACCCACCACACACCCAGGTCTGGCATAATCAGCACGAGGTTTCACAACAATCCTGCCTGCTACATACTGAATTCTCAGCCCGTGGCCACATTACAAAATGTGACCACTTGCTGCTGCTTCAGTCAGACACTGAGCGGTGACGTCACTGAGTTTAGCTGTATTCACAGCTGAAGGTTCCCAAGATACCCTACCTGTGACTGCAGGTAAACTCACCTCAGGTGAACTCATTGAGTTCAATGAGACCTGCATCTCCTGGAAGAAAATCACATTTGTTTTTTTTTTGCCATCAGATGCAGATTTGGTGCTGTAATTTATACACCAAATTCCTAGTCCTTTTTTTGGCCAGAAGATGCAGATTTGGTGCAGGAATGTCTGCGTGATGTTGTCATGCCAGCCAGGTGAGCCGTGCAGTTCATCAGTGGCTGCTTCATTCTCACTTCATTTGAAAAAAACGGACACCTGGAAGAAGTGTGTTGCTGTTTTCTCGTTACCTGCAGATGTCAATTACACCTGAGGGATGTAAGAATGAATCCGTCAGTTTGGCTGCGGGACCCAAATTGCATAACATCATGTGAGTCCCCGGGAGAAGAGGCACGGCAGTTGAGTATAGGCGGTTTATATTTTATAAAGGGGAATGTACTGTAGCAATTGAAAAGGGGTTGTTAGAGTAGTTGTCAACTCTTTTATGTAGCATTGTCCACAGCTGCCTCAAGTTGATAAGGCGATTTCTTATACCTCACTTGAATAATCTCCAGCCCGGTGTCTATCACCTTTTCTACTACTCTGGATTTCCATACTACAACTAAGGCTGCTTTCACACTACGTTTTTTAAACATGCGTCCTGAACGTTTTTTTAACGCAAAAACGGATCCAGTGCAAATGCGTTTTCATTTCAATGCATTTGCAATGGACTCGCATCAACATGCGTTCACCTGCGTTCGCGTGCGTTATAGTGAGGATCTAGCGACTTGCAGTTTAACTTTTTTCAAAAACGCTACTTGTAGCGTTTTTGAGCTGCGTCCAAATACTGCAAATTGCTGGATCCTGACTATACTGCACGTAAACGTATGTGAACGCTGGCATGCTGATAGACAGGATCCTGCTTGCTCTACTGAGCATGCCCAGAAACCAGCCTGGTGTGATCAGTCTCTCTCTCCCCCTCCCTCTCCTCTCTCTCTCTCTCCCCCCCGCCTGAGAGCTGCCGAGGCTCGTAACCAAGGTAAACATCGGGTAACTTGCTTGGATACCCGATGTTTACCTTGGTTACGTGTGCAGGGAGCCCGGCTCCTAGCAGCTGCAGACGCCCGTAACCAAGGTAAATATCGGGTATCCAAGCAAGTTACCCGATGTTTACCTTGGTTACATGTGCAGGGAGCCCGGCTCCTAGCAGATGCAGACGCTCGTAACCAAGGTAAATATCGGGTAACTTGCTTGGATACCCGATGTTTACCTTGGTTACGTGTGCAGGGAGCCCGGCTCCTAGCAACTGCAGACGCTCGTAACCAAGGTAAATATCGGGTATCCAAGCAAGTTACCCGATGTTTATCTTGGTTACGAGCCTCCGCAACTGTCAGATGCCGGCTCCCAGTCTGTCATGTTCAGGTCCCCTCACTCCTGATCACATGACTCCAATGCCCGCCCATAACCTTCAAGTGACAGGATCCTGCAAAATAACACTTTTGTAAAAACAGGATCCGCTTTTACAGCAAAAAAACGTTCATGACGCATGTTATAAAAATGTAGTGGGAAAGCAGCCTAAGGCTGGTTTCACACTACGTTTATTTAACATCCGTCCATAACGTTTTTTTAGCGGAAAAGCGGATCCTGCTTTTACAGCAAAAAACGTATGCAAACGCATCTGTTATTTTGCAGGATCCTGTCACTGGATGTTTAGGGGCGGGCATTGGAGTCATGTGATCGGGAGTGAGGGGAACTAGACTGGGAGCCGGCATCTGACAGCTGCAGACGCTGGTAACCAAGGTAAACATCGGGCTTGGATACCCGATATTTATCTTGGTTACGAGTGTCTGCAGCTGCTAGGAGCAGGGCTGCCTGCACACGTTACCAACATAAACATCGGGTAACTAAGAGAAGTGGTTACCCGATATTTACCTTGGTTACGAGTGTCCGCAGCTCTCAGGTGGGAGAGAGAGACAGGAGAGGGAGGAGAAGAAGGGGGAAAGACAGAGATAGAGATAGAGAGGGTGAGGGAGGGAAGAGGAGAGAGTGACAGATCACGCGAGACTGGTTCTGGGCATGCTCAGAACTTTCTGGGCATGCTCAGTACAAAAGCAGGATCCTGTCTATCAGCATGCCAGCGTTCACCTGCGTTTGCGTGCTGTTTAGTCAGGATCCGGTGACATGCAGTATTTGGACGCAGCTCAAAAACGCTACAAGTAGCGTTTTTGAAAGATGTTAAAAAACTGCAAGTCGCTGGATCCTTACTATAACGCACGCAAACGCAGGTGAACGCATGTTAACGCGAGTCCATTGCAAATGCATTGAAATGAAAACGCATTTGCACTGGATCCGCTTTTCCGCTAAAAAAACGTTATGGACGAATGTTAAATAAACGTAGTGTGAAACCAGCCTAAGGCTGGTTTCACATCAGCATTTCTTTGTCTTGAGGCAAAAAAACGCAAACTGCATGTGACTGGATCCTGTCGAATTTGAGTTGAACGCATGCAAACGCAAAAGTTATTTACTGGATCCTGTGACTTGCAGTTTGAGTTAGGCTGCTTTCACACTACGTTTTTTTAACATGCGTCATGAACGTTTTTGTGCTGTGAAAGCGGATCCTGCTATTACAGCAAAAAACGCATGCTAACGCATGTGTTATTTTGCAGGATCCTGTCACTGGATGTTTAGGGGCGGGCATTGGAGTCATGTGATCGGGAGTGAGGGGAACTAAACGTGCCAGACTGGGAGCCGGCTTCTTACAACTGCGGAGGTTCGTAACCAAGGTAAACATCGGGTAACTTGCTTAGATACCCAATATTTATCTTGGTTACGAGCGTCTGTACACGTAACCAACGTAAACATCGGGTAACTAAGAGAAGTGGTTACCCGATATTTACCTTGGTTACGAGTGTCCGCAGCTCTCAGGTGGGAGAGAGAGACAGGAGAGGGAGGGGGAGAGACAGAGAGAGAGAGAGAGAGGGAGGAATGAGAGGGTGGAGGGAGAGGGTGAGAGAGGGAGGAGAGAGAGGGACTGATCACCCGAGACTGGTTTCTGTGCATGCTCAGTAGAGCAAGCAGGATCCTGTCTATCAGAATGCCAGCGTTCACATGCGTTTGCGTGCTGTTTAGTCAGGATCCAGCAATTTGCAGTATTTGGACGCAGCTCAAAAACGCTACAAGTAGCGTTTTTGAAAAATGTTAAACGGCAAGTCGCTGGATCCTCACTATAACGCACGCAAACGCAGGTGAACGCATGTTAACGCGAGTCCATTGCAAATGCATTGAAATGAAAACGCATTTGCACTGGATCCGCTTTTGCATTAAAAAAAACGTTCATGATGGATGTTAAAAAAACGTAGTGTGAAAGCAGCCTTATGTGGTCGGGAATGAGCTGAATGGGGCTGGGCGGCCATGAAAGTCATGGAGTGAGTGAGCTGAATCTGCCATGAAAGCGTGGATGCAGCTCTGGACAAGAGAGAAAGTGTGTGTGTGTGTGTGTGTGTGTGTGTGTGTGATTAAGAGTGTGTGAGAGTGATATTCAAACCATGTTCTGTACAGCAAACAGAATCCTTCCTACGGCACACAACCGCAACTGTTGAAACCGGATCCGGCGCCCATTGAAATACATTGCAGCTACTGCCGCAATGTACAGGATCCAGTGAGTTGCAGTTTTTGGACGGAGGTGAAAAATGGAACAAGCTGCGTTTTTGATAAAAGGTAAAAAAACTGCAACTCACCGTATCCTGCCACTACCGCACGCAAACGCATGTTGCCGCAAGTCCATTGACATTGCATTGAACAGACAACGGATCCTGTAAGATGTTTTGCGTTTTTTTGCCGACCGGCAAAAAAACGCTGATGTGAAACCAGCCTAAGGCCTGTTTCACACGTCAGTGATTCTGGTACGTATGTGACAGTTTTTATACGTACCAGAATCACGGATATATGCAGACCCATTAAAAACAATCGGTCTGCGCACACATCAGTGACTTTTCACTGATTGTGTCTTCGTGCAGTGTACACGCGTGATAGCACATGGATAACCCACGTGTGCCAGGAATCATAACACACAGAGGGACATATGCGTTTTTTACACGTCAGTGAAAAACATCTGTTTTTCACTGACGTGTGAAACAGGCCTAAAAAAGATAAATACGGCACCAACAATATCTTTCTTAATTCATGATGGGTTTTTTTTAATATGTTTTCGGATATTCAAAATTTCTTCAATGCAACATTAACGATCTCTTCCCAACACAATGCAGGATAAATATGAAATCTTTTCTTCTTAGGCCCCCTTCACACGTCCATGATATAAACCCACATTTTTCATTGTCCGTGTTGAAGGTGCTTATGGCCAACCATAATTTTGGCCCACGGAGATCAGGAACTTTTTACCAACTTGTCCCTGGTGCTGCTGCTTGTGGGTCCGTGGTGCAGTGAATATTCATGAGCAAAATGAGCGGGCCTGGAAGCAAGCGACAACAGGACTGAAGACAGCAGCGCTGGAGATGGGTGAGTATAGAAAATCATTTTATTTCAAAAACACGTGTTTTCTCCGGTATGTGTCACACGGATCACATCAGTGTGTAGTCTGTATGATATCAGTGCTGCCGGAGAAAAACGGACTTGTCTCCTTGCGGAGCACAAGGACAAGTGTGCCACACAGACACACGTCTGTGAAAAAACACGGATGTGTGTGCAGACCCATTGATTTTAATGGGTATGCGTATGTCCGTGTCACCGGTATGTATAAAAACGGACGTCATACATACCGGAATCTCGAATGTGTGAAGGAGGCCTTAGGCTGGAGTCACACGAGCGTATGAAAAATTGGTCCCATTTTCATCCAGAGAAGTAGGACAAATTTTTCTCACTTGTCGTTTGTATGCAATCTCTTTTTTTTTTTTTTTTCAGCAACTATTATACATTCACAATCATTTACAGGACCATTTACAATGTTCTCTGCTGCAGAATGGTAATGTAGCCATAAAAAACAGACTTCACTATGGTGGTTCGTGTGGTGTCCATTTTTTTTCTCCTACCCATTGACTTGTATTGGCGAGTCCTGCACCATTTTGGCATCCAGTTGCAGCATGGTGCGACATTTTTCTCTTTCAGAATCTGAAAGAGAACAAAACTGACCATTTGCTCTAACTCATTGACTAAAATTGGTCCGAGTGCAATGCGAGATTTTCTCGCAATATGCTCGTGTGAGCAAGGCCTAAGCAGTATAGTTTATCAAGACAAAATTGTTCTATAGATATCAGACAGATCATTTTCATTATTTCATATAATAGTTCAATAGTCTGGATTAAACACAAAACCATCATCTTCATTACAATAACGCTGCAATTAATCCAAAATGGGATAATCATCAATGCTGGGTGCGGTGGATCCAAGCGGGGTCAGTTAACGTATTCAGCGCAGTATACGGTAACTGACCCCGCATGGATCTACCGCACCCTGCGCTGCAGCGCGTCAATGTGTCAGCACACCAACAGAGGTTCGGACGAGCTAGAGTACAAAGGTGTCCCTGTGGAATATAAAAGCGCTATATGAATGGAGCTGCGCAGTATACGTAAGATAATCCACAGCGGCGCCAGTGTCTACTAGATTATATGTGCACACACAGTTTTTCCAGTATTTGAAGCAGAAACTGCAAATTCTTTTCTAAATCTCAAAACTCCTCAAAAACCAAGAGTTTCCTCTTAAGCCTGCTTTACACCTTTCAATTAGGTATGCGATCTCGTATGCGATGTGACACGCCCAGGTCGCATATGCGATCTAATGAGATTGCACGTAGGTCGTTCATTTGCTGTCACATGAGCGTTAGTAGCCTATGTTAAATTGGTCAATTTTGTGTGCGATCCTTTAGATCATGTGTTCTGTGACGTATGCATTGGGCACCCTTTTTTTTTTTATTTATTGTCTTGACAAGCGTGTGTAATGTGTAGGGATGCGTTTTTACTATGGCATCTGCCATTCAGCTCTGCTACATGGCCGCTGACAGCAGACACAGACAGCCATGTAGCAGCGGTGAATGGTAGTTCACAGCAGACACAGACAGAGCCGCACTGTCAGAATGAACTCGGGTGAACTTCACCCGACTTCATTGTCATGCTGCGGCTCTGTCTGTGTCGCTCCCTGATTAGCGGTCACCAGTGAAAGACTCATCGGTGACCGCTAAACTCCTGAGTAACTGAATTGAGCTGCCCTCTCTCATACTCACCAATCCCCGATCCCCGGCGCTGCACAGCATTCACACTGCTCCGGCGGCTTTTACTGTTTTGAAAAAGCCGGCCGCCCATTAAACAATTTCGTATTCCCTGCTTTCCCCGCCCACCAGCGCCTATGATTGGTTACAGTGAGACACGCCCCCACTCTGAGTGACAGGTGTCACACTGCACCCAATCACAGCAGCCGGTGGGCGTGTCTCTACTGTGTAGTGAAATAAATAATTAAATAATTAAAAAAAACGGCGTGCGGTTCCCCCCAATTTTAAAACCAGCCAGATAAAGCCATACAGCTGAAGGCTGGTATTCTCAGGATGGGGAGCTCCACGTTATGTGAGACCCCCACCCTAACAATATCAGCCAACAGCCGCCCAGAATTGCCGCATACATTATATGCGACAGTTCTGGGACTGTACCCGGCTCTTCCCGATTTGCCCTGGTGCGTTGGCAAATCGGGGTAATAAGGAGTTATTGGCAGCCCATAGCTGCCAATAAGTCCTAGATTAATCATGTCAGGCGTCTATGAGACACCCTCCATGATTAATCTGTAAATTACAGTAAATAAACACACACGCCCGAAAAAATCCTTTATTAGAAATAAAAAACACAAACACATTCCCTGGTTCACCACTTTAATCTGCCCCAAAAAGCCCTCCATGTCCGGCGTAATCCAGGATGGTCCAGCGTCGCGTCCAGCTGTGCTGCATGGAGGTGACCGGAGCTGCAGCAGACACCGCCGCTCCGGTCACCTCCATGCAGCTAATGAAGACAGCCGCGCTATCGGCTGAGCTGTCAGTGAGGTTACCCGCTGTCACTGGATCCAGCGGTGGATGCAGCGGTGGCCGCGGGTAACCTCAGTGACAGATCAGCTGATCGCGCTACTCACCGCCGCTCCGGTCAGCAACTGAGGTGAGTAGCGCGATCAGCTGAGCTGTCACTGAGGTTACCCGCGGCCACCGCTGCATCCACCGCTGGATCCAGTGACAGCGGGTAACCTCAGTGACAGCAGCTGATCGCGCGGCTGTCTTCATTAGCTGTGTGGAGGTGACCGGAGCGGCTGTGTCTGCTGCAGCTCCGGGCACCTCCATGCAGCAGCGCTGGATGCGACGCTGGAGGACTGTGGAGTACGCCGGACATGGAGGGCTTTTTGGGGCTGATTAAAGTGGTGAACCAGGGAATGTGTGTGTGTTTTTTATTTCTAATAAAGGATTTTTTCGGGCGTGTGTGTTTATTTACTGTAACTTACAGATTAATCATGGAGGGTGTCTCATAGACGCCTGACATGATTAATCTAGGACTTATTGGCAGCTATGGGCTGCCAATAACTCCTTATTACCCCGATTTGCCAACGCACCAGGGCAAATCGGGAAGAGCCGGGTACAGTCCCAGAACTGTCGCATCTAATGTATGCGGCAATTCTGGGCGGCTATTGGCTGATATTGTTAGGCTGGGGGGCTCCCCATAACGTGGAGCTCCCCATCCTGAGAATACCAGCCTTCAGCCGTATGGCTTTATCTGGCTGGTTTTAAAATTGGGGGGGACCGCACGCCGTTTTTTTTAATTATTTAATTATTTATTTCACTACACAGTATAGACACGCCCACCGGCTGCTGTGATTGGGTGCAGTGTGACACCTGTCACTCAGCGTGGGGGGCGTGTCTCACTGTAACCAATCATAGGTGCCGGTGGGCGGGGAAAGCAGGGAATAGGAGATTGTTTAATGGGCGGCCGGCTTTTTCAAAACAGTAAAAGCCGCGTCAGCAGTGTGAATGCCGTGCAGAGCCGGGGATCGGTGAGTATATGAGAGAGGGGGATATACTGACATGGACAGAGAGAGAGGGACAGAGATAGTGACGGACTGACAGAGATTAGTGCATGACAGACATTGTGAGGCGCTTCAGAATGCAGCTTTTCAGCTGCGCTCTGAAGCAGACCTTTTTTAAGCTGCGGTGCAGAGCGCACACCTGCGCACATAGCATCAGATATCAAAATCGTATGATGGATGTCACACGTTACAATTCACTAGTTTCGTACATTAAAACGTCCAATGTATGAGGAATAAACGACGTGTATGCGATCACCGTATTTTCGTTCAATATCGATCGCATGTAGGTTTCACACGCAAATACCTCACGAACGATGCAGGATGTGCGTCACTTACAACTTGACCCCGACGACGGATTGAAAGATTTATTGAAGTGTGTAAAGCAGGCTTTAGTTTTGCTTCGAAAACACAGCAAAAAGGCTCCACTGAGCGGAGACGCTTCAAATCTCGCTCTAAGGGCGGCTTTGCACACTACGACATCGCAGGTGCGATGTCGGTGGGGTCAAATCGAAAGTGACGCACATCCGGCGTCACTTGCGATGTCGTAGTGTGTAAATCCTAGATGATACGATGAACGAGCGCAAAAGCGTCGTTATCATATCGGTGCAGGCTCCGACATTTCCATAATGCCGGTGCCGCGACAGGTACGATGTAGTTCCTCGCTCCTGCGGCAGCACACATCGCTGTGTGTGAAGCCGCAGGAACGAGGAACATCTCCTTACCTGCCGCCAGCGCCTATGCGGAAGGAAGGAGGTGGGCGGGATGTTTACATCCTGCTCATCTCCGCCCCTCCGCCGCCATTGGCCGCCTGCCGTGTGACGTCGCTGTGACGCCGCACGACCCGCCCCCTTAGGAAGGAGGCGGGTCGCCGGCCAGAGCGACGGTCGCAGGGCAGGTGAGTGCATGTGAAGCTGGCGTAGCGATAATTATCGCTACGCCAGCTATCACAAGATATCGTACCTGCGACAGGGACGGGGACTATCGCGTGCGACATCGCAGCATCGGCATGCGATGTCGCAACGTGCAAAGCTCGCCTAAGGCCATGTGCACACATTATTTGGAGAGGGTTTTTTTTACCTCAATATTTATAAGGCCACGTGCACACATTTAGTATGTGGTGAGTTTTTACCTCAGTATTTGTGGCCAAAACCAGGAGTGGGTAATAAATATAGAAGTGGTGCCCTTGTTTCTATTACACGTTTCCTCTGATTGTTCCACTCCTGGTTTTGGCTTAGAAATACTGAGGTAAAAACCTCACCAAATACCGTACTCAATGTGTGCCTGAGGCCTAAGAAATCTATTTTCGCTAAGGCAATGTGCACACATGTGAGGATTTGGTGAGTTTTTTACCTCAGTATTTCTAAGCCAAAACCACGAGAAGAACAATCAGAGGGAAAGCATAATAGAAACACGAGCACCACTGCTTGTATTGATTACCCACTCCTGGTTTTGGCCACAAATACTGAGGTAAATACTCACCAAATACTGAATATGGCCTAAGGGTACGCTCACACGAGCGACAAAAACGGACGAGAGCAATGCGAGAAATTCTCGCATTACACTCAAACCAATGTTATTCTATGAGCGCGAGCTGTTAGTCAGCTTTTCTTGCATCCAGATTCTGGATGCGAGAAAAGCGGCAGCATGCTGCGTATTAATTCAAAACGACCGAGAATCGCAAATACAAGTCTATGGGTGCGAGAAAAAAACGGACGGCACACGGACCATCCTAGTGACATCCGTTTTTATGGATACAATTCTATCATGTAGCATAGAACACTGTAAATGACTAATAGCTGCTGAGTAAAAAACGGATTGCACACGGACAGCATACTGACAGCACACTGAGAGCACACTGATGACAAGTGTGAAAAAATCGTCCTACTCTCGCAAACGAGAATGGGACCGTTTTTTCATACGTTCGTGTTAGTCCAGCCTAAATCTCATAACGTCTCAAAAACTTTGCATTTCTGCTTTGAAAACTCAGCCAAAAGACTGTGTGTGCACAGAGCCTATCGGTATGTGAACACAGATTTTATTTTACAAGGGTTTAGAGCTGAAACGGAGTGAAAAATCTCCAAATACTTCTCAAAAATTCTAAATTCCTCAAAAACTTGGAGGCTCCGCTCTGAAAATACAGCAAAAAGGTTCATACCCTAAAATTAAAGGGGTTCTCTGGCAATACCAAACCAAACCTAAATGGAGGAATTGATGCCGTTTTTCTTATCCCTTTAAAACGTTAACAAAAGTCATACAAAACACGTACCACAGACAAAACTAGCCGTATAAACTAAACACATAGCCTTGTCGTGGGGCATAGTAGCCATACAAATAGCACCTTTAGGCCATATTCTAATGTCCTTCTTTCAAGTATATGCTGTGTTCATGGATAGTACATGTACCCATTATAGTTTATGCAGCAGTTCAAATTTGTGGGGAATTTATATGCAACAAAAAAAAATCATAGAGACATATCAGTTTGAATAAAAAAATACCAATACCAATACCTGGTCTGTGAAAATCAGTGTCTGCACAAGGCTCTGTTCAGTGTACAGTCCATGTGCTGTTAGTGCTTAAAGGGAACCTGTCAGGTGTAATATGCACCCCGAACCACGAGCAGTTCTGGGTGCATATTGCTAATCCCTGATTAACTGTCCCTGTATGCGCTAGCATAGATAAAGAGATCTTTATAAAAAATTATTTCTACAAATAATAATATATAACAATATTTATTCTCATATATAGCGCTATTAATTCCATAGCGCTTTTCATACTTTGGCAAAGATCCTTTATTATATGCTAATGAGCTCAGGGACTAGTCACAAGATCTTTATTTCTCTCGACTAGTCCACCCTCTTAGTACGTTAGGGGTGTGTTAACATGCTATTCAATGCCCAGCGTCATCGGCATATTCGCGCGTATCTGTTGTCACCTCGTCGCATGCGGGGTTTAGGGTCAGTGCGCATGATCAGAAGTCCTGGCTCTTCCGATTATGTGACTGACTGCTTTCTCTGCAGACAATTCTCGCTCCAGGCAGCCCGTGTGGGAGGTGCGGACATGCACAATCAGTAAGCAGAGTGGTGCACTTAGCTGCTGAGCCACACCAAGGGTGCACCGAGCACCATAATTAAAATATATTTGATTAAAGCTCCGTTTCTGCAACACAGAAGTAGTGATTAGAGCACTAAGGTATGTACGAGTGCTGTCTGTGCTAAAATCCGATAGCGCTCTGACTAATGTTATTGAATAGGGCTGTTCGGGTGTCTTATTTTACGTGGCCCCTGTGACCATGTGGAAATAAATGACAGCACGTACTGTACTGTATAATGGAAGATACTTGCCTATTCAACTCAATAAGTGCACAAACAAAATTGGATCATCTTGTATATTTTTTAAATGTTGATGTATAAATGAACGCCAACATGAAATGAATATGAAATATGGATGATAATATGGGTGGAAATCGTCCAATTTTGTGGATGCTCGTCTGCACCTTGCCGAAAGGTGATTTTTATATCCCCCACAAGGTTATGCGCCTAATTTATACCATCAGATCAAATTTAGAAACTCCCTTTAAAGGGAATCAGTCACCAGGTTTTTGCGATGTCATCTGAGAGCGGCATAATTATTCCAGCGATGTGTCACTTACTGGGCTGCTTAATGTAGTTTTGATAAAATCACTGTTTTATCAGCAGATTATCACTAGAAGACTAGTACACCAGTTGCTATGTAGTCCTCCCTATTCATGAGATCTGTATAACCCCGCCCCATCACTGATTGGCAGATTGCTGCCTATGCACAGTGTACACAGAAAGCTACCAATCGGTAATGTGGGCAGGGTTTATACAGGGATCAGCATTCAGAGAACTGCTAGATAAAACAGGGATTATATAAAAATGACAGCACGCAGCCCAGTAAGTGACACACTGCTGGAATCAGGGTCTCTGCCCCTACATTTTGCTGTTGTCAGATGGGGGAGCACCTGGTGACAGATTCCCTTTAAATAATACAACTCGGCTGGCAAAAAAATAAAATATCACACAGATATGTTCGCAGAAAAAAGCTATGAACAGTGAAAAATGTAAAAAATAAAGCTTAGCCTTTAGCTTATTCCTGCTCCATGAGGGCATAGAGCTATAACGCCAAACCGAATAGCTCCGATCCCTGATTTTTAACCACTTTAATGCCTTGGTCAATCGGTGACACTGGTATTTAAGTGGCACAATCCCAAGAGATTTTTTTTTTATTTTAGGGACTAAAAAAAATAGTTATAAAACTAATAAAAAAAAAGCATAAAAACTGGAATCACCCCTTCTACTCTTCCAAAACCAACAAAATATGGAGAACAGAACAATCCTAATAGTTACTGTATGGTAAAAATGAATGGTGTTATTCAAACCTACAATAAAAAAATATGGAAAAAAAATAATGCGCTTGGAAAAATTAAAAAATGAAAATTGTCTGTCATTGAGGGGTTAAAACCCAAATCTGCCTGGTCACTCAGGGGTTACATTAGGGCAATAGTGCAGGTTCTGGAAGCTCCTCTCATTCATGGTCATGGATAGTAGAAGGTGGCTTCCATGTCTGCAGACCTCTCTGCCCCTCATTACTACCTCCCCCCATACACAGTGGGGCTGCGTGGTCCTGTGAGGCTGCTCCTGCTTCCCTGCTCTCAGGCAGCTAGTCAGCATCCGGGTTTTTTTGCCCGCCGACAATAAGTACCTCATCGCCCCGCGCCCTTTAAGCCGTAGCCACGCCTCCCGGATTGCTGCAGAGGCTTTGCCCTTACGGATTGGGTCCGGGACTGCGCTCCCAGCATCCCTGACCGGGAGACGTCCCGGGCATCCTGTGCTCAGCTCGGCCCGGGGATCCCCGCTGGGGACAGGCAGGATGGTGTCCTGGGTCATCTCCAGACTGGTGGTGTAAGTAGCCCGGGGCTGGAGGGGGGTGACAGCTCGTGTACAGGGATGTGTGGGCACAGGGGAGGGGGCAGCCCGTGTACTGGGATGTGTGGGCACAGGGGAGGGGGGGTGACAGCTCGTGTACAGGGATGTGTGGGCACAGGGGAGGGGGCAGCCCGTGTACTGGGATGTGTGGGCACGGGGAGGGGGGATGACAGCTCGTGTACAGGGATGTGTGGGCACGGGGAGGGGGGATGACAGCTCGTGTACAGGGATGTGTGGGCACGGGGAGGGGGGGTGACAGCTCGTGTACAGGGATGTGTGGGCACGGGGAGGGGGGATGACAGCTCGTGTACAGGGATGTGTGGGCACGGGGAGGGGGGATGACAGCTCGTGTACAGGGATGTGTGGGCACGGGGAGGGGGGTGACAGCTCGTGTACAGGGATGTGTGGGCACGGGGAGGGGGGTGACAGCTCGTGTACAGGGATGTGTGGGCACGGGGAGGGGGGATGACAGCTCGTGTACAGGGATGTGTGGGCACGGGGAGGGGGGATGACAGCTCGTGTACAGGGATGTGTGGGCACGGGGAGGGGGGATGACAGCTCGTGTACTGGGATGTGTGGGCACGGGGAGGGGGGATGACAGCTCGTGTACAGGGATGTGTGGGCACGGGGAGGGGGGATGACAGCTCGTGTACAGGGATGTGTGGGCACGGGGAGGGGGGTGACAGCTCGTGTACAGGGATGTGTGGGCACGGGGAGGGGGGATGACAGCTCGTGTACAGGGATGTGTGGGCACGGGGAGGGGGGTGACAGCTCGTGTACAGGTTTGTGTGGGCACGGGGAGGGGGGATGACAGCTCGTGTACTGGGATGTGTGGGCACGGGGAGGGGGGATGACAGCTCGTGTACAGGGATGTGTGGGCACGGGGAGGGGGGATGACAGCTCGTGTACAGGGATGTGTGGGCACGGGGAGGGGGGATGACAGCTCGTGTACTGGGATGTGTGGGCACGGGGAGGGGGGATGACAGCTCATGTACAGGGATGTGTGGGCACGGGGAGGGGGGATGACAGCTCGTGTACTGGGATGTGTGGGCACGGGGAGGGGGGATGACAGCTCGTGTACAGGGATGTGTGGGCACGGGGAGGGGGGATGACAGCTCGTGTACAGGGATGTGTGGGCACGGGGAGGGGGGTGACAGCTCGTGTACAGGGATGTGTGGGCACGGGGAGGGGGGATGACAGCTCGTGTACAGGATGTGTGGGCACGGGGAGGGGGGGGTGACAGCTCGTGTACAGGGATGTGTGGGCACGGGTAGGGGGGTGACAGCTCGTGTACAGGGATGTGTGGGCACGGGGAGGGGGGTGACAGCTCGTGTATAGGGATGTGTGGGCACGGGGAGGGGGGTGACAGCTCGTGTACAGGGATGTGTGGGCACGGGGAGGGGGGTGACAGCTCGTGTACAGGGATGTGTGGGCACGGGAAGGGGGGCAGCCCATGTACTGGGATGTGTGGGCACGGGGAGGGGGGCAGCCCGTGTACAGGGATGTGTGGGCACGGGGAGGGGGGTGACAGCTCGTGTACAGGGATGTGTGGGCACGGGGAGGGGGGTGACAGCTCGTGTACAGGGATGTGTGGGCACGGGGAGGGGGGTGACAGCTCGTGTACAGGGATGTGTGGGCACGGGGAGGGGGGTGACAGCTCGTGTACAGGGATGTGTGGGCACGGGGAGGGGGGGTGACAGCTCGTGTACAGGGATGTGTGGGCACGGGGAGGGGGGGTGACAGCTCGTGTACTGGGATGTGTGGGCACAGGGGAGGGGGCAGCCCGTGTACTGGCCATGTACTGGGATGTGTGGGCACAGGGGAGGGGGGGTGACAGCTTGTGTACTGGGATGTGTGGGCACAGGGGAGGGGGGGGTGACAGCTTGTGTACTGGGATGTGTGGGCACGGGGAGGGGGGTGACAGCTCGTGTACTGGGATGTGTGGGCACGGGGAGGGGGGTGACAGCTCGTGTACAGGGATGTGTGGGCACGGGGAGGGGGGTGACAGCTCGTGTACTGGCCATGTATTGGGATGTGTGGGCACAGGGGAGGGGGCAGTCCGTGTACTGGCCATGTATTGGGATGTGTGGGCACAGGGGAGGGGGCAGCCCGTGTACTGGCCATGTATTGGGATGTGTGGGCACGGGGAGGGGGGTGACAGCTCGTGTACTGGGATGTGTGGGCACAGGGGAGGGGGCTGACAGCTCGTGTACAGGGATGTGTGGGCACAGGGGAGGGGGGGTGACAGCTCGTGTACTGGGATGTGTGGGCACGGGGAGGGGGGTGACAGCTCGTGTACAGGGATGTGTGGGCACGGGGAGGGGGGGGGGACAGCTCGTGTACTGGCCATGTACTGGGATGTGTGGGCACGGGGAGGGGGGGTGACAGCTCGTGTACTGGGATGTGTGGGCACGGGGAGGGGGGTGACAGCTCGTGTACAGGATGTGTGGGCACGGGGAGGGGGGGGTGACAGCTCGTGTACAGGGATGTGTGGGCACGGGGAGGGGGGGGTGACAGCTCGTGTACAGGGATGTGTGGGCACGGGGAGGGGGGTGACAGCTCGTGTACAGGGATGTGTGGGCACGGGGAGGGGGGTGACAGCTCGTGTACTGGGATGTGTGGGCACGGGGAGGGGGGTGACAGCTCGTGTACTGGCCATGTATTGGGATGTGTGGGCACAGGGGAGAGGGCAGCCCGTGTACTGGCCATGTATTGGGATGTGTGGGCACAGGGGAGGGGGCAGCCCGTGTACTGGCCATGTATTGGGATGTGTGGGCACAGGGGAGGGGGCAGCCCGTGTACTGGCCATGTATTGGGATGTGTGGGCACAGGGGAGGGGGCAGCCCGTGTACTGGCCATGTATTGGGATGTGTGGGCACGGGGAGGGGGGTGACAGCTCGTGTACTGGGATGTGTGGGCACAGGGGAGGGGGCTGACAGCTCGTGTACAGGGATGTGTGGGCACAGGGGAGGGGGGGGTGACAGCTCCTGTACTGGGATGTGTCGGCACAGGGGAGGGGGGGGGTGACAGCTCCTGTACTGGGATGTGTGGGCACAGGGGAGGGGGCAGCCCGTGTACTGGCCATGTATTGGGATGTGTGGGCACAGGGGAGGGGGCAGCCCGTGTACTGGCCATGTATTGGGATGTGTGGGCACAGGGGAGGGGGCAGCCCGTGTACTGGCCATGTATTGGGATGTGTGGGCACGGGGAGGGGGGTGACAGCTCGTGTACTGGGATGTGTGGGCACAGGGGAGGGGGCTGACAGCTCGTGTACAGGGATGTGTGGGCACAGGGGAGGGGGGGGTGACAGCTCCTGTACTGGGATGTGTCGGCACAGGGGAGGGGGGGGTGACAGCTCCTGTACTGGGATGTGTGGGCACAGGGGAGAGGGCAGCCCGTGTACTGGCCATGTATTGGGATGTGTGGGCACAGGGGAGGGGGCAGCCCGTGTACTGGCCATGTATTGGGATGTGTGGGCACAGGGGAGGGGGCAGCCCGTGTACTGGCCATGTATTGGGATGTGTGGGCACAGGGGAGGGGGAAGCCCGTGTACTGGCCATGTATTGGGATGTGTGGGCACGGGGAGGGGGGTGACAGCTCGTGTACTGGGATGTGTGGGCACAGGGGAAAGGGGTGACAGCTTGTGTACTGGGATGTGTGGGCACAGGGGAGAGGGCAGCCCGTGTACTGGCCATGTATTGGGATGTGTGGGCACAGGGGAGGGGGCAGCCCGTGTACTGGCCATGTATTGGGATGTGTGGGCACGGGGAGGGGGGTGACAGCTCGTGTACAGGGATGTGTGGGCACGGGGAGGGGGCAGCCCGTGTACAGGGATGTGTGGGCACGGGGAGGGGGGCAGCACGTGTACTGGGATGTGTGGGCACGGGGAGGGGGGATGACAGCTCGTGTACAGGGATGTGTGGGCACGGGGAGGGGGGTGACAGCTCGTGTACTGGGATGTGTGGGCACGGGGAGGGGGGATGACAGCTCGTGTACAGGGATGTGTGGGCACGGGGAGGGGGGATGACAGCTCGTGTACAGGGATGTGTGGGCACGGGGAGGGGGGTGACAGCTCGTGTACAGGGATGTGTGGGCACGGGGAGGGGGGTGACAGCTCGTGTACTGGGGTGTGTGGGCACGGGGAGGGGGGTGACAGCTCGTGTACAGGGATGTGTGGGCACGGGGAGGGGGGTGACAGCTCGTGTACAGGGATGTGTGGGCACGGGGAGGGGGGTGACAGCTCGTGTACAGGGATGTGTGGGCACGGGGAGGGGGGGTGACAGCTCGTGTACAGGGATGTGTGGGCACGGGGAGGGGGGTGACAGCTCGTGTACAGGGATGTGTGGGCACGGGGAGGGGGGTGACAGCTCGTGTACAGGGATGTGTGGGCACGGGGAGGGGGGGTGACAGCTCGTGTACTGGGATGTGTGGGCACGGGGAGGGGGGTGACAGCTCGTGTACAGGGATGTGTGGGCACGGGGAGGGGGGTGACAGCTCGTGTACAGGGATGTGTGGGCACGGGGAGGGGGGGTGACAGCTCGTGTACAGGGATGTGTGGGCACGGGGAGGGGGGCAGCCAATGTACTGGGGGATGTGTGGGCACGGGGAGGGGGGCAGCCCGTGTACTGGGATGTGTGGGCACGGGGAGGGGGGGTGACAGCTCGTGTACAGGGATGTGTGGGCACGGGGAGGGGGGGGTGACAGCTCGTGTACAGGGATGTGTGGGCACGGGGAGGGGGGTGACAGCTCGTGTACTGGGATGTGTGGGCACGGGGAGGGGGGGTGACAGCTCGTGTACAGGGATGTGTGGGCACGGGGAGGGGGGGTGACAGCTCGTGTACTGGGATGTGTGGGCACGGGGAGGGGGGTGACAGCTCGTGTACTGGGATGTGTGGGCACGGGGAGGGGGGGTGACAGCTCGTGTACAGGGATGTGTGGGCACGGGGAGGGGGGTGACAGCTCGTGTACAGGGATGTGTGGGCACGGGGAGGGGGGTGACAGCTCGTGTACAGGGATGTGTGGGCACGGGGAGGGGGGGTGACAGCTCGTGTACAGGGATGTGTGGGCACGGGGAGGGGGGCAGCCCGTGTACTGGGATGTGTGGGCACGGGGAGGGGGGGTGACAGCTCGTGTACAGGGATGTGTGGGCACGGGGAGGGGGGGTGACAGCTCGTGTACAGGGATGTGTGGGCACGGGGAGTGGGGTGACAGCTCGTGTACTGGGATGTGTGGGCACGGGGAGGGGGGTGACAGCTCGTGTACAGGGATGTGTGGGCACGGGGAGGGGGGATGACAGCTCGTGTACAGGGATGTGTGGGCACGGGGAGGGGGGATGACAGCTCGTGTACAGGGATGTGTGGGCACGGGGAGGGGGGTGACAGCTCGTGTACAGGGATGTGTGGGCACGGGGAGGGGGGATGACAGCTCGTGTACAGGGATGTGTGGGCACGGGGAGGGGGGATGACAGCTCGTGTACAGGGATGTGTGGGCACGGGGAGGGGGGATGACAGCTCGTGTACTGGGATGTGTGGGCACGGGGAGGGGGGATGACAGCTCGTGTACAGGGATGTGTGGGCACGGGGAGGGGGGATGACAGCTCGTGTACAGGGATGTGTGGGCACGGGGAGGGGGGATGACAGCTCGTGTACTGGGATGTGTGGGCACGGGGAGGGGGGATGACAGCTCGTGTACAGGGATGTGTGGGCACGGGGAGGGGGGATGACAGCTCGTGTACTGGGATGTGTGGGCACGGGGAGGGGGGATGACAGCTCGTGTACAGGGATGTGTGGGCACGGGGAGGGGGGATGACAGCTCGTGTACAGGGATGTGTGGGCACGGGGAGGGGGGTGACAGCTCGTGTACAGGGATGTGTGGGCACGGGGAGGGGGGATGACAGCTCGTGTACAGGGATGTGTGGGCACGGGGAGGGGGGATGACAGCTCGTGTACAGGGATGTGTGGGCACGGGGAGGGGGGTGACAGCTCGTGTACAGGGATGTGTGGGCACGGGGAGGGGGGTGACAGCTCGTGTACAGGTTTGTGTGGGCACGGGGAGGGGGGATGACAGCTCGTGTACTGGGATGTGTGGGCACGGGGAGGGGGGATGACAGCTCGTGTACAGGGATGTGTGGGCACGGGGAGGGGGGATGACAGCTCGTGTACAGGGATGTGTGGGCACGGGGAGGGGGGATGACAGCTCGTGTACTGGGATGTGTGGGCACGGGGAGGGGGGATGACAGCTCATGTACAGGGATGTGTGGGCACGGGGAGGGGGGATGACAGCTCGTGTACTGGGATGTGTGGGCACGGGGAGGGGGGATG
This sequence comes from Anomaloglossus baeobatrachus, assembly GCF_048569485.1. Lineage (NCBI taxonomy): Eukaryota > Metazoa > Chordata > Amphibia > Anura > Aromobatidae > Anomaloglossus > Anomaloglossus baeobatrachus. The sequence continues at coordinate 220,980,924 of NC_134356.1, forward strand.
ACAGCTCGTGTACAGGGATGTGTGGGCACGGGGAGGGGGGATGACAGCTCGTGTACAGGGATGTGTGGGCACGGGGAGGGGGGGTGACAGCTCGTGTACAGGGATGTGTGGGCACGGGGAGGGGGGATGACAGCTCGTGTACAGGATGTGTGGGCACGGGGAGGGGGGGTGACAGCTCGTGTACAGGGATGTGTGGGCACGGGTAGGGGGGTGACAGCTCGTGTACAGGGATGTGTGGGCACGGGGAGGGGGGTGACAGCTCGTGTATAGGGATGTGTGGGCACGGGGAGGGGGGTGACAGCTCGTGTACAGGGATGTGTGGGCACGGGGAGGGGGGTGACAGCTCGTGTACAGGGATGTGTGGGCACGGGAAGGGGGGCAGCCCATGTACTGGGATGTGTGGGCACGGGGAGGGGGGCAGCCCGTGTACAGGGATGTGTGGGCACGGGGAGGGGGGTGACAGCTCGTGTACAGGGATGTGTGGGCACGGGGAGGGGGGTGACAGCTCGTGTACAGGGATGTGTGGGCACGGGGAGGGGGGGTGACAGCTCGTGTACAGGGATGTGTGGGCACGGGGAGGGGGGTGACAGCTCGTGTACAGGGATGTGTGGGCACGGGGAGGGGGGGTGACAGCTCGTGTACAGGGATGTGTGGGCACGGGGAGGGGGGGTGACAGCTCGTGTACTGGGATGTGTGGGCACAGGGGAGGGGGCAGCCCGTGTACTGGCCATGTACTGGGATGTGTGGGCACAGGGGAGGGGGGGTGACAGCTTGTGTACTGGGATGTGTGGGCACAGGGGAGGGGGGGGTGACAGCTTGTGTACTGGGATGTGTGGGCACGGGGAGGGGGGTGACAGCTCGTGTACTGGGATGTGTGGGCACGGGGAGGGGGGTGACAGCTCGTGTACAGGGATGTGTGGGCACGGGGAGGGGGGGTGACAGCTCGTGTACTGGCCATGTATTGGGATGTGTGGGCACAGGGGAGGGGGCAGTCCGTGTACTGGCCATGTATTGGGATGTGTGGGCACAGGGGAGGGGGCAGCCCGTGTACTGGCCATGTATTGGGATGTGTGGGCACGGGGAGGGGGGTGACAGCTCGTGTACTGGGATGTGTGGGCACAGGGGAGGGGGCTGACAGCTCGTGTACAGGGATGTGTGGGCACAGGGGAGGGGGGGTGACAGCTCGTGTACTGGGATGTGTGGGCACGGGGAGGGGGTGACAGCTCGTGTACAGGGATGTGTGGGCACGGGGAGGGGGGGGGGACAGCTCGTGTACTGGCCATGTACTGGGATGTGTGGGCACGGGGAGGGGGGTGACAGCTCGTGTACTGGGATGTGTGGGCACGGGGAGGGGGGTGACAGCTCGTGTACAGGATGTGTGGGCACGGGGAGGGGGGGGTGACAGCTCGTGTACAGGGATGTGTGGGCACGGGGAGGGGGGGTGACAGCTCGTGTACAGGGATGTGTGGGCACGGGGAGGGGGGTGACAGCTCGTGTACAGGGATGTGTGGGCACGGGGAGGGGGGTGACAGCTCGTGTACTGGGATGTGTGGGCACGGGGAGGGGGGTGACAGCTCGTGTACTGGCCATGTATTGGGATGTGTGGGCACAGGGGAGAGGGCAGCCCGTGTACTGGCCATGTATTGGGATGTGTGGGCACAGGGGAGGGGGCAGCCCGTGTACTGGCCATGTATTGGGATGTGTGGGCACAGGGGAGGGGGCAGCCCGTGTACTGGCCATGTATTGGGATGTGTGGGCACAGGGGAGGGGGCAGCCCGTGTACTGGCCATGTATTGGGATGTGTGGGCACGGGGAGGGGGGTGACAGCTCGTGTACTGGGATGTGTGGGCACAGGGGAGGGGGCTGACAGCTCGTGTACAGGGATGTGTGGGCACAGGGGAGGGGGGGGTGACAGCTCCTGTACTGGGATGTGTCGGCACAGGGGAGGGGGGGGGTGACAGCTCCTGTACTGGGATGTGTGGGCACAGGGGAGGGGGCAGCCCGTGTACTGGCCATGTATTGGGATGTGTGGGCACAGGGGAGGGGGCAGCCCGTGTACTGGCCATGTATTGGGATGTGTGGGCACAGGGGAGGGGGAAGCCCGTGTACTGGCCATGTATTGGGATGTGTGGGCACGGGGAGGGGGGTGACAGCTCGTGTACTGGGATGTGTGGGCACAGGGGAAAGGGGTGACAGCTTGTGTACTGGGATGTGTGGGCACAGGGGAGAGGGCAGCCCGTGTACTGGCCATGTATTGGGATGTGTGGGCACAGGGGAGGGGGCAGCCCGTGTACTGGCCATGTATTGGGATGTGTGGGCACGGGGAGGGGGGTGACAGCTCGTGTACAGGGATGTGTGGGCACGGGGAGGGGGCAGCCCGTGTACAGGGATGTGTGGGCACGGGGAGGGGGGCAGCACGTGTACTGGGATGTGTGGGCACGGGGAGGGGGGATGACAGCTCGTGTACAGGGATGTGTGGGCACGGGGAGGGGGGTGACAGCTCGTGTACTGGGATGTGTGGGCACGGGGAGGGGGGATGACAGCTCGTGTACAGGGATGTGTGGGCACGGGGAGGGGGGATGACAGCTCGTGTACAGGGATGTGTGGGCACGGGGAGGGGGGTGACAGCTCGTGTACAGGGATGTGTGGGCACGGGGAGGGGGGTGACAGCTCGTGTACTGGGGTGTGTGGGCACGGGGAGGGGGGGGTGACAGCTCGTGTACAGGGATGTGTGGGCACGGGGAGGGGGGGTGACAGCTCGTGTACAGGGATGTGTGGGCACGGGGAGGGGGGTGACAGCTCGTGTACAGGGATGTGTGGGCACGGGGAGGGGGGGGTGACAGCTCGTGTACAGGGATGTGTGGGCACGGGGAGGGGGGTGACAGCTCGTGTACAGGGATGTGTGGGCACGGGGAGGGGGGTGACAGCTCGTGTACAGGGATGTGTGGGCACGGGGAGGGGGGGGTGACAGCTCGTGTACTGGGATGTGTGGGCACGGGGAGGGGGGGTGACAGCTCGTGTACAGGGATGTGTGGGCACGGGGAGGGGGGTGACAGCTCGTGTACAGGGATGTGTGGGCACGGGGAGGGGGGTGACAGCTCGTGTACAGGGATGTGTGGGCACGGGGAGGGGGGCAGCCAATGTACTGGGGGATGTGTGGGCACGGGGAGGGGGGCAGCCCGTGTACTGGGATGTGTGGGCACGGGGAGGGGGGGGTGACAGCTCGTGTACAGGGATGTGTGGGCACGGGGAGGGGGGGTGACAGCTCGTGTACAGGATGTGTGGGCACGGGGAGGGGGGTGACAGCTCGTGTACTGGGATGTGTGGGCACGGGGAGGGGGGGTGACAGCTCGTGTACAGGGATGTGTGGGCACGGGGAGGGGGGGTGACAGCTCGTGTACTGGGATGTGTGGGCACGGGGAGGGGGGGTGACAGCTCGTGTACTGGGATGTGTGGGCACGGGGAGGGGGGTGACAGCTCGTGTACAGGGATGTGTGGGCACGGGGAGGGGGGGTGACAGCTCGTGTACAGGGATGTGTGGGCACGGGGAGGGGGGGTGACAGCTCGTGTACAGGGATGTGTGGGCACGGGGAGGGGGGTGACAGCTCGTGTACAGGGATGTGTGGGCACGGGGAGGGGGGCAGCCCGTGTACTGGGATGTGTGGGCACGGGGAGGGGGGGTGACAGCTCGTGTACAGGGATGTGTGGGCACGGGGAGGGGGGGTGACAGCTCGTGTACAGGGATGTGTGGGCACGGGGAGTGGGGTGACAGCTCGTGTACTGGGATGTGTGGGCACGGGGAGGGGGGTGACAGCTCGTGTACAGGGATGTGTGGGCACGGGGAGGGGGGTGACAGCTCGTGTACTGGGATGTGTGGGCACGGGGAGGGGGGATGACAGCTCGTGTACAGGGATGTGTGGGCACGGGGAGGGGGGATGACAGCTCGTGTACAGGGATGTGTGGGCACGGGGAGGGGGGATGACAGCTCGTGTACAGGGATGTGTGGGCACGGGGAGGGGGGGTGACAGCTCGTGTACAGGGATGTGTGGGCACGGGGAGGGGGTTTGACAGCTCGTGTACAGGGATGTGTGGGCACGGGGAGGGGGGTGACAGCTCGTGTACTGGGATGTGTGGGCACGGGGAGGGGGGGGTGACAGCTCGTGTACAGGGATGTGTGGGCACAGGGGAGGGGGCAGCCCGTGTACTGGCCATGTACTGGGATGTGTGGGCACAGGGGAGGGGGGGGTGACAGCTTGTGTACTGGGATGTGTGGGCACAGGGGAGGGGGGGTGACAGCTTGTGTACTGGGATGTGTGGGCACAGGGGAGGGGGGGTGACAGCTTGTGTACTGGGATGTGTGGGCACGGGGAGGGGGGGTGACAGCTCGTGTACTGGGATGTGTGGGCACGGGGAGGGGGGTGACAGCTCGTGTACAGGGATGTGTGGGCACGGGGAGGGGGGTGACAGCTCGTGTACTGGCCATGTATTGGGATGTGTGGGCACAGGGGAGGGGGCAGCCCGTGTACTGGCCATGTATTGGGATGTGTGGGCACAGGGGAGGGGGCAGCCCGTGTACTGGCCATGTATTGGGATGTGTGGGCACGGGGAGGGGGGTGACAGCTCGTGTACTGGGATGTGTGGGCACAGGGGAGGGGGCTGACAGCTCGTGTACAGGGATGTGTGGGCACAGGGGAGGGGGGGTGACAGCTCGTGTACTGGGATGTGTGGGCACGGGGAGGGGGGGGGACAGCTCGTGTACTGGCCATGTACTGGGATGTGTGGGCACGGGGAGGGGGGTGACAGCTCGTGTACTGGGATGTGTGGGCACGGGGAGGGGGGTGACAGCTCGTGTACAGGATGTGTGGGCACGGGGAGGGGGGGTGACAGCTCGTGTACTGGGATGTGTGGGCACGGGGAGGGGGGTGACAGCTCGTGTACAGGGATGTGTGGGCACGGGGAGGGGGGGTGACAGCTCGTGTACAGGGATGTGTGGGCACGGGGAGGGGGGTGACAGCTCGTGTACAGGGATGTGTGGGCACGGGGAGGGGGGTGACAGCCCGTGTACAGGGATGTGTGGGCACGGGGAGGGGGGGTGACAGCTCGTGTACTGGGATGTGTGGGCACGGGGAGGGGGGGTGACAGCTCGTGTACTGGCCATGTATTGGGATGTGTGGGCACAGGGGAGGGGGGCAGCCCGTGTACTGGCCATGTATTGGGATGTGTGGGCACAGGGGAGGGGGCAGCCCGTGTACTGGCCATGTATTGGGATGTGTGGGCACAGGGGAGGGGGCAGCCCGTGTACTGGCCATGTATTGGGATGTGTGGGCACAGGGGACGGGGCAGCCCGTGTACTGGCCATGTATTGGGATGTGTGGGCACGGGGAGGGGGGTGACAGCTCGTGTACTGGGATGTGTGGGCACAGGGGAGGGGGCTGACAGCTCGTGTACAGGGATGTGTGGGCACAGGGGAGGGGGGGGGTGACAGCTCCTGTACTGGGATGTGTCGGCACAGGGGAGGGGGGGGGTGACAGCTCCTGTACTGGGATGTGTGGGCACAGGGGAGGGGGCAGCCCGTGTACTGGCCATGTATTGGGATGTGTGGGCACAGGGGAGGGGGCAGCCCGTGTACTGGCCATGTATTGGGATGTGTGGGCACAGGGGAGGGGGCAGCCCGTGTACTGGCCATGTATTGGGATGTGTGGGCACGGGGAGGGGGGTGACAGCTCGTGTACTGGGATGTGTGGGCACAGGGGAAAGGGGTGACAGCTTGTGTACTGGGATGTGTGGGCACAGGGGAGGGGGCAGCCCGTGTACTGGCCATGTATTGGGATGTGTGGGCACAGGGGAGGGGGCAGCCCGTGTACTGGCCATGTATTGGGATGTGTGGGCACAGGGGAGGGGGCAGCCCGTGTACTGGCCATGTATTGGGATGTGTGGGCACGGGGAGGGGGGGTGACAGCTCGTGTACAGGGATGTGTGGGCACAGGGGAGGGGGGGGTGACAGCTCCTGTACTGGGATGTGTCGGCACAGGGGAGGGGGTGTGACAGCTCCTGTACTGGGATGTGTGGGCACAGGGGAGGGGGGGGTGACAGCTCCTGTACTGGGATGTGTGGGCACAGGGGAGGGGGGGTGACAGCTCCTGTACTGGGATGTGTGGGCACGGGGAGGGGGGGTGACAGCTCGTGTATTTGCCATGTACTGGGATGTGGTGCGGGAGGCATGACTACGGGGCCTGATTCATCATAATCATCATCATCATCTTCATCATAATCATCATCATGTGTTGCTATATATATATATTATCCCATATGTGTGTATATACTATATATGTCCCATACGCATGTTTATATACTGTACGTCATATACGTGCTTCTATACCTCCCCTCCATAAGTATGCATATGAGAAATATATTGCCCATATGTGCCTGTGTATACTATATATTTATATATCCTACATATTTTTTGTATTAGTTACACACTACACTGTGATCTGGGGTGGTCTATATTAGTGGACACTACACTGTGATCTGGGGTGGTCTATATTAGGGGACACTAATCTGTGATCTGGGGTGGTCTATATTAGGGGACACTGCGCTGTGATCTGGGGTGGTCTATATTAGGGGACACTGCGCTGTGATCTGGGGTGGTCTATATTAGGGGACATTGCGCTGTGATCTGGGGTGGTCTATATTAGGGGACACTGCGCTGTGATCTGGGGTGGGCTATATTAGTGGACACTGCGCTGTGATCTGGGGTGGGCTATATTAGTGGACACTGCGCTGTGATCTGGGGTGGGCTATATTAGTGGACACTGCGCTGTGATCTGGGGTGGGCTATATTAGTGGACACTGCGCTGTGATCTGGGGTGGGCTATATTAGTGGACACTGCGCTGTGATCTGGGGTGGGCTATATTAGTGGACACTGCGCTGTGATCTGGGGTGGTCTATATTGGTGGACACTGCGCTGTGATCTGGGGTGGTCTATATTAGGGGACACTAATCTGTGATCTGGGGTGGGCTATATTAGGGGACACTGCGCTGTGATCTGGGGTGGGCTATATTAGGGGACACTGCGCTGTGATCTGGGGTGGTCTATATTAGGGGACACTGCGCTGTGATCTGGGGTGGGCTATATTAGTGGACACTGCGCTGTGATCTGGGGTGGGCTATATTAGTGGACACTGCGCTGTGATCTGGGCTATATTAGTGGACACTGTGCTGTGATCTGGGGTGGGCTATATTAGAGGACACTGCGCTGTGATCTGGGGTGGATTATATTAGGGGACACTGCGCTGTGATCTGGGGTGGATTATATTAGGGGACACTGCGCTGTGATCTGGGGTGGATTATATTAGGGGACACTGCGCTGTGATCTGGGGTGGATTATATTAGGGGACACTGCGCTGTGATCTGGGGTGGGCTATATTGGTGGACACTGCGCTGTGATCTGGGGTGGATTATATTAGGGGACACTGTGCTGTGATCTGGGGTGGGCTATATTAGTGGACACTGCGCTGTGATCTGGGGTGGGCTATATTAGTGGACACTGCGCTGTGATCTGGGGTGGGCTATATTAGTGGACACTGCGCTGTGATCAGGGGTGGGCTATATTAGTGGACACTGCGCTGTGATCAGGGGTGGGCTATATTAGTGGACACTGCGCTGTGATCAGGGGTGGGCTATATTGGTGGACACTGCGCTGTGATCTGGGGTGGGCTATATTGGTGGACACTGCGCTGTGATCTGGGGTGGGCTATATTAGTGGACACTGCGCTGTGATCAGGGGTGGGCTATATTAGTGGACACTGCGCTGTGATCTGGGGTAGGCTATATTAGTGGACACTGCGCTGTGATCTGGGGTGGGCTATATTAGTAGACACTGCGCTGTGATCTGGGGTGGATTATATTAGGGGACACTGCGCTGTGATCTGGGTTGGATTATATTAGGGGACACTGCGCTGTGATCTGGGGTGGATTATATTAGGGGACACTGCGCTGTGATCTGGGGTGGATTATATTAGGGGACACTGCGCTGTGGTCTGGGGTGGGCTATATTGGTGGACACTGCGCTGTGATCTGGGGTGGGCTATATTAGGGCACACTGCGCTGTGATCTGGGCTGGGCTATATTAGTGGACACTGCGCTGTGGTCTGGGGTGGGCTATGTTGGGGGACACTGCGCTGTGATCAGGGGTGGTGCTCTGTATCCGCACTAGCCACCTCTTCTAATCTTTGCCCTGCATCGTGCCGTTATCTGACCGCTATCACTGAGCAGGATTTTTGTGTTCATGAGGTTGATAGATATTAAAATGTTCATTCTCTAGTAATTTGTCATTAGACCTAATGTGTCGGAACATTTGTGATCATCTGCTGACTGCACCTCTTGTGTCCAGACCGGCACAGCTTTGTTTCTTCTGCCCATATAGATGTTTAGGGCAAGGCTGCAAAAGAGGTTTGGTCGCTCCTCATGAAGATCAGTGATACATTGTGACATTGCAGCCACAGTGATGGTCACAAAAAACAAATTTAATGGATTTTCAATTGTGGATTTCTCACAGTGTTGCCAGCCGTGTAAGTTGCTTGCAAAATCACACATCTTAGGTATACTTTGCACGTTGCGACATCACTACTGCGATATCGTCGGGGTCAAATCGAAAGTGCTGCACATCCGGCGCCTGTAACGACGTCGCAACGTGTCAAGCCTAGATGCTCCGATAAACGATCGCAAAAGCTTTGTAAATCGGTGATCTGTGTAGTGTCGGTCATTTTCATAATGTCACACCAATAGGAGATACGATGTTGTTCCTCATTCCTGCGGCAGCACACATCGCTGTGTGTGAAGCCACAGGAGCGAGGAACATCTCCTTACCTGCCTCCACCGGCTATGCGGAAGGAAGGAGGTGGGCGGGATGTTTACGTCCTACTCATCTCCGCCCCTCCGCTTCTATTGGCCGCCTGCCGTGTGACGCCGCTCGACCCGCCCCCTTAGAAAGGAGGCGGGTCGCCGGCCAGATCGAAGTCGCAGGGCAGGTAAGTTCATGTGAAGCTGCCGTAGCGATAATTTTCGCTACGGCAGCTATCACAAGATATCGCATTTGCGACGGGGGCAGGGACTATCGCGCTCGGCATCGCTAGCATCGGCTAGCGATGTCGCAGCGTGCAAAGTACCCATAAGACTGTGTGGACACGCTGCGTTTTTCATGCTTGCTTATTTCTTTGTCGCTCCATTGGGAGACCCAGACAATTGGGTGTATAGCTTCTGCCTCCGGAGGCCACACAAAGTATTACACTTAAAAGTGTAAACCCCTCCCCTCTGCCTATACACCCCCCCGTGCATCACGGGCTCCCCAGTTTTTATGCTTTGTGTTGAAGGAGGCACACATGCACGCAAGCTCCACAATTTAGTCAGCAGCAGCTGCTGACTATATCGGATGGAAGAAAAGAGGGCCCATAACAGGGCCCCCGGCATGCTCCCTTCTCACCCCACTCTGGTCGGCGGTGCTGTTAAGGTTGAGGTACCCATTGCGGGTACAAAGGCTGGAGCCACATGCTGTTTTCCTTCCCCATCCCTTAGGGGCTCTGGGTGAAGTGGGATCCTAACCGGTCACCAGGCACTGGGACCGTGCTCCCTCCGCAGCCCCTGGGGGAATCTGCTGGACAGGATACCGGGTATCGTCAGGGACAGGCCCTGCTCCTATGAGGTACTCTGTGTCCCCTTGGGGACGGCGCATAGAGCGCCTGTGTAATGGACGCTGCAGCAGCTGCTGGGTGTGTTTGTGCGCCGGGACTACTGCGCTGACCGCGCTTGTTTGCCGGCCGCGCTTATAACTTTAGTCCCCGGCTTTTGCGGCCTAGTACCGCATACTCCCGCCCCCGGGCCTGCCAGTCAGGGGTAAGGGCGGGACGCTGCACTGGACGTCAGCGCTGAGGGCTGGAGCATACTTAGTATCCTCCTCCCCCCTCACTGAGCACCGTGGGGCACCAGATTCCCGCACTTTCTGAGGCACGCCCACGGCCCCCTCCTCCTCTCAGAACGCTGGCAGCCATTCCTATCAGCACGTCTGACGCTGGAGAACTTCAGAGGGGAGACAACACCGAGCTCCACAGCTCTGGGAGGCCCAGGCAGGGAATCTGGTGGTCACACAACCGTGGTGCGAGGGCGGTCGGTAAGCCGCACCTGTTACTAGGTGCTGGCCCCCCTTGGTGCCGAAGTGTATATTTATATGCTTATATTGTATACATTTACTCTGTACGGCCGCACTATTTGCTTTTGGCTATATACCCTCTCTGATTACGCTAAGAGGAGACAACAGCATGTCGTCCGCAAAAAGCAAGGGTGCCAAGGCACAGGCTTACTTTGCAACCTGTACCTCATGTGCGGCTATGCTACCTGCAGGTTCCACCTACCCTCATTGTGTGCAATGCTCGGCCCCTGTGACACTCACTCAGCCGGAGCCTCAGCCACTGGTGGGACCCTCGGCCCAGGTGGAACCACCGGCTCCCACTGTCCAGGTGACAGGGACAGAGTTTGCAGTATTCGCTGACAAACTTTCTGAGTCTATGGATAGATGGTCTGCTAAGATACTAGAAGCTTTGCAGTCCAGACCTGTAACACAGGCCCCGGGCACTGTTGAATCATTGCTCTCAGCCCCCCCTCGGTCGGCACAGCAGAGTGCTCCTGGGTCGACTCATAGGTCCCACGGTGAGGACTCCGACACGGACCGCAGTCCCAGACCGACTAAGCGGGCTCGCTGGGAGCTTCCCTCGACTTCATCACACTGTTCATGGTCTCAGCATGAGGACTCTCTGGAGGATGAAGCGGAGGTGGCAGATCAGGGCTCTGATCCTGACGCCGCTCTCAACCTTGATACGCCTGAAGGGGACGCCATAGTAAACGACCTTATAGCGTCCATCAATCAGGTGTTAGATCTTTCTCCTCCAGCCCCTCCGAGTGAGGAGTCAGCTTCTCAGCAGGAGAAATTCCATTTTAGGTTTCCCAAACGTACACGGAGTGCGTTTCTTGATCACTCCGACTTCAGAGATACAGTCCAGAAACACCGAGCTTTTCCGGATAAGCGCTTTACTAAGCGCCTTAATGACACACGTTATCCCTTCCCCCCTGACGTAGTCAAGGGTTGGGCTCAGTGTCCCAAGGTGGATTCTCCAGTCTCTAGACTGGCGGCCAGATCCATAGTTGCAGTGGCAGATGGTGCATCACTCAAGGATGCCACTGACAGGCAGATAGAGCTCCTGATGAAATCCATCTATGAGGCTATCGGCGCGTCCTTTGCTCCGGCATTCGCAGCCGTATGGGCACTCCAAGCTATCTCAGCTTGTCAGTCTGAGATTAATGCAGTCACACGTGCCTCTACTCCGCAGGTTGTGTCCTTAACCTCTCAGGCGTCGGCGTTTGCGTCCTACGCCATGAATGCTGTCCTGGACTCTGCGAGCCGTATGGCGGTAGCATCCGCCAATTCAGTGGCAGTCCGCAGGGCCATGTGGCTACGTGAATGGAAGGCAGACTCTGCTTCCAAAAAGTTCTTAACCGGTTTGCCATTTTCTGGCGACCGCCTGTTTGGCGAGCAATTGGATGAAATCATTAAACAATCCAAGGGAAAGGACTCGTCCTTACCCCAGTCCAAACCAAACAGACCTCAACAACGGAAGGTACAATCGAGGTTTCGGTCCTTTCGGCCCTCAGCCAGGTCTCAATTCTCCTCGTCCAACAGGCCACAGAAGGGTCAGAGGAACTCTGATTCATGGCGGTCTAAGTCACGTCCTAAAAAGACCGCCGGAGGAACCGCTCCCAAAGCGGCCTCCTCATGACTTTCGGCCTCCCCAAACCGCATCCTCGGTCGGTGGCAGGCTCTCCCGCTTTTGCGACGCCTGGTTGCCACATGTCCAAGACCGATGGGTCACGGTTACAGGATAGAGTTCAGTTCTCGTCCTCCGACTCGTTTCTTCAGAACATCTCCGCCCCCCGAGCGAGCCGATGCTCTTCTTCAGGCGGTGAGCAATGGGGTCACGGTTTTTACTCCAACTTGTTTGTGTTGCCAAAAAAGGACGGATCTTTCCGTCCCGTTCTGGACCTCAAACTGCTCAACAGACACGTGAAAACCAGGCGGTTCCGGATGGAATCTCTCCGCTCCGTCATCGCCTCGATGTCCCAAGGAGACTTCCTAGCATCAATCGACATCAGGGATGCTTATCTCCACGTGCCGATTGCACCAGAGCATCAGCGCTTCCTGCGTTTCGCCATCGGGGACGAACACCTTCAGTTCGTGGCACTGCCTTTCGGCCTGGCGACAGCCCCACGGGTCTTCACCAAGGTCATGGCAACAGTGGTAGCAGTCCTACACTCTCAGGGACACTCAGTGATCCCTTACTTAGACGATCTTCTTGTCAAGGCCCCCTCTCGGGTGGCATGCCAACACAGCCTGAACATTGCTCTGGAGACTCTCCAGAGGTTCGGGTGGATCATCAATTTCCCAAAGTCAAAACTGACACCGACCCAATCGCTGACATATCTCGGGATGGAGTTTCATACTCTCCCAGCGATAGTGAAACTTCCGCTGGACAAACAGCGTTCACTACGGACAGGGGTGCAATCTCTCCTTCGAGCCCAGTCGCACCCCTTGAGGCGCCTCATGCACTTCCTAGGGAAGATGGTGGCAGCAATGGAGGCAGTTCCATTTGCGCAGTTTCATCTGCGTCCACTTCAATGGGACATTCTCCGCAAATGGGACAGGAAGTCGACGTCCCTCGACAGGAACGTCTCCCTTTCTCGGGCAGCCAAGGCCTCCCTTCAGTGGTGGCTTCTTCCCACTTCTTTGTCGAAGGGGAAATCATTCCTGCCCCCATCCTGGGCTGTGGTCACGACGGACGCGAGTCTGTCAGGGTGGGGAGCGGTCTTCCTCCACCACAGGGCTCAGGGTACCTGGACTCAGCCAGAGTCCTCCCTTCAGATCAATGTTCTGGAGATAAGGGCAGTGTATCTAGCCCTAAAGGCGTTCCAGCCGTGGCTGGAAGGCAGGCAGATCCGAATTCAGTCGGACAACGCCACGGCGGTGGCATACATCAACCACCAAGGCGGCACACGCAGTCGGCAAGCCTTCCAGGAAGTTCGGCGGATTCTGCTGTGGGTGGAAGCCACAGCATCCACCATCTCCGCAGTTCACATCCCGGGCGTAGAAAACTGGGAAGCAGACTTTCTCAGTCGCCAGGGCATGGACGCAGGGGAATGGTCTCTTCACCCGGACGTGTTTCAAGAGATCTGTTGCCGCTGGGGGAAGCCGGACGTCGACCTAATGGCGTCCCGGCACAACAACAAGGTCTCGGCATTCATGGCACGGTCTCAAGATCACAGAGCTCTGGCGGCAGACGCATTAGTTCAGGATTGGTCACAGTTTCGACTGCCTTATGTTTTTCCTCTGGCACTGCTGCCCAGAGTGTTACGCAAGATCAGGTCCGACTGCCGCCGCACCATCCTCATCGCCCCAGACTGGCCGAGGAGGTCGTGGTACCCGGATCTGTGGCATCTCACGGTGGGTCAACCGTGGGCACTACCAGACCGACCAGACTTACTGTCTCAAGGGCCATTTTTCCATCTGAATTCTGCGGCCCTCAACCTGACTGTGTGGCCATTGAGTCCTGGATCCTAGCGTCTTCAGGGTTATCTCAAGAGGTCATTGCCACTATGAGACAGGCCAGGAAACCAACGTCAGCCAAGATCTACCACAGGACGTGGAGGATCTTCTTATCCTGGTGCTCTGATCAGGGTTTTACTCCCTGGCCATTTGCCTTGCCCACTTTTCTGTCCTTCCTTCAATCCGGAATGGAAAAGGGTTTGTCTCTCGGCTCTCTTAAGGGACAAGTCTCGGCGCTCTCTGTGTTTTTTCAAAAGCGTCTAGCCAGGCTTCCACAGGTACGCACGTTCCTGCAGGGGGTTTGCCACATAGTCCCTCCTTACAAGCGTCCGCTAGAACCCTGGGATCTGAACAGGGTGCTAACGGCTCTTCAGAAACCACCTTTCGAGCCAATGAGAGATATTTCTCTTTCACGCCTCTCGCAGAAGGTGGTCTTCCTAGTGGCAGTCACATCACTTCGGAGAGTGTCTGAGCTAGCTGCACTGTCATGCAAAGCCCTCTTCCTGGTGTTTCACCAGGACAAGGTGGTTCTGCGTCCGGTTCCGGAATTTCTCCCTAAGGTGGTATCCCCTTTTCATCTCAATCAGGATATCTCCTTACCTTCTTTTTGCCCTCATCCAGTTCACCAATGTGAAAAGGATTTGCACTTGTTAGATCTTGTGAGAGCACTCAGACTCTCTACATTTCTCGTACGGCGCCCCTGCGCCGCTCGGATGCGCTCTTTGTCCTTGTCGCTGGCCAGTGTAAAGGGTCGCAGGCTTCCAAGTCAACCTTGGCTCGGTGGATCAAGGAACCAATTCTTGAAGCCTACCGTTCTTCTGGGCTTCCGGTTCCTTCAGGACTGAAAGCCCATTCTACCAGAGCCGTGGGTGCGTCCTGGGCATTGCGGCACCAGGCTACGGCTCAGCAGGTGTGTCAGGCGTCTACCTGGTCGAGTCTGCACACTTTCACGAAACACTATCAGGTGCATACCTACGCTTCGGCAGATGCCAGCCTAGGTAGGCGAGTCCTTCAGGCGGCGGTTGCCCACCTGTAGGAAGGGGCCGTGTTACGGCTCTATTACCGAGGTATTCTTTTACCCACCCAGGGACTGCTTTTGGACGTCCCAATTGTCTGGGTCTCCCAATGGAGCGACAAAGAAGAAGGGAATTTTGTTTACTTACCGTAAATTCCTTTTCTTCTAGCTCCTATTGGGAGACCCAGCACCCGCCCCTGTTCCCTTCGGGCTGTTGTTCTTTTGTGTACACATGTTGTTCATGTTGAATTGTTCTTTGGTTCATGGTTTCAGTTCTCCGAACATCCTTCGGATTGAATTTACCTTAGACCAATTTATAAGTTTCCTCCTTCCTGCTTTTGCACCAAAACTGAGGAGCCTGTGATGCACGGGGGGGTGTATAGGCAGAGGGGAGGGGTTTACACTTTTTAAAGTGTAATACTTTGTGTGGCCTCCGGAGGCAGAAGCTATACACCCAATTGTCTGGGTCTCCCAATAGGAGCTAGAAGAAAAGGAATTTACGGTAAGTAAACAAAATTCCCTTCTTTCTTGCAGATTTTAATCATTACTGGTCTTGATGAAGCCTCTGAGGGCTTTGAAACGCGTTGACCAATAAATCACATTTTCTCTACATCATTTGGACTGGTTTGGCAGCGCAGGAGATTAACCCTTTTCTTTCCATTGTTTGTACTTCCAATAGGTGGCACTAGAGTTCGTCTCATTCCTCGCTGAAGAGACAATTTGAATATCCCTCCACTAAGAATATGTTCAGAGGTTTTTGAGGATCTTTCGGCGAGTGGCGCTTCTCTAGAGTCCGCTTTAAGGCTATGTACACACGTAGTTGTTTTGCTGAGTTTTGGGAGCAGCAACCGAGTGGTTTTCAGATATAAAAAATAAATTGAAGAGTTTCCAGTCACTTTCTGCTCCAAAAAACGCCTTCAAAAATTGTGTGCACACAGCCTAAGGCCTGTTTCAGACGTCAGTGATTCTGGTACGTATGTGCTAGTTTTTATACGTACCAGAATCACGGACATATGCAGACCTTCATTGGGTCTGCGCACACATCAGTGATTTTTCACACGTGTATGTGATGGCCACACGGAGACATGTCTGGTTTTTTTTTTTCTGGCATCACTGATGTCCCATGGACCACACTATGGTGTGATCCGTGAAACACATACCAGAAAAACAGACATTGAAAATAAAAGGCATTTTTAACTCCACTTCTCCAGCCACGCTCTCTGGCCTCAGAGCCGGCTGCTTAGTCTCATGCATATTCATGTATGCAGACCCGGAAGTAGCTGCAGCGGGGGCGAAAACACAGCAGAGCCGAAGAGGTCAGCACCACGGACAGCAGGAGCGTGAACAGGTGAGTATACATCAATGTGCAATCATGGATGACGGATTACGTATCACTAATAGCACATGGACAATCCACGTGTGCTGCGAATCACGACACACGGAGGAACATATGCGTTTTTAACACGTCAGTGAAAAAGGCCTGTGTTTTTTCACTGACATGTGAAACCAGCCTAAAAATGCTTGGAAAACTTCTATTATTCATTTCTCAGACAAATCCAATTTGCTGTTTATATGAGCAGTTTCTTGCACTTTTTTCCTTTTCAAGGTTAGAAATGCTGTCGGGTGGAGAAGGAATGTGCATGTAAGGGCTGCTTCTCACTTGCGAGTTTCTTACAGTAGAGCAATGCGAGACAATCTCGCATTGGAATCGGACACATGTTAGTGAATGATTCAGCTCTCATCTGCGATTTTTTTTTTTTTTTCCTCAGTCCAAATCGGACTGAGAAAAAAATCGCAGCATGTTGCCTTTTTGCGAGTTTCTACTGCGAGTCTCTCCAATGCAACTCTATGGGAGCGTGTAAATAATCGGATGTCACGGGACGGCATTCACACCCTCCTAGTGACATGCGATTTTCTAAATACATTTCTCGCATGTTTCCTAAAACACTGGAAACGAGTGATGTCTCACAATGTCTGTCAATCACTATTCTCTGTCAGTCGGTCTCTCCCTCTCAGTCTCTATTCTCTCTCTGTCGGTCCGTCACTATCTCTGTCCCTCTCTCACAGTCTGTCAGTCATTTTCCCCTCCTCTCTCATACTCACCGTTCCCCGATCCCCGGCGCGGCGCTGCACGGCTTTCTCACTGCTGCGGCGGCTTTCACTATTGTGAAAAAGCCGGCCGCTCATTAAACAATCTCATATTCCCTGCTTTACCCGCCCACAGGCGCCTATGATTGGTTGCAGTGAGACACGCCCCCACGCTGAGTGACAGGTGTCTCACTGCACCCAATCACAGCAGCCGGTGGGCGGGTCTATACTATGCAGTGAAATAAACAAATAAATAATTAAAAAAAATGGCGTGCGGTCCCCCCAATTTTAATACCAGCCAGATAAAGCCATACGGCTGAAGGCTGGTATTCTCAGGATGGGGAGCCCCACATTATGGGGAGCCCCCCAGCCTAACAATATCAGTCAGCAGCCGCCCAGAATTGCCGCATACATTATATGCGACAGTTCTGGGACTGTACCCGGCTCTTCCCGATTTACCCTGGTGCATTGGCAAATCGGGGTAATAAGGAGTTAATGGCAGCCCATAGCTGCCACTAAATCCTAGATTAATCATGTCAGGCGTCTGAGACACCCTCCATGATTAATCTGTAAGTTACAGTAAATAAACACACACACATGAAAAAATCCTTTATTAGAAATAAAAAACACAAACAAATTCCCTCATTACCAATTTAATCAGCCCCAAAAAGCCCTCCATGTCCGGCGTAATCCACGGACCTCCAGCGTCGCATCCAGCTCTGCTGCATGGAGGTGACCGGAGCTGCAGCAGACACCGTTTTTTTTAATTTATTTATTTATTTCACTGCACAGTATAGACCCGCCCACCGGCTGCTGTGATTGGTTGCAGTGAGACACCTGTCACTCAGCGTGGAGGCGTGTCTCACTGTAACCAAATATAGGCGCCTGTGGGCGGGGAAAGCAGGGAATACGAGATTGTTTAATGAGAGGCTGGCTTTTTCAAATTAGAAAAAGCCGCCGGAGCAGTGTGAACGCCGTGCAGCGCCGGGGATCGGTGAGTATGAGAGAGGGGGGGACACTTCAGTGACTCAGGGGATTAGCGGTCACCGGTGAATCCTTCACAGGTGACCGCTAATCAGGACGCGGCACAGACAGAGCCGCAGCATGACAATGAAGTCGGGTGAAGTTCACCCGAGTTCATTCTGACAGTGCGGCTCTGTCTGTGTCTGCTGTCATCTGCCATTCAGCTCTGCTACATGGCTCTGTGTCTGCTGTCAGCGGCCATGTAGCAGAGCTGAATGGCAGATGACATAGTAAAAAATACGCATTACACACGCATTACACACGCTAGTAAAATCATTAATTTATTCAGAAAAAGCATCGCACTTGTGTTGCACTCGGACCTAACGTGAACTAAAATCAGCCGAGTTTTTTTCAGCCCAGTCGGACCGATTTTACTTGCATAGATGTGTTTCCAGCCTAAGGCTAAGTGCACACTGAGTGTTTTTTTTTTTTGTTTCTTTTTGTTGTATGTATTTTTCAAGCATACAACACTTCAGAAAAGTCCTTTTGGTTTAGGTAGTTTTTGGAGGAGATTTTCCTTTTATTAAGCATTTCCTGACTTTTTTTTTTTGCATATTTTTGGATGGATAATTTTCCTTCGGATCCTGTTCAAAGAAGTGACCGTCACCTACTTTTTTTTTCCACTAAGCATTTTTCAAAACCTCTTCAGGCAAAAAAAAAAAAACTTACAGCAACACTCAAGCAATTTTTATTATTGAACCGCTCAAGTGGTGCTTTAAATCTAAAGGGTGTTTTACACGCTGCGACATTGCTAGCGATATATCGTCGGAGTCATGTTGTTAGTGAGGCACATCCGGCGCCGTTAGCGACATCGCATCGTGTGACACCAATGAGCAACGATCAATGAGCGCAAAAACGTGAAAAATCGTTGCTTGTTGACACGTCGTCCATTTCCTTAATATCGTTGCTGCTGCAGGTACGATGTTGTTCGTCATTCCTGCGGCAGCGCACATCGCTATGTGTGACACCACAGGAACGACTACCATCTTCTTACCTGCTGCCGGCGGCTATGCGGAAGGAAGGAGGTGGGCGGAATGTTTACATCCTGCTCATCTCCGCCCCTCCGCAGCTATTGGCCGCCTGCCGTGTGACGTCGCTATGACGCCGCACGGCCCGCCCCCTTAGGAAGGAGGCGGGTCGCCGGCCAGAGCGACGGTCGCAGGGCAGGTGAGTGCATGTGAAGCTGGCGTAGCGATAATTTTCGCTACGCCAGCTATCACAAGATATTGTACCTGCGACGGGGGCAGGGACTATCGCGTGCGACATCGCAGCATCTGCTTGCGATGTCGCAACGTGCAAAGCCCGCCTTAGATTTAAGGCACCACTGCAGTGCTGAAAAAACCCAACTCCTAGTTGATTTTCATACAAATAATTGAAGTAGCTTTTGAGTTTTGAAGCACCGGCCATGTGCACATGGACCTTTTTTTTTTTTTTTTTTTTTTTTTTTTTCCAGAGGTGTTTTAGGAAACTGGGCAGAATCTCCCAGGTTCTTGTTTTATTCCTTTTCAAAAATGCCTTGAAATACTCTGTACGCACATAGCCTGATTCCTAAAGAAGTTCCTGAAGAAATATGCCCTCCAAATTCGGTTCTGTTCAATCAAAAGGTTGCAAAAAATAAGTTTTCCAAAATGACTTTAGCAAACTTTTCTGTAAAGAGAAATTCCTTAAAAAAAATCTCCCCAAAATTAGGATTTTTTTTTTTCTTGAAAACTCAGCCCATGGTGAATTCTCAACCCTTGTAATCTGTAGGGCTACATTCCTATAGAACACTAAGAAATCTGTACCTTTTAGAACATTACATTGAATTCATATTCCACTTTGTTTTTATATATTTGGTTTCCTTTTAATCATATGAATTTAATAAATTTGTGCCTTGAGAAACATTTATTTTCATACAGGGCTATATTGTCTTAGTTTCACCAGATGTCATAGGCACATGTCACTAAAGAATAGTTAAAAACCATTGAAATGGGGTCAAGTATTTCTTCCATCCTTAGATGGTGAGAATTGCTTAGAATAAATTTACCGTACCTGACCCACTTTTACTTCAGGCTGTTACTGCACTGAATTCCAGAAAACCAGCGCTATATATATATTGTAGAGTGTGGTGTTGTTGGGGCCTACAAACCTGGTGTGTATTATGGCCTCCGCTGTTAACTTTATAAATGCTGCTGTCAATCTGACAGCGACATTTATCGTGTGTCGGGGGGGGGGGGGGGCATGCTGTTCTAACCCCTCATCAGTGCTTCCACAAAGTGATCGTGGGACACTGATGTGTTGCATTAAAACAAGAGGTCAGCAGATGACCCCTGTGTCTGTCATCTCAGTATGTGTTATCATGGTACTGTGCGGTCAGCTGATGGCCCCTGACGCTGCCATGACTCACTTCCTGTGAATGCTGGCAGAGCGCCGACACTCACAGGAGGTCAGTATTTCTCCTGATCAGTATAATGCTGAAGCATTTCTTTGCTCAGGACAAGCGATCGGACTGTGCAGGCTAGAAAGACTAGTAAAGTCCAATAATAAAAATAATTTTTTTTTTTTTTTTAAATATATGAAAAAGTAAAAAAACAAAAAGTTCAACTCCCCCCTCTTTCTTGCCCCATTGAAATAGTGAGAAAAAAATCCAAATGCCAACATTTTTAAGTGTCCCCCCCCCCCCGCAACTTTGCATTAAAATGGTGATCAAAACATCACATCTACACAAAAACTGTATAATTTTAAAAAACGTCCACACAAGACTCCAAAAAATAAACCATTGCCGAGCCCCAGATCCCAAAAAATGAGAACACTACAGATCTTGGAGAATAGTGACAGAAGTGCTATATATATATATTTTTTTTTTTTTTTTTTTTTTGGACAAATTTCTGAAAACTACTGCCGGGTTAGCTTTATATGGTAAAATGAACGCTGTAAATGAAAAAATAAAAAACAATTGCAGAATTTCACTTTTTTTTTTTTTTGCTATTTCACCACCCTTTGATTTTGATCCTGATTGCTATTACATCATATGATTAACTAGCTGGTTACTAATAGCCGTGTGAGGGCATGGTTTTTTTTGCTGGATATTGATGTAAAAATAAAGATATGACTCTTGGATGGTGGCGGGAAAAGAAACACAAAAATGAGAAATTACCTGTCCTTAAGGGGTTAAGCATGCTTGAACATGCTTTTTGCTTATCAATGGAGTCTTGTGTGGTGATGGTGCATACAAGTCATGGAGGTTAAGTGAATTACTTATTGTTTTCTTTGAAACCATTGTATATGCTGATTCAAGGTTTTTCTGTAGATCTCTTTAGGTGATACTTAGCTCTTGGACAACTCTTCTGATCATTCTTTTCACTCCTCTGTCTGAAATCTTGCAGGCACCACCTGGCTGTGGCTGGTTATGGTAAAATGATGATCTTTCCACTTCTGTGCTATGGCCCCAACACTACTCACTGGAACCTTCAATAGTTTAGAAATTCTGTAACCAGTATTTTTGGTAACAATAAAGTTGTGAAGGTCTTGAGACAGCTCACTGGTTTTACCTCTCATGAGATGTTTCTTGTGTGGCACCTTGGTAATGAAATGCCTTTTTATAAGCCATCAGTTGAACCAGCTGATATTATTTTTCACTTACTATGAGGATTGCTTTCTAATTATTGATAGATTTCAGCTGATGTCACGACTTTTTCCATGGCTTTTTGTACCGCTCTTTCATCATGTCTTCAATACTTTTTCCCTGTGTGATTATTACACATGACTTAATTTATGGACATCTATGGTTTGAGTTCTTAGCTTGGATGGACTATTACTGATATTTGGTGAGAATTTAATTTCAACCAAACCTTGAGAAATATCTTTTACTTAGAAAATTGGTGATGTGCTCTATAGTGATTTCACCTGGTGTGTGTGTGTGTGTGTGTGTGTGTGTGTGTGTGTGTGTGTGTGTGTGTGCGCACGTGCGTGTCACAATGTTCCCATTCCTAGAGATCTGCGTCCCTGTAAGACCTAATTAGGGCTAATGGTTGCTGCTTTATATTTAGTTTGGTTTTCCTTGGCCTTGCTTTGACAGAGCTAATTAGCTCTATCGTAAGCAACAAAAAAGACAGATGCCAACAAATAGATCAAGTGGAGTTTCAAGCTTCATATTTTGCCTGATTTTAAGTCGAGGACTCCACCAGGTGAATATCTGAATTTTTTGGGTATTCAGGTGGAGCCCGTCAACAGAATGGGGTCTAAGACCTGGTGTGAAGGCTTCATTCTCAGATTTTCCACTCTATATCCTAACTTCCCCTATAGTATATCTAACATATTGATTTAGTGGTGAGTACATCTTACCCTTTGTATGTCTTGCATAAAGAAGCTGGCTTTCCGTAGTAATGTTTGTCCAGTCAGCAGAAAATAGCTCGATCCCAGAAAGGAATCTGTTCCAGTAGAAGAAGAAAGATTAAGGCTGATTCCTTGTCAGTGACAGTTCTTATAGTCTTTACTTAATTTGATTTGCCAGGTTATATTATAGATTGACTGGACACCTGGGCTTGTAAATAGCAGAACCTTCTGTACTGTGCAGTGTATACAATGTTCAGAAAATATCATCTTAGGAAATGGAGAACAGAATTTGTATATAGGAATAATTGTGCCTATGTGGAATAGAAACATAACTTTAGGTAATTAATGTAGCTAATGATGTCCTTTTTAGTAATTCAAATCAAATAAGCTTTATTGGCAGGACCAAATACAAATTAGTTTTGCCAAAGCAAGTGTACATTAGGGACTGGGGCTGTGGGGATGGTGGGTGGGGACTGTAGGAAGGGTGAATGGGGCACATCTAGGGTGGGTGCTATGGAAGTCCATGGCTTATGATGGGGCATATCCAGGGTGGGGACTGTAGTAACGGTGGATGGGGCATATCCAGGGTGGGGATTGGGGGGCCACATCTGGGATGGGGGGCTATGGAAGTCCATGACTTATCATAGTTCTCCTTCTCGAAGTCTATGACATTCGCTCACATACCGCGCTGCTATCTCCACTGCGCTCTATTCTTCCCCCAGCAGGATATATATTTTCTCTTCCTCCTTCATGGAGCTGAAATCCGGGAAGAGATGGGAGAGTCTCCTGAAGTGAGTGTCCCTCACTGCTGAGTACTTGGTGCAGTGTAGCAGGAAGTGGGTTTCATCCTCCAGGGCCTCCAGGTCACAGTGTTGGCACAGTCTGTCCTCCCTGGGCTTGTAGCTCTACTTGTGTCGGCCGGATTCGATGGCTAGACTGTGGGCACTGAGTCTATATCGGGTCAGGGTCCTGCAGTCTCTGGGTTCCGGGAGTTTTACCAGATATGGGGCCAGTCTGTAGTCTCTGGTACGTGGTCAGTTTCTGTGAGGTGTTGATGTCTGTCCTCCAGTCATTGACATACCTCTCCTGGCCCTCGTCTACCATCTTCCTGATTCTGGTTCTTGTCAGGCTGCTGTGATTGGTTATTTTGTCCAGTTGGGTTTGGGAGAGCTGTGCTAGGGGTCCTGGTTCATCTGGCCCACATATATATATCAGAGCTTTGTGGTGATGGGAGCTTGGATTGCTACTCTGTAGGTGAGCCTGAAATGATAGTGACCTCTTCAGAGCTGCTAGGTGTAGAGGGAATCTGCCCAGCTCAGCTCGACAGGCACTGTTGGAGGTGCTTCGATGGACCTGGAGAAGGTGCTTACAGAATTCCAGGTGGAATATTTCTGTTGGGCTGGAATCCCACCTTGACCAATCTGGGTAAGTGTGAGGGCCCCAGACTTCGCTGCCATACAGGAGGATTGGGGCAATGATGGAATCGAAGATTTTTAGCCAGACCATCACTGGTGGCTTCAGATGATACAATTTCCTTCGGATGGCATAAAAGGTTTTGCAGGCCTTGTTTTTCAGGGCCTCTATGGCTTGTTTGAAGCTCCCTGACTGGTGAATTTCCAGGCCCAAGTAGGTGTATTTGTATTTTCCTGTTAGAGTGCAGCCGTTTAGGACAAATGAAGGATGCTGGTCAAATCTTCTTTTTCTCTTCTGGAACACCATGATGTTGGTTTTCTTTAGATTGATCGGTAGTGCCCATGTGGGGCTGAATTTCTCCAGGATTTGTAGGTTGTCTTGGAGACCTTTCTCTGTTGGTGACATCAGCCGTAGGTCATCTGCATAGAGCAAGAATTTCACCTGGGCGTCATGGAGTGTGAGACCTGGAGCAGTTGAAGATTCTAGAGCAGTAGCCAGCTCATTGATGTAAATATTGAAGAGCGTTGGACTTAGGCTGCAGCCCTGTCTGACTCCTCGGCTCTGCTGGAAATAAGCCGTTCTTCTACCGTTCACACTCACACTGCAGAGGTTCTCGGTGTAGGAGCTTTTGATGACATCGTAGGTCTTTCCTCCTATTCCGCTTTCCAGCAGTTTCAAGAACAAGCCCGGGTGCCACACTGAGTCAAAGGCCTTTTTAAAGTCTACAAAGCAGGCGTATATCTTCCCATGCTTTGTATTGTGAACGTGGCTCTGAATGAGACTGTGCAGGGTGTAGATGTGGTCCGTGGTGCGGTGGTTTGGCACGAACCCTGCTTGGCTTTTGCTCAGGACATTGTGCTCGGTAAGGAAACTGATGATCCTTTTGTTTAGGACACTGTTGAACAGTTTCCCAATTCTAATAATAATTCCAATAATTCTTTAATCATTTAATGGTTTCTTTGTTTAGTTATTCTGCAACAAGTTTACTTTTCACATAACATATTGATATCTGAGTTAATTGAATCTGAATGTGATCTGGGCGGCACGATGGCTCAGTGGTTAGCACTGCAGTATTCCAGCGCTGGGGTCCTGGGTTCAAATTCCACCAAGGACAGAATCTTCAAGGAGTTTGTATGTTCTCCCTGTGTTTGTAGGGTTTCCTCCGGGTTCTCAGCTTTCCTCCCACACTCCTAAGACGTGATAGGTGTCACAGGGTCCTTCTCTGATATCGCGCAATCAACAGAGCAAGAGATGCTTGAACCATCCAAAGAATATTTATTCCATGCAATAAATATTGTCCATCAAATAATCCACCACACAGAGGTTAAAATTGTCTAGTAATGGCATAAATGTCCCGGGTATCAGTCACAATCCTTTAGCAGTCCTTTTCCGGGCAAATGGGGGTTTCTCACAGTCTCTCTGGGATGCTGGTCGCAGCCTCAGCTTTTCCTTCTCAGAGGATCAATCTTCTTCCTTCTCTCTTAAGGTTCTCCGAGAGACTGACTGAACAATTCCTGTCCCTCCACCAGACCTAGGGACAGGAACACTACAGGGGGTGATTACCTGCAGACAATACAATGTACACACAAGCAATACAGAGAATGGACAGTGAACCACGCCTAAAATACGAACCTACACAACCCCCCCATATTCCACCATCACAATAGGGAATTTAGATTGTGAGCCCCAAAGGGGACAATGATGCTGATTATTTTAATATTGGCGTTGGGCCTCAATCAGATGTACACTGGAGATGAAAATTAAAGAACAATATATGATCACTTGCTTTTTTTTTTTCAGAAATAATGTAATCTACATTGATTTAACATTTGAAGGTTTTGGGTTTTTTTGGGTTTTTTTTGTAAGGGGTACACCATGCCACTAGGACAGTGTTTTACTAAAGATCCAAAGCTTATCAACATAATACTTGTATTTTGCCCAAAACGTGATGATCATAATTAGGGAACAACAATGACTGTAGCACAGAGAAATATTATAAGTAAATGATCTGAAGATAACAACAGTCACCAATCGGTAGGACGTGTAGAGGCCTTTGCTTTGAATGACTTCAGCACATCTGTGGCCACAGGATATCACTAGTCTCTCACACTGCTCTGGTGTGATTTTGGTCCACTCTTCTTCCAGTCTCTTACACAGTTGTTTGACTTTTGTGGGTTTCTTGGCCATAACTTTGTCACCAAGGATTTTCCAGAGGTTTTCTATTGGGTTTAGATCAGGACTCTGGGCTGACCATTTCATGGTTTCAATGTTTTCTGTTTCAAGAACTGCTTTACCCATTTTGCTGTCTGACAGGCGGCATTGTCCTGCGTGACAATTACTCGATGACTGAGTGATGAACGTAAGAAAGGAACCACGAGGTGTTGAAGGTTCTGATACACACTTGCTTTTACTCTGCCATGTAGCTGTATGAGAGGTCCACCTCCTGCTGCAGAAAACATTCCCCAAACCATGACCCTTCCTCGACCACCTTTCACTGACTTCTTAACACACTTTGGGTTCAGTCTTTCCCCAGTTTGTCAACAAACATAATGTTTCCCATCAGACCCAAATAAATTTAACTTGCTTTCATCACAAAAATGATTTGTGGACCACTTCTTCTCTGTCCACACAACATGCTCCTCACCAAAGGGGAGTCTAGCCTTTTGATTATTCCTGCTAATGAGAGGTTTGGTCACTGAAGAGTGGGCTTACAGTCCAAATGCTCTTAATCGTCATGACAATGTATGACAAAACAGATCCTTACACTGTCCAGTGCTGAACTGTTCAGCAATTCCAGCTGCAGTATTGAAATGATTACTCATGGAGATTCTCCGCATTTTCCTGTCCTCTCTTGCATTCATCTTTCAAGGGTGACCAGCCTTCTTGGGGGACTTGAAAGAGTTTGTGATGTTGTAAAGAAGCAATATTCTCGAAATAACAGACTTGGAATGACCAATTTCTCTTGTTGTGGCTGATGGGGTCACACCATTGGCCTTCATCTGGACAACCTGCTGCTGGAGGATTTCAGTCACTTTGGAACGGCACACCATTTTTGCAAAGTCGGTGCAAACTGGAAAGTTAGGCTGCCAGTTATATAGGGTTTGTCAGATAATTAAGGAAATTAGCACCAGGTACCAAATTAACACCAATAACTTGCAGGTATCTGAAAGTGTTCTCTAATTTTGATCAGTATTCATTTACATGTATCTCCATTTACATTTTTAGTATGTGGTTTGGAATAAATTCAGTTTATGAAATAAGCTTAAAATACTGCTAGTTTCCTCATGTCAGGACATAATCACATAGGACGACACAATAACATTAACATTTAGGAAATTGTGTGTTCTCTAATCTAGATCTCCAGTGTATGTAAAGCGCTGCAGAACGTTAGCACTATATATTAAAAAAAAAAAAAATAAAATAAAAATTATTAAAGATTATATTCTGCCTTACTCATGTCAATATTTGTCTTTTTATTGTGTAGGTTGCTCTTTGGCACTTTATATCCAGCGTACTCATCATATAAGGCTGTCAAGACAAAAAATGTTAAAGAATATGTAAGTTGTTTTTTTTTTTTTTTTTACATGTGATGTTACTTGTTTATCATTAAATAACTGTTCAACCACCAGTCATAATGTTAAAAACACTAACAAGTGAAGTGGATATCAATACTTTCTGACAATGGTGACAGTCAATGGATGGGATATAGAAGGTAATAAGTGGTAATAAGTATGTGTGTGTGTATATGTATGTGTGTGTATGTGTATATATATATATATATATATATATAGCCTGGTCTGATAGATTTATTAAAACCTGTGCAAGGAATTGTCAACGATTGTAACAAAAATCTACACCCTCATGGCTGCCATAGATTTCAGCTCCTGGCACAAGGATAAAGATGTGCCAAATTTAGCTCTTCTTACTAAAGCAAAAGTGTCCCAAAATTTTTTTATATTTTTATTCCGTAATCCATCCTAATTATCTTTTGTAATGTAGGGTAAATGATGTAAAATACGTACGCGGTCTTCTCCAGTTTCCAGTGCTGCTCCGTTCCCATGTGACTGCTCTGCAGCTTTTGCCGACTCGCACAGCGTCTCCTTTGTGGAGTCGTAGCTGTTTTCCCAATGTAAGTTTCTAAGACTTATTACAATGAGTCTTTGAGAATCAGAACCAATAGCCATAGACTTACATGGAGACTGTGACTATTGGCCTACCTTGTAACCCCCGTGTGAGACAGTTAGGGTAGAGGCACGTCACCGTATAAATTAGACGAGTGCTATCCGGTATTTTCATATATAATTTTTTTTTTTTTTCTCCCCACTGTCATTTTACTCTATCAGATGCCACTTGCCTTTTGAAGTCTGAGAGCATGGAAATCCTCAGAGTGCAGTCCGATGTCCGCGGGCGCGCACAATGGAGAACGTCTGTTCTCCATCTTTTCACAGTATGCTACAATTCTCTCACCTGAGAAAATCGGAGCATAGTATGCTGACACTCAGATCAAACTCTGATCAGAGTGTCATTTGCATAATCGCCCCAATTCTATCGAATTAAAGAATCTACGGTCGTGTGACCCGGCCCTAATTCTGATTTCCAGTCAAACGGGCCAGAAGAAGACTGAACGGTGGAAACTGGTGTAAAATGGCAACGTATTTTAATATTTTTGCATACGTAATTGCCAAGGATTTTGGAATATATACCGGTATATTTTGGTTTGACTTCTTTACAATGTTAGTAAATCTGCCCCAGAGACTTTTGGTCACGTTTAAATGTCTACATGCATGGAGACATTTTAAGAAATGTTGCTGGAGATGATACCACACCACTAACGATATCCATAGACGTGCCTTACGGGAATGTGCCCTTAAGTGCCCCTAGTCTTCTTAACTTGGTCTACCATGTCTCGTACTTTTTGTATAGATCAGTTGGATTACGGAGCATTAAATGGCTACTGATGAATAATGTATGACTTCTTGCAGGTAAAATGGATGATGTATTGGATTGTGTTTGCCTTTTTCAGCACGGCAGAAACTTTAACTGACATTATCCTGTCCTGGTAAGTAGCAGAAAACCTTACACCTACAACCGGGATGTCAGCATTGCCATTATACCGTTCACACGTATATTTACCTTCATACACATTTATCCAAATGGGTGGAATTTAAGCAAATGGTTAAAATGAATCTAATGCAAACATCGGTCACTACGTATGAGCTCTGGTCCTCTCTCTGCTCGCTCTTTCGCCTTGCCTGCCATTGCTCTTCTAGGGCGTTCTGGGAAGCGGCCATGCCAGTGTGCAGCATTGTCTTGATGGGAAAGTGCACTATTTCTGACTGCATAAATGAATGTAACAAGATGATCTCTTGCCACGGAGAATTCATTTTCCACCTGCTCTCGGAAAATATGTGCACAAGGTCGTGTTACCACTTCATGGATCATTGAAAATGCTTTTATTGAGAACTGGAAAACAGACATCAGACGTAAACAGCTAAAGACGTCTCCTAGAATATTCCACAGCCAAAGCGTTAACCATGTCGGCACATAAAGCAGGTTTTAGCCCTTGGTACACATTTATTGTATGTATTTGTAGGATACCGTGCTAATACATCAGAACAGTACACTATTTCTCCCGGTTCTGCCATACTCCTACACTCTAATGGTTGTGGTGAACTAGAACTCTGACTTTTATAATATTAGCAGTGTATTTATCCTATTGAGCCAAAAGGCCATGTCTAAAGGCGCTGCTTTGGTATGTTGCGATGAGATGCCAAAGTAGTCAGTATGATGAAAAGCGAAACTCTAGATGTTAAATTCTATAAACAATTGCTATAGTCTATGATTTTT
Organism: Anomaloglossus baeobatrachus; assembly: GCF_048569485.1. Lineage (NCBI taxonomy): Eukaryota > Metazoa > Chordata > Amphibia > Anura > Aromobatidae > Anomaloglossus > Anomaloglossus baeobatrachus. Next base: position 221,010,270 of record NC_134356.1, read on the forward strand.
ATTTTTATTTTTTTGCATTTTTACGGGTTTGTCCCAAAATATCTTTGATGACAGTACTGCCCTCCAGCTTCCCCTGGCTGCCTGCTTGTGGGGAATCTGGCAATCCTGCTAAATTGACAGTTTTGATCGGCAGCATCTTTGCTGCCCCACCCCTGCCTGTCCAGAGATGAGTCCGTAATCACACTTTTGTGTCTGTTGTAATCACACCTCAGTGTGATTACTGAGACTTTTTAAAGCAGTGTGGATGGAGGAGGCAGTACAGCAGGTTTTTTTTTTTTTTTTTTTTTTTTTTTTTTTTTTTTTAGTTTGGCACAGCTAAACTCAGCTGTACTGCTCCTCCCTCCACACTGAATACTGGGACCTTATCTGAAAGGTTAGTCATCTGTTCTCTATTCACAGAACATTTTAACAATGTAGGAGGTTAGACCAGGAGGTCAGGGCAGTTTGTCATACATGTCACACCTTGAGAAACCTACTCTAAGCTATGGTGGAGCGTGTTCTTTTTCTTCTGTGTGTTGCTGTCTCTTTATAATTGGTTAGTGTTATACAGGGAAAAGTGCACACCTCTAGTGAAAAATAGCCGCTTGGACTTAACAAAAATTAACTCATTAGGTGTAATATACAATATTCATTAATATACATAATGATAAAGAAAACAAACCTTTTTATTCTACTCTGCAGCAGCCCCTATTACACCATGTGTCACATTTAACATATAACAATTTGGTGCAAGGTGAAGTATAATCTACAGATGGAATACTTAACCCTTATCTCTACCTTTTTTCAGATGGGGCATCTACCCCCAATTTTATTTCTTTTAACACCACACAAACTGTCCCCCAACCCACCCCAAAAAAAAAGATACTAATCTTGTCAATACTCGCTGCTCTTCTAGTAGTTGGTTACCTTTTGCCTATCCGTGATTGAAGGAACATTTTTGTAACCCTACAGCATGGATAAAACAAAATAAAGGGCTGCGTACCCTTTCTTAAACTACTGATTTTTTTGTAGTCTTTATGCCCTCTGCAAGTATTGGTTTGGGAATGAAATAATAGGTTATAAATAATAATTTTGTATAAAGAGTAAAGGATGCTTTACAGGCTGCAACATCGCTAGCGATCTCGTTAGCGATGTGACACGCCAGATCGCAGAAGTGACCGGCGCTATAAAACGACATATCTGCGATCTCGGCAGATCGCATCTGCGATCTGGCATGTCACATCGCTAACGAAATCGCTAGCGATGTTGCAGCGTGTAAAGCACCCTTTAGGTCTAGCTAACCTTAGTTATTTTTCCAAGATGCATTATGGATATGACAGTTATGATCTTTTTCTAAACTTAGCAAAACAATTTTAGTAGTGTGTAATTGAAAGCTGAAGATTGTTTGTTTTTTTAGCTAGGGTATACCTTTTAGTGAGGTCAGTATGTCCAAACTCCTGGATGTAACCCACACAGGGGCAAGTGTGATATTTCTTATAATTAGCGTTCCACTACTATACCTAGATTCTGTTATTTTTTTTTATCAATGTCATAAATCTAAAAATTTATCGGGGCTTCAAGAATCACCCCATTCACGATTTCAAAGCAAGAGCATTTTTATTTTTATTTTTTTTTGTCTTCTCCATACTAATATTCTACCACTGTTCATTTCTTATAGTAATATGTCCATTTTTTCTTAAACAAGCTCTTGTTAGGTGTAAACCTTTTTTTACACGTTTTTTTTTTTTTTCTTTTTATTTACTACTTAAGTGAACCTGTTATGTCCCTTAACGCTTAACATGAAATAGCGTTATGAAAGTGACCAGGTGCTGTATTCCAAGTGCGGCATCTGGGAGAAAATTAACTTTATTCCTCCCAGTAGCCGCTGGCTTTCTTGTTATGCAGTGCAGCTATAGTCATGGCACACTATTCTGTGAACGGTGGCTGTAAGCATACCTTGGGACATTGACTGACAGCCGGATCTGCACTGATACATTGCTGACTCGGCTGTCGTAGCGCTGGGGCATGTTTACAGCCACCGCTCACAGTATACTGAGCGATGACTATAGCTGCACTGTTATGCCTGCATAACTAAAAACCTGCAAGTCCTGGAGGAATGATAGTTAATTTTATCCCGGTTGCTGCACTTTGAGTACATTAAATGAGCGTTTTCATACGGCTATTAAGCTACAGATTAACCCTATATCTGCAGGTTAATCGCATTATTGGACATGCCCGGTTCACGTTAACAAAGATGTGTTTATACAATGCTAATTTTAGGGACTTTGTCTTTTCAGGTTTCCTTTTTATTTTGAGCTAAAAATTGCGTTTGTGATTTGGCTTCTTTCACCCTACACCAAAGGCTCTAGTGTATTGTATAGGAAATTTGTGCATCCCACCCTTTCTAGTAAGGAAAAGGTATGTTAACGTGCAATTCTGTACATTTTGTTTTTATCGCATTGACTTGCAATATTGGTTTTATTGGTTTTGTGTTTGTATCTGTTAATGGGACACTAGAAATGTGAAACTTTGCAAAATGTAGAATTTAATAGAATTTGCATTGAAATAAGCGTTCAGGTGATAAAGGCATTATGATTAGCAATGAGAAAACTGTGGAAGTTCAGGTTCACCTGGTTCAGCCGGACTTTAGTTCGGTTTGGGACGCGAACTTGACCCCGACCCAATAAAGTCAATGGGGATCCAAGCTGTGGTGCTATAAAATGGTCGTAAGGGTTAGCGGCTGACAAAGGATGGAAAATGGGGTTTAGAGCAAGACAATTGCCCTACAAACACATTTCGATACTGAATAAATGACGTGGGGGACCCCCATACATACTTTTGATCAACCAAGGTAAAGCAGACAGGTTGGGACTGGTATTATCAAACACAGTAAGTGTACAGTTGAAAATACACAATTAATAAATTATAGAATGTGTGTGTTCTGGTCTTTGTTGTTTTTAACCTGTTTACTTACTGGGTTACTATTAGGGGGTGTCTGATAGATGCCTATCCATTACTAACCCATGGGCTTGATGCTAGTTGTCAGTTCACAGATGACCTCTACCCCAAAAGTATTACTCTGATTTACCACTGCATCAGGGCAATCTGGAAGAGCGTGACAAAGCAGCAGAGTTGACACATCTAAAGGATGGGCTGCTATTTTTAGGCTGGGAAGGGCCAAATATCCATGGGGCTTCCAAGCCTGATAATACCAGCCTGCAGCTGTCTATTTTACTTGTTCAAGTTATCAAAAAAATGGGGGGATCCCACTTAATTTTTGTTCTTGGCAGCGTACAGGCATCTTCCACATGCCAGAAAGGTTGTTGAATGGCTGCGCTACAGCCTTTCATCAAACATTTATTTAGCATCTGAACAGCACCCGAACTTGGACAGGTAGTTCAGGGAAAAGTTTGTTAAGGCAGCTTTACACGCAGCAACATCGCTAAAGCGATGTCGTTGTGGTCATGGAATTTGTGACGCACATCCGACCGCGTTAGCGATGTCGTTGCGTGTGACACCTACATGCGATCGAAAATGGTCGCAAAATCGTGCAAAATCGTTAATGGTTGACATGCTCCCCTATTCCCAAAATCGTTGCTGCTGCATGTACGATGTTGTTCGTAGTTTCTGTGGCAGCACACATCGCTATGTGTGACACCGCAGGAACGAGGAACCTCACCTTACCTGTGGCCGCCGGCAATGAGGAAGGAAGGAGGTGGGCGGGATGTTACGTCCCGCTCATCTCCGCCCCTCTGCTTCTATTGGGTGGCCGCTTAGTGACGTCGCTGTGACGCCGAACGAACCGCCCCCTGCGACGTCGCTAGGCAGGCAAGTAGTGTGATGGGTCCGAGCGATTTTGTGCGCCACGGGCAGCGATTTGCCTGTGATGCACAAATGATGGGGGCGGGGTACGCACACTAGCGAGATCGCAGCGTGTAAAGCGGCCTTTAGAGTTTGATCCCTGCACACTGTGTTCAGTATGAACACTGAACTTTACAGCTTGGATTTGCTCATCCCTACTTATAACTACGAGGTTGTTAATGGGAAACATTTTGTGCCTAGTACACACAGATAATGGCTAAGAGCAGTGATTTGTTTTAGCACTTGATTTGAGGTAGCAGCATAATTGCTGTCTATCCCATAGCTTGGACTCAGTATTTTAATGCTTGCCTACAGTGGCAACTCATGGAGTGTGAAAAGTTAGTGGTATTCTAAAATTCTTAAAACTTTTAAGCACTTTTCTATCCATGACATAGGGAAACACTTACAAATCACTGGCGGTCTGACCTCTGGGGACTGGAGCTCTGAAGTGCCCGATGTGGATGATAGTGGTTGATCAATCATAATATCACACTATTCATTCTTAATGAGAGTGCTGAACATAGTCGAGCGCAGTGCTAGGCTGGTTTTTGGCACTCCCAAATGGATGAGCAATGTGCAGTATCACCCACCACTCCATTCACATTAGGGCTCTTCAGCCCCAATTTCAGGATCGATGGGGTTCAGTGGTGAAACCTCAAGCTGTTAGAAAGTTATCCCCAATCTTGAGAATACACCTTTAAATTGCGTGGCTCAAAGAATCAGTGGCCATGTGTAGCTACATATGGTATTACCTAGTGGCCATTGAAGAAATGGGTTAACATGTAATACATATCTATTGGGTATGAGCAAGCACTACCATGCTGGAGTGCTCTGTGCTCATAACCAGCAGTTGGATGCGCATTCAATGGATCCTAATATCTTAAAACTGCAGCAGCCTCAAATCACGGTCGTGGTGCTATTTCACATGTGGTCGAAAAGAAAGTATAATGGGAGAGCAAACCGTGCAAAAGCATAGCTATTAGTAATGAGCAGGCACTACCATACTCGGGTGCTCGGTACTTGTAATGAGCAGTTAGATGCTCAGATGGGCGCAACTTGAGTATAATGGAAATCAATGGGGAACAAGAGCATTTTTCTGGAAAATGTCCCAGAAAATGCTTGTCATCCCATTAACTTCCATTATACTCGAGTATTGAGGCAGAAGACCTATTGTACCATGACAAATAAAGCTGTAGGACATCTTTAAACCACGATGGCTTGTTTATGGAGATTTGGCTACAAGTGATTTAAAGTTGTATGTGATCCTGCAGGAGATTGATGAGTACATCGCTCAGGCGAGAGACAAGAGCTATGAAACAATGATGCGTGTCGGCAAAAGGGGCTTAAATCTTGCTGCGAATGCCGCGGTGACGGCAGCTACAAAGGTAAAGTAACGTTTTTGCAGAAAAAAATTGCATTACTTATTTGAAATCGATTTAATTATTTTGCCATGCACCTTTCATAATACCATCGTCAGTATTCTAGAATTTTTTTATAGGTTTTCCTCATCTTAGTGAAAAATAAGAAAAAAAGTTAATATCTATTGTTCACCTTCCTGGCATCACTTTATAGTTGAAATATTGGAATGATATTCATGAAGTCAAGAGAATTTAGGGTTATTATAGTAAAGTCTCTGGCAATGTTGAAAAAGCTAAAAAAAAAAGCAAAAAAAAGCTATGTAGCCCAATCAGAAAATGTGTGATGGTGAGTAAAACTGTGGATGAGCATGCGCTTGTTAGTCAGGTGATCACAGGCCAATAATCGCTAAACAAGTGTTCCTAGAAAACACTTCTTCCCGATATATCAGCCAGTGTAAATGCATCTTAAGTTTGGTTCATTTGAAGCAAGACCTAATATAAGTAGGAAACCATGTAAAGGAAACCTTTTATAGTCCGCACATTATGGTGGAATTCCACTGCACGGAGGCTGCGGTTCAACAGGAATATCGGGAGAAGACCATTCCCACAGCTGGAGATTCCAGTAAAATCCAATAGTTTTAGTATACAAAAAAAAATGGTGTAAACGCCACTCTGGAGGAATATTTCAAAAATTCTTAATCTTTATTAGTCATTATACAGATTAATTAAATGGCTTTTTAAAAGGAGACCCCTAAACACTGAAAGCTGCTCAGAAGTAGCCCATAAAATAACTTCCAAGTAAGCATACTCATTGAGAAGGTACCATATAGGGTGTGAAAATCTTACTGTGGGTAAGCACAGGACTTCATAAGGGGTTGTCAGAGTAGTGGACAATCCCTTTAACCTGCAGATATAGTGGCAATTAGTGTTTGATAAACAGTGATTCTTACCCCTGCACACCAACTGATGACTGGAAGCAAGCGGCTACAGGGAAAATAGAATTTCATTTTCTCCCTGTAGCTGTGCTCCCAGTAAGCCTGCCAGACATATATATATTTTTTTTTTTTTAGCAATGTTTTAGATGCAGATTACAATTGCAAGTAACCAGCGTTTTTAGTCAATGGGATCCCTTTTTCAACTAGGAACCTAATACTGCAACCTAAAAACCTAATTATAAAATCAGTTTTTCTATACATAGTTGGAAGGGCTCAAAATTAAACTATGGTAGTAATTGTAGGAAAATTTGTTTTTCTGTTTTCAAGTTGTTGTACATTTAGAATACATAATCCCGTAATCTATATGTTTTTATTTTATGAAATGGTTGGACATGGAAGTTAATTGGTTAGACCCGTATAATATATTTTTATTATTATTATTATTAATAATAATAATAATAATAATAATATGAATAATATGAATAATATTTATTTATTTTATTTTATTTTTTCTCAGGGTCAAGGTGTGTTGTCCGAGAAGTTGCGGAGTTTCAGTATGCAGGATTTAACTCTCATACAAGATGATGCTGCTGTGCACTTGCAGAGTCCAGAACCTCGGTTACGCAGTGCTTCCAGCGGACTCGTGGAGACCATCATGGATCAAGGTAGAAACCTAATGGGTAAACTAGAATACAAGAGTAACTTGGAGAAATGCATATGACCCTTCATTATTTTTCTAGGAAAAAGAAGCTTCTGGTAGTGAACATTTCTACCTTCAGTATGGATCAGATTATGCAGTGTGAATGTCACTTCATGGGGGTTTGCTTAAAATATCCTCTAGTGTGGCTCCAATGATACAGGAAGCCTTGGGTTTTGCCGTTTATTAAGAAATAAGATGTAATGTGTATAATGCCTTAACTAAAAATGTGTGTGTTTATGTATAGTTGACATTTTAAATTGCAAAACCAGCAGGAAAGGTTGTGGAATTATGGAAATCGCAGAATCTGTAGAAATGTTAATGATATGCAAATGATGGGGAAAAAATGTAAACCAAATTTTGAAAACAGCACGACCATGTGGTCAACATCATGCCCTTCACAAAGTGTCCCAGGAGTCATTTTCAACATAAGGGCCTAATGTTGCTCCGTGCTACTGTAAGCTCTAAGGCCATGTGCCCACGGGAAACGTACCTGCGGATTTTGCTGCGGAAAACCCACGGATTTTCTAGATTTTCCAAATCCTCAGGTTTACACAAGTACAGACACTCCCCATGTTATCCTATGGGATTTGGGGAGTGCTGTATCAATGCTGCGTTTTTTTGCGGCTGCGGAAAATGCTGCGGATTTCCTGCAGCCACACGTAACTGCCAATTATTCATGCGAAATTATCTGCGGAATTCCTGCCTTTCCACTATGGAGATACAGGATGGGAAATCCGCAGGAATTCGGCACGAAATCTGCACTGATTCCGCAGAAATACCGCATCAATGGATCGCTGCGGATTCCGTGGAGTTGCTGTGTGAACCTGCAGAAACGTTCACAGGTACGTTCTCCCGTGGGCACATGGCCTAAACATGCCACCATGGCCTGCAGCATAGCCGGACTTTGTCTCTTATTAAGCATATATCAGACACCATCTTTAAGCAATTGAAGAGCGAGCTGCCAGCAGTGGATCTTGATGATTCAGTGTGGCAGAACATTCCTTCTACAACCATTAATAACCCTATTGATAATGTGTGTGTGTGTGTGTGTGTGTGTGTGTGTGTGTGTGTGTGTGTGTGTGTGTGTGTGTGTGTGTGTGTGTGTCTTTTTTCTGCACGTGTACTTGATACTGAATAAATAACGATGTTTTAAAATTTTTATATACAATAATATTCTAGAGAGAGAATTTTCGTATCATTAACATGTCTATGGATCCTGTGATTTCCATAAGTCCATGACTTTTCCTTCTTGGTGTTACAATTTCAATGTTGAGTATATTTTTGTGTATACAGGTTCTCCTCAGTCATTGTACATTGGTTGCATGTGTTAGAAGATCTGGTGTAGCCGGTATGCTTCCATATAACAATAACTAATGTCAACTAAAGAAATTGTGGTGCAAAGATGCATTCATTGTTACATTTACTGGTTAATTGGCCTATGCAGGACACCATTGATCTTGTATCGAGCGTGGTCAATTGCCAGATTGATATTCTTCTATTTGGAAAGCCATGTACGAAATGTAGATCTTGCTTCTTGTTACCAGAATTACCGTGGGTTAAAAATAGAATAAATCTTTTGGTAGAAATACTCTAGTGAATTACTGTGTATGCATTTCCCAAATATCTAAGCCACTTATTGTAGTAGAAAGATTTTCATGATGACTTTTATCTTCCTTATTTTGGGCACCAATAGAAGTTGTCTTGAAGATGGGACAGGGGTATTCTGAACCATTAATCTCACATGTTTAGGCCTGCATTGGGCTCTCCTTGCATCTTAATGATCATATGTATGACTTTCAATAAAATGCTTTGCCATGACCATGTTTATATACTAGTTAAGTGCATGGACCTTTATTGAATAGATGCAACATTACTCTTTTCTTTGTCTTCTCCGCTTCCTTGGATTCTGTGTAAGTTTTTTAAAATACAGATCATACATTTTAGTTGTCAATCTCCGTTCTCTAATGTGGTTTATTGTACATGGATATCAATAATAATTAATTTGGTATTCTTAACTAAGAACACACATTCTAGTAAAACTAAAAACAAAAGGGGAAACTCCTGTGTTTTAATGAAAATGTGTTCGCTAACCGAAGCCCAATTATGTTTGTGGATTGAATGGCAATAGGCTCCAAAAGGCAACTCGTGGCACGGCCAGCTCATGTAGCAATCAAGCTACATCATAAAACTGGGGGAGTATCTGGATGCCAGTGGCCAAGACAGGAGCATGATTTATGTTATTTCTTGGCTACAGAATGCAAAAATATGTAATTTCTGGTTTTCTTGTGTTTTTCTTCTACCTCCAATATATATAATGTGCTGTAGAATCTTATGTTAAACAATGTTACGATTACTTCTAGGAAAGAAAATGGGGGCATACAGAGGCACCATGCAACACATAGAGCCCTCTTGTTTGAGTAATCTAGACTAATAAGCACTCAATGTTCCCCCAAAAGGTTCATACACACTATCTGGACATAAACATGCAATAGCTGGTGGCCAAGTTCTTATTTGGCTATCTCCTGCCGCCTCCCCCTATACATGTGAATGATTTGCTCATGTTCATGTGTTGTCAAAGGGCAGAGTGGCTTATCTCCTGAATAACGAAGGCCTCGTTCATTAAAATTCAAACAGCATGACTCTTCTCTTCCTTGACATCGATCATGGAAGAGTTGGGAAGCCCCCACTCAGACTGTAGGCCAATCCTGCCAATATTGGTAACTTAGGTCACCTTTAAGGTGGTGTCACACACAGCGACGACAACAACGACGTCGCTGCTACGTCACCATTTTCTGTGACGTTGCAGCGACGTCCCGTCGCTGTTGCTGTGTGTGACATCCAGCAACGAGCTGGCCCCTACTGTGAGGTCGTTGCTCGTTGCTGAATGTCCAGCTTCATTTTTTGGTAGTCACTCTCCCGCTGTGACACACACATCGCTGTGTGTGACAGCGAGAGAGCGACGAAATGAAGCGAGCAGGGAGCAGGAGCCGGCGTCTGGCAGCTGCGGAAAGCTGTAGCCACTGTAAACATCGGGTAACCAAGGGAAGACCTTTCCCTGGTTACCCGATATTTACCTTCGTTACCAGCCTCCGCCGCTCTTGCTACTAGTGCCGGCACCTGCTCTGTGCACATGTAGCTGCAGTACACATCGGGTTAATTAACCCGATGTGTACTGTAGCTAGGAGAGCAGGGAGCCAACGCTAAGCAGTGTGCGCGGCTCCCTGCTCTCTGCACTGTGACATATAGCTGCAGTACACATCGGGTTAATTAACCCGATGTGTACTGTAGCTAGGAGAGCAAGGAGCCAGCGCTAAGCAGTGTGCGCGGCTCCTTGCTCTCTGCACATGTAGCGACGTTATGATCGCTGCTGCGTCGCTGTGTTTGACAGCTAAGCAGCGATCATAACAGCGACTTACAAGGCCGCTGCTATGTCACAGAAAATGGTGACGTAACAGCGATGTCGTTGTCGTTATGTGTGACACCAGCTTTAGTCTAGTCTAATTTTGGTTTTCTTTGAACTTAAAAAAATTGACACTGTTATACAATATACAACAATATCAATGACCTTGTCGCAAGATGGGGGTAAATAATTTCAAGGAGAACTCTCTGGATTATTTTTATTTTAGTTGTCGTCGGCGTCGTCTCCCTTTAGACCTATGTGCATACATACAAAAAGTATGTATATATATATATATATATATATGTATGTATGTATGTGTGTGTGTGTGTGTGTGTGTGTGTGTGTGTGTGTGTATATATATATATATATATATATATATATATATATATATATATATATATATATATATATATATATATATATATATATATATATATATATATATATATATGTATGTATATATGTATATATGTATGTATATATGTATGTCCCACTAGCCAGATTCCTACTCCACACTGATGAGGGGCAAATACCCCGAAACGGCTGTCTGTGGATGGATACCATGTTTGGCATAGGTGGTCTCCTTGACTGGAGACTTCCCTTCCCGTGGTTGTTCCTTCCCGGTGAAAGACCTGGCTAGTTTCCTGCCAGCGTTGAGAAACATGTGATGGTGTCTCCGCAGGCCTTCTTGCTTTGAATATTTCCCAGGGGGCATTGCTCTAGAATCACTGTGTTGAGAAACACGTGATGGTGTCTCCGCAGTGGTGGATGTTGATCTCCCTAAGGTCAACCATCCTTGCTCACACATATATATATATATATATATATTCGTTAAAAAGTTAATTTATTTCAGTAATTCAATACAAAAAGTGAAACACATATATTATATAGAGTCTTGGCATCTGTCCATACTGCCAACAGTACCAATACCTGGTTTAATAACCACAGTATCACTGTGCTTGATCGGCCAGCAAACTCGCCTGACCTAAACCCAAGAGGCAAGAGGAAGATGAGACACCAGACCCAACAATGCAGACGAGCTGAAGGCTGCTATGAAAGCATCCTGGGCTTCCATAACACCTCAGCAGTGCCACAGGCTGATCGCCTCCATACCACGCTGCATTGATGCAGTAATTCATGCAATAGGAGCCCCGAGAAAGTATTGAGCTATATAGTGTATTTGTTTTGTGTTTTGTTTTTTATTATATTCCCTCCTGCAAAACTAAATTATTTTTTCTTCTGGGAAACTGTTATTTTGCTTTGACATTTTTAATTTTCCTTTTAGATGTTTCTCTTCCATGGTTATGTTTTAATATGTCACAACTATATGTTTTACACAATAATGGTGTCACAGGCTGAACAGTGATGTAAGTTAGATGACGCCTTCCTTGTGATCTATAGCATAACACTTAGTCATGTAGACAACATTGTGACTGTCACTTATGGTCTGTAAACCTTGTTTAGAGACCAAAGATTTCCATTTACAGTTTTGTCATTGCCCTTTCATTTCCTTTTAAGGCTTAGCAGTTGTATTCTATGTAGCTCCATTCCTGAAGTAGTTCATATCTCCAATGTTAGCTGTGTTTCGCACCAGCTGTATACCAGACCTGACTTTATCTATTTGTGTACAGCCCCATCCACCTGTTCAGTTACTGAGGAACAACGACCAGTAAAGTCAGATGTAGACCATTCAGATGTGAAAGCGGACCCGTCCGATGAAGATCCTGTCGAAAAAGCACCAAAACGTACTGCAAGTGTCAAAAGTGTCAAGAAAGTTACAAAAGTCGAGGTTTGTATGGCAATACTTGTATTCCTGTGTATGTCCTAGATATACCTATCCTCAAACCTTAAAGGAGTTGTCCACTACTTGCACAACCCCTTCTCATTCCCCTTGTTTGCCCCCTGCTCCCCCTAAAAAAAAAAAAGCCTATAGTCCCCTCCACTGCCAGGTTCCAGTGATGTCAGAACTCGTGAGCCCTGTACCCAAACAGTGCTTGCTTCTCTTGTCCTGCCTTCTGATGGTTAAATGGTTAACAGGAAATGAGCTCCACAGCTGCCACTCACTTCCTGTTAATTGCTCCGGTGCCCAAAGGAGGTGGAGAAGCTGGTGCATGATTGAACACTGGACTCGCGTATCATTACAATGTCATGTGGGCCCTGGGAACGAGAGTTTCAACATAACTGGAAGTACAATGCCACCGTAGGTGAGTATAAGCTTCTTTTATTTTTATGGGTGCCAATATAGGGAATGAGTAGGGGTTGTCCAAGTATAAGGGACAATCCTTTTAAAGACTATAGGCACCTTTTTTGACACAAATAAAAAAAGATTTTTACATCTTAGGGCAATTCTCTTAACTAAATGTTCTTGCTAAGTTTCAGTCTGTAATCTTCATTCATTTTCAGACAACCTGATCTGCAGTTTGCAGCCTGATTCGGTTTCAGATTTTTCATTTTGTTGTGTTTCTCTCAGTAATATAGGCTAAATAGGAGGTCTGTGTGTACCGGGGATCTTGATATTTTCAGTAGCTAGTATATCATTATAGCTTCTATGCTGCAATTTCCTCTTCGTTTGCTTTTCCTCTTTTTCAATAGCCTATTTTCTCTGCCTTCCCTAAGACCTCTTTCACACGTCCGTGGAAAACACACACATTTTTCATGGACGTGTTTAAGGTGTGTATGGCCCTCTGTGTGCCCTAATTTTCGCACACATGTTTTCCGTGTGCTATTTGTGATGGCACATGAAGATCAGGAACTTTTTACTCACCTGTCCACAGTGCTGCTGTCTCCGGCACTGCTTGGGTCTGCGGTGCAGTGAATATTCATGAGCATAATGAGTGGGCTCTGAAGCAAGTGCCAACAGCACCGAAGACAGCAGCGCTGGAGACAGGGGCGTATAGAAAATTAATTTTTTTCAGACACTTGTTTCTCCTGTAGGGGTCACACAGGTCACATCAGTGTGTGGTCCATGTGAAGACAGTGCTACCAGACAAAAACTGAAATTTCACTGCGTGGAACACACGGACACGCGTATGCTCCATTCAGACACACTGTCCTTGTAACAACACTGATGTGTGGGCAGACCCATTGATTTTAATGGGTCTGCGTATGTCCATGTCTCCGGTACATATGAAACCAGACATCATATGTACCGGAATCCCTGACATGTGAAGGGGGCCTAAGACTGTAGATACTTTCTTCTCTCTCCACAGCCCCCTTTCTTTTTGCTGCTAGCTCAAATGCTGAGACACACAAGGGGAACGGCATATAGAGCTGCCAGGAGCTCTGACAGATCTGTAATATTTCTGAAAGCCACTCCGTTAGGTAAAGGACTTACAGAAACTGCAACAATAAAATGGTCTTCTTCAAAAGCTTTTTACTATTTGGAAAGGGAATAATGCTATGTGCGCACATTGCGTACTGTCACTGCAGAAATTTCTGCAGCGATTTGAATAGCACACGTGCGCTTCAAATCACTGCAGAAACAGTCCGTAATGAAGAAAAAAAAAGCCGATTCCATGCACTCTGACTGCAGCCCCTCCCATAGACAGGGCAGGGGCTGCATGCAGAGCGCAGGAAAGAAGTGACATGTCACTTCTTAGAACGCGCGCTTCGGGCAAAAGCTGAAGCGCTGCGCTCTAATACGCCACATGCGCACGTCTCCTGCATAATCTTCATAGATTATGCAGGGGACGCAGGACGCATGCAGTTACGTTGCGGTGCAGAACGCAGCGTAACTGCATGCAATTATGCAACGTGCGCACATAGCCTAACATTGCATTTAGTAAGCAAATAAACAATAGAAAAAAAAGTATGCAAAGCTATACTTAGTTTTTGAAAGCTTTGTGTAGTTTTGTACGGTTTGTGTGATATATTGGTTTAAATGATGGGATATCTTATGTCATGTCTTTGTTTCTAAAATAGCCACAAGCCAAGAATGTAAAGGCGCGCCCCAAGAAGAAAACTACAGCAACCACTGTGCCTGGAGAGTCGGCATGAAAACATGTCCTTCTGTCCAGATTTTACCTTTTACGCTGCTGATATAAAACTGTTTGGAGGACTGTTTGCTTCAATAGCAACGACTACTACTTTTAGGAACACTCCAGGGGTCAGTATTTTGCAAAAGACAACAGGTTTATTTCAAATCGTATAATCCATTTGATCAAGCCACACTACAATGTGCAAATCTGGAGATATTCCAATGGTGCTGAGATTGACATCCAGTACCAGCTGTTCTGAATGGACAAAAAATCTATACGCAAAAATAAGTGAAAAAACAACAAGTATAACATAGTACTAATGAATCCTCTAAAAGACAAACCTGTCACGGTCTCCTTGGGCTGCTGAAGTTCTGTTATCTATGGGACATGTGTGAGCTACTACTTTAGGTGGTCAGTATTCTGCTCACAATTATGGTTTACAGTGGCCTCAATAGCGCGAATAATAGTCATTTTTTTTTGTTCTAGAACTGATAGCCATTAGGCCTCTAAACCTCACCTGTCCTAAAAGCTTTTAGTGTGCTCTTACACAGGAAATGGTGAGGAGTCTAGATGAGGCCAAAATACCCTGGCAGTCATTTATATGGTATAGCAATGCACATTAAGACTTGCTTAATAGTCTTCAAAGAACTAGAATGCTTTTATGCAGAATTATAGCAAGTGACACAATCTGGGGTCTAATTCATGCTATACCGGCAGGTACAGCCAAGAAGGAAATTTATAGAAAAGACTTGATATTGAGCTCAGAAATTGGAGATTCTAATCCTATAGCCGGGTGGAGTACACGTTAATAAGGAGGGCTGTATATAGCGTCCAATGTTGGCTAACCACCGTGATGACCTGTGAGAATATAGGGAATAAGGCTTTACAGCCCAAAACATTTCAAGGTTGAAGGTCTACAGAATGCTTTGGTGAATGGAAACTTATGAATGTTGACTGAACTTAATAATAAAAGTGTAAATATAAATATTCCTCTTAGATTAAAGAACGTCCTATGATCAGGGGACTTTCCGGTTGTGAACAGGCCTATAATAAGGAGGTGGTACTGTTCAAAGGTTGCTTCAAAGAACAGGTTTTTCCAGAATTTAGAGAGAACTTTTTCACTGATCCTTGACAATTGCATTAGTGTTTACATTCACTTTATACTGTGTATAAAATATCCTGCACCCCTCCATTTCCACATAATATAAGGCTGCCACCAACAGTAAGATTGCCTTTGTGGAGCAGAACCAACACTGCTATTCCTAGAATAGTTGCTAGATTGTAGGTTTGCGTGGTTAGAAATTAGATTGCTGGAGCCTTTGTATTCAGCCTGATTTCAAGTAAACTCTACATTTATACCGAGAGTTAAAGCAACAATAAACCGGATTATGTAGAGTGGATGAATACAAAGGATCAATAATTATGAGCCATACTTTGCTTTTAGTTACTGCTGGAATAATCTGGGGAGAAGTATACTGCAGTATAGCATTCAGCTGGTATAATAGTGCGAGATAGAACAGATGAGCTGTGGAGCTTATTGAAAAGGGGATGTCACAACAGTATGTATATACCTGTTCCTAGTGTACAAAATACATTGCCCATCCCTCATTATTCTATAAATCATGAGTTAAAAGACTGGGACACGGTCAATCCACGTGTTATTGTCATCTCCTGTCTTGAAAATGACGTAGAGGTGGTACTTCTTAGGCTGTGTTCACATGTCTGTTTTGGCATTGTTTCTCTTTTTCGTTCCAAGAATAAGTAATTTGTTGGGTAAATTATCCAAACCGAAGCACAGGGGCCTTGTTGGTTATTATGGGGTCCATCTTTTTAGAAGGAAAGAAAGTTCTGCCTTCTGAAAAATAGACACCAAGCAGGCCCCATCCTAGTCAGTGGGGCTCCCCTGCTCCTGTTTGCATGTTTGCCCCAACGCATCACTTATTCCGTTTGCTCCACAAATGGAAGAGTTGAAATGAATGTCTGAATCGCATGCTTTTTCCAAATGTTTACATAGCTCAGCACTCCATTGTGTGACACTTGGTTGCTTCATCTCATATGTACTTCTAGAAAAGCCTTAATAGATGATCTAACCAGTGGTTCTAGATCCTAAAGCTGGTGTCACACATAACGACGACGACAACGACGTCGCTGCTACGTCACAATTTTCTGTGACGTTGCAGCGACGTCCCGTCGCTGTCGCTGTGTGTGACATCCAGCAACGACCTGGCCCCTGCTGTGAGGTCGCCGGTCGTTGCTGAATGTCCAGCTTCATTTTTTGGTCGTCACTCTCCCGCTGTGACACACACATCGCTGTGTGTGACAGCGAGAGAGCGACGAAATGAAGCGATCAGGAGCCGGCACTGGCAGCTGCGGTAAGCTGTAACCAGCGTAAACATCGGGTAACCAAGGGAAGACCTTTCCCTGGTTACCCGATGTTTACGCTGGTTACCAGCCTCCGCTCTTGCTGCCAGCGCCGGCTCCTGCACTGTGACATGTGGCTGCAGTATGCATCGGGTAATTAACCCGATGCATACTGTAGCAAGGAGAGCAAGGAGCCAGCGCTAAGCAGTGCGCGCGGCTCCCTGCTCTCTGCACTGTGACATGTAGCTGCAGCACACATCGGGTTAATTAACCCGATGTGTGCTGCAGGAGAGCAAGGAGCCAGCGCTAAGCGCGGCTCCCTGCTCTCTGAACTGTGACATGTAGCTGCAGCACACATCGGGTTAATTAACCCGATGTGTGCTGCAGGAGAGCAAGGAGCCAGCGCTAAGCGCGGCTCCCTGCTCTCTGAACATGTAGCACAGCGACGTTATGATCGCTGCTTCTGCTGTGTTTGACAGCTAAGCAGCGATCATAACAGCGACTTACAAGGTCGCTGTTACGTCACCGAAAATGGTGACGTAACAGCGACGTCGTTGTCGCTGTCGTTTAGTGTGACACCAGCTTAAGGCACTGACCGGTTATAGTTCACTTGTTACTGTTTTTTTTTCTTTTCTGTAGTTCAGCACTTTGTACAATCCACCAGAGAAGTTGAGTGCAGTCACTTCTATTCTTACACTGATTGTGCAATCACATATAGTCTTACATGAGTAAGGAGGGCCGGTAAACCCACTGATTGTTAAGCTCCTCGGAGCAGACCTGCTGCTGATTCCTCTGCTCTGCAAATTTACTGTCAAGATGTTTACTGGGTTCAGTAACTGGCTGAAGAGATGTGACAATATTTGGTTTGCTTAGTTGCACTTTTGATTGTATAAAGTAATTTTACTGTGTATTCTGAAGTTTTTTTTTATTAACACCTTTTTATTTTGACTTGAACTGGATGATTATTATTACATAGGCATTAACCTGGGCAGATGGGGAATTCTGATTTGTAGAGTAGGTATAGACTCGCTCATTCTTTTTAACATTCCAGAGATTTTTTCCTAATTTTTTTCTTCTTTTTTTTTTTTTCTTTTTTAAGAAAAGATAGTATTCATTTATTCAATTCACTACAGTGGGGCGAGCAGTTTGATTTGATTTTTTTTAGTTTAGATTTATTAGTGGAATGATGTAGGACCATGAAGCCCGGGGTCTTGAAGAAAACCTGTACCTCTAGTTTAGTGATATTATATATTTTTTTTTTCTTCTTGATCGGGCTGTTTTGGTTTGAAAGAAAACTTTTGCTTTTCCTCGAGGAAAAAAAAAAAGGATAAATGTTGCAGCTCTCCTCCATTCCAGTGTTTTTTTCTTTAAAGCGAACTTGCTAACCATTTTAATGATTTATAAAAGTCCTCAGACTCCCTATTCCATATAATTCTTGCTTTGTAGGACACATGCTACATCTATAATGTAACCCGTTACCTGTATTATTCAGAAAAAGATCTGATGGTCATTATTGGTGTATACGAGCAGCGTTTCCACTGCTGTGAACTTGCAGAGGAAGAGGCCTTCTGGTGACCAGGGCCTGATGGTGGAGCTCTTCTGTCAGATTTTATCATTATTCTGATTTACCTTGCAGGTTATTTAAAGGGCAGTGAGGAGGCGATCGGGAACTTTTTGCCTTCCTGATGCTCATTCTTTTCATACTTTGTATGAAATCTACAGTACTTTTTAGTTTAATTCTGTATTTATGATGCAGTCATTGCCTAAAATGTGGTCACGACACATTGTGAGTATTTGAGCTAGATGGCAAGTATAACAATGATTCAACCCATGCCTTTTGTACATTTTGTCACCACTTTTCTAATTAATACATCTGCCATAACACTTGGAATGATATGACTAATACAAGTTGATGCCTACTTCCATTGCGCAACCCCTGATGACTTAGATTTTTTTCTTCCAACTACTTGTAGTGTTAAGCTGATCACCTTAGTCTCTGGCTGAACATCTCAAAGCAAGTGACGTCACCTCCGCTGTAATGCCATGTGACTCACATTGTATATGAGTGTATGGAAGGATGGATCAGTACCAAGGAAAAACAGGTCCTGAAGAAATGAGACCTCATCTCTTGAATGATCACGATCTCAGCCACATGTGCAGTGAACAAATCTCAGACGTAACCATCCAGATCATCACAGGGACTTTTTCAGGAAATTTTCACCCTATAGATTTAGGAACATATCCCTCCATTTTCACACCCGGTATGACAACACCCACATGATGCGACCAGCCACAAGGCCAGAACGCTGCTCACCGATTGCTCAAGACAGGTAGTTGGAGTCAGTCATGCAGGCGACCACAGAATGTTTGGACAACTACATGATTTCTATGTGGTGTACTTTTACTTTGCTCCTGCCTTCACTTGTGTGTGCCAGCTATTTTCTCCTGCTGGTACTCCGCTCTTAAGGCCACGATTTGAAACCTTTTTAGATAGTTAACCTAACATGCACTGTATGCAAATTATCACTGAAGGGACATTTGGATAGTGCTGGTCTTCTGAAAGGTTCCGTGGTGGGCCCTAATGATGCTCTTTTTGGGTGATTGTAAAAGTCAGTATTCCTTTCTTTGCCGACTTTAATGGGACTAGTTTGGCTGACTTTTCAGAGAAGTGGCACTGCCCCCTTGCCTTTTCAGTGCTAATTTGCATTATGTGCTATATTTAAGTTTCCTTTACTATATAGTATATTAACAAGGAAAAAAAATAATAATAAAAATTATGTTTTGGGGTTTTTTTGGTTGTTTACGGGCACAAAATGTCTTGCCTGATTAACATTAAGGGGATTGTCCAGCTATAGGGAAATTTCCAACAATTGCTGCAGTGTGCTAAATCCTAACAAAGTTTGTTTAAAAGAACTGAGAGTCCTCAATGGTTGATACCTTTTTAATGGCTAACTGAAAAGATGGTAATAGCATGCTTTCGAGACTACTCAGGTCTCTTCATCAGGCATGGTATAACACAAAATCTGAAGAGTCACATATTTATACACAACAGGTCATAGAATAGTGCAGTAAAAAAAAAACGTTATGTGAAGCAGAACTATCACTATGGCAAGGGGGCAAACTGTTGTGGCCATAAATATATTATTGTAGTTCATAGATAAGCAGTGTGAAAGTTTTATTGTCCTCTGATTGGGGTGTCTGGTCCGGGTTGCGATGCCCTCAGATGCTCTGAGGAACACATTTCTTAATTGATGAAAAAAGACATAAATCCATGTGCACATTCATTCCTGCTCTGAATGTGTCAAAGGTCATCATAAGTTTGTACTCCCATAGTCTCCTGTCTCTTTGGGACTTGAAGTTTCCATTCAATACCAGCAATTTCATGTCCGTGATGCTGTGGTCTGGGGTACAAAAAATGTTTTGGCCCCAGGTAGATCCATCCTTTTTTTCTCTAATTGTGTGGCGGTGAGAATTCATCCTTGTTCTGAGCTGTTGTCCTGTCTCCCCTACATACAGACCCCCAGTTGGACATTTGGTACATATAATCAAGTACACCGCATTAATTGTGGTGGAGCTGAAGGTACCTGGGATCCTGTAGTCCTGATGTGATCTGTGAATTTTTATCTTGTCCGTTGTCAATATAAATTGACAGGTCTTACATTTTTTTTCTGGTTGCAGGGAAATGTTCCTGTTGTTGTTGGAGAGGATAGGGAGCTTATGACAATGATGCTTCTTAGATTCGGGGGCTGCCTAAAACACAGAAGTGGGGGGTCTGGAAAAATACATTTTAACCGGGCATCTTTTTGCAGTAATGGTTGTAGTTTCCGTGCAGCTGCTCTTAACACCTCCAGATTTGGATTGTAGGTGATTACAAGAGGGACCCGGTTGTTTTCTTCTTTAGTTTTATAATGTAGGAGATGGTTTCTTGATATTCTGGGGGCTCTTGCAATCTGGTTTTCAATTGTTCTTTGGTGGTAGCCTTGATTCAGAAAGGTCTTTCTGAGGCCCTCCAGGTGATTGTCTCTATCTGTAGTGTTGGAACACATCAGTTTGTCCCTGATGGCCTGACTGTGCACTATAGTGGAGCTTTTTTTTTTTTTTTTTTTTATGTGTTTTGGATGAAAACTGTCCCATTTCAGGTATGTTGGACGGTCAATTGGCTTCTTGTACAGGGATGTCTCTATTTCATTGTTCCGTAGTTTAATGATGGTGTCCAAAAAGTTGATTTCAGTGCAGGAGTAGTTGAGTGTTAGGTTGATGGTGGGATGAAACTGATTAAAGTGTTTATGGAAGGTCTTCAGCTGTTCCTCAGACTCTGTCCAGAAGATTAAAATATCATCAATGTAACGGTAGTAGGCCAGATGCCTGATAGGACAAAGAGGATAAAAAGTCACTCAAGCTTGGCCATGAAAAGATTTGCATATTGTGGTGCCATTTTGCTTCTGGGACTGCAATGGGAAGGCGAGATAGGACAACAGCTCAGAACAAGGATGAATTCTCACCGCCACACAATTAGAGAAAAAAGGATGGATCTACCTGTGGCCAAACATTTCTGTAACCCCGACCACAGCATCATGGACATGAAATTGCTGGTATTGAAAGGAAATTTCAAGTCCCAAAGAGACAGAAGAGTCTGGGAATACAAACTTATGATGACTTTTGACACATTCAGAGCAGGAATGAATGTGTAGCATGGATTTATGTCTTTTTACATCAATTAAGAAATGTGTTTCTCAGAGCATCTGGGGGCATCACAGCCCGGACAAGACACCCCAATCAGAGGACAATAAAACTTTCACACTGCTTATCTCTGAACTACACAAATATTTATGGCCACAACAGTTTGCCCCCTTGCCATAATGATAGTTCTGCTTCACATAACTTTTTTTTTTTTTTTGTTTTGTTTTTTTACTGCACTATTCTATGTCCTGTTGTGTATAAACATGTGACTGTTCAGATTTTGTGTTATATTGAGCCTGATGAAGAGACTGGAGTAGTCTCGAAAGCTTGCTATTATAACCATCTTTTCAGTTAGCCATTAAAAGGTATCAACTACTGAGGACTCTCAGTTCTTTTAAACAAACTTTTTTTTTTTTACCTCTACTGCCTAACACGGTACAAAGATATATTTTACCTGTATCTAAATCCTAACCGCATTTACCGTTCACATAGTTAGGTTTTGGCTCCGTTTGCAGTTAGATGACTGCATGCACAGTATGTAGTTTGCATACTTGGGATTATCTGCCAACTACATACTGATCTGCTTCTCTCGGCATGAGATTTGCTTACTAACTAGAATCTCATTTACTCTCAATAGGAAATATGAATGAGAATCTGGTTAGCAATTGACTGCAACTAGGGAAATTGCATACTTAGTCACCTGACTGAGTCGAATCTTCTCAGTGTGTACATTACGCACTGTTAGGATTCGGCAAGCTGCGGTGCTGGCTGTAAATTTGCCTAGGGCCGGACAACCTCTTCAACACTGTAACTATGTTTTATCCACTATTGCCACAATTCAGTCCTCATGGAAATATGTCATGAGTCTGTACAAAAAAGAAAGGTTCACCCAAATCCATCATCAGTGCGAGTACTCTTCTGCCACTGAAATGTATTGGCTAGAATAACAACAAAACACAAACAATGCTGGCAAATGTTTGTTTTTCATATTCATGAAGCTGGTACCTAAAAATAAAAAAAATCACTGGACAAGAGAGTTACAGAAGTGGATGGTAGAGGACTGATATATAATAGCTTATTGTAGGCTAGGTCCAGTCGATGATCTCACAATAGCCTACTATGGAGTGACACAAGACCAGTCAGGAGTCACAAGAATCCATCCATAGAAAACTGAATATTTTCCCATCAGCTATTGTTATACTGGATATTGTGCCAAGACCTGGTGGTATTATGGGGGCACCATCCATCACGTAATGTCTTTTGTGACTCCCAGAAGCATCACACTGAATGTGTTTTTTTTTTTCTCTACTGTTACTTGATTGTAACTTCAGCACTACTGAAGAGCTTACAGTATTTCACATGTTATTGCTGCATGTATTAGAGATGGTCCTGCAGGTTGGATATAATGTACGGTGACACTGACACCAGTATGATTGCAGTCACTACAATGCTATGGACACAGAGCTCTTTTGATGCACTGATGTTACTGTGAAAATGATTCTTCTTCCTTTGTGATCCCAATAATTTCTTTGTATAACAAAGGAATGTGTGCATATTGAATGCATTACGAGCAATCCGAAGTGAGAAAACTGAAGAATGTAATCAATAAAACAATGAACAACTGTTACATTTTAGCATTGATGTGTTTCTTAATTGTCTGTGTACTATGTTAGTGTGATAACTTATTTATTCCTATTTCTAAGATACTGGTATATTGTCCAATACTACGTTTTTCCTCCATATCGCTGGAGAGCGAATCTTTAAAAGTGGCATAATGCAATTATTGGCCAAATGTGAATTACGGTCGACGTTTCAAGAAGGAAAAGGGGAGTCGGCACTCCACCTAAGCCGCGGTGTATGTGGACAGGTGAATACCGTATAAAGGAAGAGCCTTTATAAGCCTCAAGTGTGAAAAGTCCTCAAAAAGTCCATGCTACCCGGCCATGCCTTAGGTGTATCATCAGTTTTAACCAGAGTGTTGTATTTTCACTTTTTAAATTAGAGAAAGTACAACAAAAAATGATCTAGTGTTAAAATATAGCAGATGATCTGTATAGATCAGGAGAAGTTGATTGGTTATGCCTCTTAGTAATTTCATTAATGCTAGTTGTCCTCTCCATTCCCTTCAGCTACCTGAGCCTAAACAACATATATATTGCTTATCCACAGAATAGAGTGATTAAATGTATAGTATGATAATTGTGTCTAAACCAATGGGGTCCATGTGCTTGTAATGTGTGGGATTCCCAAAGCCCCTTGTGTGAACGAAATGGTAGTGAGCATAGGTATTGGGGTCACTGCACCATTCATCTAATATATAAAGCTGAGTGTGTGTATGTATGTATGTATGTCCGCTAAAGGAATCTGCACAGTCGCATGTACAATCACGAATATTTGCACAGACACCTCATTTGACTCAGGGAACCTCATAGACTATGTTTTGAGGGGGAAATTTAACCCCGCGCTTTAGTTATTCGCCAAAAAAATCTGCTTAAATTAAAGTCAATAGAGCTGGGAACAGATCTGTTATTATAGACTCCTATTATGGAACGAGAAAGCAACACACATACACAGAAAGAGACACAAAGAGAGAGACACATAAACAGACACAAACATAAAGAGACACACTTACAGCTCTACTATTTTAGTACAGGTCATTAATAGGAGCTCTAGTTGCTGTAGGCTACAAAGGACATTCTTAGTATAAGACAGCTTAGGTCCCTTTCACACATCATTTTTTTTTTCTCTCCATCAGTCACAATTCGTTGTTTTTCATCGCAGATTGTGGAAAAACTGATATGGATCCCTGTAAAAAAAAACAAACCCAGATTCTTCGTACCTGGTTTTGAGGGAGAATATTTCTTACCAGCAGTGAATTTACACCCCATCTGAGCATGCTTAGTTTGGATCCTGTGCCCATAGGCTTTCATTCTACCAAACGATGGACGGCGATGGATCCGTCGCTGTCTGTTTTTTTTTTTTTGTTTTTTTTTTACGTACACAAACTACATTACTGTGGACATCATCTCTGTCCGACGGACAAACATTTCTCGACGGATCCATCGAACGACCGATTAAACGTGAGGGCATCCATCACAATCCGTCACTAATCAAAGGCAATGAGAAAAAAATGGATCCAGCGGCATCAGTCGCTGGATCTGTTTTTTTTTTTTTCTTCTTCAAAATTCGACGGATTGTGCCTGATGGCAAAAAGCGGATGTGTGACAGGGGCCTTATGTGTCAGTTAATATGATTTCGATGCAGAAATGGGTAGAGCGAGCCAGACAGAGAAACAGAGATGGAGAGACAGAGGCAGACAGGGAGACCGAGATAAACCGAGACATACAGAGAGGCAAGCAGCGAGAGAGACTGATACAGAGAGAAACGGACATAAAGCGAGAAAGACCGATAGAGAGACAGAGAGAAACAGGCACACAGTGAGACAGAGCGGCAGACAGGGAGAGAGATAGACAGTTACTATCACGGACAACAACGGGTACTACATCTAGTTGTTTTTTTTAAAAGTGGTGGTTGCACATGCTCACTACCACTCC
The DNA here is from genome assembly GCF_048569485.1 of Anomaloglossus baeobatrachus. NCBI lineage: Eukaryota > Metazoa > Chordata > Amphibia > Anura > Aromobatidae > Anomaloglossus > Anomaloglossus baeobatrachus. Next base: position 221,035,075 of record NC_134356.1, read on the forward strand.
ATTCTCAGGATCGGTGAGCGTCTCGGTAGCCGGACCCTCAGTGATTAGCCGTTTTATCTTTTGTCCTATGGATAGTTGATACAGGTTGAAGTTTGAAATCTCATGAATACATTTGCTTTCCAGCTGCCTTATGGATCTTTGACATCCACGATGAGCCACAAACAATAGAATTAATCTTTACTTCCTATATACTAAGAGAGCAGATGTTTCATATTTGTCGCTATCAAGTTTTTTTTCTGTAAGGACATTGAAGCAATTAAATGGTCCAAAAACTTTTTTTTTTCTTCAACAACCTTTTAATGTGGTAGTGATAGAAATATTTTGCCTTTACAGCACAGTATTGCCGATCACCACTTCCATTATTTGAGCTTTTCAGATTCTAATCCACCTAAGCTTTAGATTCCAAATATTTTTCTGACGTTTCAAAGGTAAACATTTCTTTTCATCTGTTAACAAGAGCCTACAAAGTCTATCGTAACATCTCTATTGGGTTATAACCACCACACAAGCACCATGGAGCCTGCATCTCCACATCCCTAAAGCAATTGTCAAAGGGGTTGGCTAAGTATTGGTTTATTCCCATGCCAACTAGATAGGTCCTACGAAGAATTCATACTTCTACCAAGATTACTTCATTGCCTCCTTTAGTAATGCATGGGCAGCAATGTTGCCATCCGGAGAAGGATACAATTATGTTCTCGTCCTATTCCCATCTTTGCATTAATGGTAGCTGTAGAGCACATTGGGGGGAGGTCAGTTGATTCTTGGTGGCACATTACGCTGAGATTGTAAAATCAACCACGACAAACAAGTCAAGTTGCCAGGATGAAGACTGGGGATGGGAGGGAGTAAGGGGGAGGCCTGGTTATAAACTATAGGTAGTACCAGATGGAATGCAGGTGGTATTGTGTGTATATATGTCAGCCTGAATGAGTATTGAATCAGGGGAGAGATCAGTGGGTGGGGGTCCAAGAATTAAGCAGCCATACTGGGAGGTGAGATAAGGGAGGATTCCAATTGTACCCAAATGGAGTGCCAGACTATGCCAACAGTGGGGCGTCATTTATAATAGCTGGGGCACTGGTTAATGCTTATTCTAGTTAGTGACTGGCATTCCACCTCACATTTTGTGGAATAACATGTTTGCCTGCCTTCCAGCAAGTGACATGTCATACAGAGTGTGTGGAAGAATACTATTATACGGCCAAATCCTTTCGGATACTGTATCAGAAACAACTTGGATTTTCGAACTCTAAACTCTTAGATGCCACTGTCTGTAAAGCCCTTGGCATTTAAAGGGAATCTGTCACCAGGTTTTTGCTTCACCATCAGAGGGCACCATATTGTAGAGGAGGCCCTGATTCCAGCGATGTGACACTTACTGAGCTGTTTGCTGTCATTTTGATAAAATCAATGTTTTCTCTGCTGCAGATCTAGCAGTTATACAGAGCTCATGAATATGCTGGACTACCTGGCAGCATGCCAAGTAGTCCTGTAATGATAATCTACTGCTGATTATTCAGTGATTTTATCAAAACAACAGCAAGCAGCTCAACACTTGACATTATTTTTTCTACCTAAATATCAATGGATGTGCTTTAAATTTAAACTTATTTCTAGGTAGGAATTGGAATGTTGCAACAAAAATGTTTTTAATTTTAGCCATAATGACTACTATTCTAGGTTCCAGAAACAACGGTAAAAGATTTAAGCAGCTATAGTAAAGGGAGGTTGTGGGATTATGGGTAAGAAGAATCGTTTTCTTCACTATTTTTTTTTTTTTTTTTACTCTGATTTACTCGATTGATTCCCAAGATGTTAGGCATAAATCATTATGGAAATCATTCTGGGGATGGGTGAGTGCAGATTAACATTTTTTTGTTGCACCTAGACTAATTACCTATCAGGCTACTGGGCTTTTCCTAATTTGAGATTTTTAATGGTCATCTCTATCTTTTTTTTTTTTGTTGAATTGTGTTAAGTTTGTAAAAAGTCAATTATTTTAGAAAGTCTGGTGTCTGTATTTATATAGGAAGCCTTAAAAATCAGTGAAGATTTGCAAATTTTTAATGGGATTTGAAGTAGAAGATCCAGTATTAGATCTAAAGGAATGGACTATGTGTAACCTTTCTCTCTCGGTTTCGCTGATTGAAGCTTGTCAGGCTTTTAGCCAGTTGGAAGTAAGTGGATTAGGCCAAATTGGAGAGCTCTTTCTGTGGATGAAGTGTAGAGAAGATTAAGCTGCATTGTAAGGTCTTTAATTTCCTAATTAGCGTCCTACAGGGGCTGCTGTAGTTCATAACCTCTAAGGCTAGGTACACCCAGCATCCATTAATAGTTTTATGGCTTCTGTCTGGGACATCCATCTAATTCCCTGAAAAATGGAATTTACGCATGCCCATGACGGAGCCATTCTTTACATTGAGGCAAATGGACTCAGTTTGTGCTCCTTTGTGACAATATCCATGTTTTCAGAGGGACACAAGACTATAGCCCCAGGCCTAATCGCCTATTAGTGTGTATGTACCCAGCCTAATATAGACAGCTGTCTCTCTAATGCTAGCTGAATAGAGGATTTCTCTTGTTTCCTTAAGTATGACTCTTGGGAAATTTGACCCATTATGATGGCTTTGTGAAATAGCCAAACACTACAAGTTGGGAGTCCAGCTTAATATTGGTTTGTTGGTATAATCTAGACCCTTTTGGATATTTTTGCCAATTCACCTTTTTAGGAGGACAGTGTTAAGGCTCATCACGATCAGTGTTAAGGCCTTCAGCACGATCTTGAGCCGTGGCGACTGTCATGCTTTGACACGTGGCAGACGCATTCAGACCAACCAAAGACTGGAGGCACAACAAAAATACAAACTGTACTACAGGTACGGGGGAACACTGAGGACACAATAACAACGGTGGACCCTATCTCTAGTGAGTGGGGTAGATGGACACCTTCTGCACTCACTTGTCGCTGACCTTACACTGCTAACCAGGCCCTATACAGTGTTCTCAATTGTTTCCGAACTGGAATCTGAAACCCTAAGAAAAACCCTGTAGTGGCACTGACTAGTGCGTTGGCTGGTGGCAGATGCTAGCTCCACCACTGCACTAATACACACAGTGAAAGGAAACATGAACAAGGGAAACCAACAAAGAATAAAGTCCAAATACAGGAACAAGCCTTCACAGGTCCTTACACCAATGTGGCCAGAGAACAAATGGCTTTGTATCTTCAGCAAAGCTTGCTAGGAGGCCTAGCTATTTAACCACAAGGGGTGTGTCTACAAAGCAGGTGCAGCTGCTCCAGCAGACTGCTGGAGAAGCTACCAGCAGAAAACTGACATCCATTTAGGTACTGAAGGAAACAAAACCACATTCAAATATGAATAACCCGATAGAGATGAGAGGCTGTCACTAGTCTCCAAAAACAGGGAGATGACCGTGACAGCGACTTGATGGATAGATGCTCTGTAGGAAGATTTATCTTGGGTAAGCCTAGATCGGTCCAGCAGGGTCTTCACCGACGTTATCTTGATAGTATCAAGTCCTTGGTATGCTGGTCTTCTGCTTTGCCTTGTTCCTTCTATTTTTCCAACCATGATGTCCTTCTCCAGAACAGACTCCCTCATTGTGAGCATCTATTTTGCAGTAGATTCAAAGGATAGAGAGAATAAAGGAATGTGACATACCAGTGAAACAAATGACTTTACTAAATCTTATCCAAATAGAGCAAAAGAAAATATTTTATCTAACAATGTGTTCAAGTGATGAATAAATATCTTGGTGTATACAGTGCGTCCACCCATTTCCTGTCCACTGCCATTAACTTGAGAACGGCGGCAGCTATAGGAATAGAAGTGGTGTCTAGGTATAGTAAAGTATCCATGCGCTATGCAATGAAATCACCTATAGCGCCACCTGGTGGAAAACAACGGAGTTACCATTTTTATCTTGAAAACGTAACGAGATAGAGAAAAAAAGTGAATTAAAAAATTGTAGGACATCAATGAATGAATATGAATCGAAAACTTTCATACAGAAATGCTATTATGTAAAACTTATAACCCCCCCCAAACATTGAATGCTGGTCACGCATATGGCGCTCATTTAACTTTGATGCTCAAAGTGGCCACCGTCAGCTGCAATGCACCTCTGGACTCTGGACAGCATACTATATCTTGCTGCACGTTGTGCAATATGGTAGGTGACACGTTTGCACAAGCATCTGTGATACGTCGTCGTAGGTCCTGCAAAGTTGATGGAGGGGTCGCATACACTTGCTGTTTGATGTGACCTCCCAGAAAAAAGTCCAATGGGGTCAGGTCAGGTGAGCGTGGAGGCCACTCCATACAACCACCATACCCAATGACTTGTAGGAAGGTCTCCATGAGGTATCGCTTCACGTCTGCAGCCTTGTGAGTTTTACACGTTCTAATCATAGCATTTCTGTATGCAAGATGTCGATTTGTATTGAATTGATGATGCCCTACAACTTTGTAATTCACTTTTTTCTCTATCTCGTTTAGTTTTCGAGATAAAAATGCTAACTCCGTTGTTTTCTACCAGGTGGCGCTATAGGTGGTTTTATTGCGTAGCGCATGGCTACTTTACTATAGACACCACTTCTATGCCTATAGCTGCCACCATTCTCAAGTTAATGGCGGTGGACAGGATATGGGTGGACACACTGTATAAAAGTAAGCAAGCCTACAAAATAAAAAGTCACTTTGCTTTGTGTATCAAATCTTGGAGAGCTCAATATCATATCAATAAGATCCTTTAAACCTCCAAGTCAAAAGAGCCTCCTTTCATGACGCGCGTCAAGTTTTTATACCTCTTAGAACATCATGCATCTTCTCTACGCACTTAGAATATACCAAATTTCCAAAGATAACTTGCACTCCTTGGACTCCTAATAAGCATTTGAGCAGTTGACAGGTCAATAATATAACCAGTGAAGAATGTGACCTAGTGTCCATATGTACCAGGTATAGGTTGTGAAATCTGCTGTCAGTGACATGGAAGAAAAAACATTGAATAAGTAACATTGAGTCAGAATTCAATATGGAGAATCACAATGTACTCTACCATATACAACATCCATGTTTAAATCTGAAATTGTTTGACATTGTTGAGAAAACAGCTTAAAATGGATCCCGGAAGGGGGATGAGTAATGGTCATCTGGGTAGGTTTCCTTCCTGCCTTTGTGTGTCCATCGAAGCTAGTTTTCTAGATCTTTCCCTATTTGTGTATAGGGTTTCAGATTAAAATATAGGTGTATAGTGTTTCAGATTAAAACATAGGTGCCACAATGAAGGAAGGCTTTTCCCAGAATCAGGTTCACCATAGTTCAAGTGACGTGAATCATCCAAGTTCTCTTTTAACCGTGATGTCTATTAGAGGAAATTATACTAGAATTAGATTTATTTTCACTGTTATTAGATTAATTTACTGCAAATATCGGTGCAAGAATGTTACCACGTCATCATACAATAGCAGTAGACAGTAGTTTTATACGGTTCAGTACCATGGACAGGGAAGAATCCTGTCTCAAAGCCAGCATACTGTATAATGAGTGTGACTGCACAGACTAGTTCGAAGTAACTTTAGAATGATATTGACATTTGGGACATATGTACCGCCCCATGTTCGGCAGCCGAGCCACTCGGATCCGGACCTTCAGTGGGTGGCTCGAGGGTCTCCGGGCCCGGGGGGTCTCGCGGTCGCTTCAACTAAAAGGGGAGTTGTGATTTGGGGATGTAGGTGTACGGCCGGAGCCGCATTATGTTTGTGACGCCACCCACGGGATGTGGTGAAGGTGGACACCACCACTGCAGTTACGGGGCACCCGGGGGAGATGTTCGGCAGCAAGTTGTTAACCCCTGGAGACCGCCGTCTGCCTCCTAGCCAAAGGTACCAGGGCTCCTACCCTGGCACCTGCTCAAATTGGTTTCTCTCCTCTGCTGGAGCTGCACACAGCTCCAGCCCACACACCTCTCCAACTTGAACTCTGAAACTGTTGTGTTTTCTTTCCCGCCTCAAGCTGTCTGAAACTCCTAGGTAGGCATCATCCAACCGCCTGGTTCCGCCCCCTGGTGTGTCCATCAAGCCCTGAGGGGGTGACTAGGGTTCTAGTGTTTGGCTGTGTGTTACCTATGAGGGACAGGTGTAATGCGGGGCCCTATTTATGACTACCTGGCTGGCCAGGGCGTCACACATACATTATCGGTCGACTGCTGGACGTAGAGTGAGCAATGACGAGCAAGTGATGCAAGCAATGCAAAAAGAGGACTGGAGCTAGGCGGAAATGTAACAGGTATTTTTCTTGTCAACCCAGGACAAACCCCTAACTCCATATTTCATGGAGAGCTAAGTCTAGTGCCAGCGAAAGTGCAGTTATGCTGACATTTCTAAATTGTAATATTCAATTGCACAAATTATGTAAGCTGTAGAGCAGGCGTCTCCAACTTGTGGCACGGGAGCACAAGATGTGTCACTCTTGGCTGTCTGCCAGCTTGACACATTACCAACAGATCTTGCAACCAGCTATGAAGACTGGATCTCCAGAAGAGCAGATCTAGGTGTGCGTATACTGGCTGGAGCGATGGGCGAAATAAATATTGTACACTGGAAGTGTTATTTAGAGGAGTACTTGAAGCTGGATGTAATAGTGGTGTGAGAGTGCCTCATATGTTAATACCACATAGGGGCAAAGTGGAAACCCTTGAATGGGAAGTACTGCTTATTAGAGAGGAGGGCACAAGTTCTCAATGGGCTTATTGCAGGAAAGCTTTAGCTGTCCTCATACTGGTAATGGTGCATTTTAGGTGTCATCAGTGGGTAAGGAGGTGGAGCTGAATGTGGGCTTGTGATCACTTCACAGTTTTTAATGTGGTCCTCATGGTAAGAAAAGTTGGGGACCGTTGCTTTACAGTATTGCTGTGTTGGTAGAAGATGTGTTGGCTTTCACAGTTGGACACATTGTGGATCATGTTAGAAGGTACTGGGAAGGGATGGTGAGTACCCAGTGGTTTCGAGGCACATCGGCACCACTGAGGAAAGTTAAGGGAATATACTTGAAAAAAATTTCAGGGATTTGAGCTATACGCTTAAAGCAAGGACCTCAAAGATAGTATTCAAAAACTGAAAGTCCAGCAGTACCAGCTTTTATGAGGGCACGCTTCACTCAAAATGCTGATTTTGGCTAAATGATGTACTTTGCATGATAAACAAAACAACCATTCCGGTACTTTGACAACTTCTTCGGAAGTTGTCCCATGAAGGCAAGGAAACTGTGACATAGTACACAGAAAAGTGACTACAAATACTGGATGAGATCAATGACTGGGCTTGTAATTTACAGGGCTATGGACTGTTCAGGATTGACATTACAAATAAGCGAGAGGGAGAGATTTGCTTTTACGTAAATCTTCCCTAAAACCCATCCTATGTTGGATTGACAACCGTCCAGAAATTCCTGGTCAGTTCCTAAAAATAGGAAAATAGGGCCCTTTTTTGTCCATACAAAAAAATTTGAGGCATCCATGATTTTTTTATTTTTTGAGCCTCATGAAACTTATAAATATTTCTTTTGATTGTAATTATCATCAGTTTATAGTGAATGTAGATGATGTCTTCATAACGGAATTATGGGCTGTAGACTTATAATCTTCATGATTTATTAGGGTTTTCCAATGTGTCCGTAAAAATATTGCCTGTCCGTGATTTTTTTGATAAAATAAAAAGTCAAGATGGCAACCCTGGTGATAATATACGTCAGACAAATTAAATGAGTCCCTGTGGGTGGAGATAACGAGAAGGAGAAAGAAGAAGAATAAAATACTGATAGAGTTTTATTATGTCACCAAGTATAATGGAAGCGGCAGAAAATATCCTCATAAATAGATAAGGCAGCAAATCTGGGGAAGACATTATCATGGGTGACTTCAACTAACCGGATGCAAATTGGGGAGCAGAAACCTGTGGGTCCAGCAAAGGAAACAGGTTTTGACAATAATAGACCATTACCTTTCGAAGCTGGTTCAATACCCCAAAAGATGGGGTGAGTTTTAGACCAAATTTTAACCAATAGGCCAAGCAGAAAAAAAAATACATTTTCACTTATAATAAGATGTTTTATTATTAGGAATTAAGATGGACACAAAAACACTACACTTCAGAAAGGTAAATTTACATTGGCCTTTACCTGATATTAGTGCCATGTCCTTGAAAATAAAAATGCACAAAGCAAATTAGAAACTTTTATTGGTATCCTATATAGGAGTTGTGCACAATGTACTGTATACCTTTTGGCAGGGGTGGGGAACTTCTGGCCCTCGGGCCATATGCCACCCCCCGTGACTTTTTATGTAGCCCCAAGGCACATTTCCGGGGACCGCAGAGCTCCGGCAGCAGCTGCAATCTTGTCTGCTGCCGGCCCTTTAAATCACAATGATGTACGGTGTGGGCGGGCTAAGCATGGGAGTCACTGCACTCCCGTCCTACAGAAAAAGAGGAGCAGCAAGCTTACCAGCCTCCCTGCTGTACATGCTGTGTGACTCATGTTTCTGTGCTCTGCATGACCATCGGTACTGTGTGACTCCTGTCTCCCCAGTGCTGTGTGACTCCTGCCTCCTCAGTGCTATGTGACTCCTGCCTCCTCAGTGCTGTGTGACTCCTGCCTTCCATTGCTGTGTAACTACTCCTGCCTCCTGGTACTGTGTGACTCCTGCCTCCTCAGTGCTCTGCGACTCCTGCCTCCCCAGTGCTGTGTGACTCCTGCCTCCCCAGTGCTGTGACTCCTGCCTCCCCAGTGCTGTGAGCCCTCCACCCAGTGCTGTGAGCCCTCCACCCAGAGCTGTGAACCCCTCTAGTACTGTGTATGCCTACTAGTGCTGTGTGCCTGTGTGTCACCAATCCAATGCTGTGTATCACCAACCCATTGCTGTCTGCCACCCCCCAGTGCTGTGTGCCACACCCCCACCAGTGCTGTGTGCCACCCTCCACCATTGATGTGTGCCACCCCCCACCAGTGCTGTGTGCCACCCCCCCACCAGTGCTGTGTGCCACCCCCACCAATGCTGTGTACCACCCCCCCACCAGTGTTGTGTGCCACACCCCCAGTGCTGTGCCACCCCCCAGTGCTGTCTGGAATTTATGCGCCCCAGAGTCTCTTGTGATGTATGTGCCCCTAGCCTCTCCAGTAATGTATATATGTTCCCAGACCTTCGTGTGATGTATATATGCCCTCAGCCCCTCCTGTGATGTATATATGCTCCAGCCCCTCCTGTGATGTATATATGCCCCCAGCCCCTCCGGTTATGTATATGTGTCCCAGCCCCTCCTGTGATGTATGATCCTCCAGTGTCTCCTATGTAATGTATATGATTTACCAATCTGTTGACTGTGCTCCAGACTAAAACAAACCTGGAAGAGCAGCTGTGAGAAGCATCATAATCAATATCACCGAACATCACATCCACAGCAAAGAGAAGCTCCAGCTACCACAGTTGGGGTGTAGGGGTGAGTTAATTAATTGTTTGACGAAATATATTAGGGTAATTTTCCAGCTGATAATTTTTTGCAGCCCCCAAAGGTTAGTACAAATTTTCAGATGGCCCCGGAAGAAAAAAGGTTCCCCACCCCTGCTTTATGGGAATAAACAAGCAAGAAATAGGAGAAAACCCCTATGGCTAAATATAGCTGCAAGGGGGCGCAATAAATGACAAAAAAAGCATTTAGAGAATTAAAGAAAGGGGGTAGTGACAAGGCATTCAATAATAATAGAAAAAAAATATTGTTAAAAAATCAAGACAGCAAAGATTGGGACACAGAGACTCATTGTCAGAGAAAGTAAAACTAAACACAAAATTATTCTTCAACTACATAAACAATGAAAGACTAAAAAATGATAGTGTTGGCCCCCTTAAAAATAAACTGGGAGAAATTATGGAGGAGGCTGAAGGAAAGGCAAATCTGCTAAGGTTTTCCTTTACTGTGGGGAAAATATTTGAGGGTTTTCTAAGGGGTATTATCCTGGAGTATCCTAAAAATAAACTAGCTCAGCATCAATATAGGTTTATGAGGTATTGTTCCTGTAAAACTAATCTGATAAGCTTCTAAGAGGAGACACTTTCCAAACTAACCTGGGTGAGGCTGTGGATATTATATACAGTATGTGGACTTTTCAAATGCATTGAATGGGCAAGATATACACTGTGTGCAGAATTATTAGGCAAGTTGTATTTTAGAGGATTTTTTTAATTATTGATCAACAACTATGTTCTCAATCAACCTAAAAGACTCATACATATCAAAGCTTAATATTTTTGGAAGTTGGAGTGTTTTTTTTTTAGATTTGGCTATCTTAGGAGGATATCTGTTCATGCAGGTAACTATTACAGTGCAGACTTATTAGGCAACTTAATAAAAGCCAAATATATTCCCATCTCACTTGTTTATTTTAATAAACCAATATAACTGCAAAAAATTTAGAAATAAACATTTCTGACGTGCAAAAACAAAACCCCAAAAATTAGTGACCAATATAGCCCCCTTTCTTTATGATGACACTAAACAGCCTACCATCCATAGATTCTGTCAGTTGCTTGATCTGTTTACGATCAACATTGCGTGCAGTAGCCACCACAGCCTCCCAGACACTGTTCCAAGAGGTGTACTGTTTTCCCTCCCTGTAGATCTTACATTTTATGAGGGACCACAGGTTCTCTATGGGGTTCAGATCAGGTGAACAAGGGGGCTATGTCATTATTTTTTAATCTTTAGACCTTTACTGGCCAGCCACACTGTGGAGTAGTTGGATGCATGTGATGGAGCATTGTCCTGCATGAAAATCATGTTTTTCTTGAACGATACCGACTTCTTCCTGTAACACTGCTTGAAGAGGTTGTCTTCCAGAAACTGGCAGTAGGTCTGGGAGTTGAGCTTCACTCCATCCTCAGCTCGAAAAGGTTCCACAAGTTCATCTTTGATGATACCAGCCCATACCAGTACCCCACCTCCACCTTGCTGGCATCTGAGTCGGAGTGGAGCTCTCTGCCCTTTACTGATCCAGCCTCAGGCCCATCCATCTGGCCCATTAAGAGTCACTCTCATTTCATCAGTCCATAAAACCTTGGAAAAATCAGTCATAAGATATTTCTTGGCCCAGTCTTGACGTTTTATCTTATGTTTCTTGTTCAAAGGTGGTCGTTTTTCATCCTTCCTTACCTTGGCCATGTCCCTGAGTATGGCACACCTTGTGCTTTTTGATACACCAGTAACGTTGCAGCTCTGAAATATGGCCAAACTGGTGGCAAATGGCATCTTGGCAGCTTAACGCTTGATTTTCCTCAATTCATGGGCAGTTATTTTGCGCCTTTTTTGCCCAACACGCTTCTTGCGACCCTGTTGGCTATTTGCCATGAAACGCTTGATTGTTCGGTGATCACGCTTCAAAAGTTTGGCAATTTCAAGACTGCTGCATCGCTCTGCAAGACATCTCACAATTGTGGACTTTTCAGAGCCCGTCAAATCTCTCTTCTGACCCATTTTGCCAAAGGAAAGGAAGTTTGCCTAATAATTAAGCACACCTTATATAGGGTGTTGATGTCAATACACCACACCCCTCCTCATTACAGAGATGCACATCACCTGATTTACTTAATTGGTAGTTAGCTCTCAAGCCTATACAGCTTGGAATAGGACAACATGTATAAAAAGTATCATGAGATCAAAATACTCATTTGCCTAATAATTCTGCACACAGTGTAATGTTGCTACATAAAATGAGAGAAACTGGATTAGTGGCTAATATGTGTTATTGGGTTAACTGGCTCAGGAAACAGTGGTTATTAATGGAGCATACTCTCATTGCATCACAGTTAACAGTGGGTCAATATTGGGCACTCTTCTTTTAACATATTTATTAATGATATTGTAGAATGAATGCAAACTATATTTTAAATATATGCATTTGATTCTAACCTGGAGTCTTGGGGTAAGAAATGGCAATTAAAGAGAAATTTAATGTTATGCACGTAGGCAGAGGAAATAAAATGTCTTACTAGGTACTAAATTGTAAAACATAGGATAAAACTGTCACTGAAAATGACATAAGTTTCTTGTCGACTCATACACCTAACTTCAGTGACCAGTGTCAGGCAGCTGCCGCCAAAGCTCATAAAATAATGGGATGCATTAAAAGAGGCATAGTGACTTATGACGAGAACAAAGTTTTTACTCTCTATTGGTCACTATGTTGCCACACTTCAAATACTGTGTACAATTTTGGGCTCCATTTTATAAGAAGGACATACTGTATGTGAACCACAGCGGGTGCAGAGAAGAGCAACCAGGATTATTAAGGGAATTGAAAAACTGCAATACCAAGATAAGTTATCAAACTTGGGGTTATTCACTATGGGTGAACTTCCTTCACTAGCCTTTTCTGTAATATTGCCCTCATGCCCAACATCCCCATGCAGTGAAACAGGGTCGGCAGCCTCTCCTTCCATTAATGGTTTGAAACGATCCTAAGCCATATCTGTCCTTGAGCTCGTCACCTGTCAACCACCTTACTTCCGTTTCGTGCATTAGATCATCAAGTACCCTTATCCCCTTCTCTCTCCACTCCTGGTAAAGCTTGTTCTCAAGTCCTTGTGGAAAATCTGGATGAGCCCAAGTGTTCAGAAATTTAGAGATTCGCCATGACAGCCCAAACTTTTTCCTCACCACCTTCCACGCCATCACTGTGTCCCTGCACACCAATGATTGCTTTATTATAGTCAGCAAGTTCGGGATGTACAGTGCCTACAAGTAGTATTCAACCCCCTGCAGATTTAGTTTGATAAGATGCAAATAAGTTAGAGCCTGCAAACTTCAAACAAGAGCAGGATTTATTAACAGATGCATAAATCTTACAAACCAACAAGTTATGTTGCTCAGTTAAATTTTAATACATTTTCAACATAAAAGTGTGGGTCAATTATTATTCAACCCCTAGGTTTAATATTTTGTGGAATAACCCTTGTTTGCAATTACAGCTAATAATCGTCTTTTATAAGACCTGATCAGGCCGACACAGGTCTCTGGAGTTATCTTGGCCCACTCCTCCATGCAGATCTTCTCCATGTTATCTAGGTTCTTTGGGTGTCTCATGTGGTCTTTAATCTTGAGCTCCTTCCACAAGTTTTCAATTGGGTTAAGGTCAGGAGACTGACTAGGCCACTGCAACACCTTGATTTTTTCCCTCTTGAACCAGGCCTTGGTTTTCTTGGCTGTGTGCTTTGGGTCGTTGTCTTGTTTGAAGATGAAATGATGACCCATCTTAAGATCCTTGATGGAGGAGCGGAGGTTCTTGGCCAAAATCTCCAGGTAGGCCGTGCTATCCATCTTCCCATGGATGCGGACCAGATGGCCAAGCCCCTTGGCTGAGAAACAGCCCCACAGCATGATGCTGCCACCACCATGCTTGACTGTAGGGATAGTATTCTTGGGGTCGTATGCAGTGCCATCCAGTCTCCAAACGTCACGTGTGTGATTGGCACCAAAGATCTCGATCTTGGTCTCATCAGACCAGAGAACCTTGAACCAGTCTGTCTCAGAGTCCTCCAAGTGATCATGAGCAAACTGTAGACGAGCCTTGACATGACGCTTTGAAAGTAAAGGTACCTTACGGGCTCGTCTGGAACGGAGACCATTGCGGTGGAGTACGTTACTTATGGTATTGACTGAAACCAATGTCCCCACTGCCATGAGATCTTCCCGGAGCTCCTTCCTTGTTGTCCTTGGGTTAGCCTTGACTCTTCGGACAAGCCTGGCCTCGGCACGGGTGGAAACTTTCAAAGGCTGTCCAGGCCGTGGAAGGCTAACCGTAGTTCCATAAGCCTTCCACTTCCGGATGATGCTCCCAACAGTGGAGACAGGTAGGCCCAACTCCTTGGAAAGGGTTTTGTACCCCTTGCCAGCCTTGTGACCCTCCACGATCTTGTCTCTGATGGCCTTGGAATGCTCCTTTGTCTTTCCCATGTTGACCAAGTATGAGTGCTGTTCACAAGTTTGGGGAGGGTCTTAATTAATCAGAAAAGGCTGGAAAAAGAGATAATTAATCCAAACATGTGAAGCTCATTGTTCTTTGTGCCTGAAATACTTCTTAATACTTTAGGGGAACCAAACAGAATTCTTGTGGTTTGAGGGGTTGAATAATAAATGACCCTCTGAATAAACTTTTCACAATTTAAAAAAAAAAAAAAAGAAAAGAAATAACATTCTTTTTTGCTGCAGTGCATTTCACACTTCCAGGCTGATCTACAGTCCAAATGTCACAATGCCAAGTTAATTCCGAATGTGTAAACCTGCTAAATCTGCAGGGGTTGAATACTACTTGTAGGCACTGTATGTGTGCATGATGGATCGCAAATCCCACGGTTTACAAAACGGGTTGTCCTCCTCAACCAATCTATGACATATCACATTATGCATGCCAAATTATATCCCCTAACATTGGGCAGTGTTATAATTATTTTTGTATGTCAATATTATTTTCATCCACTAGATGGCAGAATCAGTACAGTTAGTCAATTAATAGTTTTTATTTTTATTTCCACTTATTCTGTGTGAAATAGCAGGTAAAAGCATGGAAATAAATGCCTAGGTATCGAGTTTGGTTTTGCCTAGTATGCACCGAAGCTCATTGTCCCATATGTGCATTAGAATTGCTGTATGTAAAATAATTATATAGGTAACTGAAGAAATTATGACATGTGCAGGTGTAAATATATAAATATAGGTTGTCTTTTTTATGGAATCCAATTGTGGATAAATAAAAAAAAAACATAAATTCTCCCAAAGCTGTAACTTCAGTGTGTCAATTTTTTTTTCACTTCAGTGTGTCTGATTTTTAATTATTCTTTTATGATTGTATAGTCTTTGATATGCGCAATATATATATATATATATATATATACTCTGTATATCAAAGACTAAAGTCATTTACAAAAAACATTCAAAGTCAGTGTTGACACGCTGATTTGTTGTTTAGAATATGCTATATATATATATATACATATATATATATATGTGTGTGTGTGTGTGTATATATATATATATATGTGTGTATATATATGTATATATATATATATATATATACATATATATATATATATATTTATATATATATATATATATATATATATACAGTCAGGGTCAGAAATATTTGGACAGTGACACAAGTTTTGTTATTTTAGCTGTTTACGAAAACATGTTCAGAAATACAATTATATATATAATATGGGCTGAAAGTGCACACTCCCAGCTGCAATATGAGAGTTTTCACATCCAAATCGGAGAAAGGGTTTAGGAATCATAGCTCTGTAATGCATAGCCTCCTCTTTTTCAAGGGACCAAAAGTAATTGGACAAGGGACTCTAAGGGCTGCAATTAACTCTGAAGGCGTCTCCCTCGTTAACCTGTAATCAATGAAGTAGTTAAAAGGTCTGGGGTTGATTACAGGTGTGTGGTTTTGCATTTGGAAGCTGTTGCTGTGACCAGACAACATGCGGTCTAACGAACTCTCAATTGAGGTGAAGCAGAACATCCTGAGGCTGAAAAAAAAGAAAAAATCCATCAGAGAGATAGCAGACATGCTTGGAGTAGCAAAATCAACAGTCGGGTACATTCTGAGAAAAAAGGAATTGACTGGTGAGCTTGGGAACTCAAAAAGGCCTGGGCGTCCACGGATGACAACAGTGGTGGATGATCGCCGCATACTTTCTTTGGTGAAGAAGAACCCGTTCACAACATCAACTGAAGTCCAGAACACTCTCAGTGAAGTAGGTGTATCTGTCTCTAAGTCAACAGTAAAGAGAAGACTCCATGAAAGTAAATACAAAGGGTTCACATCTAGATGCAAACCATTCATCAATTCCAAAAATAGACAGGCCAGAGTTAAATTTGCTGAAAAACACCTCATGAAGCCAGCTCAGTTCTGGAAAAGTATTCTATGGACAGATGAGACAAAGATCAACCTGTACCAGAATGATGGGAAGAAAAAAGTTTGGAGAAGAAAGGGAACGGCACATGATCCAAGGCACACCCCATCCTCTGTAAAACATGGTGGAGGCAACGTGATGGCATGGGCATGCATGGCTTTCAATGACACTGGGTCACTTGTGTTTATTGATGACATAACAGCAGACAAGAGTAGCCGGATGAATTCTGAAGTGTACAGGGATATACTTTCAGCCCAGATTCAGCCAAATGCCGCAAAGTTGATCGGACGGCGCTTCATAGTACAGATGGACAATGACCCCAAGCATACAGCCAAAGCTACCCAGGAGTTCATGAGTGCAAAAAAGTGGAACATTCTGCAATGGCCAAGTCAATCACCAGATCTTAACCCAATTGAGCATGCATTTAACTTGCTCAAATCCAGACTTAAGACGGAAAGACCCACAAACAAGCAAGACCTGAAGGCTGCGGCTGTAAAGGCCTGGCAAAGCATTAAGAAGCAGGAAACCCAGCATTTGGTGATGTCCATGGGTTCCAGACTTAAGGCAGTGATTGCCTCCAAAGGATTCGCAACAAAATATTGAAAATAAAAATATTTTGTTTGGGTTTGGTTTATTTGTCCAATTACTTTTGACCTCCTAAAATGTGGAGTGTTTGTAAAGAAATGTGTACAATTCCTACAATTTCTATCAGATATTTTTGTTCAAACCTTCAGATTAAACGTTACAATCTGCACTTGAATTCTGTTGTAGAGGTTTCATTTCAAATCCAATGTGGTGGCATGCAGAGCCCAACTCGCGAAAATTGTGTCACTGTCCAAATATTTCTGGACCTAAATGTGTATATATATATATATATATATATATATATATATATATATATATATATATAAAATCTCACCAATGAAAGAAACATCCTCGCCTGTACCACTTACAGTTAAGAAGAATATAGATATTATTGTCTAAAATAATGCATTTAGAGGACAGGGATTCCCTTCTTCAGATGCATAAGACACATGTTTTTTGGGTTTTTCTCTTCACTTGTTACTCTTTATAGTCTTTGAGGCTATAAGTAATGGCAATTATTAATAAATACATTTAAGTTTGGATTAAGAAAAGCAGCAAAAATACCTTTTTTTACATCTATAATTAGTTAGCAGAATATTTACATAGATTTATAAACCCCTTAATTATTATCTCGTGTAAAATTCTTTAAATGTGGATTTTTCCACAGGACTGCAGGTAAATCTATTGCATTCTTACCACACATCCAAAAAGTGCTGAGGTTAATTGGCTTCCTATTCAGATAAATTAGATTGTGGGTCCCCTCCAGACAGGAACCGATGTAAATCCATTCTCTGGTCTATATTGTGCTGCAAGGGTATGTCAGCACTATATAAATTCAGATTGTGTCTGCTTTCATACAGCAATGATAAAACTAATGGAAACATTTGTAACTTTTCTGTAATTTGTACCCAACCCTTACCCTAGATTCCAAATACTGTCACAAAATACTAAATAAAGCCTTAGGATCTGTTCATTTGCCTAAGCTTACAGAGGGAAATTTTGCCTCCGTTCCCCATGTTTGAAGTGTTAACATATAGCGCATTGATCTATGCTAGATCCTTATTCACTTTTACTATAAGACCTATAACTCTTTAATTTGGAAAATTTGAAAGTCTAAAAGCCGCTTTACACGCAACAACATCGCTAACGAGATGTTGTTGGGGGTCACGGAATTCGTGACGCACTTCCGGCCTCTTTACCGACGTCGTTGCGTGTGACACGTACGAACGACCGCTAACGATCAGAAAAACTCACCTAATCGTTGATCGTTGACACGTCGTTCAAATCCCAAATATCGTTGCTGCTTTTGGATGCAGGTTGTTCGTCGTTCCTGAGGCAGCACACATCGCTACGTGTGACACCCCAGGAACGATGAACAACACCATACCTGCGTCGTCCGGCAACGAGGTTGGCGTGACTTTCTTGCGGTTGCTCTCCGCCCTCTGCTTCTACTGGACGCCTGCCGTGTGATGTCGCTGTGACGCCGCACGAACTGCCTCCTTAGAAAAGAGACTGTTCGCCGGCCACAGCGACGTTATTAGGAAGGTAAGTATGTGTGACGGGTACTAGCGATTTTCTCCGCCAAGGGCAGCAATTTGCTCGTGGCGCACAAACGTATAAAATGTAAAGCCACCTTAAGACTTTGACTTAGGCGGGCTTTGCACGTTGCGACATCGCAAGCCGATGCTGCGATGTCGCACGCGATAGTCCCCGCCCCCGTCGCAGGTATGATATCGTGTGATAGCTGGCGTAGCAAAAATTATCGCTACAGCAGCTTCACATGCACTCACCTGCCCTGCGACCGTCGCCCTGGCCGGTGACCCGCCTCCTTCCTAAGGGGGCGGGTCGTGCGGCGTCATAGCAACGTCACACGGCAGGCGGCCAATAGTGGCGGAGGGGCGGAGATGAGCAGGATGTAAACATCCCGCCCACCTCCGTCCTTCCACATAGCCGGCGGCAAGTAAGGAGATGTTCCTCACTCCTGCGGCTTCATGCACAGCGATGTGTGCTACCGCAGGAACGAGGAACAACATCGTACCTGTCGTGGCACCGGCATTATGGAAATGTTGGTGAATGCAACGATGATACGATAACAACGTTTTTGCGCTCGTTCATCGTATCATCTAGCATTTACACAGTACGATGTCAAAAGTGACGCCGGATGTGCGTCACTTTCGATTTGACCCCACCGACATCGATGTCGCAACGTGCAAAGCTGCCCTTAGATTCATGAAGATCGACATTGTCCACCCCAGGATGTGTGGCCTACATCTCTTAAAGTGAACCTGTGTTAGGTCCAATATGCACCCAGAACCACGAGCAGTTCTGAGTGCATATTAGTGATTCCAGCCTAACTGTCCCTGTATCTAGCAGCATAGATAGAGATCTTTAGAAAAAGTATTTCTAAAGATCCTTTATGATATGCTAATGAAGCCATGGATTAGTCACAAGGGCGTTACTTCCCTTGGCTAGTCGGCACACATAGCATGTAAGCACTCTCCTGTGGGCGTACTAACATACTAATGAATGAGCAGTGTCAGAGGCATGGTTGCTCACCTCTGCTGCCACTGCTGGTTTTTGGCTCAGTGCGCATGATCAGATGTCCCCGGCACTACCCAGCTTCATAGGGCACATGACTGGAATTCCGGGACTTCTGATAACGCGCACTGAGCCAAAAACCAGCGGTGGCAGCTGAAAGGTGAGAGCGGCCATGCCTCTGACACTGCGCATCCATTAGCATGTTAGTACACCCCTGTGGGCATGCTAACATTCTAAGGGGGCCGACTAGCCAGGGGATATAAGAGCCCAGGTGACTAGTTCCTGGCCTCACTAGCATACGATAAAAGATCTTTAGAAATACTTTTTGTAAAGATCTCTTTATCTATTCTAGTGTATACAGGGACTGTTAGGCAGGGATTAGCAATATGCACCCGGAACTGCTCATAGTTCTGGGTGTATAGTGCACCTGACAGGTTCCCTTTAATGAATCAAGAGCCTCGGCCATATGGAGTGTGCCTTTTGTGTGTGCCTCACTCATAGACTGGAGTAAGATTTGTGGTCCAAGTCACATTTTGTGGCCTCAAGTTTTACCAAAATTTTGGCGATTTTCAAAGCTTTGATAAATCATTCCTTTAAGCATTATGGGATTTTAAGCCATGGTATAAGATGCGTTATTAAACAATGGATAAACCAGCCTTTCTTATGAGTTGTTGTGGTGGCATTATTATAAACCCTTGGGTTATTAATGTATTCTAATCTCATTTTTCTAGGGGTGAAAAAGGGTAAAAAAAAGCATGAAATGTCCTTTAGGTTCTGGTGACCCCTTGTGCGCCTTAGTTTTCCATGAAATCCTGTTGTCAGTCACAACATTTATGTATAGGGCAAATTGTTCACCTTTATCGCATGCTATTATTCCCTCTGCAGAAGATAGCAATTTTAATTTTCCTGCAGCGTATAGACCTATAATCACTGTGCCTATATATGTATCACATATTTAACTCCCAGTCCTATGTTAGGCAACTCATGGCAGTGGTTACCATAGTAACAATGTAGGATTTCCTTTATATCTGAAATATATAAGATGTGGCTGTATCTGCTAAAGCTCTGATAATCATTCCCTGCAGCATGATCATAAGTAGAAAAAAATCCTCTAGAGTAAAATAGATTTTACTTTAAAGGGAACCTGTCATGTCAGGATTCCCTAAGTAAGGGCACTTCAGGCTATTGGTTATAATTAGGATCTGGACCATGTTAGTATGATAGCACTGCTCAGTGAAAGGATAAAACAACATTATAATTACACTGCCCCCCGTTCTGCTCCAGTCATCTGGGTAGGGTGCAATAATAAGTAATCATGCCCACTATTTAATTGATTGATGTTTACCTTAACCTGATAATGTGCTGGACATAACATGAATAAAGTAGGATTCTGTGTCCTGTTGTACAGGCTCTATGCTTGGCGAGGAATGTCTGTGTCTGGCTCTATTGCCTTATTCCTCCTTACCTATCTCTCTGCATAGAACTTTAAAAACGCTATCTCCTTTGTCAGTAATGAGAAAAACTGTTTTCACTGAATATAGATTGTATCTATGAATTGAGAGTAAAAGATTAATTCAGGAGGAGAAAAAAAAAGAAGCAGTTTAAGGCTTTACAGGCAAGGACATTGCTGCTCATAAGATTGCCCCTAAATCAACCATTTATCAGATTATCAAGAACTTCAAAGGAAGAAGTTCAATTGTTATGAAGGCTTCATGGCACTAAAAGTCCAGAGAGTGTCATAACGTCTCCATAAGAGAATTAACCTATGAGATTGGTTTCAACATCAGTGCAGAGCTTGCTCAGGAAAGGCAGCAGGAAGGTATTGGTGTATTTGCTTTCACAGTGAGGCAAAGTTGTTTGGAGGCTGTCCTGGTGCCAAGAAGGGCAGCAAAGAAGCCACTTCTCTCCAATAAAAATATCAAGGACAGATTGAAATTCTGCAGGAAGTACAGGGATTGGACTGCCGAGGACTGGGATAAAATTATTTTTTTTCTGCTAAAGCCCCCTTCCAACTGTGTAGCACATCTGGAAGAAAGGCTGTCTAAAGAAGAAAAGTTCAGTACTACCATGAGTCCTGTGTCATACCAACAGTAAAGCATCCAGAGACCATTCATGTGTAGCGTTGCTATTCATCTATGAGAGTGAGCATCCTCCAAGAGCAACTTCTCCCAATGATCCAAGACCAATTTGGTAATAAAGAATGCTTTTTCTAGCATGAAGGTGCACTTTACCACAAAGCAAAAGTGATAACTAGTAGCTTAGAGAACAAAACATTGACATTTTAGGTCCAAAGCCAGGAAACTTCTCAAATATCAATCTCATTGACTAACAGTGTTCAAATCTTAAAAATCTGGTAGACAAACAATAATACGGAAATTGTGCTAAAGTCTAAGTACTAATTAGGTAAAGGCCGCTTTAAACGCTGCGATACCGGTACCGATATCGCTAGCGTGGGTACCCGTCCCCATCTGTTGTGCGACACGGGAAAATCGCTGCCCGTGCCGCACAACATCGCCCAGACCTGTCACACACACTTAACTGCCCGGCGACGTCGCTGTGACCGGCGATCCGCCTCCTTTCTAAGGGGGCGGTTCGTTCAGCGTCACAGCAGCGTCACTGAACCGCCGCCCAATAGAAGCGGAGGGGCGGAGATGAGCGGGACGTAACATCCCGCCCACCTCCTTCCTTCCGCATAGCGGCCGGCAGGCAGGTGAGGAGAGCTTCCTCGTTCCTGCGGTGTCACACGGAGCGATGTGTGCTGCCGCAGGAACGAGGAACAACTTCGTTACTTGTGCAGTAACGATATTTGAGAATGGACCCCCATGTCACTGATGAGCGATTTTGCACGTTTTTGCAACGATGCAAAATCGCTCATCGGTGTCACACGCAACAACATCGCTAATGCGGCCGGATGTGCGTCACAATATCCGTGACCCCAATGACTCCACATTAGCGATGTCGCAGCGTGTAAAGCCCCCTTAAGAGTCGATTGTCATCAGTCTGGATTTAGCTCCAAAATTGATATCCAGCATGTCATGGTGAATTCTTGATAAATAAGGGTCATCTGTAAATATTGAGTCTACATAAACTTGATGTACTTGTCAATAAAAGAATAAAAACTTATTAAATACTTAGAAATGTATTTCAGTAACCATAGAAAGATTTAACTAAAAAAATCTAAAGACACTGAAGTAGCAAACTTTGTAAAAGCCAAACTTTGTGTCTTAAAAGTTTTGGCTGTGACTGTAATGGTTACATCTGGAAGAATGAATGCTCTACACTTAACGGTGCTCTACACGCTGCGACATCGCTAACGATATATCGTCGGGGTCACGTCGTTAGTGACGACTATTCGGCGCCGTTAGCGACATTGCAGCGAGTGACACCTAGGAGCGACGATCAACGAGCGCAAAAACGTCAAAAATCGTTGAACGTTGACACGTCTCTCCTTGTCATAATATCGTTGGTGGTGCATGCCGCTGGTTGTTCGTCGTTCCTGCGGCGTCACACATCGCAGGAACGACCATATTTCAGAGCTGCAACGTTACTGGTGTATCAAAAAGCATAAGGTGTGCCATACTTAGGAACATGGCCAAGGTAAGGAAGGCTGAAAAACGACCACCTTTGAACAAGAAACATGAGATAAAACGTCAAGACTGGGCCAAGAAAGATCTTTTAACACTGATTTTTCAAAGGTTTTATGGACTGATGAAATGAGAGTTACTCTTGATGGGCCTGATGGATGGGCCAGAGGCGGGATCAGTAAAGGGCAGAGAGCTCCACTCCGACTCAGACGCCAGCAAGGTGGAGGTGGGGTACTGGTATGGGCTGGTATCATCAAAGATGAACTTGTAGGACCTTTTTGGATTGAGGATGGAGTGAAGCTCAACTCCCAGACCTACTGCCAGTTTCTGGAAGACAACTTCTTCAAGCAGTGGTACAGGAAGAAGTCGGTATCGTTCAAGAAAAACATGATTTTCATGCAGGAAAATTAATGCTCCATCACATGCATCCAACTACTCCACAGTGTGGCTGGCCAGTAAAGGTCTAAAGATTAAAAAATAATGACATAGCCCCCTTGTTCACCTTATCTGAACCCCATAGAGAACCTGTGGTCCCTCATAAAATGTAAGATCTATAGGGAGGGAAAACAGTACACCTCTTGGAACAGTGTCTGGGAGGCTGTGGTGGCCACTGCACGCAATGTTCATTGTAAACAGATCAATTAACTGACAGAATCTATGGATGGTAGACTGTTGAGTGTCATCATAAAGAAAGGTGGCTATATTGGTCACTAATTTTATGGGGTTTTGTTTTTGCATGTCAGAAATGTTTATTTCTAAATTTTGTGCAGTTATATTGGTTTACCTGGTGAAAATAAACAAGTGAGATGGGAATATATTTGGTTTTTATTAAGTTGCCTAATAATTCTGCACAGTAATAGTTACCTGCACAAACAGATATCCTCCTAAGATAGCCAAATCTAAAAAAAACCACTCCAACTTCCAAAAATATTAAGCTTTGATATTTATGAGGGTTTTTTTTGGTTGATTGAGAACATAGTTGTTGATCAATAATAAAAAAATCCTTTAAAATACAACTTGCCTAATAATTCTGCACAGAGTGTATTGTTCCCTATATCTTATTACTAGTGATGGGTGAATAGTAACTATTCAGGTTTAGATTATTCGTAATGAATGCCAAAGTACTATTCCGGTATTTGTCACGAATAAACAACCTAATACAAGTCAATGAGGAACCAGAGCATTTTTCTTGCTGTGACGAAATTGGAATAGTACTCGGTATTCGGTAAGCATTATCTGAACACAAAAAGTTACTATTCGACCATCTCTACTTATTATTTCTATTATTACAGTACACTTTTCTTACAAAGGGAAGCCACCAGCTGAATGTAATATTCTATGTAGGTAGTATATATGCCCATTAGGTTCTTTATACTATCTCACATACATATATACAGTTATAATAACCACCAGGATTATTTTCATTTGTGAATTATACAATAATATTTATTAAATTAACTTTTGTGAGCCGTTACTTTTAGTTTTTCTGTTCCTTTAGCGGGCTTTACATGCTACGAGATTGCTACAGCGATCTCGTTGGGGTCACGGATTTTGTGACGCACATCCGGCCGCTGTAGCGATCTCGTTGTGTGTGACTCCTAGGAGCGATTTTGGATCGTTGCAAAAACGTCCAATATCACTCCTCGTTGACATGGGGGTCCTCTCCCAATTATCGCTGCTGTCGCTGGGGAGAAGTTGATCCTCGTCCCTGCAGCAGCACACATCGCTACGTGTGACGCCGCAGGAACGAGGAAACTCTCCTTACCTGCCACACGCCAGCAATAAGGAAGGAAGAAGGTGGGCGGGATGTTCGTCCCGCTCATCTCCGCCCCTCCGCTTTGATTGGGTGGCCGCTTAGTGACGTCGCTGTGACGCTGAACGAACCGCCCCCGTAGAAAGGAGGCGGTTCGCCAGTCACAGCGACGGCGCCGAGCAGGTAAGTAGTGTGACGCTGCCGTAGTGATAATGTTCGCTACGGCAGCGATCTTCACATATCGGCATAACGATAGGGGCGGGTGCTATCACGCTCGCCATCGCTAGCATCGGCTAGCGATGTCGCAGCGTGTAAAGCCACCCTTTAATAAGATAACCTTAAGCAATGACATCATTTAACCCTAGAATGCATACCTGGGGCCTCGCTTGCATACCTGGGGCCTCGCTTGCATACCTGGGGCCTCGCAGGCATGCTAGGTTACTTATTTTCTATTGTCTGCAAGATTGGTTGCGCGTTCTAGGGTTAAGTATACAAACTGTATAACATCACTTTCCTACTTTCTATTTTATAGTATAGACACGGTGAGAATTATTATTGCTTAGTCATAAGAAAATATTTTCCAGTCCAGTCCCGTGTCAGTAAGCTTACGCCGCTGTTTGCACACACAAGTAGAGCGCAGCTCCACACCCCTGCATGCACATCTGCCGGAAACAGACGTAAAGTCCAATGAAAACATTGGTGAGTGTGGGTTTATGAGATACTAGCCAAGCGCCTATTTACTGAAAGAGTCAAAGTATGTTTCTTGTCTGTACACCACTGAGCGTAAGGCTCATGTTCTCCTTATTTTACTGAAGTCACTGACAGGCACATGGAAATTGCTCAGACTAATATCCTATCTCTCTCTCCTTTCTATCTGAATTTCAATTGGGCTGGAATCCCATTCCTTTGAAATACAGCCTGTTTTCTTTGCAGCGTGGGTTTCCCTTGGGACGTCTTGCGTAGGTGGAAGTCTACCTCTCCGGCTGCCCAGAGGAGATGTTATTAATGTCAGAGATGTGCCATCCCTGCGCCCACACAAATATCTAGCTAGAGAGGCGGGATCACCACTGCAGTAACATAGCGAGGTTCCCCATCAGGGCTGGTAATATAGGAGGAGGTCCCCATCACTGTATGTGTATGGGAATGCAGCATCTGAGATTAGCCATCTCTGCTTCATTTCTCCTCATTTATTCCAACCTGCCTGAGATGAGCATCAGAAAACAACATGCTTTGGCGCTTCTGGGGTTAATTGCGTAATTGGGACATATATGTCCATGTAAGGGTATACTGCACATTATTTTTAGGAGCTGTCTGCATTTTAATTGGGTTTGTGGGAGGAATGATGAGTCAGTGCAGATAAGGAGGAAGACATTTGAATGAAACAGAAAAATAGATAAAGATGAGTAATCAAGGATCCTTAAGTGAGGTAGCTATAGGAATGAATGGCCTGAGAAAGGCAGCAGGGGCACGATAAACCAAAATATTCACAAGTGTTCAGGTCAAAATAGAACCAAACAAGACACGGCTATTTACTAATACTTCTTTTTTCTTTATAGAGACTATTGGTTTTTTTTTTTATAATATATCATTTTAATTCTTTGGGGTAAAAATAACACTTGTTTACAGTTGAACAAAACATTTTCTACTGACCTAAGTATTTTTGATGATTTTACCCAACGGACGCTGATTCCAGATAAAAAATATACAAGTCAAATTTTTTCACAAATGAGAAATGTTTAATAACAAGCCATGGAGAAAAAGACATGGATCGCACATCCCAAAAATACATTGATCTAAAAGCCGCTAGGCAAAAATTTAAATAGAACATGAGGTTCTTAGTTACCATTCTGATCAGACTGTATTAAGCCCACTGCCACGTCACGGCGAACCTCTTGAGTGGGTCCCTAATCTAAAGCCTTTATGGTGCGGCACTGTGCACCAACCACTGCCACGGCGACAAAGCACCAGCAAGGCAGGCGGCCTGGCGCCTCACAGCACCCATGCTGCAAGGCAAAGCCTCCAAGGCTCCAGGCCGCACTGCCCCACTGTCACGACATCACCACAACAGAGAAATGTTTAATTAAAGGTTTTAAAGTTGAATATTGTGAAGCAAAAAAACGAGACGATTTGTATGCTGAATAAAGTTTGTTGAAAAGCTGCAGCACAGCCAATTAACAAGCCCTTCGGCTGTGGGCAGTTCCACACCCATCACAGCCATACCGAGGACTCGCTTGGCTATGATTGGCCCGCTGCATTGCGTCATTGGGTCTATATAGGACCCAGAGAAGTGATGCTCAGCACACAGTTCCCTCTGGAGCGGACAAAAGGAAAGTAAGTCGCCACCCCTACATATTGTACACTTGCACCCTTCAGTGCCTTTTTTGGGGCACTAAAGGGCGTTTTTAGGTTTCTTTAAATAATAAATATATAATTAAAAAAATGATTTGGGGTCCACCCATTTTTAATGACTAACCAAGGTAAAGCGGATAGCTGGGGGCTTGTATTATCAGCCTGGGAAGGCCCATGGTTATTTGGTTCTTCCCAGTCTAAAAATAGCAGCTGCCCCAGAAGTGGCGCATCCATTAGATGCGCTGTCACATCGTCAGCGCTCCTAGCCCAGGAGCACCGATTCTCTTCCCTACTCTCTTCTACATCCTATATTGGGTCTAAAGGTCCCCGGGTTCCCCATGTCCCTCTGTTGGTACCCTCGCTCCCCGTTCCTCCTGTTCCACCCTTCCTGGTCCTTCTGGCTCCTGAGGCCCATGCATGCACAGAAGGGGTTTCGGGACCACGCTTAGGGTGCGGCCGCACTGCTCTCCCTTTTCTTAAAGGCCAGCCTGACCTAACCTGAAAGTGCTTCCCAACCCCTTTTTGCACAGTGTATATTGTTATATAATTACATAGGTTGAAAAAAGACCTAGGTCCATCTAGTTCAACCTTCCTCCACCAATTACACAATTTGTCATTAAGTAATTTATAATCAACAATGTTGGGTGCACTGAAATCATCCAGCCCTTTTTAAAACCTTTTATAGTATCTGCAATAACTACCACTTGTGGTAGGGCATTCCACAGTCTGGCTGCTCTAACTGTAAAGAACCCTTTCCTATTTAGCTGCCAGAATTACTTTTCTTCCACTCGCAGTGAGTTGCCCCTTTTGTCCTTAGTATTGTCTTTCGAAGGAATAAGTCATGTGCCAGTCCTTTATATTGACCACACATGTATTTATACATATAAATGAGCTCTCCACTGAGCTATCTTTTTTCTAAGATAAACATATCTAACTTTTTCAACCTGTCATCATATGTGCGGCCTTCCATTCCTTGTAGTAGTCTAGTTGCCGCCTTTGAACTGACTCTAACTTCTAAATGTCCTTTTTAAAATGTGGAGCACAAAACTGGATCCCATATTCCAGATGTGGCCTTACAAGTGATTTATAGAGGGGTAACAATACGTTGGGATCACGGGATCTAATCTCTCTTTTTATACACCCTAAAATCTTGTTTGCTTTAGCAGCTGCTGCTTGACATTGAGTACTGCTGCTCAGCTTATTTGTAATGAGAATACCCAAGTCCTTCTCCTGTTCTGTAGTCTCGAGTTTACTTCCATTTAATGTATACGCAGTTATAGGATTACTCCGTCCTAGGTGCATTACTTTACATTTATCAACATTAAATCTCATTTGCCAAGTATCTGCTCATTCTGATATCTTATCCAGATCTTTTTGCAATATTGTACTATCAAGGTCAGTTTTTAATATCCTACATAGTTTAGTGTCATCAGCAAAGGCTGACACTTTACTATCAATCTCATCCACAAGGTCATTTATAAAGAGATTCAAAAGAATCGGTCCTAGCACAGATCCCTGCGGCACCCCACTGCTGACTATAGCCCATTTAGAGAATGTACCATTTATGACTACTCTTTGTTTCCTATCTTTTAGCAAATTCCTTACCCAGTTGTATATAGTTTCCCCTAGTCTTTGCTTCTGGAGCTTTAGTATAAGGCTATTATGTTGTACAGTAGCAAATGCCTTTGCAAATTCCAAATAAATCAGCTGCATTACCAATATCCAGGTTTGCACTTAACTCCTCATAGAAACCCAACATGCTGGTTAGACATGACTTATCTTTCATGAATCCATGCTGTCAGTTATTATATTATTTTCTGCAATATATTTTTGCATGTCATCCCTTAAAATCCCCTCAAAAACTTTTGCACACTACTGATATCCGACTTACTGGACGATAGTTGTATGGCTCCACGGTCTTACTTTTCTTAAATATCGGTACCACATCAGCAATCCTCCAATCCTCTGGCACCAACCCTGTTACAAGCGAGTCTAAGAAGATTAGATACAGTGGTCTGTCAATTACTGAGCTCAATTCCCTCAATTTTTGTGGATTAATACTATCTTGCCCGGGGATTTGTTTAATTTACCCTGACGAAGCTCTACTTCTTCTTGTGTTAAATTAATTAAATCAGGTGGTGAACTTAGATTTTTGACTTGTTGAATGATCCCTGGAACAGTCAGTTACTGATGAGAAGTTCCTGTTTAATATCTCAGTCTTTTCTTAGTCCTCTATAATTGACTTATTATATTTTAAGGGGCTGATACTATCCTTTGTTTTCCTTTGGCATTAATGTTTTTATAAAAGATTTTGGGATTTATTTTAACCTCGGGGCACTTTCCATTTTTGCGTTTTTGTTTTTTTCTCCTCTTCTTCCGAGAGCCGTAACTTTTTTATTTTTCCGTCAATCTAGCCATATGAGGGCTTGTTTTTTGCGGGACAAGTTGTACTTTTAAATGAAACCATAAGTTTTACCATATGGTGTACTGGAAAACAGCAAAAAAATTCCAAATGCGGAAAAATTGCAAAAAAAGTGTGATGGCACAATAGTTTTTGGGATGTTTTATTCACGATGTTTACTATATGGTAAAACCGATGTGTGGGTATGATGCCTGAGGTCGGTGGGAGTTTGTAGACACCAAACATGTATAGGTTTACTTGTATCTAAGGGGTTAAAAAAAATTCACAAGTTTGTCCAATAAAAGTGGCGCACGTTTTGCACCATTTTCCGAAACACATAGCGTTCTTATTTTTTGGGATCTATGGCTCAGTGATGGCTTATTTTTTGCACCTCGAGCTGACGTTTCTAATGGTACCATTTTTGCACAGATGCTATGTTTTGATCGCCTGTTATTGCATTTTGCGGCGACCAAAAAACGTAATTTTGGCGTTTGGAATTTTTTTGCCACTACGCCGTTTACCAATCAGATTAATTGATTCTATATTTTGATAGATCGGGCATTTCTGAACGCAGCGATACCAAATATGTGTATATTTATTTATTTTTTAACCCTTTAATTTTCAATGGGGGGAAAGGGGGGTGATTTTAACTTTTAGGTTTTTGTTTTTTTTTATTTTTTAAAACTTTTTTTTTTTACTTTTTTTTTTATTTTACTAGTCCCCCTAGGGGGCTATAGCGGTCAGCAATCCGATCGCTATTATCTATCTGCTGATCACAGCTATGCAGCTGTAAACAGCAGATACAGTCACTTTTATTTCCCTCTGCTCTCGGCCGAGGGAAAACGAAAGTGAAACATCATAGCTGCAGGCGTCATCATATGACCCTGTGCTACGATGGCAACCACCGATAGTCACGTGATCACGCACGTGACTTCCGGTGGGGGCGGTGGTAAGTAAAAAACATGGCCGCGCGCATTTAGATCTTGCTGCCAGACTTTGGCAGCAAGATTTAAGGGGTTAATGGCCATGTATGGAAGCAATTCCACCCGCGGCTAGCAGGCACACATGTCAGCTGTTGAAAACAGCTGATATGTGTGCCGACCGCCGCCGCCTGCCCGCGGCGGGGGCAGGGCTTAACGGGACACGCTCCATGACGGATATATCCGTCCATGGTCGTGAAGGGGTTAATGTCCTTGGCAATTTTTGTTTCAGTAGCTAATTTTCCTTGCTTGGTTTCTTTTTTACATTTCCTATTGATATCTGTCTACTCCTGAAATCCTATTTCAGTATTCTATGCTTTAAAGATTTTAAAGCCCAGGGGTTAGTAATGGATAGGTGTTTTACGAAACGCACCCATTACTAATCCAGTAAGTGTAAAGTAAAAAAAAAACACAGACACATAGGAAAAAATAGTTTATTTGAATAAAGACTCTCCGATACTCCCTCATTAACCAATTTATTAATAAAAAAAAGTCCTTGAAGTTCCAACGTAATCCAATGGTGTAATGTCGCATGATGTCTATCGAATCCTATGAAGCCTCGTTCTCCAAACTAGGCTGCATAGGTCACCTGCGGTCAGCTACCAGAATGGAATTTTTCACGCTCTTGATAAATTCCATGCCTGGTGCTGACCGGGAGTTACGCCAACCTAAGAATTCTTAATCTCATAACGAGGCTCAATAGTTTAGTTTTTCTCATGCTCATAAGAAATTCCATGTCTAGCGCTGACCATGAGTGACCAGCGCCAGCACCTATAGGATGTGATAGACATCATGGACATTACACCATTGGATTATATCAGAACTTTGAGGACTTTTTAACTTAATAAATTGGTGAATGAGGAAGCATGGGGGGAGTCTTTATTCAAATCAACTTTTTTTCCTTTGTGTGTGTTTATTTTACTTCACACTTACCAGGTTAGTAATGTGGGTGTATGATAGACACCTCTCCATTACTAACACCTGGGCTTGATGCCAGCTGTTCACAGCTGTCATCAAACTCAAAAATATTACCCTGATTTCCACTGCACCAGGGCAATCGAGAAAAGCTGGGGCGAAGCGCAATAAATGGTGCATCTAATGGATGCGCCACTTCTGGGGAGCTTGTGGGCTGCTATTTTTAGGCTAGGAAGAGCCGTCCTTATAATACCATACCTCAGCTGTCTGCTTTACCTTGATTAGTTATCAAAAATAGGAAGGGACCCACCCCATGCCATTTGTTTTATTTATTTATTTATTTATAAATAAATAATAAAAAAAGCAGTGTGGTGTCCCCTCTAGTTTTGATAACCAGCCAAAGTAAAGGAGACAGCTTACTGCTATAGCTCACAGCTGTCTGCTTTACTTTGGCTGGTTATCAAAAATAGGGGAGACACCCCACTGTTTTTCTTTTTAATTATTTATTTATTCTGTATCCATACTTGTTTGCAGGGCAATTGTCCTGCTCTAACCCCTATTTTGCTTCCTTTTGCAGCCCCCTAGCCCTTACTATGACCATTTTACAGCACAAAAGTTTGGGTCCCCGGGGTCAAGTCCTGGTACCGAACCAAACTTTTCCCTAAAGTTCAACCGAACCCGAACCTCCATGGGTCTGCTCATGCCTATTAGGCCCTGTGCGCACTTGCCGGTTTTTGCCGCGAATTTCCTGCAGATTTGCTGCATGTTTCGTTGCAGAAAATGTTCATAACATTTCTGCAGTGATTCACCAGCAAATCCTATGGTGAAACAAAATGCTGTGCGCACTATACGGATTTTGACAGCTTCATGTTTTGCTGCGGGATTCCCGCAGCAAAAACAATTGCATGTCACTTCTTTTCCGCAGGTCCCTGCGGTTTCGAGGGCTGGCAGATCAATCAGCCGCTGACTCTGGGTCTGCGGAAGATTGATCCCCGGTATCTGGCCAGATGCTGCTACCCGTATAAAGTTTATGGGGAATAGAATCTGGCCCAAAGGGGTAGGAGTAAGCGCTTCATACTCACCGATGACCGGGCGGCAGTCACACTGCTTCCGTGGCGGCTCTTTCATCTTCCAGAGCCGGCTCATTATTCAGTCTCGTATTCACTCCTTCCCTGCTCACCGGTGGCTGTGATTGGCTGCAGGCAGACACACCCTCACGCTGAGTGACAACTGTCTCAGTGCAACCAATCACAGCTGCCGGTGGGCGGGTCTATAGCGTACAGTAAAATAAATAAATAATTAAAAAAAACTGGCGTGCGGTCCCCCCCAATTTTGATAACCAGCCAGGATAAATCCTCACAGCTGGGGGCTTGTATCCTCAGGATGGGGAGCCCCACGTTATGGGGAGCCCCCCAGCCTAAAAATATCAGCCAGCAGCCGCCCGGTATTGCTGCATCCATTAGATGCGACAGTCCTGGACTTTTCCCGCCTCTTCCTGCTGCCGTGATGCGGTGGCAATCGGGGTAATGAAGGAGTTAATGGCAGCAGCCCATAGCTGCCACTAAGTCCTAGTTTAGGGATGGCAGGCGTCTATATGACACCCCCTCATCACTAAACTGTAAGTGAAAGTAAATAAGCACAAACACCCCAAAAATCCTTTATTTGAAATAAAAGACAAAAAAGCCCCCTCTTTCACCACTTTATTAACCCGTAATAACAGCCCTCCAGGTCCGACGTAATTCACAAGATGTCCCACGACGCTTCCAGCTCTGCTACACCTGGCACTCACAGTGAGCGCCATAGACCATGACTGCTGACTGTGAGGGTCAGGACGCAAGTGAAGTGAGCCGCCGGGATCAGCGGTGACTTCACTGATGTGCTTTGCAGATCCTCCTGGAGTCCTCCACCTGGAGGACTCCAGGTGGAGGACTCTTGCGGTCATTGCACATCAGCTGACTGAAGTCACCGCTGATCTTATACTCACCTTCTCCTGCGAGGCTGCCTCCGGACGCTGCTCTCCTGCTTCCAGGCCGGCTCATGCATATGCAGTTATGCACAGCACAGCTGACCCGCAAACAGCAGAGCGCCAGAGGCAGCCGCGTGGGACAAAAGCACAACCCGGAGACTTCAGCACCATGGACAGCAGGAGCGGGGAGAACTGTGAAATCCCGCAGGGAACAACCTGCGTCAATTCCGCACAAAATCCGCAACAATACGCAACATACCGCATGCGGATTTCGGTGCAGATTTTTTGCGTTCTTTTCCCGCAGGTGCAGAAATCTTTAAGAGCTTGCAGAATTTTATTAAGAAAATTCCTTTTTCCAGTGCGCACAGGGCCTTAGGGACAAATTTTCTCCTTTTGGATACCTTAGAATACTTATGATCAGGGTTGTCACTCTCTAAACACCAGCAGTAATATACCATCATTTGTGTTCCATCTGCCTTCATATCTATGCTCTATGGGCCTGAAGTCTTGGTGAAAACATTCTGCTTGGTCTTAATAATAATTAATAATAATAATTTTATTCATTTATATAGCGCTATTAATTCCATAGCACTTTACATACATTGGCAACACTGTCCCCATTGGGGCTCACAATCTAGAGTCCCTATCTGTATGTCTTTGGAATGTGGGAGGAAACCGGAGTACCCGGAGGAAACCCACGCAAACACGGGGAGAACATACAAACTCCTTGCAGATGGTGCCCTTGGTGGGATTTGAACCCAGGACCCCAGTGCTGCAAGACTGCAGTGCTAACCACTGAGCCACCGTGCCGCCCTATGGTCTTCACTCATAGCTCAAAGATTGGAGACAAAGTATTTCAAGTGGCTATGAAGGAAATGCAATTTGACACTCATGATTGTTTCCAGTCTTTGAAAAGCAATCAACAAGGTTTGAACTAAAAGGTTATAATTTTTTGCCTTAAAGTTGCCAAGAAAGTCTGTAATCACTTCAGATAAAGCAGACCAAGCTTCCTTTTCTATGATCTTCATGGTATTAAGGAATTTTCTGTATTTGATCATTAGAAGTCTAATTTGTGGGCCATCAAATACAGTATACCAGCTTTCAACTTCTCGTGTAATAGAGTAGCATATTTGGTCCAGATGTACTTGAAGCACTCACCAACACTATCCAAAACGCTAACAAACTGTTTCACTTGGTGTACACAGACAGAAGAGGGCCTCTGTGCAAGAACAATATATCGGCACTTTGCAGCCCAAGAGCTCATCAAAATGCACAATTTCACCTGCATTGGAGATAAAAATGGGCCCCTTACCTCCTGGGCCCCTGTGCGACTGTACAGGCTGCACCAATGATATGTCCACCCCTGAACTGTTTCATGAGTCCCAATTTTATATGCAGTGTGGGGAGCAACACATTCTGAGGATTATCACGTGATATTCTAGTTTTAATATTCTTTTTCATTGTAAACATCTCTTTAGTGGGCCATTTTTTCCTTGTATAATGTTCTGCCTTTGCATGGTTATCCCAAAGGCACAAGAAGCGAGAACATTTTGTATATTCGCTTTACATATATATCAAACTCTGGCCCGCAGGCCAAATCTTGCCCACTGGGTGATTATATTTGGCCCGCAACACCGGCCCCGGCCCCACCCCTCTCCAGCCTGGCAATGCACTTTCAACTGTATTAGAATCTTGGGAAATGATGAAAGAGGAAAGCCAGTTGTTCTTACCACCATCACTCTAAGGGGTAGTTTACACGCTGCGACATCGCTAGCGATTGCTAGCGATGTCGAGCGTGATAGCTCCCGCCCCCGTCGCTCGTGCGACATTTGGTGCTTGCTGCCGTAGCGAACATTATCGCTACTGCAGCGTCACACGCACATACCTAGTCAGCGACATCGCTGTGACCGCCGAACAATCCGTCCCTCAAGGGGGAGGTGCGTTCGGCGTCATAGCGACATCACTGCGGCGTCACTAAGCGGCCGGCCAATAGCAGAGGAGGGGCGGAGATGAGCGGGACATAACATCCCGCCCATCTCCTTCCTTCCTCATTGCCGGTGAACGCAGGTAAGGAGATGTTCGTCGCTCCCGCGGTGTCACAAATAGCGATTTGTGCTGCCGCAGGAAGAACGAACAACATCGTAACGGTGGCAGCAGCGATATTAAGGAAACGAACGACGTGTCAACGATCACCATTTTGGAACGATTTTGCGATTGTTGATCGTCGCTCATTAGTGTTGCGATGTCGCTACCGGCGCCGGATGTGCGTCACTAACGACGTGACCCCAACGATATATCGGTAGTGATGTCACAGCGTGTAAAGTACCCCTAAATATCAGTGCAGCGGGTGTGATGACGTCACTATTTTGCGCCTGCTGTGACGAGCTGTGACAACTTTCAGAGTGCTCACTGTTGGGACTAGAGCAGGGAGAAAATAAAGAGAGTTTTTGTTTTTTTTTTAACATGGTTCCCATTTTATTGTATGGAGGACTTTGTGGAACCCATTATACTGTATGGAGAGCCATGTAGGGGCCCATTATTCTATATGGGTGGGGATCACAGTTGAGGCATCATACTGTGCTGGTGTCACCATATTTTGCTGGTGGAAAAGTGGAAGGTACAGTAGGGTCATCATACTGTGCATGTGGAGAGTACTGCGGAGGAATTCATTGTGGGGTATCATAAAGTGTTTGTGGGGCACTTTTGTTTGCACCGTACGTTATGGGTGCAATGAAAGGGCAATTTGGAGACTTCAATAGGAGAAAAATTACTTTTTAAGGGCTGCAAAGTTGAGATAAGCTCTTCTGTGACCTCACTAAGCATTATGCTTTTTCGAGGGGAGTGTGTGTGTGAAATTAGAACTTCTACGACAGGCCTCATTATTTCTTTGTATGCTCCTGCCCGCAAGGAAATACCCAATACTTCGGTCATGTCATCTGACTCTTAATTTAATATCCAATAATAATTATTGTTATTATTAATAATGAAAAAAATAATTAAAATGTATTGTTCCTAAGATTAACCCCTTTTAAGTTTGTTTTCATATGAAAAGGTTCATTGATATATTTGATGATAAGAAAGGTGGGGGGGCGGAGCCGGATATGGCCGAGTGAGGAAGCAGCTTCTCTGAGCTCCTCTCTGCAGAACCCCATAGCACTGGCCCAAGACTCCAAAATGGGCAAATTAACGGGCAAAAAGGCCACAGCCCGAACCCCCAAAGAAGCCCCCCACGGCTCAAGGTAAAATTGGGCCATATCTGTCTCATCCACGGGGCTCCAGCGCTCTATCGCAGCCCGAGCTGGAAAGGCAGCAAGAATCGCGGCCTCCTGACCCGGTAACTGGCCTCAAGACGTCGGTGGAGAGGCGGGGGTCGACGGTGGAGTCGTGGGGACCCGGGGGAGCCGCGGTGACTACCCACAGCATTGATGGTCACGGGCTGGGGGATGTGCGGAGGAGCGGCCGACAACATGAATCACAGACCCCATTCCAAGATGGCCGCCGTACGCCTCCAGACCAGGCCCTGCAGCGTCAGCAAGATGACCCCTCAGCGGCAGCATCACCGCCCGCTGCTCCTTCATCGCAGCCCACGATGGGAATGGAACTTCCCGGTGGCCGGCAGAGCATCGACTTACCTCCGGTCGCCTCCAGGTGCCTAATGCCTCTTCAGCCTGCAGCACACACGCAGACAGGCTCTGGAGCGGCGCCCGGGAAACATCCGCTGCAGCAGCGCTCCCAGAGTGAGGGGGCCCCGCGGTCATCAGTCTCCCGCGTTGTCACCAGCACCACCGATGGGGGTAAGAAACAAAACCCGGACACCCCTGCCCCACCGCATACCAATACCTACAGCCCGCAGGCGATAACAGGACTGGGGGAGGGGGGAAGGGGCATAGTTATGGCTGGCAACGGCAGCCCCCCATCATCTGCAAAAGGCACAATTATTTATCTGACGGCCCCCCCTGTAACACCGCCATATACGAGCACTAATGTGGAGAAGAGGGGATCTTACAGCATCCAAGAGCCCCAGGATCAAACTGGGGGGAACCTCCAGGGGCCCCCTCCTTATACACCCCCTGCGAGGTGGTCCACGGGCTCCTCAAGGGAAATTAGCCCGACGGGCCCGGGAGGTAGCCTGGTGGCAACCACTAAAGGTCAGTGGAACGATGGGCCCAGGGCATCGGGGTCCCCCCCACTACAGATTACCACAGTAGCACACTTGGGAGGAAATACAAGCATCTCTAGAAGTTCACAAATACTATATGACCCAGTTCTGCAGGACTCTATCCGCTCTTTTTCCACAACATCTTTCTCCACTAATGTGATAAATGAAGAGCGTCCAGCATCCTTAGCAGACCTACGGTCCCTTTTCCAAGCAATGCCCACTAAAAACGATATAGCTGCTTTGGCCAACCAGGTAGTGGCAGAATGTAAGCAAGAATTTGCTCAGCTACGGATGGACCTTTCCTCACTCACCCAAAGGGTGGATGTCCTTACAGACCAACAATCAACATCTCAGACTGACATCCAATCTGTCCAAGCCACACTGCAGGTTCAATCCAAGCAGCTATTCTCTCTCCAAGTGGACGACTTAGAGAATAGAAATCGAAGAAATAACCTGCGTATCAGGGGCCTGCCGGAGTCAATTGCCCCTCCTGACATACCTTCAGTCCTTATTTCAATCTTTAATAATCTGCTAAAAAGACCACCTGGGGCCCCCCTGGAACTTGACAGAACTCATAGGGCATTGCGCCCCCCGGACCCAGGGGACCCCCGCCCGAGAGACATTGTATGCAGGGTGCACTATTTTGCAGCAAAGGAAGCTATCCTTCAAGCAGCTCAAAAGAAACAGTCCCTAACGTACAATGGATCTACAATACGCATCATGCCGGATCTTTCGAGACACACCTTAGCTCAGAGGGCGGTTCTCAAACCCTTGTTGGATGTCATCAGAGAAAAGGGTCTCCCGTTTCGTTGGGGTTTCCCCTTTTCTCTGTCGGTACAGAAAAATTCAAGATGGTGGGTAATGCGGTCACCAGAAGACCTCCCATCCTTTACCTCAAACCTGGGTCTGCCCCCAATCTCCATCTCTCAATGGCCCACCACCTTGCTCCAACCGTGGGTCCCAAGGGAACGCCCAGCCCCTCCCCACGCAAATCCATCTCCCGATCATGCAAGGGGACTCCCCCCGAGAGAGACTCGGGGCCGGAGATTGGGCCGTCCGAGATAAATGTCAAGATATTGGGGACTATCCAATGTATCATAAACTTTAACCAGCTAAGTCCATAGACTTTACTTTCCAACCTGCCGATTGCCCAAGGCCCTTATTACTCAAACTTTTGGTTATATCCACCAGTGTTTATGGTAATCTCTAATGTTAACAGTATACTACGGAGCTATCAACGGTTATGTCTGATCTTTTTCTCCCCCAAGTAGGTCGGGACCCTCTGTCTTGCCCGGGTGAGGTGGACAAGCTCCCCCGGAACGTTTGTTCTCAGCTAGTGTGTTGTGCGGGGGCTATACCCCTGCTGTTTTCTCTGCTTCAACCCCTATTCTTTCTACTCTCCATCTGCCTTTCACAGTTCACACTTCCTTCTCTCTCCCCAAATGGTGGCCGAGACGGGCTAGTCCGTCCTTATATCTCATGTACCTATAACACTTCAATCTTTTACAGATGGCCAACCTGACAATCGCCTCCTTCAATGCTAAGGGTCTTAACGTGCCGGAGAAGAGAGCACAGGTCCTCTACCATTTCCACAAGCATAAGGTGAAAATAGTATGTTTTCAAGAAACGCATTTCAAACAGGGACACGCCCCTATCTTAAAGAACAAATACTAGCAAACCTGGTTATTTTCAGATAACCCGGAATCCCGCTCAAAGGGAGTGGCGATTGCAATTCACAAGTCTCTCCCACATCCAATTATAAACTGCACATCAGACGGTACGGGACGGTATATTATCCTTTCACTGATAGCTGGAGACCAAACATTCACAATCATAAATGCTTACGCCCCAAACCAGAGACAAGATGACTTTCTGGCTAGCCTTGCCGACACTGCGACGCCCCTAATTAGAGGTACAGCAATTCTCTGTATTGACCTTAATGCTACTCTGGACCCTACATTAGATAACTCCAAGGGGAAGTCCAGCATTTCATACACCACCATCAAACGTATCAAAAAAGTTCTGTTAAGCATCCAGCTGTTTGACACTTGGAGAATAACGCATCAGTCAGATAGAGACTATAGTTTCTACTCGCACTCACAAGACTCCTACAGTCGTATAGACTACATCTTCATACAGCACAATGCCCTCCCTTGGGTCCGACAGGCTGGAATAGGTAGCATATTGTGGTCAGACCACGCCCCAGTATACTGCGAGGTAGAGGTTCCTTCCCTCCCAGCTCCTACGGGAACATGGCGGCTTAATGAATCTTTGCTCATGGACGAGCTCTGTGTTTCTGATGTGCAGACCACGATCACTCAATTTTCAGAGGATCATTTGGCGGATGACACAGCCCCCACGTTTAAGTGGGAGGCACTGAAGTGCGTCTTGAGGGGCACTTTCATCAAACACGGAGCCCGTATTAAAAAAAAGCCCAGAATCTAGCAGAGGCCCTCCGCAGGGTCTCGGGGTTAGAGCTTGCTCATAAGCGAGCTTTATCAGCCACTACCTTACAGGCCCTTCTACAGGCCAGACTGCAGGTCAAGAAATTGTTGGATTTGTCA
Organism: Anomaloglossus baeobatrachus; assembly: GCF_048569485.1. NCBI lineage: Eukaryota > Metazoa > Chordata > Amphibia > Anura > Aromobatidae > Anomaloglossus > Anomaloglossus baeobatrachus. The sequence continues at coordinate 221,074,856 of NC_134356.1, forward strand.
TACCAGCGCCTGTTGCAAGTGGGAAAGGGGAAATTTTATGAATTCGGCGATAAGCCGGGCAGACTATTGGCAAATGCACTGAAGGAAGGGAAAGCCCACACTCTAATTCCCTGCATTAAAAATACAAGAGACGAGATGCTCTATGCTACACCTGATATCTCTTCTGCCTTCCACGCTTACTATTCCAAACTATATAATCTGACCCCTGGGCCTCCTGAGATAGACCACGACCCCCCAACAATGCCCTCTCCCTTTAAACCTCTTAATAAGTCCACAATTGAGGACCTCGAGAAGCCATTTCTACTTGAGGACATCCTGTCAGTAATCCGTGATACACCCGGTAACAAAAGTCCCGGCCCGGATGGATTCCCAGCCAAATTTTATAAGACGTTTGCAGAACAGTTGGCACCCCTAATGCTCCTTTCTTTTAAAGCTATATCAGATGAGACCCCATTCCCTCCCCACACCACGACAGCTCATGTGGCTTTACTCCGAAAGCCTGGTAAAGACCCTACCGCATGTAGCAGCTTCAGACCAATATCGTTGCTCAATGCGGATTTGAAGATTTATGCTAAGCTTCTTGCAAATAGACTCAATCCCCTTTTGCCAGACCTGGTGCACTTGGACCAAGCAGGATTCGTTCCTGGTAGGGAAGCAAGGGACAACACCCTAAAAACCCTAGACCTGGTCCAACATGCCCACACCTAAAAAATCCCCATGATGATGTTATCGTTAGACGCCGAAAAAGCATTCGATAGAATTTCCTGGCATTCAATTTCTCAGACTCTGTCCCATGTTGGTTTTGGTCCAACCTTCTCATCTAAAATCTTGGCCTTATATTGTTCCCCGACCGCGCGTCTTAAAATTAATGGCACCCTGTTGAGACCCTTTAATATCCATAACGGGACTCGACAGGGATGCGCCCTATCCCCATTGCTCTATATCTTAGTCATGGAGCATCTGTTGTCGGCCATCCGGCTTAGCCCCGACATACAGGGGATTAAAATTGCCACTCAAGAATATAAATGCGCTGCCTTCGCGGACGATCTCCTTATTTACGTGCAAAACCCACTCACTTCCCTTCCATCCTTAATGCGTGAACTCAATCGTTTTAGCAAATGGTCCAATTTTAAAATCAACCTTGACAAATCTGAAGCCCTAAACATATCGCTTTCCCAAGCAACAGTAGATGCTATAAAACCAAACTTCCCCTTCAAATGGCCACCACACGGCAGTATCGGCTACCTAGGTATCACTATCCCATCTGACATAGCCAGACTTTTCCAGCTTAATTTTCAAAATTTTCTCTCCAAGCTTGAGAGGGACCTGACTGTATGGCATAGAGGTACCCTCTCATGGTTTGGTAGGATCAGTGCCCTCAGGATGACAGCCCTGCCCAGACTGCTCTACTTACTCCAGACGGTCCCGGTATATGTCCCAGCGTCGTATTGGGTAAAGTTACAGCGCTTGTTTAATCAATTTGTGTGGTCCAAGGGGCGGTCCCGTCTCGGGAGGAATGTCCTAACTAGGACCAAGGGGGCGGGAGGGGTGGGGCTGCCTGACTGTCGGCGTTATTATCTGGCTGCTGCCCATGCCAGGGTCCTAGACCTCCTGCATAACTCCGGATCGAAGCTCTGGGTCCGCCTGGCACACGACCTGTGCCCCTTATCTATTCTAACCCTGCCGTGGAACTGGCCACTTCTCACCAAACATAAGATAGGAATGTCCTACACCACTAAACAAACACTACAATCAGTACACTCACTGCCACGGATTAAGCGCCTGCTCCAACCCCGGGGACCCCTTATGCCACTGACGGATAACCCTGACTTTTTACCAGGGGCATCGTCTAATAATTTGTTGGGAAGCTCAAAACAGAACCCCCTGAGACTGGGACAGGTGGCACCAGATGGGGTTCTTCTCCCACTTCCGGACATTGTGGGGCAGAGAGACCTTAAGATGCGGTTCTACTTTGAATATGCCCAACTTAAACACTTCATAACCACGCAGGGGCCAGACCTAGCTCGTCCCTCATCCCCAACCCCTTTTGAACTTATCTGTACAGGGACACCTGACACTAGACATGCAATATCAAGGATTTATGGGATCTTGACAGCAGCAGCAGAAATACCACTTCCTCGCTTCTGTACTGCATGGGAGGCAGAGCTCGGCCAGACATTCCCCAGGGATCAATGGGAACGATGCTTCCGCTTGACCCACAAGTCCGCGGTTGCAACGAGAATGCAAGAGACTTGCTACAAAATCCTCTCCAGGTGGTACAGGGTCCCGTCATCCCTTCATATGTGGTGCCCCGAAATCCCTGACACATGCTGGCGGTGCGGAGCACAGGGAGGTACCATGGCCCATATCTGGTGGTACTGTCCGAGCTTGGCGGCCTTCTGGAGCAAGGTACTGGTGGGCATCCAGGAGGTCACGGGGATCTTAGTCCCTAGTCGCCCCGAGGCAGCCCTATTGTTTATGTTTAAAATACCAGAAAAGGTGTATAAAAAATCCCTTACTGGACATCTCCTCCAGGCCGCCAAGACAGTAATCCCACGACGTTGGAAAGACCCTACCCCCCCGTCCATAGAGGAATGGGTGACAGAAGTAAATGTAATACACCGCATGGAGATGGTAATGGCTCAATCGCGGGGCCAGCTAGTGGAAACCTCCTCTAAATGGTATCAGTGGGAATCTTTCCTCTCTGACCCAAGGTTTCTTGCCCTCGTTGACCCTCAGTAAACAGGACCCTCGGCTTGCCACACTTTCCATAGTCATTCTCATTCTTGTCAGGTTTACGCCCAACAGACGGGACGCCGGTCTCGGCCAACATACTCCTATCCACATCTTTCCCCCCACGGTTCTCCCCCTCTTGTCTCCCCCACTCACTTCTGATCCACTCTCTTCCTTGTTCATCTTTCTTTACCTTCACTTTGGTTTCTTGTTCTCTATTAGAAAGTCATGTTGTTCGATTATTTCCTCATTGACAGCTGTAAAGATTACTGAGCCTGAGGCCTTCAGCCGCCGTGATGGCTCCTTGTTTATCAAATTTGTATTCAATGGTCTGCAATGTTGTTGTACTCTTTCCTTTGAAAACTAATAAAACTTTAAATTAGAAAAAAAAGAAAGGTGAAAAAAAACTTCAGCAATTTGTAAATAAACATTTTTGCTTGTGTCATCATTTTCCGAGAACTGTAACTAGGGATGAGTGGACCTGAACATGGATGTATGGGTTTGCAGGGTTTGGCTGAACTTTGGTTAAAAGTTTGGTTCGGCACCCGGACTCCGAACCCCATAGAAGTCAAGGGGGCTGGTATTATCAGGCTGAGAAATCACATGGTTATTTGGCCCTTCCCAGCTTAAAAATAGCAGCCCGCAGCTGCGCCAAAATGGCACATCCATTAAATGCGCCAATTTTGGCACTTCACCTCAGCTCTTCCCAATTGCCCTTGGTGCGGTGGCAATTGGGATAATGGTTTATGGGGTTGATGTCAATTTTATAATGTCAGATAGCATCAAGCCCAAGGTTTAGTAATGGAGAGGTGTCTATCAGATATTCCCATTACTAACCCGGTAAGTGTAAAGTAAAAAAAAAACATACACACACAGGAAACAAATAGTTTATTTGAATAAAGACTCTCCTAAACTCCCTCGTTCACCAATTCATACATTTTACAAAAGGAATGGGGGAATACTAAAGGGTGCAAGTGTACAATATTTAGGGGGGGGCACTCACTTTTATTTGTCAATTTCCAGAGGACAGTGTGTGCCGAGCATCGCGTCACTTGTTCTTATATAGACCTAATGATGCAATGCAGCCAGCCAATCACAGCCATTCCAGTACTCAGCATGGCTGTGATGGCTGTGGATGTGGCTGTGGATGTGCCCACAGCTGAAAAGCTTGTTGATTCGCTGCGCTGCAGCCTTTCAACAAACTTTAGTCAGCATACAAACAGCATCAGAACTAGACCTTGGACTTCCATCTTTAACCATAACATTTTCAATTTTACGAAAATGGAGCTGTGTGAGGGCTTGTTTTTTGCACCCTTAGTCAAAGTATTTATTGATACCATTTTAGGGTACATACTATGTTTAGATCACCTCATTACATCTTCTTGCACTCTTGCGGTAGCCAAAGAACCGCAATTCTGGAGTTTGTTTTTTTTCCCTCAATATGCCATTTACCAGCCTGATTAATTTCTTTTTAATTTTGATATATTGGACTTTTATGAATTTTTTTTAGCTATATCAAATATGTGTGAGTTTTTTCTGTTTTGTATTTTTGTATTGTTTGGGAAAAAGTGAGGCGATTTGAACTATTATTTTTTTATATTTATTTAATATTTTTAAAGCATTTTTAAATTGTATTTGTTAGTTGCATTAGGGGACTTTAACCTGCGATCATCCAATTGCTTTTGCAATATATAGCACAATACCATAGTATTGCTGTATATAGCAAAAAGTCTCCTATAAATGCCAGCCATGGGATAACTTTCACAGAAGTACCGTCAACCTAGCTGTCAGGTCAACCCATCGGTGTCCAGTGATGTGGGCACCAATGGGTGGTTAGAATGGTGCTTTTCCCTACATTTTTCAGCATGCTTATATATACTTTTTTTTTTCCTATCACATAGCCATATGAGGGCTTGTTTTTTGCGGGACAAGTTGTACTTTTGAATGAACAGCACTTAGACTAATATTGTTCAAATGAGCTTTTTTCATGGACCAAATATGCGAGTGAATAAAAAAATAGCAGCATGCGCTAGTTTCTTCCATATGTCAGATGAGACTCGCCTATTCAAGTCTATGGGTGCATAAAACAACCCGGACCCCATATGGATGAGCCATATGGCATACGATTTTTACAGATGCATTGCAATTCTTTAACATATAAAACTTTATTTAGTCTTGTAAATCTTAATAACTGCTGATGTAAATAACTATATCCCATTAGTGACAATTGAAATGAATATCTTTAATTTTTTTCTGGATAAAAAATTGGATGATTTTTTTACAAGCTCGTGTAAACTATATAAAGATATTAGTCCTGTCATGGTGAAATGGTATCTGATCTGCAGGCACTATGTTATGGAGCAACAGGAGCTAATCAGATTGTTATGCTGTATGTTTTTGTTGGAAAAGTTTCAGTAAAACTCATTTCTTGTTTGTTTCATTCGGAGACACAGAACCATGGATACTCTGCTGCCACTTGGAGGCTGTCACTATTGTTGCATTTAAATAAAATAGGCTCCTCCCCGGCAGACTATACCCTGTCTACCGGAAACAGCCATCTTTTAGTTTTTTGTAGTGTCAGTAGGGGACTAGGTCTATCACAGACCTATCTTAGGTTAGGCGCTAACCTTTTTTTATTTTGTGCTTTTCAGATGGATGTCTTTGGGTAATACAGTGTAAGTGTGCACTCTGTTTCACCCATGTAGCGACAGAGCCTAAAGTATATAATTGTCCAGTCTATAACCTCTCACGCCGGTGTGGCCAGACTAGTGTAAAGGGTGCTTTACACGCTGCGACATCGCTAACGATATATCGTTGGGTCACGTCGTTAGTGATACACATCCGGCGCCGTTAGCGACATCGCAGCGTATGACACAAAGGAGCGACGAGCAACGATCGCAAAAACGTCAAAAATCATTGATCGTTGACACGTCGCTCCTTTTTATAATGTCGTTGGTGGTGCATACCACTGGTTGTTCGTCATTCCTGTGGCGTCACACATCGCTATGTGTGACGCCACAGGAACGACGAACATCTCCTTACCTGCGTCCACTGGCAATGAGGAAGGAAGGAGGTGGGCGGCATGTTCCGGCTGCTCATCTCCGCCCCTCCTCTGCTATTGGACGGCCTCTTAGTGACGCCGCAGTGACGTCGCTATGACGCTGAACGCACCTCCCCCTTGAAGGAGGGATTGTTCGGCGGTCACAGCGACGTCGCTGAAAAGGTATGTGCGTGTGACGCTGCATTAGCGATAATGTTCGCTACGGCAGCGATCACCAAATCTTGCACGAACGATGGGGGCGGGTGCTAATGCTCGCGACATCGCTAGCAATCGCTAGCGATGGCGCAGCGTGTAAAGCACCCTTTAAAGAGGAAAAAGAAAACCATCCATACTGGTCTTAGGCCAATCTTCTGGGAAATCACCTATCTACAATGGAGCAGTGATTGTCCCTGTCATAACATTCCCATAACCAGTGGAAGAACCAGAACAGGAAAGGCTTTCTTACACTGCACCCATTCCCGCACCTAGAGTAGCACCCATACCTTTGCCACAAACATGCAGGCTCTTACCAGCAACACCCACCATCAGTAGTGAGGAACTTGTAGCAGACCTTGCCACACAACGAGGGCTAGAAGGGAGTCCAGAGTTGAGGAGATCATCCCGTATCAATTTTGGTCAGCCCCCACTTAGATTCAGAGAGTAATGGTAGCTGAACCCGGCTACCCCAGAAGCTTTATTGTCATTAATGTTACAATGTTATCATAGATGTTATATTGCTCCTAATTATTTAAAAATGGACCATGGATGCAGGACTGGCAGCAGCCAGCACGAACTTGGGCTCTTTGTAAATAGTTGTACCTAGTGTGCCTACCAGAGTAGTCCTCTGCAATGCCAGGACATCAATCCCGTCACCACAGACAATGTAAAGAACTCTAGGTGGTGCGACACCATGATTAGAGGTGGCACCAGGGGTTCAGGTGTTTTGGGTGGCAGGTTGAAGGGAAAGGGACAATAGGAATGGACTACCGCAGGAAGGGGATGCAGCGGAGTAGGCTGAGTCCCCGGCTACCGCTACAACCGGTAGCGTTCCCAGGTGTTCCAGTGTTGGACTATATCTGTTTGCAACATTATAAGAAATGTGCCTCCCCTGTGTGGGAAGAATATTTAATATGTTATCTTTTACTTCCAGTTCATTAAAACTCTGTGTACACTGTAGCTCACGGATGAGCTTCGTGTAACCAAGGGGGAATGTGGTGCCCCTGCATACATGAGGGTGCCACAGGGAACTGCATCCCTACCCAGGGGGCAGGGCCTACCCCCCATGGTTCCAGGTGCCCAAGAAACCGATGTCACTCCCATCTGCACCACAAAACCCAATCACCTCACATCAGACATTGCCAGACACATCAGGGGGGTTGGACTAACTGGAAATGTGCCAGCCACTGGGGGACTGAGCAGACTGTAAGAGGGAGACAGAGAGAGAGGAAGAGGAGAAGTAGGCTCCAAAGAGAGAGTACCTGGTAGAGTGAGCTCCTGGGGAGCTAGGGACACTGGTTTGGTCGCAAGCGGGGATTCGGGTCCAGAGGAGTTGGGGACCGGTAGCAGGGACATGGATAAGGGTGTGACGGACGTAGTCTTTGAGGACTGTTGGCCCCAGCAGTGCTCAACAGAACTGACCGGTACTGAGCACGATGGGGTACAGGACCCTAGGTCAGGAGCTGATTCAACGTCCTGACAATTCACCTGAAAGGGAGAAGATCTTCAAGGACTTCCCTAGATGCTCAGAGGTTGAGGGCATCATCACAACGAGGGGGACAGGGGTGTTTCCAGACACAGTATCCCACTAAAGTCCCAAGTGCCAGCCCTCAAGAGCACGGCTACACTACACATAGTGAGCAGGGCCCCAACAGCTTCAAGCCACGGGGACCACCAATGGACCATAAATTGTGCATGGAGGCAGGTGTGACGCCCCTGACTCTATCAGGGTGTCACAGGGAGCTGCACTCTCCTTTCTCTTAGTGCAGAACCCACCCTCCATGGTTCTGGGATCCTAACTACTGGTATTGCTTCCATCAGCACTCAAATCCTAACCCCACCTCACACCATACCCTGTCAGGCACACCAGTGGGTGGTCTAGCTGGAAAGGGCCACCCGCCTAGGGGTCAGGCAGACTGGTGGGAGGGACATAGGAAGTTGATCAGGAGCTCCCAAAGAGTGAGAAGCTGGGAGTATAAGCTCCCTGGAGTCGAACAGTAGCCCTCAGAGAGTGAGAAGCTGAGGGAGTTGGAGCTCCTTGTGTGACCTTGGATGGTTTGCAGATGGTGGTCTGGGACCAGAGGAGTCAGAGACCCAGTCGCAGGGTATTGGAGGAGGTGTAGCAGACTTAGTTTTTGGAGAACGGTCGGCACCAGAAGTCATGTAACTGGTCCGGTACTGAGCATAGTGGGGTACAGGACCCTAGATCAGGGAGTAGCTTCACACAACCTGATAATTCACCTGTGGAAGCTAGTCTCTTTATGAACTTTCCCCAAGAGCTCAGAGATTGAAGGCATCAACACAACGAGGGGGATAGGGATTTCCAGCTTATGCAGCCCACTGAAATCTCAAGTGTCAGCCATCGAGAGCACAGCTCCATTATTTCACTATAGGGAGCAGGACCCTGACAGCTTCAGGCCAAAGGGTCACTCAGGAACATCTACACAATTGTGCATGGAGGCAGGCTCCAGACCACTAAGCAATACCAGCGGGAACGGACACCCGGACGGGCTCCCCAGAGTGGCACCGGCAGCCAGAGACGTGGTTTACTTCTCTGTCAGAGTCTGCTTATTGGCCGCACTAACAACTGCACCGCCTGAGGGAGTACACTTGCCTCCCTGGGTCCTGACCTGCTCAAATCACCTCCACCATCCCATTCGCCATCCCTTCGGAGCCTCAGGGCCTTCCCTACCCGTGGAGGGACCACCATCTCGCTGTCCCGCTCCATCCACCCCGGGTACTCCCATCGGCAGCGGCGGTACTCCCTTACCGCACACCACGGGTGGCGTCCCGAACTGTCCCCTTGTAAATATTTCCCCCTTTTCTTTGAGTGGCCGCTGAGTCCCGAGTCTGGGGACCTTCGAGCCACAGCAAAACCCCCGGATCCGAGCAGTCTAACTGCTGCAGGGGCGGCACACAGGCTTCGAATCACTAAGTGACACCGGTGGGACCGGGTACTTGGACGTTGCTCCCGGCTGCGGCAGCTGTACACAGAGACTTTGGTTTACCTACAGTGTGTGTATCTCTTTTTTAAGCCTCATCCAGCATTACGACTACCCACAGTGAGTACCCTGGTCCCCTGCACCCTGTTCTCCCAAATCTACCATCACCCTGAGCCCGGGGCCTTCCCTACCTGCGGAGGGATTAACACCTTGCTGCTTCCCACCATCTGGCCTGGTACTCCTTCGAGCAGCGGTGGTACTCCCATTACCGTAACCCGCAGGTGGCGTCATGAACAAATCCCCTGTAAATCCCCCCTTTTACGGATCAAAGTGTCCGCCAAGCCGGGTCCGGACCCCTCGAGCCACGACGATCCTGGATCCCAGCAGCCCAACTAACACCGATGCTGCACACATGCGTTTCATTAGTTTGCAGCACCAGACTAGCTTGGCAGATTACATTGAATGTCTCTCAGGAGCCCAGAAGGAACACCTTTGGATAAACACCTGCCAGATGCCCTTTTGGATCAGGAACTAGGGCCTCTGGTTTGAGAGGCAACAGGAAGGTCAATGCCTGATGGGCGGCCCCAACTCGGGAATTCGTTCTTTTTCAGGAGGGATGACTTGTAGAAATCAACAATTTTCGGGTCAGGGAGGTAATTTTTCGCGTTACAGAATAGAGTTAAACGTCCTACTTCAGGATAATTTCTTTTGATCTCGCCCTCCCGGTCTTCCAGCATAAGAGTCAGTGTCGACTAGGTGATGGTTTCCCTGCTTTGGAAAGGGGTGATTGTAAAGGTTCCTAGTTAAGAACACTTCAGGGGGTTTCATATAAAACTATTGTAATGCTCAAAAAGGGTAGCTCAGTGCAGCCTATTCTAGATTTAAGGCATTTGACCAAATGGGTTTCTCTTCGTTGCTTCAAGATAGAGTCACTCCGGTCAATGATCGCATCCATGGAAGCCAGGGAATTTCTTTCGTCAAGAGATATTTGGGATGCTAATCTACATGTGGCAATTTTCCTAGCCCATCAGCGATTTCTTTGCTTTGCTGTCAATCAAGATAGCTATCAGTTCATGGCCCTCTCATTTGTAATGGCCACAGCTCCCAGGGTACTCACTAAGATCCTGGCCGCATTAAAGTTATGGCCCAGGGGAATAATTGATTTCCTTTATCAGAACAATATTCTTGTCAAAGTGGCATCCTTTGCTCAGAATCTAGAGAGCCTAAAGATCATTCTGCAAACCCTGAGTGGTTCAGTTGGATTGTCAAAAGGACAAAGTTTGTTTTGGTTCCGACACAGCGGCTACATTTTTGGGGAATGGTGTTCTACACTGTTCATACAACAGTATTTCTTCCAGAGTAGAAGAGATTATCTCTTAAATCTTTAATCAGAACTGGGCAGGCAATCTGTTCGTCCAGGCAGGCAACCTCTTCAATTTTGCATGAAGGTCCTAGGCAAGACTGTGGCAATGTTCGAGGCAGTGATGTTTGCTCAATGTTGGTCAAGATTTCTACAGAACACACTTCTAGCCTCTTGGGACAGGTCAATATAGTCCCTGGATTGGCCTATTCATCTCCTACTCTGCTGTCGCCAGTCTCTCAGGTGGTGGCTAACGTCACACCTGTTAACTCAGGGTTACTCTTTTCATCCTATTCAATGGCAAGTGCTCTCCTTAGATACCAGCCTTTCCTGCTGAGGAGCAATTTTCTATCACTTTTTGGTCCAGGGACCCTGTAGCAACCAGGGGAGACTTTTGCCAATCAATGTGCTGGAGCTCAGAGCTGTTCATCTGGCTCTTTTACATTGGCAGCATTTAGTCCGAGGGTTGACGACCAGGGTTCATTCAGACAACGCTACTACTGTGGTCTATATCAATCGGCATGGGGGCACAAAGACCATCTGCCATGATGGAAGTCACAGAGATTTTTGAATGGGCAGAGGGCAAAATTCTTCTAATCTTAACAGTTCATATTAGTGATGAGCGAGTACGCTTGCCACTACTCGATACTCGCACGAGTATCACTGTACTCGGGCTACTCGGCGGGTACCGAGTAATTTCGCGATACTCGTGCTGTACTCGTGGTCTTCATCCCTGCATGTTGGCGCTCTTTTGAGAGCCAGCTCTCATGCAGGGATTGGCTGGCAGACCACTGCAATGCCACAGCCCTGTTAGTTGTGGAATTGCAGTGATTGGCCGGCCCTCACAGCGTGACCGAGCCTTTATACCGGCGGGCGCGCTGTGCTCTGCACACAGCCATCTCGTATTCCCTGCTTTCCTCGCCCACAGGCGCCTATGATTGGTTGCAGTGAGACACGCCCCCACGCTGAGTGACAGGTGTCTCACTGCACCCAATCACAGCAGCCGGTGGGCGTGTGTATACTGTGCAGTGAAATAAATAATTAAATAATTAAAGAAACCGGCGTGCGGTCCCCCCAATTTTAATACCAGCCAGATAAAGCCATACGGCTGAAGGCTGGTATTCTCAGGATGGGGAGCCCCACGTTATGGGGAGCCCCCCAGCCTAACAATATCAGTCAGCAGCTGCCCAGAATTGCCGCATACATTAGATGCGACAGTTCTGGGACTGTACCCGGCTCTTCCCGATTTGCCCTTATGCGTTGGCAAATCGGGGTAATAAGGAGTTAATGGCAGCCCATAGCTGCCACTAAATCCTAGATTAATCATGTCAGGCGTCTCCCTGAGAAACCTTCCATGATTTATCTGTAAATTACAGTAAATAAACACACACACACACACACCTGAAAAAATCATTTATTAGAAATAAAAAACACAAACCAATTCCTTCGTAACCAATTTAATAAGCCCCAAAAAGCCCTCCATGTCCGGCGTAATCCACGGACCTTGAGCGTCGCTTCCAGCTCTGCTGCATGCAGGTGACAGGAGCTGCAGAACACACAGCCGCTCCTGTCAGCTTCACACAGCAACTGAAGTGAGTAGTGCGATCAGCTGCTGTCAGTCAGGTAACTCACGGCCACCTGGTGGCCGCGGATAAGCTTAGTGACAGCTCAGCTGATCGCGCTACTCACCTCATTTGCTGCGTGGAGCTCACAGGAGCGGCGGTGTCTGCTGCAGCTCCGGTCACCTCCATGCAGCAGAGCTGGAAGCGACGCTGGAGGTCCGTGGATTACGCCGGACATGGAGGGCTTTTTGGGGCTTATTAAATTGGTTACGAGGGAATTGGTTTGTGTTTTTTATTTCTAATAAATGATTTTTTCAGGTGTGTGTGTTTATTTACTGTAATTTACAGATTAATCATGGAAGGTTTCTCGGGGAGACGCCTGACATGATTAATCTACGATTTAGTGGCAGCTATGGGCTGCCAATAACTCCTTATTACCCCGATTTGCCAACGTACCAGGGCAAATCGGGAAAAGCCGGGTACAGTCCCAGAACTGTCGCATCTAATGTATGCGGCAATTCTGGGCGGCTGCTGACTGATATTGTTAGGCTGAGGGGCTCCCCATAACGTGGAGCTCCCCATCCTGAGAATACCAGCCTTCAGCCGTATGGCTTTATCTGGCTGGTATTAAAATTGGGGGGACTGCACGCCGTTTTTTTTAATTATTTAATTATTTATTTCACTGCACAGTATACACACGCCCACCGGCTGCTGTGATTGGGTGCAGTGAGACACCTGTCACTCAGCGTGTGGGCGTGTCTCACTGCAACCAATCATAGGCGCCGAAAAGCAGGAAAGCAGGGAATACGAGATTGTTTAATGAGCGGCCGGCTTTTTCAAAAGAGGAAAAGCCGCCGGAGTTTAGTGAACAGCTGTGCAGCGCCGCGGCAGTGATCGGGGAACGGTAAGTATGAGAGAGGGGGGAGACTGACCGACAGACTGTGAGAGGGGGACAGACAACACAGAGAGAGACCGACAGACAGACAGACAGAGAGACCGACTGACGGACTGAGGGAGATAGAATGAAAAAAAAAAAATGACCGACATCGCTAGTAAAAAGCACAAAACGTGCGTTTTGGACATCGGAGTGCCACACAATGTTTTCACGTAAAATCTTTCATGTAATCTCAAAAAGTAACATACACCAGCTCTATCTCACTATTGGGTATGTGCCCTTAACATTTCCGCCATGAAAATTCATTTCTGGTGAGTCCGTAAAAATGGCGTAAAACTCGGACAAAATTGTTCACAGCTGTGACTTTTGAGTGATAAATGCTTCAAGGGGTCTTCCCCATGCTGTTGCCATGTCATTTGAGCACTCTTCTAAGAATTTTGTGACATTTTTAGGGTTTCTACATGCTGCCGGGGGGTCATTTCATAAAAATACTCTGGTCTCCCATAGGATAACATTGGGCTCGGTGCTCGGGCCAAGTACACGAGTATCTTGGGATGCTTGGCCCGAGCCTCGAGCACCCGAGCTTTTTGTTACTCGCTCATCACTAGCTAGGACCTTTAGATGATCGCGATCGATGCCTTGGTAATCTCTTGGTCCCACTTCTCTCTGCGTTACCTATTTACACCTCTACCACTTCTACCCAGACGTCTTAAGAAGATCAGAGCAGAGAGGGTTCCAGTCATTCTCATTGCTCCAAACTGGTGTTGGATGGCCTAGTATTTGGATTTTATCAATCTCCTGGTCGATGTCCCATAGCCTCTTCTAGCTTTCTGGCACAGGGTCTGTTCTGTCATCTGAATTTAAAAGTGCTCAATTTGACGGCATGGCTGTTAAAGCCCTGATTTTGAGTACAGCAGGTCTGTCTGAATCAGCCTATGAGTAGAGCCCAGAAGCCATCATCATGGTGAGTCTACCATTGGACTTGGAGGGCTTATTTTCATTGGTGTGAGTCTACCAGTACTTTGCCAATGTCTTTTTGCTTTCCAGCGCTGCTCTCCTTTTTACAGTATTGTTTGGAGACAGAGTCAGGTTTCCACCCTGGCTATTTTGTTTCAGAGGGATTTGGCATCTAAACCTCTAGTTGAAACCTTTCTCCAGGGGGTGGCACACATTAGACCACACTATCAGGCTCCCCTGGATCCTTGGGATCTAAATCTTATTTTGGAGGCTCTTCAGTCCCTGTCTTTTGAGCCTATCATAGAGATGTCTATGTCGCGGACGGAGGAGGGGACGCTGCGCTCACCCACTGCTCGGGTCCGGCTACTGCTGCTGCTGCTGCTCGGTGGTGGCTCGAGCGGTGGGCCGGATCCCGGGGTCTCGAGCGGCGTTCCTCGCCCGTGAGTGAAAGGGGGGTTGGTGTGTGGTTTGGGGGTATTGTCCGTGACGCCACCCACGGTTGTGGTGAGGTTGTTACACCACCGCTGCTCTGGACGGGTATCCCGGGAGCGATGACAGGGAGCAGCTTGGATGTTGGTTCTCCACTCCGTGGGTAGGGGGGTTGGTTGTCCCGGGGCCCGGGGAGGGGTGTAGGGATGACAGGCGGGTTACCGGGCCTGGTGAGGTGCAGGGTCGCGGGGGCAGCGCTGTGCCACACGGCACGGTGGTACTCACTCAGCCAGTAATTCACACAGAGTATCTGGTCAAACAAACGGCTGGATGGACGGGTCCCACAGGCGGCTGCGGTTGTTCTCCTCCCGGTAGGTTGATGGTGACTGCCTTTCCCTGCACCTGTGTTGTGTTTATGGTTCCAATGGCTTCCCACCGGTAACCCGCTCCCCAGCTTGGATGGATGCTGAGGGAGCCCCTTTTGCCCGCAGGCTCTGGCCCTGGGAACTGTAGCCTTGGCGGTGACTGTGTTTCCCTCTACGGTGTGAGCTGTTGCCTTCAATCGGGTCTTGGCTGCTGGGAAACTCCGGAGGTTCCCTTCGCTAACGGATTTGACCAGTTTTACGGCGACTCCTAGCCTGGTCGGGGTCCGTAGGCCCTGCCGGATGGTGCTGGCTTCTCTTCACTCCCCGATCCGGTATCGGCGGGCCACCACCCGTCCCCGGTCCGTGCGGTTCACTCCAATCAGCCTCTCTTGCAGACGGTCACCACCGTCTGCCAACCTTGCTGAGTGCCCGGGCCACACACCCGGACACGGTCAGTCTCCTCCGCTACCACTTCACTCTCCCAAACTGATCTGACTACTTTTCCCGCCTCCAGGACTGTGAACTCCTCGGTGGGCGGGGCCAACCGCCTGGCCCACCCCCTGGTGTGGACATCAGCCCCTGGAGGAAGGCAACAAGGATTTGTGTTTGGCCTAGGTGTGCCTAGCCGGGGTGTAGGGTGTGTTGGTGTAGTACCTGTGACGACCTGGCTTGTCCAGGGCGCCACATTCCCCCTTAGTAAAATGCAGACCGTCCGCGGGCTGCCCGTCCATCACCGGTTTTATTTTCACAACTGAAAAAGAGTAAAACGGTAAAACATGTAAAAGCATTATAAAACATTTTATAACGGTACGGCTTCCGCTCTTCACCCACCCAAACAACCTGGCCCTGATGCTGCCCCTAAGAAACAGGCAGCACCCCTTGACCCCAGTCCAGCACCAAGTTGCCCGAGCGGGTTCTGTCTCTTTCAGGGGACCCGCGTCCAAGTGGACCCCTGAACCCCCGGAGGATCGCCACCGGTTACGGTAGTGGCGGGCCTGGGCCATCCCTTTCCTCCAGGCCCATCCTCCCAAATCAGCCTCTCCGGAGGCGGCAACGGTGTCAAGCCAACAACATATTTATTTACATGCCGCTAAGTTTGTGGTTGCCCTGCAAGTTCTCAAACTTTTAAACTTTTCACTCAACACATAAAGCCCCCCTTTTAAAGAGTAGTTTCCCTGTACCTAAGTGGGGGTCTACCTAGGTTGGGGCGAGTGGACCTTCGGGGCCTGGTGTCAGTGGTGACAGGCACTGGGGCAGAGGGAACAATCAGTTCCTCCTCCCTGCTATCGTGTGGGGCAGGCGGAGGCGGAGGGGAGCTGGGTACAGGTACATCCCTGGGCACTGGCTCGCGGTCAACCATTTCCATCCTTTCTTCATCCACGGGTTGTGGGAACAGTATCACTGGAAGGAACACTGCGCCGTTCTGTGTAGGCCAGTCTGCTGGAAAATCACCCATCATAGTGTGGATTACCTCTTTTTCCTTCTCCACTGGACTGGGAACTGGAGCCTCATCCGCTACTCTCAATGCTGGTGGGCACTTCTTCAGGTGGTCTCGGGAAACCGTGGCTAAAGTCCCCCCCTGGTCACGGCTGATCTGGTAGGCCTTCCCATTCTCCCATCCTGTGGGCTGGACTACATACGGGGTTTTTTCCCATTGATCATCCAACTTGTGGGCCCTTCTTTTCCGCTTCAGCACTACATCCCCAGGTTGGAAGGGACCGGCAGGCACCTTCTTGTTGAAGCACTGCTACTGTTGTCCCCGGCTCCGGCACAAGTTCTTCTCAACATACTCCTGGACCTGTCGGTACTGTGCTCTCCGCCGAGTGTCCCATTCAGCTGTCGACGGGAGTGCTTCTGGAGCTTCCAGGCTCATTTCCAGATCCACCGGTAGCCGGCCAGGACGAGCTCTCATCAGGTATTTCGTAGAGCTGGAAGGGATGTTGTTGTACATATCGACCAGGTCAGGTAGTTTCTCCGGCCACAGGTTCCGCTCTTCCAGTGGTAACGTCTTGAGGAGGCCCAGGACCAAGTGGTTCATCTTTTCACACATGCCATTGGTTTGGGCATGGAAAGGCGTGGTCCGGATTTTCTTGCAGCCGTACAACTGGCAGAACTCCTGGAATACTTCTTCTTCAAAGGCTGGACCCTGGTCAGTAAGCACCTTCTCCGGGTACCCATGCGGTCGACAGAAATAAGCCTGGAAAGCTTTAGCAGCGGTGCGGCCGGTTAAGTCCTTAACTGGGACAACCACCATGAACCTCGAGTAGTGGTCTACGATGGTCAGAGCGTAGGTGTACCCACTTTGGCTGGGGGTGAGCTTTACATGGTCAAGGGCAACCAGCTCCAGCGGTTGGTGTGTAATGGTCGGGTGCAGGGGTGCCTTCTGGCTGGCCTCGTCCTTCCTTCTCAATGCGCAAGGGCCACATTCTTGGCACCAGGCCTCGACAGATTCCCGCATTCCACTCCAATAGAATCGCTCTCTCAACAACATCTCCAGCTTCTTCCACCCGAAGTGCCCAGCACCATCATGGTATGCTTGCAGATCGGTGGGCACGTTAGCATGGGGAATCACCAGCTGGCGGATCTTCTCGTGAGTCTTCGGATTAATCAGCTCGCGATACAACTTCCCCTGATGCAGGTACAGCCGGGTCCGTTCTCGCCACAGATGTTGGGCTTCGGCAGGGGCAGCTGGGTCTATCCCAGCAGAACCCTGTTCCACTAGGGTCTTGACCAGGCGGACAGCAGGTGCCTGGTCCTGAGCTTCCTGCCACTCCTGTCGGGGCAGCGGATCTAGGTTCACCCGTTGTTGGTGGACGTGCACCTTCTCAGTGAACGGCCGGTGAAATGCAGGCAACTCGATCTCTTCGAGGTCATCATCCTCTGGCCCCTCTTCCGACAGGTGGGGCACCCCGGAGAGTGCATCGGCATTGACGTTGGTACGGCCGGCCCGGTACTTGATGGTGAAATCGTAGTTGGCTAACCTGGCCACCCACTGCTGTTCCAATGCGCCCAGCTTCGCTGTATCTAGATGGGTCAGCGGGTTATTGTCTGTATACGCGGTGAACTTGGCGGCTGCCAGGTAATGGCGGAACCGCTCGGTGATAGCCCACACCAGTGCCAAGAGCTCAAGCTTGAAGGAGCTGTAGTTCTCAGGGTTCCTCTCAGTCGGTCGGAGTTTTCGGCTAGCATAAGCTATCACCTTTTCCCTTCCTTCTTGGACCTGGGATAGAACAGCCCCCAAGCCCACATTGCTGGCATCAGTGTAGAGGATGAATGGGCGGCTGTAGTCAGGGTATGCTAGGATTTCCTCTCCGGTCAGGGCCGCTCTCAGCTGGCGGAAGGATTCCTCATGCTTTTCTTCCCACACCAATGGGGCTCCTAGGGGTCTACCACCCTTGGTCTGTCCCACGAGGAGGTCTTGCATGGGGGCAGCCATCTTCGTGTACCCCTTAATGAAGCGACGGTAATATCCCACCAGGCCCAGAAACTGCCTCACTTCCCTCACCGTGGTCGGTCTCGGCCAGTCTTGGATGGCGGTGATCTTCTCGGGGTCGGGGGCGACACCTTCCGCACCAACCACATGTCCTAGGTACTGCACTCTGGGTTTCAGCAGATGACACTTTGAGGGCTTCAACTTCATCCCATATTTAGAAAGGGACGCGAACACCTTGGCTAGGTGCTCCAGGTGGGCTTCATACGTCTGTGAGTACACAATCACATCATCCAAGTACAGCAAGACGGTCTCGAAATTTAGATGCCCCAGACAGCATTCCATCAGCCGTTGGAAGGTTCCAGGGGCATTGCGCAGCCCAAACGGCATGCTATTGAACTCGCAGAGTCCCATAGGAGTGGCGAAGGCAGTCTTCTCTCGGTCTTCCGGTGCCACGGCCACCTGCCAGTACCCGCTGGTGAGGCCAAGGGTGGAGAAGTAGTAAGCGGTTCTCAGCGCGGCCAGGGACTCTTCAATGCGGGGCAGAGGGTAAGCATCCTTATGCATTATCTGGTTAATCTTCCGGTAATCCACACACATCCGCATGGTGCCATCCTTCTTCTTAACCAGCACCAACCGGGCGGCCCAGGGACTACAGCTGTCCCTAATAACCCCTGCCTCCTTCATGTTCCTCAACATGTCCTTGGCGCATTGGTAGTGCGCGGGGGGAATAGGCCTGTATCTGTCTTTAATAGGGGGGTGTGTACCGGTAGGGATGTGGTGTTGAGCCCCTTTAATCTGCCCAAAATCTAGAAGGTGCTTGCTAAAAACCCGCTCACACTCCTGTACCACCCGGTATACCCCTTCCTTGTGGTGTGTGGGGGTATCATCAGTGCCGACGTGTAGCTCTCGACACCACTCGTCTAACTCTCCCAGGGGTGAGTGGGAACCGGCAGTAGGCGGTGTGATTGAGGGAACGGCTTCATGGATGGTGTGGGGGTCTAGAATGAGCAATTTAGCAAGGGTAGCGTACCGGGGAAGCCAACCTCTTCCTCCCCACAGTTCAGCACTCGTACGGGCACTCTCCCTTTCTTGACGTCTACCACCCCTCGGGCGGCCATTACTGTGGGCCAGTGTTCGGAGGATATGGGCTCTATCATGGCGGGGTAGTCCCGTCCTTGGGGCCCTACTGCTGCCCTACACCAGATCATCATCTCACTCCTGGGTGGTACAATCAAAGGGGCCGCATCCATCACTCTCACTCCTCCAATCTCCCCTCCTGTCGAGTTCACATGCTGGCGATACATCAGGGCCCGGATCTCACGCTGCACAGCTCTCTGTCGGCTCCCCGCCGCCGTGGCGGCCAGCTGCTGCAGTAGGGTCAGCACGTCACTCATACAGTGCTCCATCACATTAGTCCCTAACACTACCTTCGGGTTATGATCGCTGGGTTCATTCATTATCACAATCAAACCCTGGTGTTGCAGTTCAGCTCGTCCCACAGTCATGGCCACTTGTTTATACCCCACTTGGGTCAATGGGAGTCCATCAGCGGCAATCAGGGTCATACTGCCATCTGGGAGGGCTAGTTCATCTTTTCCCCAATATCGCTGATACAGTGTGTATGGTATTGTGGTTACCTGAAATTCAGTGTCCAGGAGAGCCATCAGCGGGATGCCGTCCACTGCCAGGGGGATGATGGGCCGAGCTCCGATGTAGCGGTCCCGCCAGTCAGGGGGGCCACTGGGTTCGACTCCTGAGGACTGGCCCGTGGCCCCAGGGGTTGCTCGTTTAACGGACACCGTCTGGAGTAGTGGCCGGGCTTGCTGCACCTGCAACAAATTGGAGGTCCATACCGTGAGTCGTTGGTCCTTCTCCGCTGTATCCAGGGAACGTCCTCAGGGCAGTCGGCAAGCTGCAGCTTCCCCGGGGGCTGGGACCTGGTCGAAGGCTGGAGTGCGGCGAGGATCTTGGCGAGGTCCCCATCCATGCGGCGGACTTGGGCAGCCAGTTCCTCCATCATTCCGCTTGGGGCTGCAGATACCGAAGGTGTTGGAAGGGCAGGGGCCACCACGACGGAAGCCGTCTCAGCTGGCCATGGGGCCGCCTCAGGGACTTCCGATGCTGGAGGCTGCAGAGCTTTAATGGCCCGTTCCTTTAACACGGCAAAACCCACATCGGGGTGTTCTAGAGCCCACAGCTGGAGTTGCTTGCGGTCCTCCGAGGACCTCATCCCCTGTACAAACTGCTCCACTAGCATTTTATTGCTGTCCGCATCGTTGATGGTGTCTACCCGCTTCAGGGTGTGGAGGGCTGTTTGCAGACGCAAGGCGTAGTCCCGAATGCTATCCGCAGGCCGTTGCCGGCATTGATAAAACTGCATCCACAGCTCGGTTTCGGTACGGGTCTCAAAGGCAGTCTGTAGCTTCTCAAAGATGGTGGCTACAGAGGACCGGTCCCCCTCGGCCCAGGTATCCGCCTCCTGCTCAGCTGCGCTGGTTAGCTGCCCCAGCACTACCGCTGCACGTTGCTTATCAGTTAGGGGGTATAGTTCTAATAGCGGGCTAAGCTTCTTTCGGAAGACCTGCAACGCATCAGGTTTCCCATCGTACTGCGGCAGCCAGGTAGCTCCGGGCACGTAGGGCAAGGAGAACGGCATCACCTGAGCGAGAGCTGGGGCCGCGGCACCTCCCGCCAGTGCGGCTGGGACCTGGGCGGGCCCATTCCCATCCGCGGGCGTCACCGCGGCTGCGACCGCCGCTCCTCCAGCGGCTCCGTCGGGCGCAGACATCTTGTTTCCGTTCCCCTTAGTCTTTTTCCGGCTCCTCCTCTACAGGGGCGGGGTTTCGGTTTTCGCGCCTCCACTGCTCGAGGAGATGCTCGAGCGGGGATTTTTCGCGCTCAAAATGGTGGCTTCTCAAGATTTTCGGCCGGACACCTCCGGCGGTCACAAGGCGCACCTCTACCAAACGGCAGAGTGGTAAGATCCTGTTCATGACGCCAAGTTGTCCGGAGGAGGGGACGCTGCGCTCACCCACTGCTCGGGTCCGGCTACTGCTGCTGCTGCCGCTGCTGCTCGGTGGTGGCTCGAGCGGTGGGCCGGATCCCGGGGTCTCGAGCGGCGTTCCTCACCCGTGAGTGAAAGGGGGGTTGGTGTGTGGTTTGGGGGTATTGTCCGTGACGCCACCCACGGTTGTGGTGAGGTTGTGACACCACCGCTGCTCTGGACGGGTATCCCGGGAGCGATGACAGGGAGCAGCTGGGATGTTGGTTCTCCCCTCTGTGGGTAGGGGGGTTGGTTGTCCCGGGGCCCGGGGAGGGGTGTAGGGATAACAGGTGGGTTACGGGGCCTGGTGAGGTGCAGGGTCGCGGGGGCAGCGCTGTGCCGCACGGCACGGTGGTACTCACTCAGCCAGTAATTCACACAGAGTCTCTGGTCAAACAAACGGCTGGATGGACGGGTCCCACAGGCGGCTGCGGTTGTTCTCCTCCCGGTAGGTTGATGGTGACTGCCTTTCCCTGCACCTGTGTTGTGTTTATGGTTCCAATGGCTTCCCACCGGTAACCCGCTCCCCCGCTTGGATGGATGCTGAGGGAGCCCCTTTTTGCCCGCAGGCTCTGGCCCTGGGAACTGTAGCCTTGGCGGTGACTGTGTTTCCCTCTACGGTGTGAGCTGTTGCCTTCAATCGGGTCTTGGCTGCTGGGAAACTCCGGAGGTTCCCTTCGCTAACGGATTTGACCAGTTTTACGGCGACTCCTAGCCTGGTCGGGGTCCGTAGGCCCTGCCGGAGGGTGCTGGCTTCTCTTCACTCCCCGATCCGGTACCGGCGGGCCACCGCCCATCCCCGGTCCGTACGGTTCACTCCAATCAGCCTCTCCTGCAGACGGTCACCACCGTCTGCCAACCTTGCTGAGTGCCCGGGCCACACACCCGGACACGGTCAGTCTCCTCCGCTACCACTTCACTCTCCCAAACTGATCTGACTACTTTTCCCACCTCCAGGACTGTGAACTCCTCGGTGGGCGGGGCCAACCACCTGGCCCACCCCCTGGTGTGGACATCAGCCCCTGGAGGAAGGCAACAAGGATTTGTGATTGGCCTAGGTGTGCCTAGCCGGGGTGTAGGGTGTGTTGGTGTAGTACCTGTGACGACCTGGCTTGTCCAGGGCGCCACATCTAAATGTTTTCTTTTTTAGAAGGTTGCATGGCTTACAGCAATTACTTTGATTAGGAGGGTTTCCCTATGCAGTGATTGACAGGCTGCCCTGTATGCACGTAGAAACAGCTGTCAATCATTGAGTAGAAGCGCTCACTGGACTCCTTTGCATACAAACACCAGGGATTTCAATGAATAAAATAGAGGTTACACTAAATCTTTCCTAACAATCAAATCTATAATTCTTCTCAGCTTCTCCTTATCTATAACATGCTATGCACAGATCGGACTGCATGTACAATGTGACAGGTTCCCTTTAAATTAGAGAATAATGATAGATTACATTAGGGTCTGCCATACTAGGTATTGATAAAGTATATCACCTGACTTCATGTATCTGTGACGCCCTGGCAAAACCAGGTAGTCACACAATAGGCCCCCGCACAACACCGTCCCTCACCTAGGTCACATACAGCCGGCTGAAACTCTAGTCACCCCCCTCAGGGCAAGACAGGCACACCAGTGGGCGGGACCAGGCAGTTAGGGAACGCCCACCTAGGGGTCTAGACAGCTCGTTGCAGGAAAATAGTCAGAGAAGTTTTGTAGTTCAAGTTGAGAGGAGTGTGGGCTGGAGCTAGGTGTAGCTCCAGCAGAGGAGAAGTTCAAGTTGAACGGTGCCAGGGTCGGAGCCCTGGTACCTTGGCTAGGTGGCAGACGGTGGTCTACGTCAGCAGGAGACGGGAAGACGACTTGGCAGATACGATGAGAACCGGAACAGGGTTGGAGCCTGCCGGTACCGACACCGGAGACCCGACCGGAAACCGTGCACAGAGTGGGTACTCTGACCCTGAAGCCAGGACCGGAACCAATGGCCTAGCTAATCAACCGATTGAGGGCAGGATTACAGGTCCTGTCCCAACCAAAGTCTCAAAAGCAGACAACCACCCACAGATAAGGATAGGTCAACCGCCAGAGCCCATAGATCCCACGGGTCAGCGTCAGCGGGCACGGCTCCTCAGGCACACAGCAAGCCGGGAGCGGACTCCCGTGTTCCACACTGGAAATCCAAACACACAACTACAACCAGTGCAGAGGAAGAGACGGCGACCACCAGCCCGGGTGGGGGACCAGAGTACAACCGGCCGCGCCAGCCGGCCACCAGCACCATGGTTTACCAAAAGACTCGTGTGATTCATTTACTTGTGAGTAACCAAACATCCCTTGGTACTTCCGGGCGCGCAGGCCCCTGCCATCGCCATACCCTGCACAGAGACACTGGGCCCCGGGGCAACCATCCCTATTCACGGAGGGGTTAACATCCGGCTGCCATTACATCTCCCCCGGGTATCCCACAACAGCAGCGGTGGTGTCCCACTTCACCACACACTGTGGGTGGCATCACGAACCAATATGGTCAAGGCCGTACAACTACATCCCCCCCTTTCATTCGGCATGTCCACGTGACCCCCGGGTCCGGAGAATCCCTCGAGCCATGCAGCGGGTCCGGATCCGAGCAGCGCTGGCTGCTGGCACAGGGGCGGACATATCCATCTGACAATACTTTCAGTTCATATTATTCCATTCTAAATTCAGGACTGCATTCTGTCATTATTCGTAGCAGTAATTGATTTTCACCTGAAGTAAATACATAGAACACAAACAGACGACAATAACGAAGGATGTGAGTCCTGGAGCAAAACATCATGACTGTGCACTAAATTAGTCCTGTTCTCATCAAGACAAATTTACTAACAATAACCTGACAAATTCTGCCATGGGCTAAAGACATACACAGAAAAGACTGAGAAAACGGGAACATGTACACAACAAGCTAAGAAAAGTGTACACTTGGATGATTACCCCAGAAAGCCAATGATGAACACAGTAGAATATCACTCGTATATTAGTATCATGCAGACACAATTATTATTATTATAATAAAGCAGATATCATTGAGAACAGAGTAATAAACTCTTGGGCTATTTGCACATTGATTCTTTTTGCCAAGTTTTTTGGAGCAGAATTTTTTTTGTGGAGTTTTGAGATTTGGAAGAAGATTTGGAGAGATTCCATACAGTTACTGCTCCAAAAACTCCTCAAAAAACTTTTTGTGAACTATCTAAAAAATTCTACAAGCTTAGTAATTACCATTGGACCCTCACTTTAGGAGAACAGAGGTCTGACCCAGAGCGATGGCTAAGTTTTCTTTCCTCTGATGAAAATGTTCAGTTGATTGTCCTGACCCTGTATCTTAATCCTTTGAACCAGACACAATATCTAAGTAACACCCATCACATATGGCACATGATTGACCTTCCCAACAGCCAAGCCTTTTGCTTGACCCATGTGTCAGGTTCGGTGCAAGGAAGAGGATCCACGGGACTGTGCACCGGACTCCCCCAAGGAGACCACCAGGAGCGAACCCCTATACAGGGGCTGTCTGGCAATCACCCCAGAAGGCCTAGATGTGCAGAAGCCGGGAGCTTTGCGGGATAGCGTCCGAAGATGTCCACACAGGATATGGAGACAGGTCCAAGGATAGATGTGGACTGAGAAGAACCGGGTACAGGTGCCGACTGGAGATAGCAAATGGAATCCTGGACCAGCGAGGGTGCAGTCAGCCAATACCGGTCATGAGTACAGGCTGGAGGAAGATGACGGGATCCACAACAGTCTGACACTGGGGATTCTCCTGGAAAGCCGTAGGACTGGATACGCACAGGCAGCAGTCGGGATCTGCGAGCAGAGACAGGGTTAGTACTAAGCACAAGACACAGGGGATCTGAACACTAGCACAAGAGATACGGCTACTGGTACACGTTGAACAGGCACCGCCCACATGGAAAAGGAAGTCTTATATACCCTGTACCTGTATTCAGCCATTTCCTGTTTCAGAGACGCTGGCCCTTTAAGAGAAGGGGAGAGAGCGTGCCCGCGCCCTAGTGCGCATGTGCGAGACCCGGGAGCCGGAGAACAGTGCAGGATGCAGGGGAGATGAGGCAGGAGGGCTGGAAGCAGAGTCCCGGGACACAGCGAGGCGCCGGGACCGCTGAGCGGGACGCGCAGGCGTAGCTGAGGGAGGAGAGCGGGAGCGGCGGCCGTGGTCGGGGTGCACGGGGACTGGGTCGGTAAGTGATGAGCAACGCCGAGATAAGTGGCGCGGTGACGCGCCGCAGCCCCGGGAGCGCAACACCATGTTTATAGAATTAGGGTTGCGCATGCCGGCTTGTGCCATCTATTCTGATGTCACTGCTGAAACCAATAATTAGCTGTAATAGTCACATTGTTATTATTATTTATTTTTAGAGGACCATTGATTCCATGGTGCTGGGTTTACATGAAAAATAAAATTATAAAATTACAATGAACAGACTAAATTGAGAGACTTGTAGAGAGGGGTAAAGTGCCTTGCCCGTGCGGGCTTACAGTTCACATGATAATGCAGAAGAAGACAGTAGGTTGGGGAGATTATAGAAGCTGCTGTTGATGATAAGGTGGCAGAGGGATCTTTGTAGGCTATAGACTTTCTTGAAGAAATGGGTTTTCAAGTTTCGAATGTTGGAAGCAATCAAACGTGTTGGGGCACTGAATTCCAAAGGATGGCGGATACTCGGGAAAAATCCTAGAAGTGGTTAAGTGAGGAACATATGAGAGTGGGGGAGAAAGTGAGATCTTGTGGGGAGTAATGTGTGGTGCCCCTGAGGCTTCAGTCGCCACAGGGTATTGCATCTGACTTATCTGACTTAAGGTGCAATACTCATCCTGGGTAAGGAAGAGGTTAACCACTGGTGTTCACTTATACAACACACACAGCTCAGGTGCTTTCCCACTGGAACTGGGCTAGAGGTGGTCACCATAGCAATGGGACTTCCCCAGCACAAGTGAGTCATCAGGAAGGTGGGGGCAGCATGAGGGACGTTAGAGAACACACGGAGTTTTACCTCAGAATAGCCTGAGACTCATAACAACACAGTCGCTGTGTGTGCTTCAGAGCTTCCATAGTTAGGATCGTGCAGACTTGAAGGAGCAGGAGATGACCAGTGTAGCTGGTGAGACACGGGAGCAAAATGGTAGCTGGAGGTAGAGTTCAATAGCTCCCTCAGCACTAGCACAGACAGGGTGCAGAACCCTAGGGTGGCGTACACTCCACGTTTCGCCATCATAATCTGCAGAGAAAGGGCATTTCATGTCCCATTGCCCACCACAAAGGTCCCAGGGCACAGCAGCATATAGAGTCAGGAGTTAAGACCACGGTTGGCCCCACATTTGATTCACGCTGCCTGTGGACGGGAAGGGAACATGGACCACACGGATGTAGTGTGGATGCGGTCCCGTGTGACACGCGCCGGAGAAAACTCACGTGTCAGAGAAAAGAATAACAAATCTTTACTCACCTTCTCCAACCCTGCAGTCTCTGCCGCTGCTGTCACTTGCTGCCGACCTCCGCTCGTTATGCTTATTTAATGTTCACTTCACTGCGGCAGAAGCAGCAGCAGCGGGGAGTCTGCAGGGCTGGAGACCGAAGATCAGCACCACGGACAGCGACGCCAGGGACAGGTGAGATGAAAGTTCTCGTTCTCCGTGTGTTATCATGGATAACACATGAAGAACACACGTAGTGCCATAAACACGGCACACTGAGGGGAAAACGCACCTTTGACACGTCCGTGAAACATGTGCGTGATTTTGACGGACGTGTGAAGGGGGCCTAAGGCTGTGTGCCCAGATGTGTGCGCTCTGCACCGCAGCATAAAGTCACTGGATGTCCGTTTCAGAGCGCAGCTGAAAAGCTCCGTTCTGAAACTTTGTTGACTGCAGAATTCGTGCATTGTGGATGCTGCCTCTCCCTAAAGACAGAATGGAGACAGCATGCAGAGCGCACGAAAGAAGTGACATGTTGCTTTTTAGAACGCAGCGATTTGGCAGCATGCAAATCGCTGCATTCTAAAACGCAACGTGGGCATGGGTTAGGTACAATCTTCATAGATTGTGCAGGGGACGCAGGACGCATGCAGTTACGCTGCAGTGCAATACGGGGGCCTGCCCGCACCACTTCCTCAGCAACACCCACATCCAATCCGGAGGCAGCTGAGCAGAGAGGTGGGCGGGACATGCCGAGGAGGAAATAGGAAGCAGCCTCATCTCCCAGCCTGCAGGGCCAGCGAGGGGAGGAAGAAAGTACTACAGAGTATGAAAAGAGAAGAAAGTGCAAGGTGAGTATAATCGTTTTTTTTTTTTTACTGTGTGCTGGAGGCTACTGCTGGGGTGTATATGTGTCGCCCCAGGGACATCGATCCAGCTTCAGGGACGCCAGAGGGTCTTCTTTTAATATGGCAAACAGGTATGTCAGATTTTGTATGTGTCGTGACGCCATTCACGGCTTGTGGTCAGGGGTATGGATGACCGCCGCTGCAGGTTTTATGAGCGTCTGGGGCTGATGGGGTCTACAGCCAGGTGATGTAGCCTCCCGTGAGTGAGGCAGGCCCCAGGGGCTCGGGTGAGTAGGGTAGCGGGTCCAGGAAAAACTCAGGCTCAGTCCAAAAGTCTTTCAACTGGTTTTTACTCACTCTGTTGTTATGGCGAGCTGACCCGGGCGATGCTGTGATAAACCAGGTTGAACCAGAGCTCCTTCGGACCAGTCTGAGGGTACCTAGCTGGCTTGCCTTCCTTGCACTTCTGTGTTCGGATAACCCCTGACTTGAAGTACCGTGGGGTCTATCCAGGGAGTCGTAACTGCCTTTTCTGCCCTTTTTGGACTGTTTGCCGGCAGCGTGGACCAGGTGAGACGGCTTCAAGCTCTGTCCCTTTATGGGTCCCTGTGTTGCTGCTGAGGCTCGGACTCTGTAAGGTTGGTGAGGTACTTTTAGTTCCCCTCACTGGCAGGTTTAGCAGGTAGTTAAACTGAAGTCTGCTCTAGGGACCTGTTCCCCGTACGTGCCTAATCACCGGCAATCTCGTACTGACTGACTGTCTGACTGACTAACCATGTGACCGTTCTCCCCTGCCAACTGTCACTACACCGCGCAGGGTCTGACTAGTGGCCGCACGCGTATCCCTTAGCAACCACCGCTCACCACTGCCAGACTGGCTCGCTCCACTCCTTTCCTGACAACCTCTGCAGTTTAGCTCCCAGCCCCTCCACTACACCCCTTGACAAGAATTGAAGGCCAGACCCCTCCAGGGACTGCCCAAGGGTCCCATCTAATGGTGTGGGAGAACTGGTTGCTATGTATCTGTGCATACACACCTCATTCTGGCCTTTAGGATTACCTGGAAGTACTGTCCCAGCATGGGTGCAGTACTCAGTGGTGCCTGACCGGGTCAGGGGCGCCACATATATGGAAGCTTTGGATTGTGGGGTGTATATAAAGGCTGCTGGGGTGTATATAGAGGATTTGGATTGTGGGGTGTATATAAAGGCTGCTGGGGTGTATATGCTGGGGTGTATATGCTGGTGTGTATATAAAGGCTGCTGGGGTGTATATAGAGGCTTCTGGGGTGTATATAGAGAGGCTTTGGCTTGCGGGATGTATACAGTGTTTCCACCCATATCCTGTTCACTGCCCTTAACATGAGAATGGTGGCAGCTATAGGCATAGAAGTGGTGTCTAGGTATAGTAAAGTAGCCATGCGCTACGCAATGAAACCACCTATAGCGCCACCTGGTGGAAAACAACAGAGTTAGCATTTTTATCTCGCAAACGGAACGAGATAGAGAAAAAAAGTGAACTAAAAAGTTGTAGATCATCATCAATTCAATACGAATCGACACCTTGCATACAGAAATGCTATGATTAGAATGTGTAAAACTCACAAGGCTGCGGACGTGAAGCGATACCTCATGGAGACTTTCCTACAAGTCATTGGGTATGGTGGCTGCGTGGAGTGGCCTCCACGCTCACCTGACCTGACCCCATTGGACTTCTTTCTGTGAAGTCACATCAAACAGCAGGTGTATGCGACCACTCCACCAACATTGCAGGATCTATGATGGCGAATCACAGATGCTTGTGAAAACGTGTCACCTACCATATTGCACAACGTGCAGCAAGATACAGTATGCTGTCCAGAGTCCAGATGTGCATTGCAGCTGACGGTGGCCACTTTGAGCATCAAAGTTAAATGAGCGCCATATGCGTGACCAGCATTCATTGATTTGGGGGGGGGTCATGGGTTTCATATCATAGCATTTCTGTATGCAAGGTGTTGATTCATATTGAATTGATGATGCCCTACAATTTTTTAATTCACTTTTTTTTCCTCTATCTCGTTCTGTTTTCGAGATAAAAATGGTAACTCCGTTGTTTTCCACCAGGTGGCACTATAGGTGATTTCATTGTGTAGCGCATGGATACTTTACTATACCTAGACACCACTTTTATTCCTATAGCTGCCACCGTTCTCAAGTTAATGGCGGTGGACAGGATATGGGTGGTCACACTCAGTGTCGGACTGGGGTGACTGGGTAACTCTAGGGGCCCACCCTACAGCTACATGCAAATATCTATTAGCTGCTATGCCCGTTATAGTGGAGCGCTGACTGTGAAGCACAGGCGGCTCCTGCACATCTCCTGTGCACACACAATAACTAATGTACAATTACGGTAGTTTGCAGTAAGGGCGGATCTTTGGTGACAAGTTATCACCGATCCTCAGGTTAGGTTGCTGATAACTTATTGATCAGTGGAACCAGACCATTGGAAACCGCACCAATCAAAGAATGAAGAACTTTTATCCCAAATGGCGCGGTCAGATAAAAACAAGCACAGCGCTCGCAGACACTGAGGGAATGAATGGATCAGGGGTCGAGTCGGACACGAGCTCCAGTGTAATGGGGATAAAAGTTGCACATTTTGCTGATCAGTTCGGGTCCCAGCAATCAGACCCCACTGATGAATAAGTTATCACATGCTTAGGCCATGTTCACACTTTCAGTATTTGGTCAGTATCTTACATCAGTATTTGTAGCCAAAATCAGTAGTGGGTGAAAAATGCAGAAGCGGTGCCCGTCTTTCTATTCTACTTTTCCTCTGATTTTACCGCTCCTGGTTTTGGCTTCAAATACTGAGGTAAAAAACTCCCCAAACACTGTGTGCACGGGGCCTTAGTAAAGGAGATTACTTGTTTTCACTGGAGAACCTCTGTAAGTGCATATTTGCTGTAGTGTAATAGTCACAGGACAGCGAGGGATTAAAGATTCAAATATTTAAACTATTGGAAATAAAGAATCTTCCCCATATTGATAGAGAGAAAAAGTGACCTCCATACACAACACAATTCACTATACCAAGACCAATAATACCACATACAAGGGATAAATACCGCCACACCGTTACCAGACAACATATTACCACCACATAGTGACCGAATATAATCACATACAAGAAAGAAATACCGCCACACCGTGACCAGACCACATATTACCACCAAACAGTGACCAAATACAACCACATACAAGGGATAAATACCGCCACACCGTGACCAGACAACATATTACCACCACATAGTGACCGAATACAATCACATACAAGAGAAAAATACCGCCACACCATGACCAGATAACATATTACCAATACATAGTGATCAAACACAACCACATACAAGAGAGTAATACCGCCACACCATAATTGGACCACATAGTAAACAAATATTACCACAAAAATGGGAGAAATACCACAACACTATGACTAGACTACAAAATAATACTACATACAAGAGACAAATACCACCAAACCATGACAAGACCACATATTACTACTACACAGTGACGAATACTACCATAAATGATCATAAATAAAAACCACAATACTAATAACATTACTATTACCATCAGTGCCATTATACACAGGAGCTCTGTATATAGTGTCAGAGTACAGGTAATACAGTGATCACCGGTGACTTTATAAACAGGAGATCTGTATATAGGTAATGAAGTGATCACCAGTGACATTATACACAGGAGTTCTGTATACAGTGTATAGTGTGGGTACTTGTAACACACTGACTTACCAGTGACGTCTCTAGCTGAGGTTATTCATCTTCGCTTTTCCTCTTCCTCCGGTGCTGACCGCCATCACTTCTTCCTGCCCTGACACAACTCTGCAGAAAATAACACAGTCACCTATAGCCGATCACTGTCTCACAGGGCACATTCCACACATTTTCCCCAATTTCGACACTACATCAGAATTTTGTTCCCCCATGGAAGACAGTATCCTCAAAATTAACCTATATTACAGCAGTAATAATCTCCCCTAATTTGCCCCTACAGTAATTATGCCCCACGTGCCACCATAAACCAATAACGTATGTCCCTCATCCTGGCCCCTTTTATTTAATAATATCTGGGGCAACAAGTGGAATCAGAAGGGGCTGTTAATTGCTTCCTGCACAAAATATCCCCCTACACACTGCTAATCTCCAAAATAGCCCCACAAACTGCCCTTTTCTATAATGTCCCCCCAAAACTTGCCCTTTCTATAATATTTCTCTGCATAAATTCCCCCCGATCCTCATTATACTATGCTGCCTTTCACAATCACCTTCCTAATTGCCTCATAATGATCCTCATTTCCCCATAAAGTCCCGAAAGCCCCATAATGTCACTTGTAAAGTAATACCGCTCCTCCCCCACTAAGGCCCCCGTATCTCAAATTATCGTATATACTCGAGTATAAGCCGACCCCAGTATAAACCGAGGCCCCTAATATAACCACAAAAAACTGAAACTTATTGGCTCAAGTATAAGCCCTAGGGTGGGAAATGCAGCATCTACTGGTAAATTTCAGAACTTAAAATAGACCCCAATAAAATATAATGGGCACCCTTATAGTAATGTGCCCATCCTTGTGCCGTGTAGCAACGGGCTCCCCCATCCTTGTGTAGTGTAGCAATGCTCCCCCCATCCTTGTGCAGTGAATGAATGGACCCCCATCCTTGTGCACTGTATGAATGGGCTCCCTCATCCTTGTGCTATATATGAATGGGCCCCCCATCCTTGTGCAGTTTATGAATGGGCCCCCCATCCTTGTGCAGTTTATGAATGGGCCCCCTCATCCTTGTGCAGTGTATGAATGCCCCACCCATCCTTGTGCAGTGTATGAATGAGCCCCCCTATCCTTGTGCCGTGTATGAATGGACCCCCCATCCTTGTGCAGTATATGAATGGGCCCCCCATCCTTGTGCAGTGTATGAATGGGCCCCCCATCCTTTTTCACTGTATGAATGGGCACCCATCCTTGTGTACTGTATGAATGGGTCCCCCATCCTTGTGCACTGTTGCAATGGGCCCCCCCATCCTTGTGCAGTGTATAAATGCCCCCCCCATCTTTATGCAGTGTGCGAATGGGCCCCCCATCCTTGTGCAGTGTGTGAATGGGCCCCCCATTCTTGTGCAGTGCGTGAATGCCCCCCCCCATCCTTGTACAGTGTGTGAATGGGCCCTCTCATCCTTGTGCAGTGTATGATTGAGCCCCCTATCCTTGTGCAGTGTATGAATAGGCCCCCCATTCTTGTGCAGTGTATGAATGGGCCCCCATCCTTGTGCAGTGTATGAATGGGCCCCCATCCTTGTGCAGTGTATGAATGGGCCCCGCCTATCCTTGTGTAGTGTATGAATGGGCCCCCCCATCCTTTGGTAATGTCCTCATTCCAGTCCCCTTCCTGTCCCCTATTATGCCATTGTTCACATGTTATTGTCACCTGTCCTGCGTTCCTGCGGGGTCCTTACCTTATCAGTCCGCAGGCTCGTAGACCCCTCCATGATCTCATCCGATGCATGGAACCACCGCCGCAGGATGCCATCATGGCTTTACTGCAGTTAAATGCTTTGCGGCACCGTAAAGCATATAACTGCAGTAAAGCCATGAAGTCACCTGCAGCGGCGGCTCTGTGCAGTGGATGGGATCACCGACGGGTCTGTGTCCTGCGGTCTGGAAGAAGCAGCTGGAGGCACCGCGGGAACGAGGAGGAGAGGTAAGAATATATACATTTTTTTTTTCTTCGGCTCCTCCTGAGTGCTTACCTGCAGCCCTGCGCATCCTCTTTTCTGCTGCTCCATTGTGATGATGGATGCTGTGTCAGTGCGGGGCTGAGGAGCTCCTCTGCCTCAGTCCTGACACGGGCCGCACTGTTCAAATGTACGCGCGTCTGAAAGATGTGCGTACATTTGAATAGCGGCACGGTCTCCAGGAAAGGTCTGGGACTTCCACAATGCAGGACCTAATGTGATATCTGTCACGCTTCCCAGTCCCCGGCGCCGCCTGCCACTTACCGCTCCGGTCTCCGGTCCCTCTGCCCGCAGCTGCTCCTCTCACTCCTCCTCCTCTGCATCCTCCGTGCGTCCCGCCCGTCGACTCCGACGTCCCTCTGCGATCCAGGACACACTGTCTGGCTCCCCTGAATCTCCTTCACAGTGTCCTGTACTGGCCTCTGCCACCCGAGCCTTGCGCATGCGCATTAGGATGCGCGCGCACTCACTCACCTTGTCTTAAAGGGCCAGCATCCCGGGAACAGGCTATGACAAGATACAGGTACAGGGTATATAAGACTTCCCTTTTCTGGTGGGCGGTGCCTGATCAACGTGTTCCCAAAGCTAGGTGCTCGGGTCCCCTTGTGCTTTGTCTCTCCATTAACTCTGTCTCGTCCACAGACTCCGTCCGCTGGTCCTGCTACCGGTTCTCCAGGAAGTGTCTCGGTGACCCTCTGCTGAGGATCCAGTAATCTTCCGTCAGCCTATTCCTGTCACCGATCCCCGACTCTACCTGGTACTTCCGCCTGCACGGCTCACTGGACCCGGACCCCATCTGCTGTTCCTACCCGGCACCTGAACCCGGTTCCCGCCATCCGTCCTGCCCACGGTGCCTTTGGACTCAGAGACATTCCCTACAAATCCCTGAAGGACTCGTACCCCTAGTGTTCCGGCTACCGTGCATCTAGGCCCTCTGGTGGGGTGATCGGACAGTCCCTGTATAGGGGTTAGCTCCAGGTTGCCTCACTGGGGGAGTCCGGTGCACGGCCTAGTGAATCCACCACCAGAACGTTACAATATCACATGTCTGTGTGTGTGGTCCTTCTGCCGCCGCGGAAACTGCAGCGATAGTACGGAACTTGTGCTATCGCTGGAGTTTGTGATTGAAAGGCTGGGGGCCCTCAGAGCGTGGGAGGGGGGCCCATCAGAGCATGGGGGCCCTGCCATGTCTGCCGCACATAATGCCGGCCCTGAGAATCCAGCGGCCCCGCGGCACTATACACTGCCCCGCACTATATAAGGTTTTCTTTTTCCCTGAGGAAGGAGACGGTCCTTGTCTCTGAAACGCGTTGGAATGCTGAAATAAAAAGACATTTCTACACTAATTCTGCATCAGTGGTTTTTAAGTGAGGCATTTACCCGTTTTCTCTTTTATTTATATTTTACCGCACTATATAAGGCACAGGGGCCCACTGAGGGCCCGAGGCCTATTGGCGGATTCCCCGCTACCCCGGCGGGCCAGACCGACCCTGGTCACACTGTATAAAGGCTGCTGGGGTGTATATGCCTGGGTGTATATAAAGGCTGCTGGGGTGTATATAGAGACTGCTGGGGAGTATATAGAGGCTTCTTTGTGCGGCGGTATCTATGTACGGCGGTGTCTGTGTACGGCGGTGTCTGTGTGTGACGAATCAGCGAAGCGTGGTTCAAATCCCGTGCCAATTCGCGGCCGGACTGCGCCTGTCGCTGATTGGTCGCGGGCGGCTGGTGCGACCAATCAGCGATGCAGGGTTTCCGTTACAGACAGAATTAGACAATTATATAAATAGATAGATAACAATTGTTATGTTAAAGATAGATGGAAAATTCCAGTGCCTACCATTGCATTTAGCCACTGGCGGACAGACAGAAAAAGGCCCCTCTGCAAGAAGAATATAGGGGCTCTTTGCAGCCTAATAGCTCATAAAAATGCAAAATTGCACTTGCTTTGTAGTTAGAATGGCCCCCTTATCTCTTGGGACCCCAGCCATGCAGGTTGCACCAACGGTATATTCGCCCCTGCATTTAGCTGAAGACATACAGTATCATTAGGTCATTGTTGTGTCGCGGGCGGGGAGGGCGCCGCCGCTGCGCTCGCTAACGCTCGGGTCCGGCGCTGCTGCGATGGCTGCTCGGTGGCTCGAGCGGTGGGCCGGATCCGGGGACTCGAGCGGCGCTCCTCCCCCATGAGTGAAAGGGGGGTAGTTTGGTTTGGGGATTTGGTCCGTGATGCCACCAACGGTTTGTGGTGAGGTTGGGGCACCACCGCTGCTGGTGACGGGGATCCCGGGAGCGATGGCAGGGAGCAGCTGGGATGTTGTTTTCCCCTCCGTGGGTAGGGGTTGGTTGTCCCGGGGCCCGGTGAGGTGACGGGGAGGCAGGGTCGGGAAGGTGCAGGGTCGCTTGGACAGCGCAGCGCGGTGCCGGATGGCACGGTAGTACTCACTCAGCCACAAATGTACGCAAAGTCTCTGGTAAACCAAACAGCTGGATGGACGGGTTCCGCAGCCGGCTGCTGTGGCTTCTCCCGGACGGTTGGTGGTGGCTGCCTTTCCCTGCACCTGTGTGTATGTTCGGTCCCGATGGATTCACACCGGTAACCCGCTCCCCAGCGTGTATATGTGCCCGAGGAGCCCTTTTGCCCGCAGGCTCTGGCCCTTGGAACTCTATCTGTGGCGGTAGCTGTATTTCCTTTTGCTGGTTGGACGGTTGCCTTCAATCGGGTCTTGGCTGTTAGGAAACCCCTGGGGTTCCGGTCACTGACGGATATGACCTCTAATGGCGGCTCCAAGCCTGGTCGGGGTCCGCAGGCCCTGCCTGAGTGTGCTGGCTTCACTTTGCTCCCCGGTTCGGTACCGGCGGGCCACCACCCGTCCCCGGTCCTACAGTTCCGCGTTGATCTGCCTCTCCTGCAGACGGCCACCACCGTGTGCCAACCTTGCTCTTAGTGCCCGGGCTACACACCCGGACACGGTCAGTTTGCTCCTCGACTCCTCTCTCCTTCACCTCCCTAACTGCACTTCACACTCCCTGAACTGAACTGACCTGGACTCAACTGAACTCCCTTCTCCCACCTCCAGGACTGTGAACTCCTCAGTGGGTGGGGCCAACCGCCTGGCTCCACCCCACCTGGTGTGGACATCAGCCCCTGGAGGGAGGCAACAAGGATTTTGTGTCTGGCTGATGTGCCTGTCTCGGGGTGGGGGTGTGTGTTGTAGTACCTGTGACGACCTGGCTAGTCCAGGGCGCCACAGTTGCCGCACTTACTACTAGACACAGGCTGTGTCACATGTAAAAGAAATCCTGCATAGTTCTACTGATTTTTATCTTTCATTTCTCTCTGCAGTTGTCTTTACTAAAGTACGCAACAACAATCTCAGCTGAATGTTTTGGTTTTTATGTATTTTCCGCTTCTCTAGATGCATGGGCTAGAATTAATATTTCAAATGTGGGGTTTTTTTTTGTGTAAAAAAACCCTTTGTTTCTGCACTTAAAATTGTAACTGCGTTTTTTAAATGCCTTTTGTCAGGTTCTCCTTAGGGCAGCATCACACGCTATGATATATCGGGCGATATGTCGTCGGGATCACGGATTCCGTGACGCACATCCGGCATCGTTAGACATTTCGTAGCGTGTGACAGCTCCTAACGACTGTGAACAAGCAAAAATACTAACCTTATCATTGCTCATTGACACGTCATTCATTTTCAAAATGTCAGTCCTCCTTCTGTGCTCCGGTTGTTCATCGTTCCTGAGGCAGCACACATTGCTCCGTGTTACACCCCAGGAATGACGAACTTAGCTTACCTGCGTCCCGCCGGCAATGCGGAAGGAAGGAGGTGGGCGGGATGTTACGTCCCGCTCATCTCCTCCCCTCCGCTTCTATAGGGCGGCCGCTGTGTGACGTTGCTGTGACGCCGTACGTCTCTCCCCCTTCAGGAAGAGGATGTTCGCCGCCCACAGCGACGTCGTCCGGGAGGTAAGTGTGTGTGACAGGGGGTTAACGACTTTGTGCGCCACGGGCAACCAATTGCCCGTGACGCACAAACGACGGGGGCGGGTACGATCGCTCGTGCGATCGCACGATAGATCGTACCGTGTGACGCCGCCCTTAGAAGCCTACATAGAAAAAAAAGTGCTCCACAATCGCATAGTTCAGCAGCATCTCTAAACCCACAGTGGGCATGAGTCAGGACATCTCACCCACCTTGCTTGGAAAGTTACACTTTTTGGGAAAAGAAAATGCAGCGGTGAAATTGCAGAATATACGCTTTGTGGAAACATGGCCATACATCATGGCTGCTTCGCGAGACGTTTACATACTGCAGACGTCCATACCTCATGTAGAAGAAGCCTGTAGAATAAATCAGAACTGATATAATGCAGCCAGCTGAATATATATTTCATGTGTCTGTGGATCTATTTGAAGTTTACATGACCTACTTATTCAATTTATGCTAGAGGGAAGAAAAATGTAAAATATCTTCCATGCTTTTTGCATGGTTTCATACATTACAATGCAACATCCATAGCGTACAAGATAATTGTCTCTTCCAGGGTTACAATCCTGAAGGACACTTATTGTATGTGTCACTCATTATCCAGTCTTTACAGAGTTAAGTACCAACCTCTTATTGATGCTGGAAATGAATAAAGGAAATATAATGGCGCGATTGTGACAATGGATGCTGGACATTCCTTTACATATTAAAGTATTTTTAGATTCCACATTTAATCGATGTAACTAGTAACTGAAACAGTTCCGTTGTCATGCACTTAGGAAACACGTTGTTGCCATGGCGATTCCATCATTCCATATAACCTTATAATCAGAGGCTTTAGCAAAAATTTCAATTCAGTGTGCTAATACATATCAATTATATGGGGTGGAAGATGTGTGTGATGTACAGGAATTTAGCCCAGATCACACTTTGTTCTTGCTCAGCAAATTATGGTGTTTTGATCTGTTTTAATATCAGTTGTGAGAGCCACATTAATTTGCTTTCTGTCACTATGTTGTGCTAGAGAGCCTTCATAGCTAATCACATAACTCCTATAGCCACCGCACTGTCATCAACTCATCAACTGTCACTTAGGGTCTACACAGCAGAGCAGGAAGGAATATATATATCTAATATATAAAGCTGAATGTGTGTGTGTGTATGTATGTATGTATGTATGTATGTCCGGGATTGGCATCTGCACCGTCGCAGCTACAGCCACAAAATTTTGCACACTCACACTTCTGGACCCCGAGAGCGTCATAGGCTATATTTTGAGGGGAAATTTTAACCCCGCTCTTTAGAGTTATTCACCAAAAAACCTGCCTCCATTAAAGCGAATGGAGCTGGGAGCCACAGTACAGCCAGAACTTCAGAAGAATGCGCAGCCACGCCCTTATATGGAATGTTGGCGTGTCACAATGCAGCCAGGGAAAGAGACAGACACAGATAGGGAAAGAGGCAGACACAGACAGGGTAAGAGACAGACACAAAGAGACAGACTGACAGGGAAAGAGAGGGAAAGGGAGAGACAGGTTAAGAGACAGACACAGACAAAGAGACAGACAGACACAGGGAAACAGACAGACAGGGAAAGAGAGGGAAAGAGACAGACAGAGAAAGAGAGGGAAAGAGACAGAGATAGATAAACAGACAGACAGACAGGGAAAGAGATTGAGACAGACGGAGAAAGAGACAGAGACAGACAGGGAAAGAGACAGACAAAGAGATAGAGAGAGAGACAGGAAAAGAGACAGACAAAGATAGAGAGAGAGACAGAGAGATGTATACAGAGAGGGAGACAGACAGAGAATGGGAGAGAAACAGAGAGACAGTTACTATCCCGGGCGTTAATATATTCTATTTATACATTCTATCCCGGGAATGTTAATACATTCTATTTTGTTAACAGCAGTTATTAACCCGGGCGAAGCCGGGTAGTACAGCTAGTCTAATATATAAATCTGAATGTGTGTATGTGTGTATGTATGTATGTCCGGGATTGGCATCTGCACCATCGCAGCTACAGCCACAAAGTTTTGCACACTCACACTTCTGGACCCCGAGAGCGTCATAGGCTATGTTTTGAGGGGAAATTTTAACCCCGCGCTTTACAGTTAATCACCAAAAAACCTGCCTCCATTAAAGCGAATGGAGCTGGGAGTCACAGTGCAGCCAGAACTTTAGAAGAATGCGCAGCCACGCCCTTATATGGAATGTCACAATGCAGCCAGGGAAAGAGACAGACACAGACAGGGACATAGGCAGACACAGACAGGGTAAGAAACAGACATAGACAGGGTAAGAGACAGACACAAAGAGACAGACACAGACAAAGACAGACTGACAGGGAAAGAGACAGACAGGGAAAGACAGACACAGGTTTAGAGACAGACACAGACAGGTAAAGAGACAGACAAAAAGACAGACACAGGGAAAGAGACAGATAGGGAAAGAGAGGGAAAGAGACAGACAGGGAAAGAGACAGACAGACAAAGAGATAGAGAAAGAGACAGAGAGAGAATGGGAGAGAAACAGAGAGACAGTTACTATCCCGGGCAGCGCCGGGTGCTATGTTGTGAGGCGAAATTTTAACCCCGCACGTTCCAATTTACCAATCAATTTTGCCCCTATCTACATAATGGGGAAAAAGTGAAAAGAAAAATGTTGGGGGCAAATTGACAGCTGCCAAGGGGGACTTAAAGAATTAGAGCAATGGCGCCAAAGAGTATATACCGTACAGTTGCTAAGGTGGGGCCCCGACATGGGATACTCACCACACTCGGGGATATGAACACACACACAAAATGCGCCACACACTACCACGTGCTTGAACACATATACCACCCTCAGCACACATCTCACCACACATACACCAACCTCGCCACATAATCGCCCTAAAACACACACAAGTCTGGTATTATCCTTCAAAAATAAAAATCTGATTAATAAGCAGCCAAACTACAAGAACAACAAATGTGCCACATAGGAAATACGGTAGCTGTCAGTCACATGACCTGTCTATTATGTGTATGTGTGAGCTAATATATACTGTCAGGGGGATGGCTTTCTGCTGCCTGGAGATTTAGCAGGCTGCCAATAGCAACAAATCACAGCTTAGCTTCTATTTTGCTACAGTTAATTAATCTGAGCTCTGATTGGTTAATATAGGCAAAAATTTAATAATTAAATTTCTATCTATTTGTTGTGGTTTTTGTGTGCAGAATACATTTTTGTTAATACATTCTATTTTGTTAACAGCAGTTATTAACCCCGGCGAAGCCGGGTAGTACAGCTAGTCTAATATATAAAGCTTAATGTGTGTATGTATGTATGTATGTGTGTGTGTGTGTGTGTGTATGTCCGGGATTGGCATCTGCACCGTTGCAGCTACAGCCACAAAATTTTGCACTCTCACACGTCTGGACCCCGAGAGCGCCATAGGCTATGTTGTGAGCCGAAATTTTAACCCGCGCGTTCCAATTTACCAATCAATTTTGCCCCTATCTACATAATGGGGAAAAAGTGAAACGAAAAGTGTATCCGCACCGTCGCATTTACAAACACAAAATTTTGCACAGATACCTCATGTGACCCAGGGAACGTCATAGACTATGTTTTGACAGGAAAATGCAACCCCGCGCTTTACAGTTACTCTCCAAAAAATATGCCTCCATTAAAGTAAATGGAGCCTGGAACTACAGGTTATTAGTAGGAGCTGTGATTGGTTGCTATAGGAACAAAGGACATTCATAGTATAAGAAGCTTATATGTGAGGTAATAAGATGTTGGTGGGGAGACGGCTAGAGGGAGACAGAGAGAGACAGACAGGGAAAGAGACAGACAGACAAACAGTGAAAGAGACAGAAAGAGACAGACCTGGAAAGAGACAGATGGGGAAAGAGACAGACAGACATGCATACAGGGACAGAGACAGGCAGACAGGAAAGGAGGAAACAGCCTGAGAGACAGACAAAGATAGATGGGGAAAGACACAGACCTTGATAGAGACAGATGGGGAAAGAGACAGAGAAATAGAGACAGACAAGGAAAGAGACAGACAGAGACAGGCAGACAGGGAAAGAGACAGACAGGAAAAGACACAGTCAAAGAGACGGGGAGACAGACAGGGAAAGAGACAGAAGTGGAAAGAGACAGATGGGGAAAGAAACAGAGATAGAGACAGACTAAGAAAGAGACAGACAGAGACAGGCAGATGGGGAAAGAGACAGACAGAGAAAGAGACAGATGGGGAAGGAGACAGACCAGGAAAGAGACAGACAGAGACAGATGGGGAAAGAGACAGATGGGGAAAGAGGCAGACCTGGAAAGAGACAGACCTGGAATGACACCTGAAAAGAGACAGACTGGGAAAGAGACAGACCTGGAAAGAGACAGACAGAGGACATTAATTGGCCAATATAGTTAAATCTGTGTGGAATATCTGGGGTGTTGAAATATATGTTGTGAAATGCTTCTATTAGCTTAGTTTTTGCCTTTTAATAATTACATTTCTATCTATTTGTTTTGTGTGTACAATATATTTTTGTTAATACATTCTATTTTGCTAACAACAGTTATTAACCCGGGCGAAGCCGGGTAGTACAGCTAGTATATATATATTTATATATATGTACGGCTCAAAAAAATAAAGGGAACACTTAAACAACAAAATGGTATTTTAGTGTTCCCTTTATTTTTTGAGCAGCCTATACATATACGGCATATCTAATATATAAAGCTGAATGTGTGTATGTATGTATGTATGTATGTATGTATGTGTGTATGTCCGGGATTGGAATCTGCACCGTCGCAGCTACAGCCACAAAATTTTGCACACTCACACGTCTGGACCCCGAGAGCGTCATAGGCTATGTTGTGAGGCGATATTTTAAACCCGCGCGTTACAGTTACTCTCCAAAAAACATACCTCCATTAAAGTAAATGGAGCCTGGAATGGTTATTAGTAGGAGCTGAGAGTGGTTGCTATAGGAACAAATGACATTCATAGTATAAGAAGCTTATATGTGAGGTAATAAGATGTTGGTGAGGAGACGGATAGAGGGAGACAGACAGAGACAGACAGAGAGAAAGACAGAGAGACAGACAGAGAGACGGACAGAGAGACGGACAGAGACAGACAGACAGGGAAAGAGACAGAGAGATAGAGACAGACAGAGAAAGAGACAGACAGAGACAAACGGTGAAAGAGACAGACAGAGACAGACCTGGAAAGAGACAGATGGGGAAGGAGATAGACAGACATGCAGACAGGGACAGAGACAGCAGACAGGGAAGGAGGAGACAGCCAGAGAGACAAAGATAGCTGGGGAAAGACACAGACCTTGATAGAGACAGACGGGGAAAGAGATAGAGAAATAGAGACAGACAAAGACAGGCAGACAGGGAAAGAGACAGACAGGAATAGACACAGACAAAGAGACGGAGAGACAGACGGTGAAAGAGACAGACCTGGGAAAGAGACAGACCTGGAAAGAGACAGATGGGGAAAGAAACAGAGAGATAGAGACAGACAAAGAAAGAGACAGACAGAGACAGGCAGACGGGGAAAGAGACAGACGGGGAAAGAGACAGATGGGGAAAGAGGCAGACGGGGAAAGAGGCAGACGGGGAAAGAGGCAGACGGGGAAAGAGGCAGACGGGGAAAGAGACAGACGGGGAAAGAGACAGACCTGGAAAGAGACAGACGGAGCACATTACTTGGCCAATTTAGTTAAATCTATGTGGAATATCTGTGGTGTTGAAATATATGTTGTGAAATGCTTCTATTAGCTTAGTTTTTGCCTTTTAATAATTACATTTTGTTAATACATTCTATTTTGTTAATAACAGTTATTAACCCGGGCGAAGCCGGGTAGTACAGCTAGTGTATGTGTATATATATATATATATATATATATATATATATATATATATATACTAGCTGTAGTATCCGGGCGTTGCCCGGTATAGTAACTGTCTCTCTGTCTCTCTCCCAGTCTCTGTGTATCGCTGTCTGTCTCTCTGTCTGTGTCTTTCTTTGTCTGTCTGTGTCTATGTCTCTGTCTGTCGGTTTCTATCTCTCTGTCTGTATTTGTATCAGTCTGTCTGTCTCCATCTCTGTGTCTGTCTGTCTTTTTCCCCGTCTGTCTCTGTCTCTTTCCCGGTCTGTCTCTTTCCCGGTCTGTCTCTTTCCCGGTCTGTCTCTTTCCCGGTCTGTCTCTTTCCCGGTCTGTCTCTGTCTCTTTCCCGGCCTGTCTCTTTCCCGCTCTGTCTCTGTCTCTTTCCCGGTCTGTGTCTTTCCCGGTCTGTCTGTTTCCCGGTCTGTCTCTTTCCCAGTCTGTCTCTTTCCCAGTCTGTCTCTTTCCCAGTCTGTCTCTTTCCCAGTCTGTCTCTTTGCCCAGTCTGTCTCTTTGCCCAGTCTGTCTCTTTGCCCAGTCTGTCTCTTTGCCCAGTCTGTCTTTTTGAGGGCTGCCCCTTTCCAGGTCTGTCTCTTTGCCCGGTCTGTCTTTTTGAGGGCTGCCCCTTTCCAGGTCTGTCTCTTTGCCCGGTCTGTCTCTTTGCCCGCCTGTCTCTTTGCCCGTCTCTTTCCCGGTCTGTCTCTTTCCCAGTCTGTCTCTTTCCCGGTCTGCCTCTTTCCAGGGCTGCCTCAACACCCGGTCTGTATCTTTGCCCAGTCTGTCTCTTTGCCCTGTCTGTCTCTTTGCCCTGTCTGTCTCTTTGCCCGGTCTGTCTCTTTGCCCGGTCTGTCTCTTTGCCCGGTCTGTCTCTTTGCAGGGTCTGTCTCTTTGCCCTGCTGTCTCTTTGCCTGGCTGTCTCTTTGCCCGGCTGTCTCTTTGCCCGGCTGTTTCTTTGTCCGGCTGTTTCTTTGCCCGGCTGTTTCTTTGCCCGGCTGTTTCTTTGCCCGGCTGTCTCTGTCTGTCTTTCTCTGTGTCTCTCTATCCGTCTCCCCACCGACATCATATTACCTCACACATAAGCTTCTTATACCAACAGTTTATTTTGTTTCTATAGCAACCACTGACAGTTGCTATTAATAGCCTGTAGCTCCCACCTCTATTCAGTTTAATGGAGGCAGAATTTTAGAGAGTAACTGTAAAGCGCAAGGTTAAATTTTCCCATGAAAACATAGTCTATGACGTTCCCTGAGTCACATGGGGTGTCTGTGCAAAATTTCTTGATTGTAAATGCGACAGTGCAAATTCCTTTAGTGGACACACACACACACACACACACACACACATACACACATACACACAGACATACACTGAGCTTTTTATATATATATATATATATATATATATATAT
This sequence comes from Anomaloglossus baeobatrachus, assembly GCF_048569485.1. Classification (NCBI taxonomy): domain Eukaryota; kingdom Metazoa; phylum Chordata; class Amphibia; order Anura; family Aromobatidae; genus Anomaloglossus; species Anomaloglossus baeobatrachus. Next base: position 221,119,258 of record NC_134356.1, read on the forward strand.
ATATATATATATATATATACATAATTCACAAAGTGTAGGACATTTCCATATTGAGTAGAAAAACTTGCCCACACTGTAACACCACCACTAATGGCATATCTGATGACAGTACATGGTGCATAGAGCTTTCCTTGACATCCATCTCCAACATTGCTCGATGCCATCCTTTCTGCTGGTGTATCAACTTTCATTAGGGAACAGCACTGAGGTTGACTAGTCCCTCATCCAGGGTAGATGCTCCCTGACCCATGCAAGATGATGGCGCCTGGGCCTTGTGGTGTGATCAGGTACCCTTGCAGGTCATCTAGAAGGCAGATTATGCTTATGTAAATGGTTTTGAATGGTCTAATGTGCCTGTAGTTGTGTGACATTCATCATCCTGTTCCAAAGGGCATTGATCAAAATGAAGCAGTCAACAGTGTGTGATGTGGTCAAAGCACATTCACTTCTCTGCCTTTCTGTAACTCCTCCAATCTCTCTGTACCTCTGTAGCAACTTGTGCTGACACTCTGTGACACGCTAATCTCAGTGGCCATTTCGGTCTGAGAACATCCTGCTTGAAGCCTCTCAATGGCGAAGTACTGTGGATCAATTGTTTGGTATCGTCTTGGTCTCACAATGTTAAAATTTGAACAGCATGATGAGGAGAACTGTTTAGGTACCAATTCTAATTGAACCCCAAAATGTATTGTGTGATTCATGCATTAAACACCTATTGTGACTTTTCGCCAGCTCTTTGTTCGAGAACAGCAAGTTGTGCAAAAAGTACTGAAACATTAAACAGTTGGACATGTGCATTCAACAGTTTAGAGAAGGTCACATTAAGTTCACCTGAAAAGATTAGAGTGCATTTTAGGATCATCCTGATATTTCACCCGAAAGCCGAATATCCCTAACTTTTTGTAAGTAGTGTATACGAGTATTCACTCACTTATGTATAGTTAAGCCCCTTTGTTTGTCTTAAAGTCATTATCACATTAGAATAGGTGGACCACCTCCTGATTGCTGGGGGTCTGATTGCTCCAACTGAAGAGCTCTGTCTGAATGTCGAGCATGTACATCTCTGCTTCTTTCTTTCTCTATGAGACTGATGAAGGTTTCCAAGTGATACCTTTGGCTATCCCTGAGACTGCCATTTAAAATTGAATGGAGTAGAGGAGCACATGCGCAACATCAGCTGCATTCACACAAGGTTCTTAAGAGCACTGTGCTATGGATTTGTGGGGGTCTGATTAGTTGGGCCCCAGCAAACAGGTACGTAGCCCATATTCTTCCAGTCTTAGTGCAATTGTAAGGGGGTGTAAAGGCCCCTTTTACACACTGCAACATCACTAGCGATATCGCTGTAACGTCACCGGTTTTGTGATGTAATAGCGAGCTCCCCAACGGTGTGACATGCATCAGCGACCTGGACCCCGCTGTGAGGTCGCTGATCGCTACAAATCTTTCAGGACCATTTTTTGGTCCTTTGTATCCCGCTGCACAGCATGCATCGGTGTGTTTGACACCGTTACAATGACATCGTTAGCGACTTAGAACCCAGCGTGCTATAGCATTCCCTTTCCCTTGCTGTGTGACACGTCCCCAACGACCAGCGAGGTCGTTCTGCAGGTCCGTATCGCTGCTGCGTCGTTGGCCAGATCTGCCTGTTTGACAGCTCACCAGCGACTTTCCAGCGATCCCGGCCAGACCGGGATCGCTGGTGGGATTACTAGAAAGTCTCAGTGTGTACAGGAGCCTTAAGGCTCTGCCACCCCTACCCTGCAATGCACTGTTTCGTAAAGTAAATATGTGTGGTATAAGATAAGTAATATAAAGTGAACTGATATGTGTTGTACCTGGTATGATGTATATGGTGTTTTAGTGTATACTGTGGCCATCTAATGGCTGGGTTTGTAAATGACTGTGACGCCCTGGCCTATCAGGTCATCAAAGGGTATTGTGCAATCTGCCATTCTGTACAATATCCACCTCCTCCTTGGTTACGGGTCCCTGACCTTTGGTGTTGCTAAGAACAAGCTAATCAAAATCCTAGGAACACTCTGCACCACACCCACCAGTGGCTGGCCTGAATGGAATAGGATCACCCACTTGGGGGGTTGGTTAAGGGGAGATCAGGAGTGTTAGGAGCAGAACAGTGTAGTGTTGGAGGTGAAAGTGAGAGGAGGTCAGGAGCTGGGCTTCTTGAGTCTACTAGGTGGCAGACGTTGGTCTGGGCCTGGTAGGAGCTGGACCCCCGTCGCATGAGATCGTGACAAGGGGCACGGACTGTCGAGGAGGACAGTCGACGGCCTTGTGCCATCACCGGGCAGGGGCCAGGGCACGACGAGGTATGTGGACCCTAGGTCAGGAAGGAGTGTCAGGCGTCTTGGCAATTTACCCAACGGGGATGGAGCATTCAAGATCCGTTCTCCACCCGCTCCAAAATCGGGGTACTAGCGCAATGCGGGGGATAGGACTTTCGAAATATATAGTCCAGAAAAACCCAAGCGTGAACCCTGAGAGCAAGCTGTGGAGACATGGGGGTCAGTGGGTGCTCTCGTCCGCTGGTCCGGCCGCCTTTAGAAAGACAGCGTGGCCCAGGGCTCATCCCAACTGAACGCCGACCTCCTTAACCGTGGGCGGAATACTACTCAGACAACACAGGGTGAGGGAATCACAATATTAAGACTTTATTGGATCCCCAAACAATTAATGCCCTCGCCAGTGGTTACAGCCTCGTGCCACCACCACAACACAATCTCTTAACAACTCTATTTTGATTCACAGAGTTCATCTTGCATTTTACTACTTTGTTCTGCTATATCAATCCCATGATATATTGCCATAGCATTACATGTACAGCATAGACTCTCCCTATTACTAATCTAGGGCTTAATGACAGCTGCGAGCTGTCATTACCCCTTATATTTCCCCAATTGCAACCACACCAGGGCAATTGGGATGAGCCAGGTAAAGTTCTAGGATTGTTGCATCTAATGGATGCGACAATTCTGGGCGGCTGCAGGCTGTTATTTTTAGGCTGGGGGTGCCCAATAGCCATGTGTCTCTCCAGCCTGAGAACAACCTCCCCAAGCTGTCAGCTTTATCATGGTGGGGTATCAAAACTGGGGGGACCGCATGTCAGTTTTTTAAAATAATGTATTTAAATAATTTTAAAAAAGCCACATGGGGTCCTTTTTATTTTGATACACAGCCAAGATAAGCACACAGTTGGGGGCTGTAGCCTATAGCCGAATGCTTCATCTGTGCTGGATATCACAATATTGGGAGAAGTTATGCCATTTTTTTAATTTATTTATTTTGACACCACTATAAAGATGCAGACAGTGTGTGTGATTCCAAGCAGTCACACATGTTGTTACACAGGGTGGGGGCACGGTCTGACTGCAACCAGTCAGAGATGCAGAGACTACCAGTAGGCGGGGAAGCAGTGAATATGTATGAGGATAATGAGCAGCCTTGTAGTGTTATTAGTGGGAGGCTTAGTAAGTATAACGCAGCTGCTCTAATCCCCCTAGCCCTTTCTATCACCATTTTAAAGCACAATATTTGGTCTCCATAGATTTATATGGGGATCGGCGTCTGGCCAGAGATCCAGAAATTATTGCGGTGCTGAGCCATTTTTTATTTTTTTTTTAAATCCGGTTGGACCCGCCGATTCTGGATATTTATGGGATTGCTCATTACTACTTATAAAGTTACACAGGTCAGAATTGTGACATTTGGCCTGGTCAGGAAGTTGAAAATAAGCTGGATGGTGAAGAGGTTAAAGAGGACCTTTCAGCTCCCTAAATATTTTTATTTTAGTAAATAATTGCATTTCCCATTAAATAACTAGTCTGGATGAACTTATGAAACAATTGACAACTGGGTGCTACTCAGGAGTTTGTCTCTCTACTCTCATACTGTCCATTCAGTGCTGACAATATTAGACTGTGCAGGGGCACAGTCTTAAAGACTCACTCCCACAAAACACTTTTTATTGCCTAAACCTCTTTAAATGTATATAAAGTGAAGTCTAAGTGCAGTAATATACTCACTAATTGCCGTCTTCCCCAGTTTCTTGTGCAGTTCTTGTTCTCTTTTGGGACACATGACTTCTATTCCTAGCTGCCACAACACACAGGGTCGTATGTGGGAGCCGTAAGTTGATATTACAATGTAAGTGTGGATGGGATTGATAGTAAAGTGTCAGTCTTTGCTGATGACACCAAACTATGTAGGATATTAAAAACTGACCTTGATAGTACAATATTACAAAAAGATCTGGATAAGATGTCAGAATGGGCAGATACTTCGCAAATGAGATTTAATGTTGATAAATGTAAAGTAATGCACCTAGGACGGAGTAATCCTCTAGCTGCGTATACATTAAATGGAAGTAAACTCGGGACTACAGAACAGGAGAAGGACTTGGGTATTCTCATTACAAATAAGCTGAGCAGCAGCACTCAATGTCAAGCAGCAGCTGCTAAAGCAAGCAAGATTTTCGGGTGTATTAAAAGAGAGATTAGATCCCGTGATCCCAACGTATTGTTACCCCTCTATAAATCACTTGTAAGGCCACATCTGGAATACAGGATCCAGTTTTGGGCTCCACATTTTAAAAAGGACATTCAGAAGTTAGAGTCAGTTCAAAAGGCGGCTAACTAGACTATTACAAGGAATGGAAGGCCTCCCATATGATGACAGGTTGAAAAAGTTAGATATGTTTAGCTTAGAAAAAAGACGTCTCAGAGGAGATCTCATTTATATGTATAAATACATGTGTGGTCAATATAAAGGACTGGCACATGACTTATTTCTTCCAAAGACAATACTAAGGACCAGGGGGCACTCACTGCGAGTGCAAGAAAAGCGATTCAGACAGCTAAATAGGAAAGGGTTCTTTACAGTTAGAGCAGTCAGACTGTGGAATACCCTACCACAAGAGGTAGTAATGGCAGATACTATAACAGCTTTTAAAAAAGGGCTGGATGATTTCCTCAGTACACACAACATTGTCGGTTATAAATGACTTAATGGGAAAATATATAATTGGTGGAGGAAGTTTGAACTAGATGGACCTAGGATTTTTTCAACCTATGGAACTATTTAACTATGTAACCTAAGTGCACCCTACTTCTGTGAACTTAGCCTAACGTGTACATGAGAAGCTTTTCCAGACCTAAGTAACTATGTAACCTAAGTAACTATAAAAATCTATGAAGCTTTCTTCTGACGGTCCATAGACTTACAATGTAATAGTAACTTCCAGCTCAAACATAAAACCTTGTGTGATACAGCAAGCTGAAATAGAAGTCATGTGACCCAGAAGAGGTGTAATAGGTCCCCATGATGTAACTGTGCTATGTCTTATGTATTTACTGTTGAGTATTATAAATGCATGTATTGATATTTAATTGTTTTTTAAAGATGAATAGGTTCTGGATGTAGCAGAGTTAGGACTCGCTATCAGGTCCTGAAAATGGGGATACGGGTCATGAGGCTCCCTAAAGAAGTTGACCCGGAGCAGCCAAAGTTTAGTTTTAGTTTCCCCCCTAGCAAGTTGTTTTGCACACAATGAGCACCCCTCTGCTGGATTGCAAGACTGTGAGTGGTGGGAGAGCTGCCCGTGTGACGCCCTGGGCAAGCCAGGGGTCACAGGTCATTGCACCACCACACCCTACATCCCAGTTAGGAACACCAAAGCTACCAAAATCCTTGTTGCCTTCCTCCAGGAGCTGATGTTCACACCAGGGGGTGGGCCAGGCGGTTGGCTCCGCCCACCGAGGAGTACACAGCCCTGTAGGCGGGAGTAACTAGCAGTTAGAGTTTGGAGGGAGGAGTAGAAGGAAGTGGTAAAGGAGCTAAGTGAAAGTGAAGTAGTAGGGAGTAAAGAAGAAAAGGAACAAAAGGGAGCGTAGAAAGGCCTGAAGTGAGTCCAGCTAAGTGCAGGACAGGTCAGCAAGGTCAGCAACAGCGGTGATCGTCTGGAGGGGGACTGCTCGGAGGTTGCTGGAAGGACCGCGGTCGAGTAGTGGCCCGGCGGTCTGGAGCAGTATACGAAGGACAGTCAGCACCAGGGCAGGGGCCTCTCGGACCCCGGCAAGGCTAGGAGTCGCCATAATTTGCCGAATCCGTCAGTGAAGGGGACGTCGATCCCCCAACAACCAAGTCCCGATTGAAGACAACCGTCCAACCATTAGTGAGGAACACCGCCACCGCCAGGGCACCAGCTCCTCAGGGCCAGCGTCTGCGGGCAAAGTAGGGCTCCTCCGGCCCATATCCAAGCCGGGGAGCGGGTTACCGGTGGGAACCCATCGCTACCAACTTAGAAACATCAGGTGCAGGTCAGAGGGACATCACCGTTACCTGCTGGGAGAGCAAGTGCATCCGTCCATGGGAACCGTCTTTCCAGCCGTGTGGTTTACCGTAAAACTGTGTCAACGTCTCAGGCTGAGTGAGTACCACAGTGCCGCAAGGCACAGCGCTGCCCCCGCGTCCCTGCGCCCACCAGGCCCTGCACCCTTCCACACCATCACCGGGCCCCGGGATCACCAACCCCTACCCACGGAGGGGCAACACAACACCTGGCTGCTCCGCATCACCACCCCCGGGATCCCCATATTGAGCAGCGGTGGTGTTACAAATCCCCACAACCGTGGGTGGCGTCACGGACAATCTCCCCAACAAAATCCCCTTTTCACTCACGGGCGAGGAGTGCCGCTCGAGAACCCCCGGGATCCGGCCCACCACTCGAGCCACCACTGAGCAGCAGCCGGACCCGAGCAGAGGGGTGAGCGCGGTGCCGACACCCTCCTCCCCGCCCGCGACACCCGCAGTCCACCATGGACTCTGTCACACATCACACACTGTCCCACTGCCCCATTGTTACATGAACTCTACCCTTTTTGCCTCAAGGATTCTTCCCCTTGCCTTATGTCCCCAGGACTCAAACCCAGACAGTGTTGTGCGAAATAATTGATTGTCATCCACAAAGGAGGGAAACACAAAACCCGAGGTATCGACCAGGTCAATGTCAATGACTGGTGCGTGAGCTCTGCTTTGTACGGGCAGATGTGTGAACTCTGGCCTAAGGTCCATTAGATCTTAAGAAAATTAACTTTAACCTGTTTTATATTTTTATAGATAGTTATGATCAAGGATGACCATATTTAAGTGGGGAGATGTGTAATAGGTGGCTGTTGCCTCTATTATGTAACTGTGCTGTCTTATGTATTTACTGTTGAATATTATAATTGCATGTATTGCTATTTAAGTGTTTTTAGAGAGGTATAGGATCTGTATGTAGCAGAGTTAGGACTATCAGGTTACCAAATGTAGTCATCTAGCGGTCGGGTTAGCCACTGTTAGAACAAGTTTTAAAAGAGGTGTTATATAAGATAGGGTTAAGGTAGTTAAAGTGAGGAGTGACAGGTGGCAGGATAGATGGTTAGGCAAAGGTGCTGCAGAGGGACACAGTCGAGAAGTAGCTTGAAAGTGGTGCTATGGCCAGTCAGGGAACCCCGAGGTTGCCTCTGGAGGTCCTGAGCCTAGGGCTCACCCCGGCGGACTTAGAGAGCCATCTGGGTAGAGAAGCCATTGGGACCCAGAAACGGACGAATGTATGCAATATTAGGGGGAAGGTGGCACAGAACCCGGAGTATTGAGGACGAGGTCTGAGATAGCAGGGGACAGAACGAAGAGTAGTACCCCACACAGAGAGAAAGGAAGGCCATGTGTATCACAATGGTGTAAATAATAAAATAAGTAAACAAAAATTGGTTAGCCAAGTGAACTCTGATGTTGTCTTACTACCCGATGGCGTCAGCGACTGGCAGCAAGGGTGATGAGCACTGGCCTGAAGCAGCAAGTTAGTGTCATTCACTAGGCCTGAAGCCATATCTACACATATCTACTCCTTGGTGAAGGAGAGCAGTGCAGTGAATTCTATGCAAAATCAATAATGCTCTTTTCCTGTCTTTTATCTCTTTTTGCTCCTTTTGTAAAAGGGTGAGTCTGGCGTCTGTAGTAGTACAAGATTCATTAGGGCTTGTCTGCCTATTCACATACCTCCAACTATGGGTGTGTCCCATATCTTAAAATGGAGTTTGTTTGTTTGACAAATGGTCAGTGTGCTGAGGCTACTATGCCTCTGGAAGGATTCTCTGACCTGATAGGAACTATAACCCGGGTTTGTGTTCTTTTGAAGTCGTAGGACGGCTTACGTTGTGTTACTGGAGAGGTTAATGTGATGTTTAAGAAACCTGCTGGACGCTTAAAGTGAAAGTGTTCCTATTTGCTACCCCGAGAAGCTCAAGATCCTTTAAAAGCAGTGGCGTAACTAGAGTTTGATGGGCCCTGGTACAAAATTTAGACTGGGTCCCCCCTCCACCGACACATAGGGTACGGGATAATGACACGGATACTTGGGGTACAGGATAATGACGCTGACACTGGGCTTTTAACCACAGCACACAGGTTTCCCATGATCTGAAATCCCTCTATCAGCACCCTGTTTTCCCATGATCTGATAAGTATGGGATGGAAATGTTTTGTGCTGAGGAAAAAAGGCTCTTTCCCTCAGCACCCAGCTTTCCCATGCTCAGCCATACATCTTTCCCTCAGCACCCAGCTTTCCCACATCAGAGCATGGGAAAGCTGTGTGCTGAGAGAAGATGTACAGCAGAGCATGGGAAAGCTGGGTGCTGAGAGATGTACAGCAGAGCATGGGAAAGCCGGGTGTTGAGGGAAAGCCTTTTTCCCTCAGCACAAAACATTTCCATCCCATGCTTGTATCTTTGTTCCCCCTTGTATATAGTTCTCCAAATACTATAATGGCCCCCACATAGCCTTCAATATAGTATAAAGGGTCCCACATAACTCTTCATATATTAGAATGCACCTCCATAGTGCTCTATGTATTACAATGCATTTCCCCAAAGTTCTCCATGCATTATAATTCACCCCATAGTTCTCCATATTTTATACTGCACCACATAGTCCTCCATGTTTTATAACGCACCCCCATAGTCCATGTGTAAGGTAGCCGCCATAGTCCTCCATATATTATAATATAGCCCCCATAGTCCTATATGTATTATAATGCAGCCCCGTAAATGTTCATATTGCATTATGCAGCCCCATACTCCTCCATGTATAATGCACCCCTATATTTCATGTATAAGGTGTCCTTCATTTTGTATTATGCAGCCTTATACTCGTCCATGTATAATGCACCCCTAGTCCATGTATAAGGTGTCCTTCATGTTTATTATGCAGTCCCATAGACCTCCATGTATCATGCAGCCAGCACCCCCAGGCCTCCATGTATCATGCACCCAGCCCCCCCAGGGCCTCCATGTGTCGCGCAGCCAGCACCCCTAGGGCCTCCATGTATCATGCAGCCAGCCCCCCCAGTGCCTCCATGTGGCATGCAGTCAGCCCCCCCAGGGCCTCCATGTGTCATGCAGGCAGCTCCCTCAGGGCCTCCATGTGTCTTGCAGCCAGCCCCCCCCAGGGCCTCTATGTGTCATGCAGCTATACCCCCAGGTGTCATGCAGCCAGCCCCCCCAGGGCCTCCATGTGTCATGCAGCCAGCCCCCCTAGGGCCTCCATGTATCATGCAGCCATCCCCCCAGGGCCTCCATGTGTCATGCGGTCAGCCCCCCCAGGGCCTCCATGTGTCATGCAGGCAGCTCCCTCAGGGCCTCCATGTGTCATGCACTCAGCCCCCCCAGGTGTCATGCAGCCAGCCTCCCCAGGGCCTCTATATGTCATGCAGCCAGCCCCACCAGGGCTTCCACGTGTCATGCAGCCAGGCCCCCCCAGGGCCTCCATTTGTCATGCAGCCAGCTGCCCCAGGGCCTCTATGTGTCATGCAGCCAGGCCCCCCCAGGGTCTCCATGTGTCATGCAGCCAGCCCCCCCAAGGTCTCCATGGGTCATGCAGCCAGCCCCTCCAGGTGTCATGCAGCCAGCCCCCCCAGGGCCTCTATGTGTCATGCAGCCAGCCCCCCCCAGGGCCTCCAGGTGTCATGCAGCCAGCTCCCCCCAGGGCCTTTGTGTCATGCAGCCAGCCCCCCGAGGTGTCATGCAGCCAGCCCCACCAGGGCCTCCATGTGTCATGCAGCCAGGCCCCCCAGTGCCTCCATGTGTCATGCAGCCAGCCCCTCCAGGTGTCATGCAGGCAGCCCTCCCTGGGCCTCTATGTGTCATGCAGCCAGCCCCTCCAGGGCCTGCTTGTCATGCAGCCAGCCCCCCCAGGGCCTCCATGTGTCATGCAGCCAGCCCCCTCCAAGGCCTCTATGTGTCATGCATCCAGCCCCCCCCAGGGCCTCCATGTCATGCAGCCAGCCCCCCCCTTACCTCTACGTGTCATGCAACCAGTCCCCCCAGGGCCTCCATGTGTCATGCAGCCAGGACCCCCAGATCTTCCATGTGTCATACAGCCAGCCCCCCCAGGGCCTCCGTGTCATGCAGCCAGCCCCCCCTTACCTCTGTGTCATGAAGCCAGCCCCCCCAGGGCCTCCTTGTCATGCAGCCAGCCCCCCCCCAGGGCCTCCATGTGTCATGCAGCCATCCCCCAGTTGTCATGCAGCCAGCCACCCCCAAGGCCTCTATGTGTCATGCAGCCAGCCCCCCCAGGGCCTCCGTGTCATGCAGACAGCCCCCCCTTACCTCTATGTGTCATGCAGCCAGTCCCCCCAGGGCCTTCATGTTTCATGCAGCCAGGCACCCCCAGGGCCTCCATGTGTCATGCAGCCAGCCCCCCCCAGGGCCTCCATGTGTCATGCAGCCAGCCCCTCCAGGTGTCATGCAGCCAGCCCCCCCAGAGCCTCTATGTGACATGCAGCCAGCCCCCCCAGGGCCTCCTTGTCATGCAGCCAGCCCCCCCAGGGACTCCATGTGTCATGCAGCCAGCCCCCCCCTTACCTCTACGTGTCATGCAGCCAGCCCCCCAGGGCCTCTACGGGTCATGCACCAAGCAAAATAAAAAAATAAAGTACCTCTCTTCTCCTTCTGACCCCTGCAACCGCGGTAGTTGCGCCCCTGCCCACATATGTCACACACCCTGCTCCCCATACACCCTACACCCAACATATCACACACACTACACCCTCATATGTCACACACCCTGCCCCACATATCTCACCCTGCCTGTACCCCAACTTACCCCTCTCAAACACTATGCACCCCTTCACATCCTTTTGTCACAGATTGCAGCCCTTATATGTCATTCACTCTGCATCCCCCTCCCCCTCATGTCCCTTCTTTTCTTATTACCAGTCATGAGTAGTGATGAGCGAGTACTAAAAAGCTCGGGTGCTCGAAGCTCGGGCCGAGCCTCCCAAGATACTCGTGTACTCGGGCCGAGCAACGAGCCCAATGTTATCCTATGGGAGACCCGAGTATTTTTGTGAAATGACCCCCCGGCAGCATGGAGAAACCCTAAAAATGGCACAAAAGTCTCAGAAGAGTGCTCAAATGACATGGCAACAGCATGGGGAAGACCCCTTGAAGCATTTATCACTGAAAAGTCACAGCTGTGAACAATTTTGTCCGCGTTTTACGCCATTTTTACGGACTCACCAGAAAACCTTCCAAAATGACCCCAAAATGATTTTTCATGGCGGAAATGTTAAGGGCACATACCCAATAGTGAGATAGAGCTGGTGTATGTTACTTTTTGAGATTAATACATGAAAGATTTTACGTGAAAACATTGTGTGGCACTCCGATGTCCCTGAGAAGAGACGTACATGAAGGCCTCTTGAGTCTAATGTGCCCATTTTGAGGAAGTGAGTCTTTGTAGTATTTTCCTTTGCCAGGGCAGTCCAAAATTGTGAGGTTCACCAATGCCCCTGCATACAGACGTGCATGAGGGCCTCAAAACATTAAGTGTCCATTGTCAGGAAGTGGGTGTATTATAGTATAGCCCTTAGGCAGGGCAGCCAAAAATTGGGAGGCTCCACATTGTCCCTGGATAGAGACGTGCATGAGGGCCTGTAAACCTGAAGTGCCCATTGTAAGGAAGTGGGTCTATTGTAGTATAGCCCTTAGGCAGGGCAGCCAAAAATTGGGAGGTTCCACGTTGTCCCTGGATAGAGACGTGCATGAGGGCCTGTAAACCTGAAGTGCCCATTGTAAGGAAGTGGGTGTATTATAGTATAGCCCTTAGGCAGGGCAGCCAAAAATTGGGAGGCTCCACGTTGTCCCTGGATAGAGACGTGCATGAGGGCCTGTAAACCTGAAGTGCCCATTGTAAGGAAGTGGGTGTATTATAGTATAGCCCTTAGGCAGGGCAGCCAAAAATTGGGAGGCTCCACGTTGTCCCTGGATAGAGACGTGCATGAGGGCCTGTAAACCTGAAGTGCCCATTGTAAGGAAGTGGGTGTATTATAGTATAGCCCTTAGGCAGGGCAGCCAAAAATTGGGAGGCTCCACGTTGTCCCTGGATAGAGACATGCATGAGGGCCTGTAAACCTGAAGTGCCCATTGTAAGGAAGTGGGTGTATTATAGTATAGCCCTTAGGCAGGGCAGCCAAAAATTGGGAGGCTCCACATTGTCCCTGGATAGAGACGTGCATGATGGCCTGTAAACCTGAAGTGCCCATTGTAAGGAAGTGGGTCTATTGTAGTATAGCCCTTAGGCAGGGCAGCCAAAAATTGGGAGGCTCCACGTTGTCCCTGGATAGAGACGTGCATGAGGGCCTGTAAACCTGAAGTGCCCATTGTAAGGAAGTGGGTGTATTATAGTATAGCCCTTAGGCAGGGCAGCCAAAAATTGGGAGGCTCCACGTTGTCCCTGGATAGAGACATGCATGAGGGCCTGTAAACCTGAAGTGCCCATTGTAAGGAAGTGGGTGTATTATAGTATAGCCCTTAGGCAGGGCAGCCAAAAATTGGGAGGCTCCACGTTGTCCCTGGATAGAGACGTGCATGATGGCCTGTAAACCTGAAGTGCCCATTGTAAGGAAGTGGGTCTATTGTAGTATAGCCCTTAGGCAGGGCAGCCAAAAATTGGGAGGCTCCACGTTGTCCCTGGATAGAGACGTGCATGAGGGCCTGTAAACCTGAAGTGCCCATTGTAAGGAAGTGGGTGTATTATAGTATAGCCCTTAGGCAGGGCAGCCAAAAATTGGGAGGCTCCACGTTGTCCCTGGATAGAGACCTGTTAGGTTCTTAGTGCCTCCGTGCTTGCATTTAAAAACCGCACGTGTGTGCCTGTTGGTGGCAGCTTTCCGCTGCATTTGTGTGAGTTTTGCAAAAACTTGGATATAACGCACAAGTCTAGTGAATACACATCAGCACAGCATTGCAAAATGCGCAAGGGCGTTGTCAACGAACAAGGAAGTGGACGTGATGGTGGTGCAGGCAGAGACCGAGGTTGTGTGCAAGCTCTAATTTCGCCACAACAAAGGGCCACATCTAGTCGCTCGCACGTCCTGTCCCAAATTCTTGGGGACCGCAGCAGTACACCGCTCTTGAACCAAGACCAGTGTCAACAGGTTGTTAGTTGGATAGCGGATAATGCTTCCAGTCAGATTGGCACCACCACAAACACTCTGTCTTCCACAAATATTTGAGCAGCCACGTTCTCACGAAGTTGGCAACGTGTCTCAACAAGGGGTGGACGATGATGAGACACAATTGTCAGGAAGTCAGGAGGAGGAGCAGGGTGCGGAAGAGGAAGACGACGTGGTGGATGATCCAGTAAATGACCCAACCTGGCAGGAGGATATGCAGAGCGAGGACAGCAGTGCACAGGGGGAGGGAGGCGTAGCATCACAACAGGCAGTAAGAAGCAGAGTGGTGGCCCCAGGCAGACGTCAGGCAACTGTTCCCCGGAACAACACGACACAAGGTGCCTGTACAAATGTTAGGTCTTCCCGAGTCTGGCTGTAATACTATTGTATGTATTGAGGATTTCGATTGCGTTAGGGCAATGACAACCAGAGACGAGTTCTTGGTGCAAGACGTTTATAATATGCAACCAGCAAATATGTACATAAACGGAACAAAAACACAGTAGAACATAAATACAGGAAATACCTTCCAGGGACGGAGCGAAAGGGAATTCCCGGGACCGCGCACCGGACTCCCCCAGGGAGACCACCAAGAGCGAACCCCTATACAGGGACTGTCTGGCAATCACCCCAGAAGCCCTAAATGCGCAGCAGCCGGGACACAAAAGGGCAATAGGTAAGTCCAAAAATGTCCGTACGTGATGTGAGTCCAGAGTGGTATTAAACGGAAGGAACCGGGCAGAAGTGCCGACCAAAGACGGCAAACGGAGTCCGGGCACAGCTAGATGATACCAGATGAAGTCCAGAGTCGGTGTCGGTTGTTTTCCAAGAGGATCCGAATAACAATCAGGAACCAAAAGCAGCAGGGCAGGAGCACACAGGAAGCAGTATACTCAGGCACTGGACTAAGCTTTAGGGGCGGCTTTTAAACAGATGGACAGAAAGTAGGGCAACAGAACAGAAAACTCCATGTTAACAAAGGGCAAGCTCTTTCAAAAGAAAACTGGAAAACCCGGAACTCTGACACTGGCAGTTTTTTAAGTTGGCTCCAGATGATTCGAAAAAGGCCATTTGCAACACCTGCCATGCCAGCATCAGCAGGGGTACCAAAACTAGCAGCCTGACCACCAGCAGCATGATCAGGCACATGTCAGCCAAGCACCCGACTTTGTGGGAAGTACAACAGAGTCCAGGAGCAGTGCTTGCTGATGTCACTGCTACGTCTTCGCTGGTTGTGCATGCGAGCCAATCCCCTGTCCATGCTGCCTGCGAACAAGCCTCCTCCACTCCTGCACCTGCAGTTGCCTACGCAGAAAGAACACCATCATCAAGCACGTCCTTGTCCCAGCGCAACGTTCAGTTATCCATTCAGCAAACCTTTGAACGCAGGCGCAAATACACTGCCAACACCCCACATGCCACAGTTCTAAATGCTAACATTTCGCGACTGCTTGCGCTGGAAATGTTGCCTTTTAGGCTGGTTGAGACAGAAGCATTCCGCGACCTGATGGTGGCAGCTGTCCCACGTTACTCGGTCCACAGCCGCCACTATTTCTCCCGGTGTGCCGTCCCCGCATTGCATAACCACGTGTCACAAAACATCACACGTGCCCTGAACAACGCTGTTTCAGCCAAAGTCCACCTAACCACAGACACGTGGACAAGTGCATGTGGGCAAGGCCGCTACATCTCATTGACGTCACACTGGGTTAATATTGTGCAAGCTGGGACCCAGTCTGAGCGAGGGACGGAACACGTCCTTCACACACCAAGTTTTGCAGGCCCTACCTCAGTCAGGGTTTCACACACACTCTACAGCTCCGGAATGTCATGCTCCTCAGCCTCCTCCTCCTCCTGCGCATCCTGATCCACTTTACCCTCCACACCAGTCCCAAGCTGGAAGTGTCGCGGGCGGAGGAGGGGACGGTGCGCTCTCCCACTGCTCGGGTCCGGCTGACGCTGCTCTACGGCTGCTGCTGCTCGTTGGCTCGAGCGATGGCCGGATCCTGGGGACTCGAGCGGCGCTACTCGCCCGTGAGTGAAAAGGGGTGGTTTGGGTTTTGGGGATATTGTCCGTGATGCCACCCACGGTTGTGGTGATTGTGTGGACACCACCGCTGCTCTGGACGGGGATCCCGGGAGCCTGTGACAGGGAGCAGCTTTGTTGTTATTTCTCCCCTCCGTGGGTAGGGGGGTTGGTTGTCCCGGGGCCTGGTGATGGGGTAGACATGGATGACAGGCGGGTTGCGGGGCCTGATGAGGTGCAGGGTCGCAGGGGCAGCGCTGTGCCGCACGGCACGGAGGTACTCACTCAGCCCAATGATGATGACACAGTTCACGGTTAAACAAGTGGCTGGATGGACGGGTCACTCGGACGGCTGCGGTTGTTCCTCCCTGCAGGTTAGTGATGACTGTCTCTCCCTGCACCTAAGTTAAGTGTTGGTAGTGATGGTTTCCCAACGGTAACCCGCTCCCCAACCTGGATATGGGCCGGAGGAGCCCCTTTTGCCCACAGGCGCTGGCCCTGGGAGACGGTTGCCCTTGGCGGTGGCTGTGTCTCCCCTTCACGGTTGTACGGTTGCCTTCTATCTGGACTTGGCTGTTTGGAAACCCTGAGGTTCCCTTCACTAACGGATTTGGCAAATTCACGGCGACACCAAGCCTTGCCGGGATCCGAAAGTCCTCTGCCAATGGTGCTGGCTTCTCTTTGTATACCGGTCCGGTACGGCCGGGTCACCACCCGTCCACGGTCCTTACGGCAGACTCCAATCGGCCTCCACTGCAGACGGTCACCACATCCTGCCAACCTTGCTGTCCTGTCCGGGCCACACACCCGGACCAACTTCAGGCTCTTTGCTGTCACTTTTCTCCTCTCTACTACTTTCCTCCTTCCACTTCCTTAGCTTAACTCTCACTGCCTGTGTTTTCCCTCCTCCTCGGTGGGTGGAGACCAACCGCCTGGCTCCACACCCTGGTGTGGACAACAGCCCCTGGGGAAGGCAACAAGGATTTTGTGTTTTGACTATGATATGCCTGCAGGGAGTGTGGGGTGTTTAAGTGTTGTGCTCTGTGTCCCCTGGCTTGTCCAGGGCGACACAGAAGCACTGCAGCACTGCCTCGGCGAAGCGGCAACAGGCAGTGCTGAAGCTAATCTGCATAGGTGACAAACCCCACAATGCAGAAGAGGTGTGGACAGCTCTGAAACAGCAGGCAGATCACTGGCTCACAACTCTGAACCTAAAGCCAGGAAAGGTCGTGTGTGACAATGGCCGGAACCTGGTGGTGGCTTTGAGGCGAGGCCAGCTGACACATGTTCCATGCGTGGCCCATGTGCTCAACCTCGTGGTTCAGCGGTTTCTAAAGTCATACTCAGAGCTGTCTGATCTGCTGGTAAAAGTTCGCCGCCTGTCTGCACATTTTCGAAAGTCACCTACTGCTTCAGCCGGCCTTGCCGGCTTAAGACGCCGTTTGCATCTTCCGGCACACAGACTGGTGTGTGATGTCCCCACGCGTTGGAATTCAACTCTGCACAAGTTGGTCAGGATATGTGAGCAGAAGAGGGCAGTTGTTGAGTACCTGCATCACCTAAGCCGTCGGGAAATGGGTCAAACTCCACACATAACACCTGAGGAGTGGAGATGGATGTCCGACCTATGCACCATCCGCCAAAACTTTGAGGACTCCACCAAGATGGTGAGCGGCGATGACGACATTATTAGCGTCACCATACCGCTTCTCTGCCTTCTAAAATGGTCTCTGCTCAAAAAACAACCATGATGCATTGCAGGCGGAGCGCGATGAGTTTGAGCAAGAAACAGTAGTGGGTGTGGGTGATGATAACACACAGCCCAGCCTCGTCTCATCACAACGTGCAGTGGAGGACTATGACGAGGAGGAGGATGAAGACATGGAGCAACTCTCTGGCCAAATTGAGGATATGACATGCAGTCATATCCTCGGTTCAGCGTGGCTGGCCAGAGGACAGGGTAGATGATGAGGAGGAGGAGGACAGCATGTTCAGTCATCGTGTTGGTCAGGATACTGAAGTGATGGCTGTTAAGAGTCTGGCACACATGGCTGACTTTATGGTAAGCTGCCTGTCTCGTGACCCTCGCGTTAAGAACATCTTGGCCGACAATCATTACTGGTTGGTAACACTGTTAGACCCACGCTACAAGGAGAACTTTTTGTCTCTTATTCCCGTGGAGGAGAGGTCAACCAAAATGCAGCAGTTCCGGAAGGCCATAGTCACGGAAGTAGGCAAAGCATTCCCCTCACAAAACGCTAGCGGCATAGGTCAGGAATCAGTGGACAACCGAGGCGTACAGCCGAGAGAGGCACAAGTCCAATCCGCCAGAGGTAGGGGAACAGTCTTTAAGATGTGGGACAGTTTTCTCAGCCCCTCACGTACCACAGCCCCTGAGGTGCGGGGTAGTGCCACAAGAAATCCTAAGTTTGCCCAGATGCTGAAGGAGTACCTTGCAGATCGAACAACTGTACTCCGACATTCCTCTGTGCCTTACAATTATTGGGTATCCAAGCTGGACACGTGACATGAATTGGCTCTCTACGCCTTGGAAGTCCTGGCCTGCCCTGCTGCTAGCGTTTTGTCAGAGCGTGTTTTTAGTGCCGCAGGTGGAATCATTACAGATAAACGCACCCGCCTGTCAACTGAAAATGCTGACAGGCTGACTCTGATCAAGATGAACAAGGGTTGGATTGTGCCAGACTTCACCACACCACCAGCAAATGAGAGCGGAATTTAAAGTTTGCCATGTACGTCCACTCACCCATGGGTACACACTTCTGGACTTTGGATAATCGCTGGACTGCTCCTCCTTCTCCTCAGGCGCCACCATGATGATGACCGTTACAAATTGCAATACTTAGGCCTTTGTTTCAGGTATACCCCCAGTGGTAAATTTTTTCGCCCATTCTTTGCAGAATGGACATTACAACGACAGGAGACCCGCTCCTTTGCAATGGGAACAATGTTTTGAGGCCCTCATGCACGTCTCTACCCAGGGACAACGTGGAGCCTCCCAATTTTTGGCTGCCCTGCCTAAGGGCTATACTACAATAGACCCACTTCCTTCCAATGGGCACTTCAGGTTTACAGGCCCTCATGCACGTCTCTATCCAGGGACAATATGGAGCCTGACGCTGCCACCGACTGCCACACACATGCTGTTTTTAAATGCAACCACGGACGCAATAAGAACCTAACTGGTTTTTAGGAGCGACAATTACTGAGAAGTCTGACACTATCAGACACTGCTGACTGACGTGTATTATTATACACTAGACTTGTGCGTTATATAATAGTTTGTGCAAAACGCGCACCTGTACCCTGCCACTGACTGCCACACACGTGCTGTTTTTAAATGCAAGCACGGACGCAATAAGAACCTAACTGGTTTTTAGGAGCGACAATTACTGAGAAGTCTGACACTATCAGACACTGCTGACTGACGTGTATTATACACTAGACTTGTGCGTTATATAATAGTTTGTGCAAAACGCGCACCTGTCCCCTGCCACCGACTGCCACACACGTGCTGTTTTTAAATGCAAGCACGGACGCAATAAGAACCTAACTGGTTTTTAGGAGCGACAATTACTGAGAAGTCTGACACTATCAGACACTGCTGACTGACGTGTATTATACACTAGACTTGTGCGTTATATAATAGTTTGTGCAAAACGCGCACCTGTCCCCTGCCACCGACTGCCACACACGTGCTGTTTTTAAATGCAAGCACGGACGCAATAAGAACCTAACTGGTTTTTAGGAGCGACAATTACTGAGAAGTCTGACACTATCAGACACTGCTGACTGACGTGTATTATACACTAGACTTGTGCGTTATATAATAGTTTGTGCAAAACGCGCACCTGTCCCCTGCCACCGACTGCCACACATGTGCTGTTTTTAAATGCAAGCACGGACGCAATAAGAACCTAACTGGTTTTTAGGAGCGACAATTACTGAGAAGTCTGACACTATCAGACACTGCTGACTGACGTGTATTATACACTAGACTTGTGCGTTATATAATAGTTTGTGCAAAACGCGCACCTGTCCCCTGCCACCGACTGCCACACACGTGCTGTTTTTAAATGCAAGCACGGACGCAATAAGAACCTAACTGGTTTTTAGGAGCGACAATTACTGAGAAGTCTGACACTATCAGACACTGCTGACTGACGTGTATTATACACTAGACTTGTGCGTTATATAATAGTTTGTGCAAAACGCGCACCTGTACCCTGCCACCGACTGCCACACACGTGCTGTTTTTAAATGCAAGCACGGACGCAATAAGAACCTAACTGGTTTTTAGGAGCGACAATTACTGAGAAGTCTGACACTATCAGACACTGCTGACTGACGTGTATTATACACTAGACTTGTGCGTTATATAATAGTTTGTGCAAAACGCGCACCTGTCCCCTGCCACCGACTGCCACACACGTGCTGTTTTTAAATGCAAGCACGGACGCAATAAGAACCTAACTGGTTTTTAGGAGCGACAATTACTGAGAAGTCTGACACTATCAGACACTGCTGACTGACGTGTATTATACACTAGACTTGTGCGTTATATAATAGTTTGTGCAAAACGCGCACCTGTCCCCTGCCACCGACTGCCACACACGTGCTGTTTTTAAATGCAAGCACGGACGCAATAAGAACCTAACTGGTTTTTAGGAGCGACAATTACTGAGAAGTCTGACACTATCAGACACTGCTGACTGACGTGTATTATACACTAGACTTGTGCGTTATATAATAGTTTGTGCAAAACGCGCACCTGTCCCCTGCCACCGACTGCCACACATGTGCTGTTTTTAAATGCAAGCACGGACGCAATAAGAACCTAACTGGTTTTTAGGAGCGACAATTACTGAGAAGTCTGACACTATCAGACACTGCTGACTGACGTGTATTATACACTAGACTTGTGCGTTATATAATAGTTTGTGCAAAACGCGCACCTGTCCCCTGCCACCGACTGCCACACACGTGCTGTTTTTAAATGCAACCACGGACGCAATAAGAACCTAACTGGTTTTTAGGAGCGACAATTACTGAGAAGTCTGACACTATCAGACACTGCTGACTGACGTGTATTATACACTAGACTTGTGCGTTATATAATAGTTTGTGCAAAACGCGCACCTGTCCCCTGCCACCGACTGCCACACACGTGCTGTTTTTAAATGCAAGCACGGACGCAATAAGAACCTAACTGGTTTTTAGGAGCGACAATTACTGAGAAGTCTGACACTATCAGACACTGCTGATGTGAAGCCCCTCCAGTGTTGTGTCGGTGCATTACCTTCGGGGACTCCACGCAGCTGGATCCTGTCACAGGTAGGAGATCTTCTTTTAGGATTGTCGTGACGCCACTCTCAGAATTGCGGTCAGTGGGGACCGCCACTGCAGGTTAAGGGATGCCCGGGGCTGATGGTGGGTGCAGCCAGTTGTAATAGCCTCCTGAGAGTGAGGCAAGCCCCAGGGCCCTGTGTAGGTGTGTAGAACCACAAGGCGCAGAATAACTCCACACAAGCAGAATGTCTTTCAGGGGTTTTACTCACTGTTGATGGCAGGGTGAGTAACCCGGGCGTAGCTGGGATGAACCAGGCTGGAACCAGGTATCCTTCAGGCTGACTGATGAGGGTGGCTACCGACTCGCCTTCCTTAGCCCTTCTGTGGTTTGTGGTAACCCCGACTTTTAGTCCCTATGGGGGTCACCCAGGGAAGTAACTGCTCCCCTCGTTTGTTTGCCGTTTGCTTGTCGCCTGGACCAGATCACTCCAGCTGCTTGCCTCCTGTGAACTATGGGCCCTAACTGTGGCTACGTGGCTGCGGCTTTTGTGGTGTTGTGGCGTGGGCTTTAAGGGCCCCACACCGGCAGGTTTAGCAAGGAAAGGTGGATCTATCCCCGCACCGGGATCTGCCGCCCGTTTGGGCCTGGTACTCCCTGACAGTCTCCTTACTTTCCACTACACTGCTCTCTCTCCAGCTGTGTGTGGTGTTCGGGCAGCACTACCAGGTGACCGTTCTCCCCCGTCGGTAGTCACTGCGCGGACGCTGTTAGACTGCAACAGCTCCAGGGGTCTGCTCCTGACGTCTGCTCTCCCTGGACTGCTGCACTAAACTGGCTCACTCCTGGGACCTGCACTGCTGCTCCTGTCTGAGCTCCACTGCCATGCTCCTCACTCCTCCACACTCTGCTTCAGACTGTTTACTCCTCCTTCTCTTTTCCCTTGTGCCTGCCTACGCCACCTAGCAACCAGGCTCTCTACCACACCCCTTGAGTGGAGATGGAGGCTTCGCCCCCTCCACTCCTCAAGTGGAGGTGAAGGCTTTGCCCCCTCCTGGGATCCCCAGGGGTCCTCCCAAAGGTACATGTGTGAGACCTGATCACTATGCGCCTGTGTAGTCACACCTCGGTCAGCCTTCTGGATTACCTGTATTGTACTGTCCCCAGCATGGGTGCAGTACTCAGTGGTGCCTGACCAGGTCAGGGGCGCCACATTCCCCCTTAGTTATCACCAGCACGTCCTCGGGCTGCAAGACAACATTTTAAAATGCATAAAACAGTAAAACATGGTAAAACTTTTTAAAACCACCAGGTACCATACATCACCACCCTCCACCCACAAGTCCGTTAACCCACCCTAAACCCCTTTTAGGAGGCAGGTCACCGGTTTCTTTTGGTAACCAGGTCTGGGCCATCCACTTCCCCAGACCTTTCCTCCAATCTTCCTCTCCCGTTGGCCGCGCCTTCAGCCACTTCTGGCAGGATGTAGAGGCGGCTTTCATGGGCTGGTGGTCTTCAGGGCATACCTGGCCTGGTGAAGCCGAGCCTTCAGCCACTTCTGGCAGGATCCAGAGGCGGCCTTCACGGTTGGTGCTGACCAGGTACCCTCTTTGTGGTGGAGAGCCAGGCCCCATAAACAGGCATGCTCCCTGGTTGCAGGCGAGCCAAGGCCCCATAAACAGACGTGCTCCCTGGTTGCAGGCGAGCCAAGCCCCTAAACAGGCTGGTTCTGGTGGTGGTACCTCTGGGGTAACTATTTACACTGCGAGAGTTTGTGGCTATAGCCAGTTCATAGCCTTAAGGTTCATGGGTTTCTCACATTAGTTCATGTGGGCACATTTCTTAAACATTAACGTTGCAAAACTTTTCAAAACTTGTCAAACTGGTAACTTCTGTACTTCTTTCTTTACTTTACATAGATTCCTCCTTACCAGGGCTTGGGCCTGTAGGGCTGCGGCACCTGTTGTTTTCTTCATTTCTCTCATCATCGGAGGTAGTCTCATCAGTGGGTCCTTTATCTTTCCTTTCTTCTTCTGTATCTGTTTCTTTTTCTGTTGAGACAGCAGGTTCACTGTAGGGATTTCTGGGACATGGTGTAACATCCAATGCATACCATCCTCTTTCTCCTTGGTGCATGGTGAATTCCACTGAGTCTCCCATCTGTAAGTTTCTTCCTGGATGTCCTCTAGGCAAATGGGCTCTAACGTCCCTTCTGTTTACAAAGATACCTTCTTTCATACCAGGTGCAACTATGAAACCATATCCACTCTTCAAGCTGAAGTCTTCTACTACACCACGACAAAGTGGACCTCTAACCTGGGATTTGGCCCTTCTCAGGAACCGTTTCTCTTCCAAGTCTCTGGCCATGACTTCGTCTTTCTGCTCTGGAGACTGCGGTGCAGGGGAAAGCTTGGTTCTGCTACGGCGCCGTGTCCTACGGGCTGGGTTCTGCTGGGTTGCGGCTTCACTGTTTGCAGGCTCCCAGGTGAGGTTTCCGGACAAATCTTCCTCTTCATCCCAGCGGGAGTATGGCAACATCTCTGGCTCTGGGCATGGATCCACTGCTGATGGCTCCGGGGTCAGCTCCTCAGCTTCCTGGCCTCCTCTCCCCCTTAGTTCTTCCGAGCACTCCTGTTGTGGCAGCGCCGGGGATGGGTGGTCATCAGCAGGCCCGGGCGGGGGACTCTTTGGCGTGGTTGCTGCAGAAGTCGCCTTGGGGGTGTGCGGAGGGAGCAGATACCGATCCACCATCTCCTGTGGGAACTGGGCCTCTAGGTCAGCCTTCAGCTTCCAGTATTCGGGGTCCTCTCCTATCAGGGACCTCCTAGCAGGGACTTCCTTAGACTGGGGAGCGGTGTCTGCTCTGGCCTTGCAGGCCGGGGTAAACAGAGGTACATTCTTGTCTTGGCGGGCCGCGCCTGACATGGCGGCGGCCTGGTCTTGGCGGGCCGCGCCCTGCATGGCGGCGGCCTGGATCAGCGTTGCTGTCGCAGTCGCACTCAGGGTCGCAGCTGGAGTCTTAGCGGGCGTCGCTACTATGGCCGGTTCTTGGCGGGCCGGGCAGGGCATCGCTGCGGCGGCCTGAATTGGCGTCGCAGCTGCGATGGGATCTGTGCAGGCTGGGCTGGGCGTCGCTGCAGCGATCGGAGCTTGGCGGGCCGCACCTGGCGTGGCTGCGGCCTGGTTCAGCACCTCGCCTGCGGCGTGGATGAGCGTCGCTGCTGCGGTGGGGTCTTGGCGGGCCGGGCCTAGCATGGCGGCGGCCTGGGTCAGCGTCACACCTGCGGCGTGGATGAGGGTCGCGGCGGCAGCCGGATCTTTGCGGGCCGGGCAGGGCATCGCTGCGGCGGCCTGGGCTTGGCGGGCCGCACCTGGCGTGGCTGCGTCCTGGTTCAGCGTCGCCGCGCCGGGCGCCTCTTCAGGGACCGCGGGCGTGGCAGCAGGGGTCGGGGCACTCGCGCTGGCAGGGGCAACACTGGACTCACCCATCGGTGGTATCATCGGGGTCTGAGTCGTCGCCGTCCGGTCTGGCACTCGTCGTGCGGTTCCCCTCTCATAGGCCTGAACCGCTGCAGCCATCTCCAGAAGCTCCGTGCGTTCCTCTCTGATCTGCTCTACGACCCGGGTCTCCAGTCGGTCGCAGAACTGGGCAAGCTCCCGATACCACCAGGCAGCGGAGCCTGGTTCTGGGTTTCTGCGTTCAGACGTCATTTCCTCTGCGCCTTCTTCTGCACGATTTCCCAGCAGTGGACTCGTCGCTGCCTCCAGTAGCAGGCTCTTCAGTTTCTGCTCTGCCTCTTCCAGCAGCAGGCTTCTGGCTCCCTTTCTGTCCCAACGTCTCTGAACGCCTCCGCTCTCATCACTTGCGAGGACAGGACTCTGCAGGGGATCTCTGGGTAGCCACACCTCTTCGTGGGCGGTAACTTCTCCCAGCGCGGGCTGCTGTTGTTTTTCAGCGCGCTTTTCATGGTGGCAATATGGCGGCGCTTCCAATTTTTCAAGCGGACCGCCCAGGCACATGGTCACCTGTCTGAACAGGTCTAGTCCTTATCCTGTTCGTGACGCCAGATGTGAAGCCCCTCCAGTGTTGTGTCGGTGCATTACCTTCGGGGACTCCACGCAGCTGGATCCTGTCACAGGTAGGAGATCTTCTTTTAGGATTGTCGTGACGCCACTCTCAGAATTGCGGTCAGTGGGGACCGCCACTGCAGGTTAAGGGATGCCCGGGGCTGATGGTGGGTGCAGCCAGTTGTAATAGCCTCCTGAGAGTGAGGCAAGCCCCAGGGCCCTGTGTAGGTGTGTAGAACCACAAGGCGCAGAATAACTCCACACAAGCAGAATGTCTTTCAGGGGTTTTACTCACTGTTGATGGCAGGGTGAGTAACCCGGGCGTAGCTGGGATGAACCAGGCTGGAACCAGGTATCCTTCAGGCTGACTGATGAGGGTGGCTACCGACTCGCCTTCCTTAGCCCTTCTGTGGTTTGTGGTAACCCCGACTTTTAGTCCCTATGGGGGTCACCCAGGGAAGTAACTGCTCCCCTCGTTTGTTTGCCGTTTGCTTGTCGCCTGGACCAGATCACTCCAGCTGCTTGCCTCCTGTGAACTATGGGCCCTAACTGTGGCTACGTGGCTGCGGCTTTTGTGGTGTTGTGGCGTGGGCTTTAAGGGCCCCACACCGGCAGGTTTAGCAAGGAAAGGTGGATCTATCCCCGCACCGGGATCTGCCGCCCGTTTGGGCCTGGTACTCCCTGACAGTCTCCTTACTTTCCACTACACTGCTCTCTCTCCAGCTGTGTGTGGTGTTCGGGCAGCACTACCAGGTGACCGTTCTCCCCCGTCGGTAGTCACTGCGCGGACGCTGTTAGACTGCAACAGCTCCAGGGGTCTGCTCCTGACGTCTGCTCTCCCTGGACTGCTGCACTAAACTGGCTCACTCCTGGGACCTGCACTGCTGCTCCTGTCTGAGCTCCACTGCCATGCTCCTCACTCCTCCACACTCTGCTTCAGACTGTTTACTCCTCCTTCTCTTTTCCCTTGTGCCTGCCTACGCCACCTAGCAACCAGGCTCTCTACCACACCCCTTGAGTGGAGATGGAGGCTTCGCCCCCTCCACTCCTCAAGTGGAGGTGAAGGCTTTGCCCCCTCCTGGGATCCCCAGGGGTCCTCCCAAAGGTACATGTGTGAGACCTGATCACTATGCGCCTGTGTAGTCACACCTCGGTCAGCCTTCTGGATTACCTGTATTGTACTGTCCCCAGCATGGGTGCAGTACTCAGTGGTGCCTGACCAGGTCAGGGGCGCCACACTGACTGACGTGTATTATACACTAGACTTGTGCGTTATATAATAGTTTGTGCAAAACGCGCACCTGTCCCCTGCCACCGACTGCCACACACGTGCTGTTTTTAAATGCAACCACGGACGCAATAAGAACCTAACTGGTTTTTAGGAGCGACAATTACTGAGAAGTCTGACACTATCAGACACTGCTGACTGACGTGTATTATACACTAGACTTGTGCGTTATATAATAGTTTGTGCAAAACGCGCACCTGTACGCTGCCACTGACTGCCACACACGTGCTGTTTTTAAATGCAAGCACGGACGCAATAAGAACCTAACTGGTTTTTAGGAGCGACAATTACTGAGAAGTCTGACACTATCAGACACTGCTGACTGACGTGTATTATTATACACTAGACTTGTGCGTTATATAATAGTTTGTGCAAAACGCGCACCTGTACGCTGCCACTGACTGCCACACACGTGCTGTTTTTAAATGCAAGCACGGACGCAATAAGAACCTAACTGGTTTTTAGGAGTGACAATTACTGAGAAGTCTGACACTATCTGGACTGTTTTACACTGTGTACACCAGCCCCAGATATGATGAAGGCTGGTATACGGTCACCACTACCCTGCCTGCCTGCCTGTATACTGCTACAATAGTCCGACTCCTGACAAGGACTCTTCTGGTCACTAGCCTGTATTCCGACCTGGCTATACCCTGCCTGTATATAGCAACAATAGTCCTGAGAAGGACTCTGCTACTGTACTCCGACCTGGCTATACCCTGCCTGCCTGTATACAACTAGAATAGTCCTGAGAAGGACTTCTGGTCACACTGTTTGCAGCCCTGCTCCGGAACTAACTATAAAGGGCCGCAAAGCTTTCCCTGAATCAGCGACACTCTCCCTGCACTGACTGTCTGGATAGTTGTGAGCAGAGCACAGCGCGCCGGCCGATATAAAGGCTCGGTCACGCTGTGCAGGCCGGCCAATCACTGCAATTCCACAACTAACAGGGCTGTGGCATTGCAGTGGTCTGCCAGCCAATCCCTGCATGAGGGCTGGCTCTCAAAAGAGCGCCAACATGCAGAAATGAAGACCACGAGTACAGCACGAGTATATGCACGGTCCCCGCCGAGCAGCCCGAGTACAGCGATACTCGTGCGAGTACCGAGTAGTGACAAGCATGCTCGCTCATCACTAGTCATGAGTCCAAATCTCCTTCAGGAATCAGTATCTTCTGATGCTTTATGCCCGGCATCCTGTCTCCTCCCACACAGACACATGGGCATGACATCATCGCAGGTCCTGGCAGACTGGATTCCGTCTTCTGTGTTGGAGCACTTCTTTTCTTCTGCAGGTCAGAAATGCCTGGTGGGCCTCTCCAGGTCAGGGGCCCCTCTACTGACACTGGGCCCCCCTGACTCACAGGCCGGCCCCCTGGTGGTCGCGTAGTCGGCCACTACACATAGCATCTCCTTTCTTACAGAGAGGAGCCGGCTCTGCAGAGCGGCTGCCGGGCCCCTATAACCCTGCGGGCCCGGTCGCAGTGGCGACCTCTGTGACCGCGATCGTTACGCCCCTGTTTAAAAGTCTTCAACTGAGCGAAAAAATGAGACAGATTTGGCATTTCAGTAAGTACTGGAAAACAATTGCACAAAACAATTGAAAAAAATTGTGGCATTTCAAAAAGTCGGAAACTATGAAAATACATCTGGATAAGGAAAACTGCCCCACATTTTTGAGAAAAAAATAAAATCAATGCTACCAATTAAAGTTAATTTATAAAAAAAGGTGCACATGAAATAAAATTAATGTCACAGCCAGAGCTGTAGAAAAAATACATGGACTGCACATCCAAAATTCATACATTGATGTAGTTACAAAACTGAACATGAGGTTCTTAGTTTACAGAAGTTATCCACTACTAGGACAACTCTTTCTGATTCCACTTGTTTCTTCCCATTAAAATAAAAGATCCTGTACTCACCTGGCGCTGTTACAGTGCTGTCAGTAATCATGGTTCGAAGCTCACGTGACATTGTGATGTCACGGGAGCTCCAGGTCCAATCACAGCCAAATTCTCTTGCCACGTCTTCGGACCAAATGAGCAATCAACAGGAAGTGAAAGGCAGCTGCAGCATCACTTCCTGTTGTTTAACTCATTTGGTCCGAAAGTGGGGCGAGAGAAGCCAGTGGTGATTGGACGCAGTGCTCTCGTGACATCACAATGTCACGAGATTCCAGAACCGCGGTTATTGACATGGTACCAAAACGGGAGGTGAGTACAGGATCTTTTATTTTAACTAGGGGAAACAAGTGGAATGAGAAGAGATTGTCCTAGTAGTGGACAAGCCCTTTAACATTCTGATCAGACTGTATGAAGCTCACTACCACGTCATGGCGAACCTCAAAGGCGCAAATTAAATAAAGGATAAGGCACAGGTATAGTTCGCTATTAGAACAATTAAAACCTATGAGTGCCTTATACCTGAATGTGAAAAGGGACAGCACTGGTGCTGGCAGACAGGTGAGTGTTCAGCATCCGGTAAAGAGCCTATTAATCAGTACCAGCAAACATGAGGCGGCAGTAGCATATCACTGGAATGATGGCTGATTTTCTTCCTTTGGCTTCCAAGTTTCTGATAGTTGTCATAGCGACCATGCCTCAAGACCTCCATGACAAATATGGGGGGGGGCAGAGGTTTTTATGGGACAAAGGTCCTCCTGCTGTCGGAATTCAAAGCTTAAAATAAAACATTGTGTCTGCATTGTTTTAGCTCAGGTAATCATTTCTGCTTTACCTCTAGTTCCAAAACACTTGAATTATCACTTTGCTTTCACAAATGACTGCGTTCCTTTCTAAAGCTCCGGATGCTGCTATAATTCATGTTCTTGGTATCATGGCAGTTATAATTTAGGCTATTTTGTGCATTTACTTCTTTCACATGAATTGAACGCAGTTGTCATGGTTATGTTCCACTGCTTAGATAAACCAAGCTATTGACTCGCCTTTGTTCTATAATAGTTAACCTCTTCCCTACCGGCCTTCCTTCTCCGCTCCCTTGACGGGTGTAATATGAGCATATTTAGTCAGGTGTGGGGTTAATGCCAGCTTTTATTTAAACATGAGCAGTGGGGTTCACGTCCCCCAGCTGATTTTCTGCACATACTAATACACTTGAACACCTTTCCCGAAATAATTGTTCAGTCTTTTGATTGCGAGCGGTGCTAAGAATAAATGCAAGTACTAATTCACCGAGACATTTATTTTCTAAGACAACAATATTCCCTGCTTTACTAAAAATACCAGAATACTGTGACTGCCCGCGCAGTATGCTTTCTTCTATGTACTTGCCCTTTCCAAGTACATATGTATCCGTCAAGCAGAAAGCCGGAGTGGATTGAACAAGTTTGATGATTTCTGTGTCAAACAGATCCATTCTACTAAAATCAAGCTCTGTACTTCATAGAACAAAAAAAAATATTACAACAAATAGCTGTACAATGACCTGTTTGTGTCATGTCCCTATTTTGTCTATCTCACAAAATGTATCGATGGACAAAAAAGAAATAAAGAAGCCTAAAGACAGAATGAATGACAATAAATTCCTCCGTCATCTCTTTTGTTGGAGAGAAATTAACTTTTTAAAAAGGTTATTAGTAATAACGCTTCCCAATACAGTGCTATTTCTGTAGCACCAAAGACTGATGAGTTGGAAAACTGGAAAATTACCAGGAAAATGTACTTCAATTAAAGGGAACCTATGGACATATGATATTGATGATCTTCCCGGGGATAGTGATCATCAATATCATATCAGTGGGGCTCCGACACCGGGGATCCCTATCAGTCAGAAAGATATGGTAGGGCTCTACAACCATAAGTGGCCACTGCTCAGAAAATGTTCCCACCAATCAGCTGTCATTAGCTTTTAAGGTGACCAAATTGACCAGATTTGCACTGTACACCTCCATTCAATGTGTAGCAGCTACTGCTGGGTACTGCAGGTCAATGTTTTCATCTAGCCACCGCTATGACTGATAGAAGCTGATTGGTATAGTTTCCAAACCTCCTACAAATAGATTCATCCAGGTGCCAAACCCCCTACAAATCTGATATTGATGATCTATTCCCACGATACATCATGAATATCAGCTGCCTGGATAGCCCCTTTAAAGGGAACCTGTCAGGTCCTTTATGCCCTCCGAGCCAGTAGCATTTACATTTGCATGTCAAAATTCCCTTCCTACCCAGACATCATTCTCTAAAGTCAAACTTTAAAAAAGCATTTATTATCTCAGTTTTTTGTATGCTAATGAGGCCTTTGACTAGTCAAAGGGGTGTTAGTTCTTCAGACTAGTCAGCCTTCTTACCACGTTATCACATCCCTGTGGGCATGATAAGATGATTTCCAGGAGCCGATGTCATCACAACTGGGAATCTTGCGCATGCGCATAGTTCATGACGGCAGCATCGGTGTACCTCAGAAGCCGAGCATACACATCCCCGCTTCAGAGAGGCATGATTGCGCATGATTGCAAGTGCCAAAGCTCTTCTTACAGTCATACATAGTGCACCTCTCTAAAGCCGTGATGCACACTGATGCTGCCAGCATGAGCTGTGTGCATGAGCAAGACCTGAATTTTTGTGCCATACATTTTTCTTAATGAAGTCATTGAGTGGAAGGGCTAAAAAATGCAGACAAAAATACACAAACAATTAACATGCTGTAGACAATTTTCTGCATCAAATCTGCAAGGAAAAAATAAGCAACTTGCGCACAACACCTCAGAATTCTCATTGACTTTATTGGCAGACCTAGCATAAAGATAGTCATGCAGATTTGTGACAAAATCTGCATCAAATCTGCAAAAAAAAATTATCAAAAACGCACTGTGCACACACAGCCCTAAGGCCGCTTTACACGCTGCGATATTGTGACCGATATCGCTAGCGTGCGTACCCGCTCCCATCAGTTGTGTGACATGGGCAAATTGCTGTCCATGGCGCACAACATCGCGCGGACCCGTCACACTACTTACCTACCTAGCAACGTCGCTGTGACCGGCAAACCGCCTCCTTTCTAAGGGGGGTGGTTCGTTCAGCGTCACAGCGACGTCACATCAGCGTCACTGAACCGCCGCCCAATAAAAGCGGAAGGGCAGAGATGAGCGGGACGTAACATCCCGCCCACCTCCTTCCTTCCACATTGCGGGCGGATGCAGGTAAGGTGAGGTTTCTTGTTCCTGCGGTGTCACACATAGCGATGTGTGCTGCCGCAGCAACGAGGAACTACATCGCTAGCTGCAGCAGCAGCCATAATCGAGAATGTCACCGTTGAGCGATTTTGCACGTTTTTGCGACGATTCAAAATCGCTCATAGGTGTCACATGCAACGACATTGCTAAAGCGGCCGGATGTGCGTCACAAATTCTGTGACCCCAACGAGATCGCTTTAGCGATGTCGCAGCATGTAAAGCGGCCTCTAGTCTCATTTTAGAGAGGATCCTTCATAAAAAAAAACGTGGGCAAGCGGTCAGTAGAAATATATGAAACATAAAAATTTGTCAACAGGAATGGATATAGACAGAAAAGGGCCTCTGTGCAAGAACAGTATACAGTATGGGCTCTTTGCAGTCCAATAACTGATCAAAATGCACAATTTCCCCTGCTTTGGAGGTAGAAATGGGCACCCATCCTCTTGGAACCTTGTATGGCTGCACAGGTTGCACCAATAATATGTACGCCCCTGACTATGAGCATAAGAAAAGAGGCCAGTTGTGTAAGTAAAGCTATTAGTCAAACCAATAGAAACTTATGCCAAGAGGGGAGTAACTATAGTAGGTGCAGAGGTCACAATCGCAGTTGCACCTGGCCCTGTAGTCTAAGAAGTCCAAATAGTTCCTTTTTCACAAATGAGAAGACTGATAATATTAGAAACCAATGATAGGGACCTTTTTG
This sequence comes from Anomaloglossus baeobatrachus, assembly GCF_048569485.1. Lineage (NCBI taxonomy): Eukaryota > Metazoa > Chordata > Amphibia > Anura > Aromobatidae > Anomaloglossus > Anomaloglossus baeobatrachus. The sequence continues at coordinate 221,151,357 of NC_134356.1, forward strand.
CAATTTTGCCCATAAGGTTCAAGTTACGCCACTGCATACCACCTAATACTAAACCCTAAGATACAATCTTTAATGTAAAGTCTTCCCTAGTAGCTTTATAGAGGTAGCATACAAAATACATGAGCTGCAGCAGTACTGTATATGTCTCTGCGGTGGAAGTCCTCCACCGAGGCAATCCAAGCCTGTTGCGAGACAAACTCTTCATTATTTGATAATGTGTATGAAAATGGTAGACAGAATATCCACATTTCTTTTACACTTGCCTGTGGCATTTGTTGAAAACATTTCTCCTTATTCTGTATTATTGTGGATAAAAATGAAATATGGATGTAATAGGTATTTATAATAGATATAAACAATCTAAACTCCTTTACACGATACTCAGTGTCAACTTGCACGAGTCACGTAAAGTATATACCACTATACCACTTGAAACCACAGAAGCCTCATGGACCAGGGCTTGATCAAACATATCTACAATATTTTTCGGCGGCGTTCTGATCTAATATCACTTTTTGTACCGGAGAGTGTACCATTATAGCTAATAATAATTTGTGTAATCAGGGCCATTTTTATTTGTACTTTTCAGCTAAGCCATTGTAGCTCATTACTTTGCACGCTCTGTTTGAAAAACTGACACTACATCATGTCCACCAGTTCAAAACATATTTTTAATTAAATGAAAATAAACATTGTTGTGCATTTTAACTTATCTTTTTTCTTTAGATTTTTTGAAATATTTTAAGAATAGAATTGATTTATGTGTTCAATTTTAGATTTTTTTTAAAATATACAGTTGAAACCAGAGGTTTACACACACTATCTAAAAAGACACATCCGCATGTTTTTGTCACGATCTGACATGAAATCAGGTTAAAGCTTTCCCGTTTTAGGTCAATTAAGAACCAAAGTTATTTATATTTGCCAAATGTCAGAATAATGGCAAAGAGATAATGTTTTAAGTTATTTTTATTACTTTCTGCAAAGTCACAAATTTACATACACTGAGGGGTACTTTACACGCTGCGACATCGCTACCGCTATATCGTCGGGGTCACATTGTTAGTGACGCACATCCGGCGCCGGTAGCGACATCGCAGCGTGTAACACTAATGAGCGACGATCAACGATCGCAAAATCGTTCCAAAACGGTGATCATTGACACCTCGTTCATTTCCTTAATATCGCTGCAGCCACTGGTACGATGTTGTTTGTCGTTCCTGCGGCAGTACACATTGCTATGTTTGACACCGTGGGAGCGACAAACATCTCCTTACCTGCCTCCACCGGCAATGCGGAAGGAAGGAGGTGGGCAGGATGTTACGTCCCGTTCATCTCCGCCTCTCCACTTCTATTGGCCGGCCGCTTAGTGACAGCGCAGTGACGTCACTATGATGCCGAACGCACCTCCCCCTTGAGGGAGGGATTGTTCGGCGGTCACAGCGACGTCGCTGACCAGGTAAGTGCGTGTGACGCTGCCGTAGCGATAATGTTCGCTATGTCAGCGAGCACCAAATGTCGCGTGAGCAACGGGGGCGGGAGCTATCGCGCTCGACATTGCTAGCAATATCGCAGCGTGTAAAGTACCCCTAAGAGTACTATGCCTTTAAACAATACGGGACAGCCCATATGATGATGTCATGTCTTTGTAAGCTTCTGATAGCTTTATTGGCAACATCTGAGTTAATTAGAGGTACACCTCTGGATGTATTTTAATGCACACCTTAAACACACTGCTTCTTTGAGTAGCATCATGGTAAAGTCAAAAGAAATCAGCCAAGATCTCAGGAAGAGAATTGTGGACTTGCACAAGTCTAGTTCATCCTTGGGTGCAATTTCCAGATACCCGAAGGTGCCTTGTTTATCTGTACAAACAATTATATGCAAGTACAAACAAGATGGGAATTTCCAGCCGACATAGGAACAAGATGGGTTCTGTGTACCAGAGATGAACATGCTTTGGTCAGGCATGTGCATATCAACCGAAGAACAAAAGTAAAAGACCTTGTCAAGATGCTGGGAGAAGTTAATAAGATTATGTCATTATTCACAGTAAAACGAGTACTGCATCAACATGGGCTGAAAGGCCATTCTGCCAGGAAGAAGCCATTACGGCAGAAGAAACATAAAAAATCCAGATCAATGTTTACAAATGGAAAAGGAAAAAAGACCTTAATTTTTGTAGACATTAGTGATGAGCGAGTATGCTTGTTACTACTCGGTACTCGCAATAGTATCACTGTACTCGGGCTACTCGGCGGGTACCGAGTAATTTCGCGATACTCGTGCTGTACTCGTGGTCTTCATCCCTGCATGTTGGCGCTCTTTTGAGAGCTAGCCCTCATGCAGGGATTGGCTGGCAGACCACTGCAATGCCACAGCCCTATTAGTTGTGGAATTGCAGTGATTGGCCGGCCTGCACAGCGTGACCGAGCCTTTATACCGGCGGGCGCGCTGTGCTCTGCACACAGCCATCTCATATTCCCTGCTTTCCTCGCCCACAGGCGCCTATGATTGGTTGCAGTGAGACACGCCCCCACGCTGAGTGACAGGTGTCTCACTGCACCCAATCACAGCAGCCGGTGGGTGTGTCTATACTGTGCAGTAAAATAAATAAATAAATAAATAATTAAAAAAACCGGCGTGCGGTCCCCCCAATTTTAATACCAGCCAGATAAAGCCATACAGCTGAAGGCTGGTATTCTCAGGATGGGGAGCCCCCCAGCCTAACAATATCAGTCAGCAGCCGCCCAGAATTGCCGCATACATTATATGCGACAGTTCTGGGACTGTACCCGGCTCTTCCCGATTTACCCTAGTGCGTTGGCAAATCGGGGTAATAAGGAGTTAATGGCAGCCCATAGCTGCCACTAAATCCTAGATTAATCATGTCAGGCGTCTCCCCAAGATACCTTCCATGATTATTCTGTAACTTACAGTTAAAAAACACACACACCCGAAAAATCCTTTATTAGAAATAAAAAACAATAACAAAGTCCCTCATCACCAATTTATTAACCCCGACAAACCCTCCATGTCCGGCGTAATCCACGGACCTCCAGCGTCGCGTCCAGCTCTGCTGCATGCAGGTGACAGGAGCTGCAGAATACACCGCCGCTCCGGTCAGCTTCACACAACAACTGAGGTGAGTAGCGCGATCAGCTGCTGTCAGTCAGGTAACTCACGGCCACCGCTGGATCCAGCGGTGGCCGCGATTAACCTCAGTGACAGCTCAGCTGATCGCGATACTCACCTCAATTGCTGCGTGGATCTGACCGGAGCGGCGGTGAGTAGTGCGATCAGCTGAGCTGTCACTGAGGTTACCCGCGGCCACCGCTGCATCCACCGCTGGATCCAGGTAACCTCAGTGACAGCTCAGCTGATCGCGCAGCTGTCTTCAGTTGCTGTGTGAAGCTGACAGGAGCGGCGGTTTCTTCTGCAGCTCCTGTCACCTTCATGCAGCACAGCTGGATGCGACGCTGGAGGACTGTGGAGTACGCCGGATATGGAGGGTTTGTCGGGGTTAATAAATTGGTGATGAGGGACTTTGTTAGTGTTTTTTATTTCTAATAAAGGATTTTTCGGGGGTGTGTTTTTTAACTGTAATTTACAGATTAATCATGGAAGGAATCTCGGGGAGAGACGCCTGACATGATTAATCTAGGACTTATTGGCAGGTATGGGCTGCCATTAACTCCTTATTACCCCGATTTGCCAAGGCACTAGGGTAAATCGGGAAGAGCCGGGTACAGTCCCTGAACTGTTGCATATAATGTATGCGGCAATTCTGGGCGGCTGCTGACTGATATTGTTAGGCTGGGGGGCTCCCCATAACGTGGAGCTCCCCATCCTGAGAATACCAGCCTTCAGCCGTATGGCTTTATCTGGCTGGTATTAAAATTGGGGGGACCGCACGTCGGTTTTTTTAATTATTTAATTATTTATTTCACTGCACAGTATACACACACCCACCGGCTGATGTGTTTGGGTGCAGTGAGACACCTGTCACTCAGCGTGGGGGCGTGTCTCACTGCAACCAATCATAGGCGCCGAAAAGCAGGAAAGCAGGGAATACGAGATTGTTTAATGAGCGGCCGGCTTTTTCAAAAGAGGAAAAGCCGCCGGAGTTTAGTGAACAGCAGTGCAGCGCCGCGGCAGTGATCGGGGAACAGTAAGTAAGAGAGAGGGGGGAGAATGACCGACAGACTGTGAGAGGGGGACAGACAAGACAGAGAGAGACAGACAGAGCGAGACCAACCGACGGGAGATAGAATGAAAAAAAAAATGACCGACATCGCTAGTAAAAAGCACAAAACGTGCGTTTTGTACATCGGAGTGCCACACAATGTTTTACGTAAAATCTTTCATGTATTAATCTCAAAAAGTAACATACACCAGCTCTATCTCACTATTGGGTATGTGCCCTTAACATTTCCGCCATGAAAATTCATTTTGGTGTCATTTTGGAAGGTTTTCTGATGAGTCCGTAAAAATGGCGTAAAACTCGGACAAAATTGTTCACAGCTGTGACTTTTGAGTGATAAATGCTTCAAGGGGTCTTCTCCATGCTGTTGCCATGTCATTTGAGCACTCTTCTGAGACTTTTGTGACATTTTTAGGGTTTCTACATGCTGCCGGGGGTCATTTCAGAAAAATACTCGGGTCTCCCATAGGATAACATTGGGCTCGGTGCTCGGGCCGAGTACACGAGTATCTTGGGATGCTCGGCCCGAGCCTCGAGCACCCGAGCTTTTTAGTACTTGCTCATCACTAGTAGACATGTATGATGATACTAAAATTGAACTGTTTGGCCATAATGACCATCATTATGTTTTGAGGAAAAAGGGAGACGCTTTGAAGCCTAAGAACACCATTCCAACTGTGAACACACGGGGGTGGCAGTATCTTGTGGGGTTGTTTTGCTGAAGGAGGGACTGGTGCACTTCACAAAATAGATGGCATCAAGAGGAAAAAAGATTATGTGGCAATACGGAAGCAACATCTCACGACATCAGCCAGGAACTTAAAGCTTGGGTGGAAATGGGTCTTCTATTTGGACAATGACCCGAAGCATACCGCCAAACTGGTTACAAAGTGGCAAAACTGAATCAAGGCTGCGTGACAAAGCGTCAGCCCTCATATTCTTCGACCCCGGCCTCAATGTGATAGAAATATAGAATCTAGAGAAAAATAAGGACCAATTGGCCTTTCTTGGGGTCAACTGCATTTGGCTCATTCAAGATCAGCTAAATTTTTATGATCTGTAATAACCATGACTTGATGAAGAGCTCCCTCCAAAAAATGTCTTGTCTTCAAAAGCTAATTTGACCTCAAGTAACTCGATTCCCAACATAATAATTTCTTTCAGAGGACGAAAAGCTCATAAAGAAAAATGCACATGACCACAAATTGGTCAGCGTTTTGTGACTTTGAGACAATACAGCCATATCCCAATTTCAGAAGCATCCACCTTCACAATGAACAACCTTGAGATCGAGTTGGATTAAAACTGAGACAGATAGATATAGAACACTCTTTGAATTTATTAGAGGCTCCAACAGCATCCGGAGACCAAACCCTAAGAGCCGCCCCCTTACGTGTGAAATCAGTAAGAGGTTTCACTATCTGAGAATAATCCCTAATACATTTTCTGTAGTAATTGGTGAATGTTAGAAACCATTAGGCTAGGGCCCCACTTTGCGTTCACCTACTTGCAGTTCTAAACGCACGTTTTGGGCTTAATTGATTTGACCAAAGTTACCTTTTTCAGAAATTTAGCGCTGAAAACGCATGCGTATTTACCGCGTTTTAGATGCGTTTTCAGCGCTTTTTACATGGTTTTCCACCTGCGTTTTGATAGATGCGTTTTGAACATCAAGACACTGCTAAATAAAGTTTAAATAGTCAAACTCAATGAAAAAATTGAAAAAAAGAAACAAATCTATATTTTTGTGAAAAATAATGAAAATAGATTAATTTAATGAAATTATAGCGGTAATATGATATTTAATGGAAAAATAGCAATAATTTATTAAAATTCTTATTTTTAATTGTCGGACTATGTGTGTGTGTAAAGGGACATATGAAATCATTATTTTGATGTCCAAAAAGCATGCGTTTTTTAAGTCCTAAATAGAGATGAGCGAACCGGTCCCGGTTCGGCTCGAGGTCGGTTCGCCGAACGGAGGTCCCGTTCGAGTTCGGCTCGTCGAACGTTCGACGAACCGAACTCGAACTGCATAGGAAACAATGGCAGGCAATCACAAACACATAAAAACACCTAGAAAACACCCTCAAAGGTGTCCAAAAGGTGACAAACAACTCACAACACAACACAAACACATGGGAAAGTGACAAGGACATATACTCATGCGAAAACAAAACAGCTGGACAAGGAAAAAGAGGAGGACACACAGATATATGAGTATATGCAAGGAAACATCGATTCCATTATTGTGCAACTTGAGCCCTGCTCATTTTAGGCTTCCAATCTGGATAAATTGCCTGAGCTCGCCACGTACGCCTTGGGGATCTTGTTGTGTCCTGCAGCCAGCGTTCTCTCGGAACCTGTCTTCAGTGCTGCTGGGGGTCTGCTGGCAGATAAGCACACGCGTCTGTCCACTGACAATGTGGACATGGCTCTCAGAGGACTTTTCTTCCCCTGGGTCAGCCAGGGGAGGCGAAAGGCACGCGTATTTTTGAGAGTGCTTCATGCAAAGCATCTTTTTCATCTTGAAAATGGGGGCAACTGATGCCAGTCAAGTGGGGTGTGTGTGGCCCAATTAGTGGAAACGAGGGAGACTGTGGTTGGAGTCCCCTCGCTGTGTTTCTAAAAGAACCAAGATGAACAAGTCATGGCTCTCAGAGGACTTTTCTTCCCCTGGGTCAGCCAGGGGACGGGAAAGGCACGCGTATTTTTGAGAGTGCTTCATGCAAAGCATCTTTTTCATCTTGAAAATGGGGGTCAACTGATGCCAGTCAAGTGGGGTGTGTGTGGCCCAATTAGTGGAAACGAGGGAGACTGTGGTTGGAGTCCCCTCGCTATGTTTTACATGATTTTCGAAGGGCATGACATGCCTAAGAGGTTGAGTTTCATCATCTGCAACTTGTTGGCAACAGAAAGGCTGCCTTTACACCCTTTTGAGACCGAGGATTTTCGATACCTTATGCCCATTGCAGTGCCCCAAGAGCCGATGGCCAGTCGTCACTCCTTCTCCACAGTAGGTCCCACACAACCTCACCGATTCCTTGAGAAACTCTGTGTGTGACAGGGTGCATTTCAACACAGATACTTGGACCAGTAAGCATGGACAGGGGAGTTACATGTTGCTGACTGGGCACTGGGTAACTATGGTGAGAGATGGAGAAGGGTTTGCTGTACAAGTCTTGCCGTCCCCACGACTTGTGTGTCAATCCTTCCTCTGTATGTACAAGTTCCTCCACTGCTTCTGCCTCCTCAACCTCGTGTGGGTCCTCCACCTCGGCCCAAACCCTGTGTGGTCAGGTCACCCTTCCTTGTAACTGCGCCCAAGGAATCCCACACACCTCCTTACTATGCTGGCAGCAGAGCTCAAGGCCATCATGCGGTCAAATGTTTACTTTGAAATGTAGGGGAAATGTGAGACACCGCTGAGGAATTGTGGACGGTTAGCTCTGGAGAGTGAGACCGAGTTTCATCAATGGTTGTCTACAGTCAACCAGCAGTCAGGGAAGGTCGGGTGCGACAATGATGCAAACCAGTCTGCGACCCTTCTTCAGGGCAATGTGACACACGTGCCTTGTATGGCTCACGTGTTGAACCTGGTTGTCCAGCAATTTTTAAAACACTATCCCTGCCTACATGGCCTTCTGCAGAGGGCACGGTGTAACGCCTACCTGGATCGACACACTCAGATGGGCTGTAAAGGATAGGCTAGAGGCAAGCCACTCACCAAGCTGGACACCCAGAACCCTGAAACCCTTTAACCCCTATACAGTGATTTGGAATTACACAGGGCCCACGTTGATCAATACCTGTGGAAGGCTGCAGTTCCAGAGAATAGTAGTCATGCAGGTTCAAAAACATTAATTGAGGAAGAGGAACAGAATGGGATGGCCAGGACTTAATCAGAAAACAAGCAGAGGTGAAATGCGGATCGGCCAACGAGGTACATAAACAGCAAGCAGGAAACGTAGTCAGGTAACAAGCACACAAACTCATAAAACTGAACTGGGGGTAACAGTAACAAGAGGTTCATAGCTTTGTCTGGCAGTGGTCTGCAGACAGGAGGGGCCTAAAAAAGGGTGTGGTGTCTTCCCATTGGGACCAGAGTACAAATTGATTGAGTGGACTACGTTGGTGACTTAAAAGCCGTGTGCGGCAATGATGCAAACCTGTCTGCGGCCCTTCGTCAGGGCAATGTGACACACGGGCCTTGTATGGCTCACGTGTTGAATCTGATTCTCCAGCAATTTTTAAAATACCATCCCGGCCTACATGGCCTTGTGCAGCGGGCACGCTGCTATGTGGTCACTTTCATCCTTCGCACCCAGCAGCTCAACAACTTTCATCGCTCCGTAAGTCTTAGGGTCTGGCAGTTAAACGCCGGAAATGCGATGTTCCAACACGCAGGAATTGGAATCTGCACATGTTGCAGCGTGTGTGGCAGCACCGCAGAGCCCTGCTGAAATACGGTATGACGTATACCCTGGGCTAACTTGATCCAGAGGTGGTGCAGATCACGCTGCTGGAGTGGTGTCAGATCAAGGACCTATGCACCCTTCTACACAGTTTCCAAATGTCGACGAAGATGTTTAGCACTGGCAATGCCATTCTCAGCGTGACAATTCTGGTCACCTACATGATGGAGCACACTGTAAGCATTATTCGGAGTCAGGTATTGGTCCAAGAGGAAGGTGAGGAAGTACAGGAGGAGTCATATGCAGAAGGGATAATAAGATCTACAAGGTCCATACGGTAAGCGGCACCTAGGCAGCAGTTATGGTGGGGGATAGGGATTAACAAGGGCGCATAGTATCAGCAAAAATTGTTGAGGAAGGTGCAGGAGCCATGAAGAAATGGAGGACGAACTTGCGATGGGCATGGAAGACTCAGCAGATGAGCGAGAGCTTGCTCACATTTCGGTTGTGCGAGGTTGGGGGGAGAGGGCAGAGGAAGGAGGCACGATTCTCACCTCTCTGCCACCAACACACCAAGGACTTGGTCCTCCTGGATGCACAAGACACATGAGCGTCTTCTTGCTGCACTACCTACAACATGACCCTCGGATTGTACGAATTCGAAGTAATGCTAACTACTGGGTTGCCACACTGTTAGATCCCGGTACAAGACAAAATTTGGCGAAATAATTCCTGCCATATAAAGGGACGCACGTGTACAGGAGTATCTTCAGAAGGTGTTACGCAATCTTCGATCTGCTTTTCCACTAAACACCAGTGCTGCACAGAGTGAATCTCAACGGTTTGTCATGGATAGGAGGAAATGGTCTTTTACTTGTCCACATCTGAGGGACCGAGGGGTGGCTGTTGTGCTGAGATGCCATTGAGTACGGTGTCCCTGCAGAGTTGCACTTTTGGTCATATACAAAATGAGTTGAAAAAGGACAGATGCGGGTGAAAAGGGGAACAGGTGTGTTGGAAAGGGGAAAAAAGTTTTGGTCCGTGGGTTTGGTGGTTAAGCAAAAGTAACATTTGATGAAGAAACACCATCTGTTACGGTGGGACTGGCAGATTTGGATAAGGTGGTATATACTATGTTACCGCTATATAACGAAAATTAATAAGAAAAGAAAGATAAAGGTATATATCCCCATCAGCAGTCAGTGTCCACCGTGCTCCCAGATGGAAAAGGAGAGGTTGGCAACTGGAAGGTTCGGTGGAGGATACAGAGCTGTGTGGCTATGAAAGTAATAGTAGCCTGAACCAAGTTAGACGCCACTCGGATCTTGAGACTGGGAGCCCTGTTAGCGTCACAGGGTCCACACGCCCACCCAACCCAGGAACTCCCTGTTAACATCACAGGGGCCATTCAGTACGCTGACCATGTGCATTGGGGCCACACCTGTGAACAGCAGGCGCATCAGCAGCAGCAGGCCTGTTAATGCCACTGGGCTGCACAAGCAGGACTTGTAGGACAGGAGCTGGTCTTAACCGTTCTGCGTTACCAACTGTGGTGGCGGCCTGCATCAACGCCCTATCCCTGCCTACCTCTGGCCTAAAGCCACAATGGGTTCAACACATGGAGGTGTGCTCTTTCGGAGCATAATAGAAGACTGCGCACCTCCTTGTTGTCTCCAGCACCTTCTATAACCTGGGTCCGCCCCAAACCAGGGTGGACCACAATGCACCTCTTGGAGACAAAAGCAGAGTGACACGTCATGAGTGGCATAACTAGCGTCCTATTTGGAACCGCAACTTCAATGATGACCTCATGGCTGTCATGACCCAAACACCTCACCAGTCATCGTCTGACCATCAATAATGAGGTGACAAGTCATAGGGGCGGGCCTCTGCAAGCCATTTGGGAGTGGCCTGGCCACATCGTCAGGACACCTGATGCCCTGTGGTCTAAATGGGCCCCCCACATCACGGGCAGGGCCAAAGAGTTCATTACCGGACCTAGTTTCTGATGCAGTAAGTGCCTGACCATAGTCAGTTGCATGAAATACAGTCTCTGAAAAAAGACTATCAGCTTTAGCATGGTGTCTATGCACAACACAGGACTTAGACCCGTCACGGAGTGCAAGTACCTGTGCAAAGAGGCTTTTCGCACTAAGTGTGGGAGCATGCGCTGTAGCCCAAAATGAAGACTTAGCCTCAGGAATGGCACAGTCAGGCTGAGCATACTCACTAGGCGAAACACTGGAGTTAGGCTGCGGCTGGGGTAATTCGTCACACGCATGCGCACTAGCTGCCTCTCCACACTTACACGTGGAGGAGAAAGCAGCCAGCTGGACAACCCGAGGCACAGGCCTAAATGGCAGCTGATGCCTGGGCGCAACTGAAACCGCAGCAGGCTGCTTGCGTTTAAGGCGTCACCGTTTTGTAACAACAAATAACATCCAAAAGAACAGGTGTACTTCTTCCCATGGATAATCTGATATGATCCCTTTTTTCATGGACACGACCATCGCTAACAAATGTAGATGAGGCCAAATCAGCAGCTGCTTCAATGGATCTAAATTGCTCCATAAAGTGGCCTCTCCTCCACCCCAATTTCAAGATCCCAAATACTCCATTCCTCTGTGGTGTCAATCCAATCGCACTTGCTTCCTAACAGCTCTCAAGTTTCCACCAGCCCTGCTGAGTATGGGGTGACAGAGATGGTTGAGTTTGCATAGCTGTTCAGTCGCACTATAGCCTGGGAATCAGAGGTCTGCTCCAAAGCTGCAATGAGTACAGACAAGGAAGTTATTATTATTTTTATCATTATTGATTTATAGAGCACCATTGATTCCATGGTGCTGTACATGAGAAGGGGGTTACATACAGAATACATATACAAGTAACTATAGACAGACTGGTACAGAGGGAAGAGGGCCCTGCCCTTGCGGGATTACATTCTAAAGGATTTTTGGGAGGAGACAGTAGGAGTTGTTTAGGTTGAGCGTCAAGTACGTATGGTGGTGGTGTCATTGAAGGTTATAGTCATTTCTGAACAGATGAGTTTTCAGATTCAGTTTGAAGCTTGCGTGTGTAGCAGATAATCTAACGTGTTGAGGTAGCGAGTTCCATGAGACAGGGGAAATGATCTGCGCAGATAGCCTGAAGCTTTTTGACTGGGATCCAGGCCCCGATGAAGAAGGTGCTGAGCCTAATCTAAACCCTCATTTCCAAATAGTAAATCCTCCTGGTGGAGACAATGGGGAACATGATGAGGAGCACAGATACCTGATTGGAAGGACAACTTTACTATTCGGTCAGGGCAGGAAGAGGTTGTCTCGGAGGACTCAGGACGAGGGGAATGAAAACACACAGGGTTATTGATGAGGTTGGAGACAACACTTACTGTCAAACCAAAGTCAGCCAGTCGATGAGGTCAGCAGAGGAGGTGGAGGAGGATGCTACTGACGACGAGGTTACGTTGCGTCTTCCTGGCCAGAGACAAAGTACTGGAAGCACGTCAACAACTGAATCCTGGACCACAACTTTGACTCTGAGCAGATGTCGTGTTGGCTATGCAGGTCGCATGGGCTGTAAGCCTTTCCTAGCCTGTGAATTTTTGGACATCGCAAAGGATCACCCAAGTCATGGAATCTGTAAGATTTGTCAACAATCTGTAAGTAGAAGGCAAAAACTCACACTTTTGAGTACTTCCTCCATGAAGTATCACATGGATATGAATTGACAGCGTGAAGGTGTATTGCTCAGCTTTAGCAACTGTCAACGCAATATGCTTATTTGCCGTTCATTGCATGCATTGTTGCAGACTACACACAAGGGGCTGCTGTTTTTTTGGATCTGCCTTTGGTCACTATAGCAATAGAAAATTGCTCTTCGGGGGTGGACTTGGAGATGCTGTCTATGAACAGAATGAAAAGCTAAAGGTGTGTGTTACAGCAAGGAGCCACCGCGGAAACACTTCGTTCAATTGTGAGGGGAGTTGTGTTGTACTTTGATGATGAGCACTGTAACGTCAGTGAGCAGCATCCTGTGCCACAGACCAACATTCTTACAGTGCTGTCTATACTGTTTACCGTGAGAGGAGCGTAAAGTCTGTATTTCTGGCAACTGGACATCACAGTACCCGGGTACGGTAGGCTGTGCCCAGACAATAATGCGGGCACAAAACACTTTGTTTTATTAGCAAAACACATATCTGTTCTGGGTAGGCCGACTATATAGACAATAAGACTTGCTACCTCTGCACTGTCAAATTGTCACGTACAGTTTAAATCATAGAGGGACAGCAACACATGTTTGCATTGACTGTTGCTTTTCAAGATTTCCATGACTGTGTTGCAGAGCTGTGTGGTTTGCATTCACACTGTTATCATCTGCAATATCTGTGAGGCTTCAGCTAACAAGGGTATTCAGGGGGGGTCATGTGTTTTGTCTATGTTTAGGTAGATAACTTGGAAGCTCTTGTGATGCGCCACTGGTAAGTCGTGTTCGCACACACACACGCACAAACACACAATTACTGCTACACAGAGGGATTAGCAGGTAGTAGGCAACAGAATAGATTGTTCAATTATTTTAATTGTATGCATGGTTCTTATTGTTTGTTTTGGTAAAGTTAAACAATCATTTATCAACCCAACTGGCTAGAGTCCTTTTCCTTTTGCCTGGTTTTGCTGCATACTGGGGAGCCCACCCTGTACACGACTTAAAATGAAGCATAAGTCGCAATGTGAATTTCACTGTGCTACAATGCGGACTAGCGTGCCTGTGCAACCACCGCCTGCCCCATCAAGTGCATCTGCGTGCTCTTCATCCTCTGTGACTGTGGGGACAGCAGTCACACATGGTTTTTCACACTGAACTTCCACTCCTTAACCCGCAACAGGGAGTGTGATTGGCAGGTCATCACTTGTTTTGGAAGTGGAAACAGAAGGTATTGTTGAGCTGTCAGACATCGAGAGAACCATCATTGGATGCAGGCTACATTATATCCACGCCTGCACCTTCGTCACAGATTGCCTGGACTACCTGCAGTTAATAATTGCATTCCAGAAATGGAAAGGAGTGTAGAATGCACATGTGTTGTACCTTGCTTGGCAGCAAAGGAACACTAACTTAGTATTCCAGACAATTTTAGGAAGGCAGAAAAAGAGTCAGCTCTTTGTGCAAATTAAATAGCGTGGCAAAAGTGGACAGATGGGTACAGTGGCTGTGTTCTGTGGGTACCAGGACAGTAAAAGAAGCTTCACTTTCTATCCCTCGTAATGATCAAATGCAGCAAGAAATTCCCTGAGTTTGCTATAAAATTAGCATAGCAAAATGGGCATGAGTGTAGAATGCAGAGGTGCTTGAGATTGCTTGGCACCAGTGGCACAATAAAGGAGTCCTACAGGCATTTTTTGTATACCACTAAATGGCAGTATTTTTTGCTATCATTATAGCTTATTAAAAACAGAGCAGGAGGGTGTCATGCAGAGGTGCTGCACATAGATTTGCACCAGTGGGGCATTAATGGAGTACAACAGCCACTTCTTGTATGCCACTAAGTTTACTCAATTTTTGGTATTATAATGTATTAGTAACAATGAGTTTGAGTGTGCAATGCAGGCAGACGTGCTGCAAATATCTTTGCACTAGTGTGACTAGACAAAAGTACAATAGCCACGTTTAGGATGCCACTAGGTACACTGACTGTTTGCTAGTATAATGGCTTAGTTAAAAAGAGTTTGAGTGTGCAATGCAGGCAGACGTGCTGCAAATATCTTTGCACTAGTGTGACTACACAAAAGTCCAATAGCCACGTTTAGGATGCCACTAGGTACACTGACTGTTTGCTAGTATAATGGCTTAGTTAAAAAGAGTTTGAGTGTGCAATGCAGGCAGACGTGCTGCAAATATCTTTGCACTAGTGTGACTAGACAAAAGTACAATAGCCACGTTTAGGATGCCACTAGGTACACTGAGTGTTTGCTAGTATAATGGCTTAGTTAAAAAGAGTTTGAGTGTGCAATGCAGGCAGACGTGCTGCAAATATCTTTCCACTAGTGTGACTACACAAAAGTCCAATAGCCACGTTTAGGATGCCACTAGGTACACTGACTGTTTGCTAGTATAATGGCTTAGTTAAAAAGAGTTTGAGTGTGCAATGCGGGCAGACGTGCTGCAAATATCTTTCCACTAGTGTGACTACACAAAAGTCCAATAGCCACGTTTAGGATGCCACTAGGTACACTGAGTGTTTGCTAGTATAATGGCTTAGTTAAAAAGAGTTTGAGTGTGCAATGCAGGCAGACGTGCTGCAAATATCTTTCCACTAGTGTGACTGCACAAAAGTCCAATAGCCACGTTTAGGATGCCACTAGGTACACTGACTGTTTGCTAGTATAATGGCTTAGTTAAAAAGAGTTTGAGTGTGCAATGCAGGCAGACGTGCTGCAAATATCTTTCCACTAGTGTGACTACACAAAAGTACAATAGCCACGTTTAGGATGCCACTAGGTACACTGACTGTTTGCTAGTATAATGGCTTAGTTAAAAAGAGTTTGAGTGTGCAATGCAGGCAGACGTGCTGCAAATATCTTTGCACTAGTGTGACTAGACAAAAGTCCAATAGCCACGTTTAGGATGCCACTAGGTACACTGACTGTTTGCTAGTATAATGGCTTAGTTATAATGAGTTGGAGTGTGCAGAGGACAGGAGGGTACAGTGCCAGGATTGTGGGGCTCTGGGTAGAGGAATGGAAGCCTGCCTTTCTATTCCCTCCTAATGGGGAAATGCAGCGACGAAATCCCTGACCTTAGCAACACAGACGCTGTCTCTGTTTTCAGGACCTGTCACCTATGGCTCTGACCCTGCCGGTTTGAGCCCTTAAAAGGACTGATAGATAGTGCTATCCCTATGCTGTCCAGCGTATCCAGTATCGGCGATAGGACAAAGGACGGAGCTGCGCCAGTGATGTCTGACACCAAGGACGCAGAAGAGATAATGGCGTCCGGACGGGCAGATACTCGTTTTTATAATGCAGGGACATGTGACATGGACATCCTATCACACATGCCGTTGCTTCTCTGGCTAAAAGTCCACTTAGCTGTGTGTGTGTCTGGGATTGGCTGACATGCTGGCCCGCCCCACAAGACGCGCGCGCTTAGGGAAGGAAGACAAGGAAAAAAAAAAAAAAAGGCGATCGCCATTATACAAACAGCAGTGATCTGAAGGCGCTGTTCCCGCACACTATACACTGAAATGTCATAATAGTGTGAGTCACAGAGTGACTTACACTATTACAGCGGAAAGCCAGCTAGGAAATAGCTGTTTTTTTGCTGCTAGAACCGTTCTCGAACGTTTCTAGAACTATCGAGCTTTTGCAAAAAGCTCGAGTTCTAGTTCGATCTAGAACAGGCCCCAAAATCACTCGAGCCTAGAACTGGAGAACCTCGAACCGCGAACCGCGCTCAACTCTAGTCCTAAACGCATGCTTTCTGCACTGGAAAAGCAGGTAAAACGCAGGAATTTGCTGGAATCTTGGTTTTTGCCATTTCTCACAGACTTCTATGTTAGCAAAACGCACCCAAACTGGCAAAAACAATTGACATGCTGCTTCTTTGAACGCATGGTTTTTGCCACAAAATATGCAAATTAAGCGCAGCGTTTAGAAACGCAAAGTGCGGTCTAGAAATCCCCATTTTCCATAGACTTTGCTGGGAAATCAAAACGCATGACTTTTGGCATGAAAAAGGTGCATCTCAAAACGGACCTAAAAAGCACCAAAAACGCAGGTGGAAGCGCAAAGTGGGGCCCTAGCCTTACAATGCTTTAAGGTTCTGAGGTTGAACCTAATCAATTATGGCCTGCACCTTCCCAGGATCCAGATTAAACCCTTCAGCTTAAGACAACGAATCCCAGGAATGATATTTCTTGCACAGAAAAAAGTATATTTTTCCAACTTAGAGAACAAATAATTTTCTGTAAGCTTTTGTAAAACAAAACAGACATGTTCATAGTGTATATCCAGATCAGCTGAAAAAATTAGACTATCGTCAAGATATAGTACAATAAACCTTCTACTACAATTATAAAAGCTATTGTGTCGCCAGGGGTTAAGGGGATACCCAGAACCGGGCCAAGGGGTTGCTTCTGGAAAGGGGATCACGGTGTCGTGGCCCGGTCCGTGCTCCCTGGTTCCACAATAAAAAGGGGGGTTATGTTCGTGACGCCACCCGTGGAATGTGATCAGAGATGACCACCGCTGCTGCAGAACCTCCGGGGTGATGGAAGGCAGCTTGAGATGGGACGGCTCCCCACGGGTAGAGCCTTTTCCCCGGGGCAGTGTGTTAGTCTATGGGGGGAGTGCAGGACACGAGCACAATAAACAGGCAGACTCACGGTTTTGCAGTTTCTTTGTCCTTTACTGTAGATGGCATTCAGCAGAGTACTGTCCACGGAGTCTGTGAGGGGTTCAGGGCTTCTCCCACCCAGCCGGGCCGTTTTGGCTTCCTTGCCTGCACTGTGTGTCTGTGGCCCCGCTGCTGAGTGAACTATGCAGCTGGCTCTGCTCTGCTCTGCTCCTAGGTACCGACCTGACAGGCAACTCGAGTCCTTCCTAGTATGTTCCTGAACTCTGCGTTTGTTGCTTGTGTCTGTGGTACAGGTGAAAGATCTGGAATCTTCACTTCTCTGGTGGTAACTGTGCAGCATGTAACCTGCAGTCTCGGATCCAGCATCCGTTCTGTGTGCTCCACTGGGGATGAGCTCAGCAATGCTCTGCCTCCCAGGAATGTTCTCTGTGTAATCTGTCTCCTTTCCTCAGACCCTCAGCTAGGCCTGGAATTGGTCAGTGGATCCTGAGGTGAGCTAAAGCCAGCTTCCAACCTGCAGAGATCTTGTCTCCTCAGTGCTCTGCACTGAACTTCCAAACTGAAACTACTTCTGACCATTTCCTCCCCCCCCACCAGAATATACAGGGAAGCAGCTTGGTCTCCCCCTTCTGGCCAGGAGGTCTTGGTGTTGTGTGTGGGGAGTTAACCCTTTGTGTTGTTACTGTGGCAACCCTGGGGTGCCACATTCCCCCTTAGTGAAGAACAGTACTCCGGGACTGTGAAACAAACAAACAAGTTATCACAACAATTATATATATATACAGAGTCTCAAAAGGAAAAAATACAAAAACCTTAAAGTTCAAAAAGAGTCCAAAATGTTCAAAAATATGTAAGTGTTCATACAGTATAGTCTCTGTAGGTACTGGGCTTTTGGTCTTAACGTTGCAATTAAATAAACATTTCAATCAACAAACACTTCTTAAAGGTGTCTCTACTCTGGTCATAAGTGCAGTAGGCCTCACGGCCCTCGGGCCACCAACAATGTGATCAAGTTGTAACTCTCCGTGCTGCCACCTTACACCACTCTTCTCTCACCTTTTCTGTACAATAAACTGTTACGGTTTTTCATATAAACATTATAACATATGTACATTTTATATGCAATTTCACATTAGTCTTTATATCTTGCTGGTATCTGACCCTGAGTACTACGCTGTGACCTGCGTACTGCTGGTGTACTGGGTGTACTTAGCATAATGGTGTGGGTGGAAGTGTACCTATTTGGTGTTTCTTGCACTTGTGAGGATAGGGGGCTGACTGTAGGACTGGCAAGCTCACTGGGACCAGGAATCTGTTCTTCCTCTACGGTTTCAACTTCCAGTTCTTCTTGTCTTGAGACTTCTTGTGGTATGGGTTCTGATTGTGGTTCCACCACTTGAGGGAAGGCGATCATTGGGACTACTACTGCTCCATAGTAATTTGGCCATGTTTTTGGAAAATCTCCTAAGACTGTATGGAATACATCTTCTTCCTTCTTGACAGGTTGTACCTGTATGGGTAAGGTGACTTCTGGTGTCTTCAGGGTTTCAGGACACGGTTTGAGTTGATCTCTTGACACGACAGCTGATGTCCTTCCTTCATCCCTACTGATGAGACACACTTTGGGATTATCCATACTGGATGGTAAGACTGTATATGGGGTGGTTTCCCACTGATTATCCAATTTGTTTGTGCGCCGTTTCCTCTTGAGAACTTGGTCACCAGGTTGCAATGGGGTTGCTAGAGCATGCTGGTTGAAGGTTCTCTCCTGTCTTCCCCTAGCTTGTTGGAGACTTTTCTCTACGCACTCTTGTACTTGGCGATACTGTTGCTGACGTAGGGTATCCCAATTGGATTCTTGAACTTCTGCATCTGGCTTCACAATTCCCATATCTAAATCAATTGGCAGTTTACCGGGCCTTGCACGCATAAGGTAAGCGGGGGTGCAGTTTGTAGAACTCACCGGGACATGATTGTACAAGTCCACCAAGTCTGGCAATTTCTCTGGCCATTGATTTCTTTCTGACTCTGGTAAGGTCTTCAACAGGTCAATCACAATATGGTTCATCTTCTCACATAAGCCATTTGTTTGGGGATGGTATGCTGTTGTGCGGATCTTTTTACAGCCATACATGTTGCAGAATTCTTGGAAGATCTGTGATTCGAAAGCTGGACCTTGATCTGCAAGGACTTGTTCTGGGTAACCATGGGGTCTGCAAAAGTACGTCTGAAATGCTTTAGCTGCTGTTCTAGCTGTAAGGTCTTTCACGGGTACCACCACTAAGAAGCGTGAGTAATGGTCCACGATGGTTAAGGCATAGACATAGCCGGACCGGCTTGGTGACAACTTGACGTGGTCTAATGCGACTAGCTCGAGTGGTTGCTTGGTTACTATGGACTGGAGTGGAGCTCTCTCGTTCTGTTGATCCTTTCTTCTGAGGTTGCATGGTCCGCATTTTCTACACCAATCTTCAATTGATTTTCTCATGCCAACCCAGTAGAATCTTTCTCTTAAGAGCACTTCCAACTTTTTCCAACCAAAATGACCAGCACCGTCGTGGTAAGCTTCCAGAACCATCTTGACGTCTCTCTTGGGCACGATGATCTGCCAGACCAACTCATGTGTTTTTGGATTGGTGTGCCTTCTACAGAGCTTCCCTTGGTACAGGAACAATTTACCCCTCTCTTTCCAGAGATGTTGTGTCTCAGCTGGGGCATTCTGATTAGGGTATGCACCTTGTTGTGTAAGCAGTTCTTTCACTAGCTTCACAGCTGGATCGCTGTCTTGTGTGTCAGCCCATCCGTGGTGTGCTAATGGGTTGAGAGTTGCCTGCTGTTGTTTTTGGTAGACACTCAGTTGATACTGTCCCACCTTAGGATGGTGAAAGGCCGGCAGCTCAATTTCTTCCAGTCCCTCCGGTTCCTCTTCCACGTTCCCCGAGTGTGGCATCCGGGATAAGGCATCTGCATTCCCGTTCTTGTGGCCTGCCCTGTACTTGATGACAAAGTTGTAGTTTGACAGTCGGGCTATCCATCGCTGTTCCAGCGCACCTAATTTTGCAGAGTCCAGGTGGGTCAACGGATTGTTGTCAGTAAAGATGGTAAATTCTGCAGCTGCCAGGTAGTGTTTGAAACGCTCTGTTACAGCCCAAACTACTGCCAGTAATTCTAACTTGAAGGAGCTGTAATTCTCTGGGTTTCTTTCTGTAGGCCGGAGCTTCCTGCTTGCAAAGGCAATAACTTTCTCCTTGCCTTCCTGCTTTTGAGACAATACGGCTCCCAGTCCTACGTTGCTGGCATCCGTGTACAAAATGAAGGGTTGATGGTAATCTGGATATGCCAGGATCTCTTCTCCTGTCAGTGCCCACTTCAACTTCTTAAAGGACTCTTCTCTCTCATCACTCCACTGGAAAGGAGGATTTCGGGCTGCAGACTTCTTTGACTGTCCTACCAGGATGTCTTGTAGGGGAGCTGCTAGCTTCGTGAACCCTTTTATAAATCTTCTATAGTAGCCCACCAGTCCCAGGAATTGCCTCACCTCTTTCACGCTGGTGGGTCTCGGCCAATCTCTGATCACGGTAACTTTTTCAGGATCTGGTGCTACCCCTTCTGAGCTCACGACATGTCCCAGGTACTGTACCCTTGGCTTTAGAAGGTGACACTTGGATGGCTTGATTTTCATGCCGTATCCGGATAAGGCTTCAAACACTTCTGCCAGGTCTTGTAGATGCTGTTCATAGGTCTTGGAGTAGACTATGACGTCATCCAGGTACAGGAGGACAGTTTCAAAGTTCTTATGTCCTAGGCAGCACTCCATCAGTCGCTGGAAGGTTCCAGGCGCATTGCAGAGTCCAAACGGCATACAATTGAACTCACAGAGGCCCATCGGCGTGGTGAACGCTGTCTTCTCCTTATCAGCCTCTGCCACAGGAACTTGCCAATACCCACTAGTCAGATCTAGGGTGGAAAAGTAAGTAGCGGATTTTAATGCAGCCAATGACTCTTCTATCCTAGGTAATGGGTATGCATCCTTGTGTGTAATGCGGTTGATCTGTCGGTAGTCTACACACATCCTCATGGTCCCATCTTTTTTCTTAACTAGCACTAGTGGGGCTGCCCAGGGGCTACAACTGTCTCTTATTACCCCTGCTCCTTTCATTTCTTTGAGCATGTCTTTGGCGCATTGGTAGTGAGCCGGTGGTACTGGTCTATGCCTCTCCTTTATGGGTGGATGGTTACCTGTGGGTATAGTGTGCTCTACCCCTTTGATCTGCCCAAAGTCTAATGGGTGTTTGCTGAATATTTGTTCATATTCTTTCACTACCCTGTATACTCCATGCTTTTGATGGGAGGGTGTAGAATCGGTGCCTACATGTAGCTTTTGGCACCAATCCTCCAGCTTTCCCTCTGAGCCATTGTCCTCCGCCTGATTTGACGGCTTCAAGGGCTCAACGGTGGTGATGGCGTTGTTATCAACCGTATATAGCTTAGCCATGGTAGCATACTTAGGTAGGGTGACCTCATCTTCCCCACAATTTAGAAGGCGTATTGGCACTCTCCCCCTGTGTACCTCAACTATTCCTCTGGCCGTCAGTACAGTGGGCCTACTATCTGAGTACACGGGTTCTACCAGGGCCTGATAGTCTCGCCCTCTGATGCCTATTGCGGCTCTACACCAGACCAGCATTTCTGTTTTGGGAGGAATTACAATAGGTATTGGGTCACTTACCCTTGCACTGCCAATTTCACCTCCTGACACTTCTACCTGCTGCTTCAGCATCAAGGCTTTAATTTCCTTCTGCAGGAGTCTCTGTTGCCCAGGTTTGGCAGTCTCGACGATCTGCTGCAAGACAGTAATTACCTCTGCAAAACAATTTTCAATTACATTCATTCCTAGCAGCATAGTTGGTTCACGTTCTCGTCGGTCAACATCAACAATGATAATACCCTGATTCTGCAATTCTACTCTCCCAATCTTAATGGTCATTTCTCTGAAACCAACCTGTGGTACTAATTCACCATTGCTAGCCCATATATTCAATGCAACATTAGATGGACCACTGCTAACGTCTGAATCAGCCCAGTACCTCTTATAAAGGACATGCGGAATTGATGATATTTGGGAACCAGTGTCCAGCAAGGCGTTGAGCGGAATGCCATCCAGCACGATGGGGATGACAGGACGTCCCCCCACATACTTGTCGTGCCAGGGTGAAGGACCTTGAGAGTTCATTCCTGAGGAGCGGCCCGCCTCCCCAGGGGATCCCCATTTAAAGCACATTCACGGGCAAAGTGACCTGGCTCATTGCAACGGCGGCAAATGGGCTGTCCATCCGGCTGGTAGCGGTCGCTGGGTCGTCCTCTCGTCGCTTGGTATCTCCTAGGCCTCATCCATGGGACATCCTCCTTGCTGGTCGCCAGCTCAATCTTGGGTGCAGACTTGGATCCACGCAGCTCCTGGACGATTCTAGCCATGGAAGCAACAGTGTCTGTCAGGGCATCAAGCCTTTGATGTAGAGCCTCATTAGTGATCGGCTCCAGGTGGTTAGCAGCAGCCGCTGACATGGCCGATGTCACCGGCACTACTGGTTGCTGGGGTGCCACTGTAAGGTGTTGAACAGAGTCTATATCCTGCGGCTCCTCCACCTGCTGGAGGCGGATGGCTCTATCCTTTAGCTGGGCAAATGTTAGTCCTGGATCCTGGATCACCATCATGCTGAGTTGTCCCCGGTGGGAAGGGGATGAGAGTCCATCCAGGAATTGGTCTATCAGCAGCTTATCTGCTCCAGGGGCTAAGGCAGGTTCTGCTAATTTAAGTGCTCTGAGCGCCTCCTGCAAGTTTAAGGCAAAGTCTCTTGCGCTCTCTCTAGGTTTTTGCTTGCATCCAAAGAACCTCATTTTAGCCCGGCTGCCAGCAGTGGATTCAAAAGCTGCTTTTAGTCCAGCTATTATATGCTCTACAGTGTCTTTTGCATCGTCCGGCCAGGATGTAACCTCCCGCTGGGCATTGCCAGTTAACTGTCCCATAAGCATCCCAACACGCTGAGCTTCTGTCAGGGGGTACATGCTGTAGTAGATTTTTAGCTTTCCGATAAAGTCATTAAGTGTGTTGGGCTCACCTGAGTACTGCGGCAGCCACACTGCACCCGGGGTGTACGGCATCAGGAACGGCATGATAGGTGCCGCTGCACCTCCGGGTACAACAGCGTCTCCCTGCTGCGACATCTTTGCGCCCCCTTAGTTAATTTCACCAGTCTTCTTGACAGCAAGCCTGGGGCACTTTTCTGCGTTTTCGTTCGGGTCGCAGCACCGAGCGCACCTCCTCTGCAAGCGGTAGGCGGAGTCTTAGTTTAGGCGCGATGTTTTCCCGCGCGTAGCAGGTAATGGCGTGATTAAAGATGGCGCCTGGAAAATGTTACCAATGATGTTTTCGGATTTTTCCAGGTATCTTTGCAAAGTTTAAAGTCCGTTCTTTGTTGCAACAATTCACAGTGCAAGTCTTTTATGCGATGCAATAAGTCTTTACAGGCACACGTCACCCGGGTTGCAGCCGGGTCCAGTCCGCATCCTGTTCGTGACGCCAAAGTTGTGTCGCCAGGGGTTAAGGGGATACCCAGAACCGGGCCAAGGGGTTGCTTCTGGAAAGGGGATCACGGTGTCGTGGCCCGGTCCGTGCTCCCTGGTTCCACAATAAAAAGGGGGGTTATGTTCGTGACGCCACCCGTGGAATGTGATCAGAGATGACCACCGCTGCTGCAGAACCTCCGGGGTGATGGAAGGCAGCTTGAGATGGGACGGCTCCCCACGGGTAGAGCCTTTTCCCCGGGGCAGTGTGTTAGTCTATGGGGGGAGTGCAGGACACGAGCACAATAAACAGGCAGACTCACGGTTTTGCAGTTTCTTTGTCCTTTACTGTAGATGGCATTCAGCAGAGTACTGTCCACGGAGTCTGTGAGGGGTTCAGGGCTTCTCCCACCCAGCCGGGCCGTTTTGGCTTCCTTGCCTGCACTGTGTGTCTGTGGCCCCGCTGCTGAGTGAACTATGCAGCTGGCTCTGCTCTGCTCTGCTCCTAGGTACCGACCTGACAGGCAACTCGAGTCCTTCCTAGTATGTTCCTGAACTCTGCGTTTGTTGCTTGTGTCTGTGGTACAGGTGAAAGATCTGGAATCTTCACTTCTCTGGTGGTAACTGTGCAGCATGTAACCTGCAGTCTCGGATCCAGCATCCGTTCTGTGTGCTCCACTGGGGATGAGCTCAGCAATGCTCTGCCTCCCAGGAATGTTCTCTGTGTAATCTGTCTCCTTTCCTCAGACCCTCAGCTAGGCCTGGAATTGGTCAGTGGATCCTGAGGTGAGCTAAAGCCAGCTTCCAACCTGCAGAGATCTTGTCTCCTCAGTGCTCTGCACTGAACTTCCAAACTGAAACTACTTCTGACCATTTCCTCCCCCCCCACCAGAATATACAGGGAAGCAGCTTGGTCTCCCCCTTCTTGGCAGGAGGTCTTGGTGTTGTGTGTGGGGAGTTAACCCTTTGTGTTGTTACTGTGGCAACCCTGGGGTGCCACACTATCATTTATAAAGTTTATAAAAACTACTAGCTCACTGATTAACCTAAAAGGCATGACGCATCTATAAGGGATAGGCAGGTTAACAGGTTCTACACACCCCATACCATATTTACTTAAATAAAGACGATAACTACGACTTTATTGCAAGGAATGGCCACAGCTTTTATTTTAACCGTATATATGTATACCAAACTCGTGGCTCAACATGCCACCCATTGTTAAACATAACCTTATACATATATACCCATATAACCAAAAACCACCAATAGATCCATCCGAGAGGGAAACAACCATCATTCTTAACCCCCCGGCCATAACCTCCAACCGGCCCAGAGGACCACCTCGGCCGTGACCAACCGGCCCGAGGTGAGGGGTAATAACGTTCCATCGTTAATTACCCCCACCCAGAACCTGCAGGACCTCCGCCTACAAGTTCCCATCCACTCCGAAGCCACTCCCCTTGAGCGACTTCGTACCAACAAACCGACTGTCGGTACTCCCAACCTCTCAGACGGACCTATCCCCCCGCTGTGACAACAAAACAAACATCTTTTTTTTTTTTGTTTGTAATTTTTTGTAACAATAAGAGCGGGCGGGTGGGCACAAAGTTCAAGCGACGAAAGGGGAGGTAACACATTTTTACACTCTCTTTATACCTCAAACTACGCCCCCACCCCTTCCCCGCTCTCCACCAATCCCCCCTCCAGTACCAACCACCAATCCCATGCCCCCATCTAACTCCCCCATCCCCAACCAAAACCTTTAACTCCTTACTACCCTGCACCCTCCCGATCGTCATGGGCCTGCTCACCCCTATTCGGCTCACTGCCCTTCTTGACACATCTATAAGGGATAGGCAGGTTAACAGGTTCTACACACCCCATACCATATTTACTTAAATAAAGACGATAACTACGACTTTATTGCAAGGAATGGCCACAGCTTTTATTTTAACCGTATATATGTATACCAAACTCGTGGCTCAACATGCCACCCATTGTTAAACATAACCTTATACATATATACCCTTATAACCAAAAACCACCGATAGATCCATCCGAGAGGGAAACAACCATCATTCTTAACCCCCCGGCCGTAACCTCCAACCGGCCCAGAGGACCACCTCGGCCGTGACCAACCGGCCCGAGGTGAGGGGTAATAACGTTCCATCGTTAATTACCCCCACCCACAACCTGCAGGACCTCCGCCTACAAGTTCCCATCCACTCCGAAGCCACTCCCCTTGAGCGACTTCGTACCAACAAACCGACTGTCGGTACTCCCAACCTCTCAGACGGACCTATCCCCCCGCCACAGACCGGCCAAGTGACACCCTTACTTGGCCCGGGCCCCCCACACCCCAAGTGCTTGCTCCAGACCATCCCTCAAACCCAGCATCCATAAATCCAGACCCACATCGGTCAGGTGAACCCCATCTCTCCTTAGATACTGCTCAGTGGACTCCTCCAATTCTCTATGCCGCACCACCAACCCACCATTCCGTGCCACAAACCTGCCAATTGCCCGGTTCAGCTTACTCCGAGCCCTATTAATACGGTCCACCGACCTACCAAAACGCCACTGCGTCCGAGCTATGATGTCCGACCAAACAATCACAATGCCCGGGAACGCCCTCCACAAATGTAACAGATCCAACTTTATGTCCCTTTTCAATTCCCTTGCCGACCTTACTCCCAAATCATTCCCACCCACGTGTAAAATTAACACACCCGGGTCACGATCCATACGGCTATAATAAGCCACCTCTGGACGCACCCTACCCCAGGTCATGCCCCGAATTCCCAGCCACTTTACTCGGGCCTCCGTCACCGACACTCCAAGCTGCCGACCATCGCGACGCACATCCGCCCGCAGCGCTCCCCAATACACGTAGGAGTGCCCGAGGATCCACACAAGGCATGGCCCTACAAAATATAAACAACCACGAATAAACAGCAACAGCCAAGAAAATTGTCATATACCAACATCAAAACGCAAACCATGAATCCCCCACCCCTGAAGCATCACCTGACCAAGTGAGGCCTAATGTACGAGCGAAACCTGGAAGACTCCCACCTCCCAATCCGCCGGATACAATCCTCATTCAAACCCCACCTGGCGGCTTCCGTTGCCGCCCCAATCCGGAAGGAGTGAGACCCGTACTCACTCGGCTCCTCCCCCACCCGTGCTAAGGCCGTCTTCAGCACCGCAATGAATTGGTAACGCGACAAGGCCAATCCGTCCGCATGCCGCAGGAAAACGCCAGGGTAACCTCCGCGCACCTTTAAAAACTCCGAAACCCGTACCACCGGACACATTTGGTGCCCCGGTAACGCAAACAACACCACTAAGCGCCCCCGTCCCCTCTGATCAGTCTTCGAAAAACGAAGCTGACATTCCACTCTATCTTCCCCCAGCATTACATCCTCCATCATCAAACCGCCCATTGCTTGCTTAGTCGGGCTGACCAATTCACCAATGCGAAAGGCACCAAAAAACGCCAATACAAAAGCTACTGAAAACAACCCCCGCTCATAAGGAGACGAACACAATTCCCCCAAACACCCCACTAAACGCCCCAACAATGGCAATGACACCGGCCGCCTCATGTCACGCGACTGGGCCCCTTTCCGAAAACCCTTCATTGCCTGCCGCACCAGAAAATCCTTAGTCGCGTCCCGGACCCCTTGCATCTGAAAACAAGAAGGCCAATGCCGCCAACTTGCCACCAATCACCGAAACGGACCGACCTGCCGAAAAATCCCCACTAATGAACATCAGGACCCCCAACACTCGGCCCTTGTAACCCGACTCCATAAAATCCCCCCTTTCCAACTCTGCCCATTCCTTCCACACCGCCTGATATCGGCACCAAGTAGCCTCAGACACCGATCTCCTAATCCCCTCAAATGCTACACCGATGCCAGGTCCCACAGCCATTCCGGGCAAGGTTCTCCATCCGCGTCCGCTCCCGGCACCAGCTTCCTGAACCTGCAAAACTGAAACCGTGATAGCGCATCAGCCACCTCGTTTCGAATCCCTGGCACGTGCCGAGCCACCACGCAAATGTTCATCTACAAACAACGCAACACCAAATGCCTTAAATACCCCACAACCGGCGGGGATTTTGCCGACAGCGCATTGATGGAATGCACCACCGCCATGGTGTCACAATGCATGCAAACCCTTCTTCCGGAAAAAACGGGGCCCCATAACTCCACTGCTACAATGATGGGAAACAATTCCAGCAGCGCCAAATTCCTCACCAGACCTGCTTCCACCCAAAGCCTTGGCCACTTTCCAACGCACCAGTGCGTCTGAAAAATTGCTCCAAAACCTGTCGCTCCAGCCGCATCAGTATACAATTCCAACTGGCTATTGGACAAAGCCTCGCTCATCCAAAGGGTCCGACCGTTGTATCGGTCCAAGAACTTCTCCCAAACCAACAAATCCCCCTTCATCACTTTGGTCACTCTGACAAAGTGATTTGGAGCTCTTACCCCCGCGGTTGCACTCGCCAGTCTCCTATTGAATATCCGCCCCATCGGCATAATGCGACAAGCGAAATTCAATTTCCCGAGCACTGACTGCAAATCCCGCAACCGTACCTTCTTGGCCTGATACAAAAACCGCACCGACGCCTTCAAATCTAGCAGCTTCCCCTCAGGCAATCGGCATTCCATCGCCAGTGTATCAATTTCGATACCTAAAAAACATAGGGCCGTCACCGGCCCTTCTGTTTTTTCTTTTGCCAACGGAATACCTAGGCTCCGCGCGATCCGCTCTAACGTAAATAACAACAAGGAGCAAACCGAAGAGCCCGCCGGCCCCACGCAAAAGAAGTCATCCAAATAGTGAATCACTGAATGGACTCCTGCCACCTCTTTGACTACCCATTCCACAAAAGTACTAAATGCCTCAAAATGAGCACACGAAATGGAGCAGCCCATCGGCAGGCAGCGATCAACATAGTATTCCCCATCCCACATACACCCTAAGAGATGAAGGCTCTCTGGGTGCACCGGGAGTAAACGAAAAGCTGCTTCCACATCCACCTTTGCCATCAGGGCCCCCCGCCCGGCAGCCCGTACCAGCTCCAATGCCTTATCAAAAGAGACATAAGAAACTGCCGACAACTCTGGTGATATCCCATCATTCACCGACAATCCCGCCGGGTAAGATAAATGATGAATGAGCCGAAATTTGTTCGGCTCCTTCTTAGGCACCACCCCAAGGGGGGAAATCCTTAAATTGGAGAATGGCGGGTCCTGGAATGGACCTGCCATCCTCCCCAACTCCACCTCCTTTTGCAGCTTTTCCTTCACCACCGCCGGATGTTCTTTTGCGGACCTCAAATTCCCCGGGCGAAACACCGGCGCCTCAGATTCAAACGGAATCCGAAAACCTTCCGTAAAACCACGTGCCAACAACTCCGCCGCCCTAACATCCGGGTATCTATTTAAATAGGGAAGCATCGCCTCTACCCTCACTGGCATCCTCCCTTTTTCCAGACCCCTCCCCCGCCTTTCCTTTTCCTTTCTCAAAGCACCTGGCCAGGGAGTGAGAACCTCCACATCCGGAACACTCATGTTTGAATCGACATGAGGCCCCGAACTTACACTGTCCCTCGTTATATTGCCAACAAGCCCCCTTTTTCTGTCCAGCCGGGGGCCCGCCGCTCGCACCCGGGCTCCCGGCACCCCCTCGAAAGGGCTGAGCCGGAGCCGTCATTAACCGCATCCACAAAGAAATATCTTTGTGGCCCTACTGAACACCAGGCCGCAGAGCCATCCGTTGCCGGAACTGCTCGTCATATCTTAACCACCCTAATCCTCCGTATACTCTATACGCCTCCCCTATCGCGTCCATATAACCAAATAGGGCGGAACAATGCTCCGGCTCCTTTTCCCCGATCACACTGGCTAAGATCGCAAAGGCCTGCAGCCAGTTAGTAAACGTCCTCGGGATCAACCTATACCTCCGTTTTTCTTCGTCCTCCTTCTCCTTTTTTGTATCACTGGGCTTCACCTTATCCAAATTAAACTTCTCCAAGGGAAGCAGGGAAAATATTTCCACATACTCCCCTTTCCAAATCTTTTCCCTCACCTCCTTTTTCAAATGAACCCCTAACTGACCTTCAAAACAGACATAAATTTCACTCCGTGCCCTATCATCCAAACGCACAACCTCATCCTCCTTTTCTTTTTCCTTTTCCGCCTCCTTACTCGCACCCACGTCAGACGCCCCACCAGCCGCCTGTCCCGCACCTACCGCCGAGGTAGGTTCCCGCGCCGCAACCTCGCGCACCGGCGCCTCTGTCTGCACCACCTCCGTGGGGCCCACCCACGCCCCCACCGGAGCCCCAGGCCCAGGCCGACTAACCTGCTCCGTAGACAACCCCTGCAACACCCCCAAAAGCTGCCCCCAAAACTCCGGGCCCGGTAAGCCAGCCTGACCGACCGCACTCGCCCCCTGCGTAACGCTTCCCGCGGAGGAACCCCCGCCCCCGCCCGCACTACCCACAGCATTAAACATTTCTGTCGTCCGCTCACCAGGCTGCCGTTGCACCGACGTCGGCACAGCCGTGCCACGATCTTCCTGCTGCCGCTCCGTCCGACCTCTCGCTGCCATCGACCCTTCTTCCTCTCCGGAGTCCGAACTGCCGCTGCAGGCCACAGGGGGGACCAGCAAGGGGACAGCCCGCACCTGGCGGCCGTCGACCCCCACGGTCACCGCACCCCGCTCCTCCGGGCGTCTCCTGCTGGACCTCAGTCTCTTGGCACGACGTGGCGCCGTACCGCCGTCCATCCTTGACGGCCTCCAGTGTACTTGCTGCACCGCTGCTGTGTCCTCCCTGCTCAGTGGGCTCCCTCCCTGCCGACTGCAGGAACGCCGTCCCGCCTCTGACAAACGCCGGGAACCCCCCCCAGCACGATCATCGCCGGAGGGGACCGTAATCCGGGACCGCAGCATGCACGCCGGTCCACCGTACTCTTCTCCCGCTCGTCTCTGCCCGCCGCCGCACTCCACCTCCGCTGCCCGTCCTGAGTCACTCCCCTGCCGTCTGCAGGGAGTCTCCGCCGCCAATCCGGGACGCTGGGCTCCACCCCCGGCCCGCACATCACCGGGGGCTGCCGCTACTCCGATCCGGGGCCTTGCAGGCCGCGGACCGGAAGTAGGCCTCGCCGAAGCTCCGCCCACCTCCGACCCGCGGGATCTCCGGCGAGGATTCCTCCCGGCAGCCGGCAGCTCCACAGCAGCGGACGCGGGGCTCCCTCGTGCCGGAGGGTCCCCGAAGGGGCTCCTTGATCTCCTGCTCCCCCCTCCGCTGGGGGAGTAGCGCACCGGCGGCCGTGACCGCCGAGCACGTAGTACAGGCCCGGGCGCAGGAGCAGCAGGCATCACTGCTCCAGCACCGCAGACCGCCGCCAGCTGCTCCCGCAGCACGTCTGCACCCAGGACCTTCGATGCCCCACGCACTAAGTCCATCAGAGCGGCCAGGTCAGCCATCGCAGTGGGATGCAGCACGGACGTCCTGGGGCACAAAGTTCAAGCGACGAAAGGGGAGGTAACACATTTTTACACTCTCTTTATACCTCAAACTACGCCCCCACCCCTTCCCCGCTCTCCACCAATCCCCCCTCCAGTACCAACCACCAATCCCATGCCCCCATCTAACTCCCCCATCCCCAACCAAAACCTTTAACTCCTTACTACCCTGCACCCTCCCGATCGTCATGGGCCTGCTCACCCCTATGGGGCTCACTGCCCTTCTTGACAAGATTTTCAAATAAGCCATCAAACGTTAAAAACAACATCTTGCATTCATCACCATTTCGGATGCATATAAAATTATAAGCCCCTCTAAGATTATGTTTATAATAAACATTTAGCCCCCATAAGCTGATTATATACAGTACATATTGGGATAGTGTCTTGGAGATGGGAATACCCCTTTAATTACTAGTTAAAAGGGAACCTTCAGGTGCAATATGCACCCAGAACCAGAGCAGCTGTGGGTGCAAATCCTTTTTCTAAAGACCCCTTTATCTATGCTAGTATATACAGGGACAGTTAGGCAGGGATTAGTAATATGCACCCAGAACTGCATGTGGTTCTGGGTGCATATTGCACCTGACCGATTCCCTTTAAAAGCGTTTTTTTATTATTTTTCTTTTTTGCCCTGTTTTATATATTGCTGTTTTTTTCTGCCAAATTCTTCAAAATTGTGCATGCAGATTGATGGATCTTGCGCAAAATCAAAGATGTGTCTTTTGTCTTTTTTGTGCCTTTTTTAGGTCAGTCACAAGATCCTTTAAAATGTAGCATGTTATTCTTCAAATAGGCAAAACCAATATAAGGCCCCTTCACACATCAGTGATTCTGGTACGTATGTTACTGTTTTTTCACGTACTAGATTCACGAACATATGGAGACCCATTAAAATCAATGGGTCTGCGCACACATCAGTGATTTCTCACTGACGTGTTTTCGTGCGGCGTACACGCATGTTTGTGTGTTTTGCAAGGCGACAAAGTCCATTTTTTTCTGGCATCACTGATGTCCAATGGACCACACAGTGATGAGATCCATGAACACATACCAGAAAAATCAAAATAAAAAGCTTTTTAAACTCACCCATCTCCAGCAATGCTGTCTCCGGAAGCTGCTGTCTCCTGCTTCCAGTCCGGCTAATTATGCTCATGAATATGCACTGCACTGCGACCCGGAAGTAGCTGCAGAGGGGAGACAGCAGCGGCCAGACACAGCATTGTGGGAGACTTCAGCACCATGTACAGCAGCAGTGTGGACAGGTGAGTATAAGTGCCTGATCTCCGTGTATTATCACAGATAGCACACGGAGAACACACGTGTGCCAAAATCACGGCACACAGAGGGACATATGCACCTTTATCACGTCAGTGAAAAACGTGAGTATTTTTTCACTGACTAGACAGATTTTATACTTCATTAGGGTACTGAAGTCCAAAACTTTTGTGACATTTTGAAAAGTCACAAATGATAAATTAGACAAAAACATCTCGATAAGGCTCCAACACCATAATGTCAAACAAAAAAAGACGACAACCAGGTAAAATTAACTTTAAAAAGGTGAAGATTAAATAATTAATAAAGCATAAACATAAAGGTCACTATAAGAACCATTAATACTTCAGAAATAAAAAAGGTAAAAAGACTATGAAGAATTAGGTCCTGCCATTCTATTGTAAATCATGTTTTTTGTAAATTAGAACACATCCTTTTCTTTACAAGTATTATGCTTGTTATCTCATGTAGGTAAAGAGTATACAGTGTACCTAGTAATATTTGCATTATTTTAGACTCCCAATCTGTCGATAATACAGCACAATCTACAACAGTAGCTCAGATAGGCAGCAGAGCGGGAGGATAGATGCTTTATAGGACAATTTTCCTGGAGATTGCTGGTGAAAAGAGGCACCTGTAACAATGACAAAAGCACTGTTATAATTGAAACATAAATATATTATAACTCTGTGTTAAAAGTATCTATAATTATTTCATCAAGGGATTAGATCAACAAGAAAGGCACATATTATTTATTTAGAGGCTCAGCTGGTACCAACAAAAGTGGAGATGTAATTATTTTGCAACCTGGTTATCTCTGACATAAAACAATATGTTTCAAATGACCAGACTTGTTTTGCCAGCATGTCTCTTATGTTCTTTACATATACATGTAGGAAAGATGAAGATATATCCATGCTCTATCTATCCCTCTATCTATCTATCTATCTATCTATCTATCTATATCCCTCTATCTATCTATCTATCTATCTATCTATCTATCTATCTATTCTATCTCATATTATAAACTTGCACCCTTTAGTGCCTTTCATGTGGAGTTTATTCTACAGCTCTTTAGGCTTGTTTAACTTAGTAAATAAATAAATAAATGGAAACAATGATTTTGGTCCCCCCTATTTTATTAAGCGAGCAAAGGTAAAGCAGAGAGCTGGGAACTGATATCAGGCTGGAAAGGTCCATGGTTATTGGACTCTTCCCAGCCTAAAAATACCAGCCCGGAGCCACCTCATGTGGGGTGCATCACATTTGATGCATCAATTCTGTCTCTTCCCCTCAGCTCTTCCTAATTGCCCTGATGCATTGGCAATCAGGATATATCCATGGTCTATCTATCTATCTCATATAATAAACTTGTACCCTTTAGTGCTTGTCATGAGGAGTTTATTCTACAGCGGTATAGGTTTGTTTAATTTAGTAAATAAATAAATGGAAAAAATGATGTTGGTCCCCCCTATTTTATTAAGCCAGCAAAGGTAAAGCTGCTTGGGGTTGATATCAACGGTATCCAAACATACAGCTGGTGTCAAGCCCTGGTGTTAGTAATGGACCCCCCTATTATTAACCCAGTAAGTAATAAAATAAACACATACACAAATACTTTATTTGAAAAAAAATCACACCCTGACTCTTTCTCTGGTTCACCAATTTATTTGTTAAAAAAAAACCCATACAGGTCCGACATAGTCCAGCAAATCTGACATCGTCCACCATTGGAAACCTGAAAAACATAAAAAAGAGATAAATAAAACGAGATACTGCCCCTCATTTATTTATTTATGAGAAAGCAATGATCCGACGTAGGTTCGACGTCCCTAGGGAATAAATAACAGCAATCGCTTCCTATAATCATTAACAAGCTTCTTATATCTCTCAACTGGAATTTTAGACCACTCTTCTATTACAATCTGCTCCAGGTCTCTTATACTTGAAGGGTGCCTTCTCCCAACAGTAATTTTAACCTCCCTGTCCCAGGTGTTCAATGGTATTTAGATCTTCTCGACCCATTGCTGACCACTTCAGAACTCTCCAGTGCTTTGTTTCCATCCACTTCTGGGTGGTTCTTGAAGTATGTTTGGGCTCATTGTCCTGCTGGAAGACCCATGACCTAGGACGCAAAACCAGCTTTCTGACATTGGGCACTACATTGTGACCCAAAATCATTTGCTTATCCACCATCTTGATTATCCTGTGTTACAACCTTTCTTCAATTTTTCTCTGCTGTCGACATCTAGGGAGATTAGCTACAGTGCCATGGGTTGTAAACTTTTTGATTAGGTTGCGCATTGTGGACAAAGAACATTAAGATCTCTGGAGATGGACTTGTAAACTTGAGATTGGTGATTTTTTTCAACAATTTTGGTTCTGAAGTACACACACAGACAGTTCTCTTTCTATTCTTCATGCCTAGTGTGGAACACACAGACACACAATGCAAACATTGAGTTAACTTCTTCCCTTTTTATCTGGTTTCAGGTATAATTTTCAAATTACCCACACCTATAACTAGAAATTGGTGCGTTTGAATGAGCATCACATGCTTGAAACAGAGTTGTTTACTCACAGTTTTGGAAAGGTGCCAACAATTTTCTTTATGTTGGGTATTTTGTGTGAAATGATGTCCAATTTGCCTTTTTTTCCTCAGTTCTCTTTTCCGTTGTTCCAATACAAACGAATAAACATGTGTAATGCCTCTTTCACACATCAGTTTTTTTCCATCAGTCACAATATGTTTTGTGACTGATACAACGGATCCGTCGCCGAATGTGGTAAAACTGATGCGACGGATCCCTGTAAAAAAACGGATGAGAGAGAGACTTTTTTCTGACCAGAAATTAATTTACACCTCATCTGGGCATGCTCCGTTGAAACAAAAACCGTATCCGTCGCCAGATTTTGTCATTTGACGGATTACGACGGATCCTGCGCCCATAGGCCTCCATTAACCAAACGACAGAAGGCAACGGATCCGTCGCTGTCCGTTTTTTTGACGTACACAAAAAATGTTATTGTGGAGGTCGTTTCCGTCCGACGGACAAACACTTTTCGACGTTTCCGTACGACGAATGTAGCGGGAGGCCATCCGTCGCAATCCGTCGCTAATACAAGTCAATGAGAAAAAAACAGATCCAGTGCTGGATCCGTTTTTTCTAAATTCAACGGATTGTGACTGATGGCAAAAAACAGATGTGTGAAAGAGGCCTAACAAAACATGTGGAATTGCAATAATGTTTTGGGAGAAATACTAATTTTCTGGAACAATTTTAAGGAGGCCAACAGTTTTGGCCATGACTGTCTGGAAAAGCTTCTCATGTACACTTTAGGCTAAGTTCACAGAAGCAGTGTGCACTCAGTTACATAGTTAAATAGTTCCATAGGTTGAAACAAGACCTAGGTCCATCTAGTTCAACCTTCCTCCACAAATTATATATTTTCCCATTAAGTCATTTATAACCGACAATGTTGTGTATATTGAGGAAATCATCCAGCCCTTTTTTAAAAGCTGTTATAGTGTCTGCCATTATTACCTCTTGTGGTAGGGCATTCCACAGTCTGACTGCTCTAACTGTAAAGAACCCTTTCCTATTTAGCTGTCGGAATCGCTTTTCTTCCACTCGCAGTGTATGCCCCCTGGTCCTTAGTATTGTCTTTGGAAGAAATAAGTCATATGCCAGTCCCTTATATTGACCACACATGTATTTATACATATAAATGAGATCTGTCTGACTGCTCTAACTGTAAAGAACCCTTTCCTATTTAGCTGCCGGAATCAGCAGTCTTATAGATAGCTTTCTGATCCACTAAAAGAATGGTCACAAAAACAAAAAATAAACCCCATTAGAGTCAAAGGTGCATTTGGCTTCATTTTGCAGTTGTTTTCTAACTAATCCATTTACCACATGAATTCTATCTTTCTGCTGCTAAAATTAAACAGACAAATGTAACTCTAAATTAATGTCTGAACAGAGTCTAAGTTCTTGCATTAACCTCTTAACGACCGCGGACAGTAAAATTATGTCCCAGCCGTCGTAGTGTTAATGCCATCCGGCTGCCGCGGGCAGCCGGGGGGATTCCGTGCACATGTCAGCTGAATTGTACAGCTGACATGTGTGCCTGGCAGGCACGAGCAGATCCGCGATCTGCCCGTACCTGTTAACCCCTTAAATGGTGCTGTCAAAATGTGAAAGCGCCATTATAATCGCAGTCACGGTTAAAGTTTACTCACTGCCCGACACCGGAAGTCACGTGACGTGATCACGTGGATCCGATGGTTGTCATGGTAGCACAGGGTCATGTGATAACTCCTGTAGCTCACATGAGTCACTTCCTGTTTCACCTGGCCAAGAGCTGTGTGAGACAGGAGATGAGCATATCTGGTGTTCTCAGTTGTATAGCTGTGATCAGCAGATATGGAAGAGCGATCAGACTACTGATCCTTATAGTTCCCTAGGGGGACTAGTAAAATAAAAAAAAGTAAAAAAAGCTTTGAAAAATTAAAAAAAAATACAAAAACCTAAGGGTTAAAAAATATAAAAATATACACACATTTGGTATAGCCGTTATCAGAAGTGCCCGATCTATCAAAATATGAAATCAATTAATCTGATCAGTAAATGACATAGCGGAAACAAAATTCCAAATACCAAAATTGTGTTTTATGGTTGTGGCAAATTTTGCGCAAAATGCAATGACAGGCGATCAAAACCTAGCATCTGCACAAAAATGGTACCATTAAAAATGTCAGCTCGAGATGCAAAAAATAAGCCATCATTGAGCCCCAGATCCTGAAAAATGAGAATGCTATGGGTCGCGGAAAATGGCGCTAAACGTGCGCTACTTTTTTTGGACAAACGTCTGATTTTGTTTAACCCCTTAGATAAAAGTAAACCTATACATCTTTGGTATCTACGAACTCGAACTGACCTGAGACATCATATGGACATATCAGTTTTACCATACAGTGAACACAGTGAATAAATGGAAAGAGCAAAATCGGCCGGTCGTGAAGGAGTTAAAAAGCCATAGAACATCTGAAATTTTTCAAAAGAGGAAGCTCTGCTTTAGCAAAATAACATGCTACACTGTGTATGGATATGGCTAAATGAGTCAGTTTGTTACCACTATGGGGTCAACATAAGATAGCTACTTTACAATAATGCCTATACAGTTGGGTCCAGAAATATTTGGACAGTGACTGAATCTTCGTGATTTGGCCTCTGCTTGCTGCTATTTTTTATTTAAAATTAAACAACTGAGATGCAATTGAAGTGTAGACTTTCAGGTTTAATTAATGTATTGAACAAAAGTATCCTGTGAAAAATTTAGGATTGGCAATCATAGCTCTACAAAGTCTCCGCATTTCAGAAGCTCAAAAGTAATTGGACATATTTACTTTACCATAAATGTTCATTTTTAATAATTTGTTGAGGATCCTTTTCAGGCAATGATTGACTGAAGTCTGGAAGTCATGAGCACCACTAAATATTGGGTTTCCTCCTTTGTGATGCTTTGCCAGCCTTTACTGCAGCTGACTTCATTTGTTGCTTGCTTGTGGGTCTTCCTGCCTTAAAGGGAACCAATCACAAGGATTTTCGTATAAAACCTAAAGCCAGTGCTATACTGGCGGAATGAGGCTGATTCTATACAGACCTGTAGTGGTCAGCTCGGATGTATAGGTTTTGAAATCCAAGAAAGTAAAGTTTATAAAATTAGCTGCTTGTTGAGTGACAGCAGCTGAGGATCAGATAATATCTGGGGGGTATTCATAGTTATCCCCTCCCCCTGTTAGAATTAGCATAAGTATGATACAATCGACCTAGCTGGACCTGTGTGAGGTTATACCCATGTGAACAGAAGAGGCGGAGCCTCAGCCAACAAAGCTGAATACCAGGTCACATGGGTATGACCTAACCACAGATCCTGCAAGGTTGATTGTATAATACTTATGCTAATTCTAACAAGGGGGAGGGGATAACTATGAATTCCCCCCAGATATTATCTGATCCTCAGCTGCTGTCACTCAAAATGCTGCTGATTTTATAAACTTTAGTTTCTTGGATTTCAAAAC
This sequence comes from Anomaloglossus baeobatrachus, assembly GCF_048569485.1. Taxonomy (NCBI): domain Eukaryota; kingdom Metazoa; phylum Chordata; class Amphibia; order Anura; family Aromobatidae; genus Anomaloglossus; species Anomaloglossus baeobatrachus. The sequence continues at coordinate 221,189,812 of NC_134356.1, forward strand.
TTAAACATCTATGCTGACCATTAAAGGTATGTATAGAATCAGCCTGATAGTGCCAGTATAGCACTGGCTTTAGGCTATATACGAAAATCCTGGTGATAGGTTCCCTTTAAATTTTGTCTTAAGCTTGTGAAATGCATGTTGATAGCTGGTGATTGACTCAGCCATTACAAAATATTCTACTTTTTTGCCTAAAAAAACTGCAGAGTTGCTTTCGCAGTACAATTTGGGTCATTGTCCATCTGTACTGTGAAGTGCCATCCAATCAACATGAGCAGAAAGTATTTGGAAAATATAAATAATTTTGGTAATCATAATTGACCTAAAAGGTTTATTCTGATTTCATGTATATGTGTCTTTTTAGGTAGTGTATGTAAACTTCTGGTTTCAACTATAAATATTAGTTCTTATCCCGACACTTTCTCCAAATTCAGACTAAACTGATTTTTTTTTCTTTTCTACAACTGCAGTAAAAAAGTTACCTTTTGCTTTGTCTTGTAAATCAGAAACAATATTCTAGTTTATATTCTGACAATAGAAACTAAAATAGAAACATTCATGGCTTAGACATTAGCATGTGCAAATTTTATTGTATTGTATCTAATGTGAATCTGCGTGTAAATTTGTGTGTTTTCAAGGGTGTGGACTAATGGGTAAAGGTCAAAAACAAGATCTGTACAGGAGCTCTTCAGTGTCGGTGTCTACCCCTGGTAATATATGTTGTGGTACTTTTAAATTCTAAGATTTTGCTTATTTGTATATGTGACGCCCTGGCAAAACCAGGTTGTCAAAGGGGACTGCATCCATCTTTTAGATGCAGGACTCTCTCCTCCTTGCCTACCAACACAACCCACACACAAGTACAAACATCAGCCACAAAGCCTAGTCACCCCCCCAAGGACAATAGGGACACGCCAGTGGGCGAGGCCAGGCAGATGGTGACGCCCACCTAGGGGTCCTGAGGTGTCAGGGGAGGGAACACAATAGTTTAGTCTGGACAGTTGAAGGGAGAGGAGTGAAGTGGTAGTCGGGAGTTGTAGCTCCCAGACTACCGGACTACTGAAGCTGACTAGGTGGCAGATGGCAGAGCAGGGCCACAGGCAACGGAGATGCGGTCGTGGGAGACCTTAAGTGGACCGGGGCAGGGTTGTAGCCCACCGGTGCCGACAGCGGGAATCCGGTCCGGAGGCCGTGCACAGTCGGGATGCCTGGACCCTAGGGCGAGGACAGCTTCAAGCCCCTTGTCAATTAGCCAGCAGGGGACAAGATTCCACGTCTTGTCCCACTAGTAAGCCCAGATAGAGCGAGACAGAAGCCCAACGCGGGGATAGGACGTCTGCAAGTGCCGGCAAAAATCCCAAGGGTCAGATCTCATGGGCCACAGCTCCCACAGCAAAGACACTGGGAGCGGACCTTTCCCATTTCATGCGGACTAGTCAACACACAAAACAAAAAAAAACACTGAAGTGCAGGAAGAAGGGTCCCTGTCCTGTCAACCGGTATGCGGGACCCGAGCACACCCTTCCGGAGGCTACCGGTATCCGGCACTTGGTTTACTACTTGGACTTTGTGTGGCTTATTTCTAAACAGTGAGTATACCAGTGACATCCGGTCAAGCCTGCAGACGGCGCCCCAACACTGCACACCACCTACACCTGGGCCCCGGGACTACACCTCCCTTACCCGTGGAGGGGATACCATCCTGCTGCCCCGCTCCATCAGCCCCGGGCGTCCCATACAAAGGCAGCGGCAATGTTACCAACAAATCACCACAACCGACGGGTGGCGTCACTGACAAACTATCTCCCCTGTAAATACCCCCTTTTTATACAGTTGTAGCCTGCTGCACGAGCCACCGGATCCAGCTGCCACTCGAGCCACAGCCACGATCCCGAATCCGAGCGCCTCGGATAGCCTCCCCTGCCGTGGTCTGTGTGCCCCCGCCCGACACAACTACTTCTGGTGTCACGAACAGGATTCTTACTCCATCCACTAACCTGGGTGAAGTGCGCCTTTTTCTGGATTGTTAATCCGTGAAACGCTGACATTTTTGGACCGCCGCCATTTTGCCCCCCATTTTTGGCGCCAAAACAACCTCACCATCTTCATCCCCGAAAAGAGAGCGAGTTCTAAGCCCCGCCCCCTAAGAACGCGGGCGGAACCCAGTGATCTCCAGAGCAGGAAGTCGCAAAGGACAGTGGGTCCTGCGAGACTGCTGTCGAAAACCAAGGGGGAAAGACTGGAAGGATATCGGCGCCTGATGGTGATGGCAGAGCCGCGGCTCCCGCAGCAGTGTAGGATGACGGAGAAGCAGCAGGCCCCTCTCTGGTCGCAAGAGTGGTGGACCCTGTGGTCCCGGCGGTCACACAAGTTATGCAGATTACCCTACCTTATGTGCCCAGTGCCACCTGGCTGCCCCAGTATGATGGCCGACCTGATGACCTGCAGGTATTTAAGAAAAAGATATGTTCTGTTCTCGATGTGTATGCAATGACTGGCCGGTAGCGCGCATCCGTGGTGCTCGGACAGCTGACAGGCACAGCCGAGCAGGAGGTAGATACATGGACTGATGAGGATCGGGCCTCGGTAGCCACCATATTTGATAAACTGCAAGTAGCCTTTGAGACCCGCACGGAGGCAGAGCTAAGGATGCAATTTTACAACTGCAGGCAGCGTCCCCAGGACATCATTAGAAACTATGCCTTGAGGCTACAAACCGCTCTGCGCACTCTAAAGGCGGTGTTACACGGGATAATATATATCGTGCAATCACATGAGCGATCGCACCCGCCCACTGTCGTTTGTGCATCACGGGCAATTCATTGCCTGTGGCGCACAAAGTCGTTAAACCTCCGACACACGTACTTACCTCCCTAACGACGTCGCTGTGGGCGGCGAACATCCTCTTCCTGAAGGGGGAGGGACGTTTGGCATCACAGCGACGTCACACAGCGGCCCAATAGAAGCGGAGGGGCGGAGATTAGCGGGACGTAACATCCCGCCCACCTTTTTCCTTCCTCATTGCCGGCAGGATGCAGGTAAGCTGTAGTTCGTCGTTCCTAGGGTGTCACACGTAGCAATGTGTGCTGCCTCAGGAACGACGAACAACCGGTGCACAGAAGGAGGAACGAGATTATGAAAATGAGCGACGTGTCAACGAGCAACGATAAGGTGAGTATTTTTGCTCGTTAACAGTGGTTCGGAGGTGTCACACGGTACGACATCTCTAACGATGCCAGATGTGCGTCACAAATTCCGTGACCCCGACGACATATCGTATGATATATCGTACCGTGTAACACCGCCCTAAAGCTAGTGGACCCTATCAATGATCCGGAGAACAATAAGATGCTTGTGGAGCAGTTCTTGCAGGGGTTGGGGTCAGCAGAGGATCGCAAGCAGCTACGGCTGTGGGCCCTGGAGCATCTGGACTTAAACTTTGCAGTCTTAAAGGACCGGGCCATAAAGGCTCTACAGACCTCTGAGGCCAGTGACTCTATACCATCATCTTGGCTAGCTGACACCTCTCACCTGCTGGTGAAACCTTCTCTACTAGCTTTACCAGCACCTGCCGTGCCAGCAGCGTCCCCTGGAGCCACCGGTAACCTGACATCCCAAGTTCAACAGCTGAGCAAGGACGTCGCCAGGATCCTCGAGGCCATGCAACTCCAGCCAAAGAACAAGCCGGGGGAGAAGATCCAGCTCGCTGACAGTCCTGAGGACGTGCCCTGGATGCAGAGAAGGAGCAGCAACCGGTATGGGCAACCCGTTTGTTACAGGTGCAACAAGACCGGCCACTACGCCCGTCGGTGTCCTTTAAACGGGCAACCCCTGAGGCCAAGGGCCAATTCTCAGGAATAGATCAACAAGGCCCAGCTGATTGGTGTGAGCGGTATGTCGGAGGCCGCCCCATCATCTCCCTCACCGTAGACGGGATTCCGACGTTTACACTTCTGGACACCGGCTCGCAGGTAACGACTATAACCTGTATACTGTATAAGCGTTACTGGCCTGATGATGACCTTACCCCGCCATATTCTGGCCTTACTATTATTGCAGCCAATGGACTCCCGATGACCCAAGTGACTCTTAAGGTGGGGAGAGTGGAGTTAGAGCATCAAGGAATTATAGTGGTGCAGAGTGACCCTAGTGATCGTAACCAAAAAATGGTCCTAGGAACCATTGTTATTGAAAATTGTATGGGGGAAGCATTGTATTTACTTCAGCAGCTGTCTGCAACAGCAGGAGTGGGGTGGCAGAGAGTCCTGCAATGTGACATCCGAGCCCTCCTGCAGCGGCAACAGGTGAATCGGTCTGGTGGAGAGATTGGTGGTGTGCGAGTAATGGATGTAGCTCCCCTTGTAGTGCCTCCACGAAGTGAGATGATAACTTGGTGTAGGGCAGCAGTAGGTTCCTGTGGAAAAGATTATCATGCAGTGGTAGAGCCCCTACCTTTAGAACACTGGCCCACAGTTTTGAAAGCCAGAGGAGTGATTGATGTCTGGAAAGGGAGAGTGCCCGTGAGAGTGATGAATTGCGGAGAGGAAGAGGTTAAGCTACCCAGATATGCCACTATTGCCAAGCTGTTCACAGTAGATACACAGGCCATCCAAGCAGCAGCATCCACCAACACTGCACCCCAACCAGTCAGTGACAGCTCACCAAGTCAGTCAGAGAAATGGTGTCGAGAACTACACGTAGGCACGGACTCCACATCTTCACATCACAAGGAGGGGGTCTACAGGGTAGTGCAAAAATACGAGCAGGTCTTCAGTAAACATCCGCTAGACTTTGGGAGGATCAAAGGGGTCCAACACTACATTCCTACAGGTGCACACACACCCATCAAAGAAAGGTACTGTATAGGCCAATACCACCTGCACATTATCAGTGTGCCAAGGACATGTTGAGGAACATGAAGTAGGCGGGGGTCATCCGTGACAGTTGTAGCCCCTGGGCAGCTCCATTGGTCCTGGTAAAGAAGAAGGACCGCACCATGAGAATGTGTGTGGACTACCGGAAAATTAATCAGATCACCCACAAGGATGCGTATCTGCTCCCCCGTATTAAGGAATCATTAGCTGCATTGAGAACTGCAAATTACTTTTCTACTCTTGATCTCACTAGTGGCCACTGGCAAGTGTCCGTTGCTGAGGAAGACTGTGAGAAGACCACATTCGCCACCCCGATGGGTCTCTGCGAGTTTAACAGCATGCCCTACGGGTTGTGCAATGCGCCAGGATACTTCCTGAGACTGATGGAGTGCTGCTTGGGACACCGCAACTTCGAGATGGTACTGCGATACCTAGATGACGTCATGGTCTATTTGAAAACGTATGAAGATGATCTAGAACATCTTGCAGAAGTCTTTGAAGCCCTCTCCAAGTACGGGATGAAGTTAAAACCCTCCAAATGCCATTTTTTGAAGCCTAAAGTCCAATACCTCAAGCATGTGGGGAGCGCAGAAGGTGTGGCTCCGGATCCGGAGAAGATAACAGCCATCCAGAACTGGCCAAGACCCACTACCATCAAGGAGGTACGACAGTTCCTGGGCCTGATGGGCTATGACCGCCGCTTCATCAAGGGTTACACCAAAAAGGCAGGTCTTATGCAAGATATCCTGGTTGGACAAACCAAGCATGGCAAGACTTCTGGTCCTCCATTCACATGGGGTGAGGAGCAAGAAAGTTCCTTTCAACAGATGAAGTCAGCCCTGACCGGAGAAGAGATCCTGGCATACCCCGACTACGGTCTCCTATTCATACTGTATATGGATGCCAGCAATGTAAGACTGGGAGCCGTCCTGTCCCAGGTGCAGAATGGCAAGGAGAAGGTGATAGCTTACGTGAGCAGGAAGCTCCACCCAACAGTAAGGAACTCTGAGAATTACAGTTCTTTCAAGTTGGAGTTCCTGGCACTCGTCTGGGCTGTGACAGAGAAATTTAAGCATTATCTGGCTTCTGGAAAGTTCACTGCATATACGGACGACAATCCTTTAACCCACCTGGACACGGCGAAGCTTGGGGCCCTAGAACAACGCTGGGTAGCCTGACTGGCAAATTATGACTTTACCATAAAGTATAGAGCTGGTCGTAAGAACACCAATGCTGACGCGTTGTCTAGAATGCCACACCTGCCTGATGGTGGGGTAGATGAAGACGAGTTGGAAGAAATTGAACTGCCCGCGTTCCATCAACCTGATAGTTTGTAAAACACCAAACATTACAGCAGTCAGCAGGAGGCAGCATTCAACCCGTTATCCCATCACGGCTGGCAAGAAGCGTCAGACTGATCAAGACGCTGATTTTGCAGGCTGATTCCAGGTTGGAGCCCACTGCCCTGGCGGAAGCATGGAGGCTGTGGAAAGAGAGGAGCCGGTTGTATCTGCAGCGAGGCAAGTTGTGCAGAGGACTGATCAATCCTAAGACGCACGAGAGGATCTGTCAGATAGTCATACCTCAAACATACGTGCTAGTGGTCCTGGAAGCCTACCATGATGGAGCTGGACACTTCGGCTGGAAGAATCTGGAAATCCTACTAAGGGAGCACGTCTACTGGGCTGGAATGAGAGAATCCATTGAACCATGGTGTAGGGATTGTGGTCCCTGTGTGCTAAGAAGACAGGATGGTACCAGCCAGAGAGCCCCGTTGCAGCCAATTATCACCATCCAGCCGTTGGAACTCGTTGCTCTAGATCATGTCAAACTCACACCAAGCAGGAGCGTGTATATGTATGCCTTCACAATAGTGGACCACTACTCAAGATTTATGGTCGTGGTACCCGTCAAGGATCTAACAGCCCGTACTGCAGCGAAGGTCTTTCAAGCGCATTTCTGCAGACCTCATGGCTACCCAGAGAGGGTCCTCACAGATCAAGGCCCTGCCTTTGAAGCGGAGATCTTTAAGGAGTACTGCAGCCTGTACGGATGCAGGAAGATACGTACTACACCCTACCATGCCCAAACCAATGGGATGTGTGAGAAGATGAACCATCTAGTCATCAACCTGCTTAAGACTCTACACCTTGAAGAACGGAACCAGTGGCCTGAGAGATTGCCCGATCTGGTGGATATGTATAACAACATCCCCGTCAGTTCCTCTAAGTGTACACCTACTAACCTCATGAGGGCGAAGCCCGGAAGATTGCCGGTGGACTTGGACATGGATGTTGAAGTCCCTGAGACCATCTCCCCAACCACTGACTGGGACTTGAAATGTCAGATGCAGTACAAACAAATTCAGGAGTATGTGTAAAGAAACCTGAACCAAAGTAGAGAAAAGCAAGAGCAGCACTTCAACAAACAGGCAAAAGCTGCCCCCTTTTCCCTAGGAGAAGTGGTGCTGAAGAGAAAAAGGAAGCTGCATAAATTGGACGACCAGTGGGAGAGGATTCCCTTTGTCATACAACTCTCTGACTTTGATAATAGGAAGACCTGTCTTATCAGCAGAGACCAAGGAAGAACTACAGTCTCCAAGGACCACTTGAAAAGGTGCCCGGAACCTCTAAAGGTCTTGGAAGAAGTTACCACTCCAGTCTTGGGTGTTGGGAAACGGAAAGAGGTGATCCACTGTCCTGGGTGACTTCCCAGCAGATTAGCCTATGCAAAATGGAGCAGTGATTGTTCCCGTTCTAACATTCCCACAACCCATGGAAGAGCCAGCACCAGAGAGGCCCACTGACATTACACCAGTAAACACACCTAGAGTTGCACCTATACCCATGCCACGCACCCTTCAGTCTCTACCCACAATATCCATCACGAGGAGTGACGAACCCATAGACAGTTCAATACTACAGGGCCTAGGAGAAAACTTAGGGTTGAGGAGGTCTACACGCCCTAACCTAGGTAAGCCACCACTCAGATACAGGGAGTGAGTGATGTCACATGTACTTGTATATTGTAATGTATGTATATAAGCAAATTGTAAATGCCAATTAACCGTGTACTTCACCTGATTCACCTTTATGAGAAGAAGGAGTAATTGGTAGCGGAACCTGGCTACCCCCTTTCCCAGTTAACCCAGCTTTTCCCCTGTTGTCTATGGACCATGGCCTCAAGACTGGCAGAGGCCACCCAAAAACTTTCTTGGATCATTGTATATATCCCTATTTACTTTCTTGTTACCCTACCACCAGGACTGTAACACCGCTGGAGAGGACTGGTTGAAGGAAGGGTCTGCGGTAGAGTCGGCCGAGGCCCAGTCACTAATGAAACTGGTGGCTAACCTCCAGGCCAGAGGATTTCTTCAACCCTGTTGCCAAAGACACTGTGAGGTACTCGGGGTAGTGTGACACCAGAGCTAGCGGTGGCACCAGGGGTTCAGGTGTTTTGGGTGGCGGGTAGAAGGGAGAAGATAAGTTTTGCAACGTTTAAGAAAAGTGCCTCCCTATATAGGGATGAAATGTTTACCGTTTTATGCAATGTTATGTGTTTTGTATCTTTTGCCTTTTACAGTTTCAGAAAAATAAATACCGGTGCGCGACAGCCCGAAGACTGGCTGTGTTTTACCAGGGGGGAGTGTGACACCCTGGCAAAACCAGGTTGTCACAGGAGACTGCATCCATCTTTTAGATGCAGGACTCTCTCCTCCTTGCCTACCAACACAACTCACACACAAGTACAAACATCAGCCACAAAGCCTAGTCACCCCCCCAAGGACAATAAGGACACACCAGTGGGCGGTGCCAGGCAGATGGTGACGCCCACCTAGGAGCTCTGAGGTGTCAGGGGAAGGAACACAATAGTTTAGTCTGGACAGTGGAAGTGAGAGGAGTGAAGTGGTAGTCGGGAGTTGCAGCTCCCGGACTACCGGACTACTGAAGCTGACTAAATGGCAGACATCAGAGCAGGGCCACAGGTGACGGAGATCTGGTCGTGGGAAACCTTAAGTGGACCAGGGCAGGGTTGTAGCCCACCGGTACCGACAGCGGGAATCCGGTCTAGAGGCCGTGCACAGTCGAGGTGCCTGGACCCTAGGGTGAGGGCAGCTTCAAGCCCCTTGTCAATTAGCCAGCAGGGGACAAGATTCCACGTCTTGTCCCACTAGTAAGCCCAGATAGAGCGAGACAGAAGCCCAACGCAGGGATAGGACGTCTGCAAGTGCCGGCAAAAATCCCAAGGGTCAGATCTCGCAGGCCACAGCTCCCACAGCAAAGACACCGGGAGCGGACTTTTCCCATGTCATGCGGACTAGTCAACACACAAAACAAAAACACTGAAGTGAAGGAGGAAGGGCCCCTGTCCTGTCAACCGGTATGTGGGACCCGAGCACACACCCTTCCGGAGGCTACCGGTATCCGGCACTTGGTTTACTACTTGTACTTTGTGTGACTTATTTCTAAACAGTGAGTACACCGGTGTCATCCGGTCCAGCCTGCAGACGGCACCCCAGCACTGCACATCACCTACACCTGGGCCCAGGGACTACACCTCCCCTACCCGTGGAGGGGATACCATCCTGCTGCCCCGCTCCATCAGCCCCGGGCGTCCCATACAAAGGCAGCGGCTCTGTCACCAAGAAATCACCGCAACCCACGGATGGCATCACTGACAAACTCTCTCCCCTGTAAATACCCCCTTTTTATACAGTTGTGGGCGGCGGGCTGCTGCACGAGCCTCCGGATAGATAGATAGATACTGTAGATAAAACTTTATTGATCCTACAGTCAGGAAATTTACACATTACTGCAGTTCACTACAAAAAAGGGTAAGATAGAATTAAAAAGAAATAAGTAATAAATATATGAAAGTGCATATTAGTGATGGCAGTGTAGATGAATTGTCCACTTAAAATGATAACTTCATAATTTATTATACAGTCTAACTGCAGTTGGAATGAAGGACCTACGGAAGCGCTCTGTCCTGCAGCGAGAATGTGTCAGACTGAAGGAGCTGTTCAGGCCCTCGACAATTTCATGCAGAGGGTGGAGGGGTTTTTTCATCATGGCTGTCAGCTTTGATAACATCCTCCTCTCACCCACCACAACCACAGGTTCCAGAGGACAACTCAGCACAGAGCTTAACCTCCGTACCAGTTTGTCGATCCTGTTCCTGTCCCTTTCAGTACAACCAACCCCCCAACAGACCACTCCATAGAAAAGGGCAGATGCTACCACCGTGTCATAGAATGTCTTTGACAGAGTCCTGCAGACACCGAAAGATCTCAGCCTTCTCAATAGGTGGAGTCGACTCTGGCCCTTCTTATACAGGGCATCAGTATTTGTAGTCCAGTCCATCTTTTTGTTAAGGTGAACACCCAGGTACTTGTGAGAGTCCACTGTCTCAACGTCTTTTCCCTGGATGTTTACCGGTACTGTAGGGTGTGACTTCCTCCTAAGCTCCATCTCCTAAGCTACCATCTCCTTCGTCTTGCTGGTATTTACTTGGAGAGTGTTGGTCTCACACCAGCCAACAAAGTAACTGAGGACACCCTTATATTCCTCATCATTTCCGTCAGATACGCATCCAATAATTGCCGTATCATCAGAGAACTTCTGAAGATGGCAATGGTCCGAGTTGTACCTGAAGTCAGACGTATACACACTGAACAAAAAGGGTGAAAGGACCGTGCCCTGTGGTGCCCCAGTGCTGCAGACCACCACATCAGACACACAGTCGTGAAACCTCACATACTGTGGTCTATTGGTGAGGTAATCGATCGTCCATGCTGTTAACTGCTTGTCCACTCTGACTCCCCCCAACTTCCCTCTCAGCAGAGCAGGCTGGATGGTATTGAAAGCACTGGAGAAGTAAAAAAACATGACAAGACTTCATTTTGATTGAGCTGCTCCTCCATCTTCCTCCTGAAACTTTCTTTACACCTCCGGATCTTGTATTTGAGATCCTTCTGCACTCTCCTCAGTTCCTCTTTATTACCTGATCTGAAGATCCGGCTGCCACTCGAGCCACACCCACGATCCCGGATCCAAGCACCTCGGGTAGCCTCCCCTGCCGTGGTCTGCATGTTCCCGCCCGAGACATATAAAAAATTGTGTAAAAATTAAATTATAATTTGCTTAATTGAATAAAATCTGAATAAAATTGTACTAAAGCAAATAATGTTTCTATGGATATATATGCATCAAGGGTGAGAATGGCTCTGTAAAAACTGGGCATCTCCTTAGTATTGTCTCTAAAGCAGGCTTTACTACGATTTTGCTACAGCGATCTCGTTGGGGTCACGGAATTTGTGATGCACATCCGGCTACTGTAGCGATCTCTTGGTGTGTGACTCCAAGGAGCGATTTTGGATCGTTGCAAAAACGTCCAAAATCGCTCCTCGTTGACATGGGGGTCCGCTCCCAATTATCGATACTATCGTTTTGCCGTTGTTGTTCCTCGTTCCTGCGGCAGTACACATCGCTATGTGTGACCTCCGTAGGAACGAGGAACATCTCCTTACCTGCCACCGGCCACAATGCGGAAGGAAGGAGATGGGCGGGATGTTCGTCCCGCTCATCTCCGCCCCTCCGCTTTCATTGGGCAGCCGCTTAGTGACGTCGCTGTGATGCCGAACGGACCGTCCCCTTAATAAAGGAGGCGGTATGCCGGTCACAGCGACATCGCTATGCAGGTAAGTATATGTGACGCGGGTGCGCGATTTTGTGCGTGACGGGCAGCGATATGCCCGTTTCACACAAAAGATGGGGGCAGGTCACATGCTAGCAATATCGGTACTGATATCGTAGCATGTAAAGCCACCCTTAGGAGTAGAGATGAGCGAGCATCTGAAGGCTCGAGTTCGGTTCGGTTTGACGAACCGTTCGACGAACCTCTCGAGCCCCATTGAAACCAATGGCAGGCAAACACAAACACAAAAACACATTATAAATGTACACATACAGTTAATAAACATTGCCATTACACTTACAGGGCCCCGCGACGCGTCCTGCACTCTGTCTCCAGCCGCTTTTCCTTCCAATAATCGCTGCGTCCTCCCGGTAACCACCACTGATGATAGGACCTTCCGTAACGTCAAAAAAGCATGTGACCAATCACATGTCTATTATCTCATTGGCTACAGACTGGTCACATGGCTAGACGTCATTGCTAGGTCCTGTCATTGCATCTCTCCGGTACGTGGTGATCGTTCCAGATCTCCGTGTACCGGCGAAATGCTCTGGCACATGGTCGGCTTCCCCGTTCTGCTTCTTTGTTCCGTTATTCACCGGCTGCCACAGCCCGTCAATAACGGAGATCACCGTTGCTATAGCAACCCGCCTGTCAACGGTGACGTCACCGCTTACAGCCTACAGACTCTGCTCACTCACTAAGTGAATAGACTGCATGGGAGCAGCAGCGTTCTTCCTCCCATGCAGCGCTGTCTGATGTAGCAGAGCTGCATGGGTTGAAGGATAAAGAAGACAGAAAACCATGGATCGTGGAGGGCTGACAGGGAGTAATAAACATGGAGTCTCTAAGTGTGTCTGTGTATTTATTTCTATTATAGTATTTTTTCTCTGTGTGGTGTCTTTTTTTTTAACCACTTATTGGAGATTCTTAATGGCCGGGTCAAACTTGCCTGACATTAAGAATCTCTGACTTAATACTAGCTAGTAAAACAAAGCTAGTATTAACTCATTATTACCCAGCAAGCCACCAGCTGGAAGAGTTGAATACAGCGCCAGATGATGGCACTTCTATGAAAGCGCCATTTTCTGGGGCGGCTGTGGACTGCAATTCGCAGCAGAGGGGCCCAGAAAGCTTGGACTAACCTGGGCTGCGGATTCCAATCCCCAGCTGCCTAGTTGCACCTGGCTGGACACAAAAATGGGGCAAAGCCCACGTCGTTTTTTTTTTAATTATTTCATGAAATTCATATCTGTCTGTATGGAGGAGAGCAGACAGTAGCTGCAGAACGATAAGGCTCAGTAATCCTGGGTCAAGGGTCCCGCGCCATCATCTGATCGGTTTGCTGGAAGGCAAAGCGATCAGATGATGTGTCAGATTCAAGGGCCTGAATCACATGACACAGCAGAAGCTGATTGTATAACTGGGTTTTATACAATCAGCTGATGCATGAGTGCAAAAAAAAAAAGAGAGGGAGAGGGAGAAGGAAAGGGAGAGGGAGAGAGAATTCCGTGACGCGGATCATAGATGATGGCTACTCCGGCTACTCCCCTCTGTGCATAATTAAAATAATAATATTTTATAATGAATTATGAATAATAATTAATTAATTTAAAATTGAAAATAAAAAAGATCTTTACCAACACAGCCTGGATTTGAACTCATGAAGTTATGCTCCTTAGGCAACCGCTCTATCCAGTGAGGAACATAGGCAGATTTCGTTATCTTGAGGTCTGCAAAGCAGACTGAAGTCTGAGGTGACAGCGCGATTCTCTTCATGTGCTACATGGAAATGGCACAAAGAACTCGTCTTTTGTAGCATAGCTGACAGTGTCGTGTGGAATACGTCGGACCTGGAGGGGTATTTGCGGATTTTAATAAAATGGTGAAAGAGGATTTTTTTTTGTCTTTTATTCCAAATAAAGGATTTTTCACTGTGTGTTTCTTTACTTTCACTTTCAGGTTGATCATGGAAGATGTCTCGGGGACACGCTTGTCATGATTAACCTCTTATTACCCCGATTGCCACCGCACCAGGGCAATTCGGGATGAGCTGGGTGGAGTCCCAGGACTGTCACATCTAATGGATGCGACAATTCCGGGCGCCTGCTGGGTGATATTGTTAGGGTGGCGGGCTCCCCATAATGTGGTACTCTCCATCCTGACAATACCAGCCTCTAGCCGTGTGGCTTTATCCTGGCTGGTATCAAATATGGGGGGAACCGCATTTTTTTTTTTTTATTATTATTTATTTATTTTACTGCACGATATAGACCCGCCCGCCGGCGGCTGTGATTGGTTGCAGTGAGACAGCTGTCACTCATCGTGGGGGCGTGTCTGACTGCAATCAATCATGGGCACCGGTGGGCAGGGAAAGCATAACTATTTGAATAATGAAGCAGCAGCCATT